>NC_040022.1:16115699-16763534 GCF_000972845.2 Larimichthys crocea
TGTCTTTTTATTCTGTAAAGAGACTTTGAAAAGCCCATAAGCTGTAAAATTAGTGTCTGCCTCCACAAAGTGGTGAAATCAGACCCTTCAGAGCTGCTTCAGAGGGTTTGATTTATCCACATCTTGTGTCATGCCTCACACATAATCAAAAAAATATGAGAAACAAATGGGTCCGTCTTCATACTTACAAAGAATACGGCTCTCCAAGGTCTCAGCTGCACACTGTATAATGTCTAACTCTGAATCTAACCGGGGACATTTGTCACCTTTTCTTTCTTCGCACACATTCATGTCCATCCCCACTGTTAAACTTTTGAACAGTTTAGTAAAGGCAACAATATCCCAGAGAAAAGAAGAAAAAAAAAATCAAAAGAAAATATATCACATCTCTGTCTACTTTGAACTATCTGACAAAGGTAAAAAATGTCAAAAAAAATCATCTGAAGAGAAAAGAAAATGACTTTCAATTATTTGAGCTACCAGATTCACATATGAGGCTGAGTCTCTTTCCTCAGAGGTGTAACAACACTTTGAAGTTGAGGCAGCGATGGAAGGATTGTGTTGATATTCATTCTAGAAACCTGAAGACAGACTGTTGATTCTATGTTTTCTTTACTGAAGAGAAGTATAATAGCTCTACCACTGAAGAAGAATCTCTTCCCCACTGTGATAATAGTTAGATAGTGTTTGCAAGTGTGTATGTTCCTCTTGTGTAACTGCAGGACATATTACATAATTCCTTTGCTTTATGGTGTGTATGCTAAGAAATACAACGAAACAGATGCTCATAATTATGGCAATAAAGATAACAAACAGTGAGGCACGGTGAAGCCATTCTGCTAGAAAAAAAAAAGTATGTTATTGTTCAACTTCAGTAATAGATAAAAACTGCATGGCAGAAAGTGTCTTATTGATAGACTCAAAGAAACTCTTTTTCTTTTTTGCCCATTCAAGTCCATTTTGACCAATTTAAAGAAAATCAATAGAGAGTAAGTTTTGTTGTTGCTGTTTGGTAGACTCACTAAGAAGTGAAAGGGCAGCTCTTCACAACTTTTGCTTGTGTACTTTTATACCAATACAGTACGTGCAACCCCATACTGGTGCATTCAACCAGTTGAACTACAAAGCTGTATTTTATTATGAAGAGTTCTGAAGAGATAACAATAACCAGTATCTCAGTAGGAAGACAGCAAAGAATAGAGAGAAGTCAGATGAGTAAGACCGAGCAGTGCTAGAAGTGAGGTTGTACTTACTGTAGGCACAGCATTTCTTATGCTAAACGCTAATATCAGTATCCTAACACTGTTGATTTTAAGCTGGTATGTTGACCGTGTACAGCATAAGTATACTAACAATTGCTAATTAGATACATATAGATAGATAGATACATATACATAGAGATATGTATTTTTCTTTTTCAACCATATAGTCTTCATATGTGGTGTCCCTGGCCGTGTCCGTCTTGGTAATCCTACCTCCATCAGCACTAAAGACAGTATACATATGAATATTGTATGTTAGACATGATCCACAGGTTTCTGAAGAACTGTACGTGAAGCACAGAGTGTGGTGGTCACCGCCATCATGGCAGTCCTGCCGCATCCTGGCTAATCTAAAAATCATGGCAAAATCAAGGATTGACGGTTGACGTGAGGCGGGCTGAATGACCCCCTGTGTGCCCAAACAAACGGCCTGTAATCAGAAAAAGGCAGCCACACTGTTAATTATCATTACTATCTATCTGTACCTGGTTGAATAGCAGCAGGTTCTTCACCGTGAGAGTCTGAGTGGACGACACATGCAATGAGGGGGGAGGTTTGAAGATGCCGAGGGTAGGTTTTGGTTTGTAGTAAGGTAGTACGCAGTACTGCTCTTGGTGGTCACCGGACTCCCAGCCTGCAAATCGAACCAGTAAAACAGCAGGCTAAATATCACTAAATTTCCTTCGAACAAAATACAACATTTTTAGCTTGAGCCTTAATATAATTTGAGTGAGTTATATAAATATTTAGTCTAGTACAGTTGTCATGAACTGGGAAATTAGCTGTAGAGACAAAAACCTTTTTTTGTACCAGGATGCAAACATGTTTATTTCTGCTGTAAAGTTGGACTTTTTAACATGGAGGCTTATATAGGCCGACTTCTTCTGGAGCCAGCCGCAAGTGGCTGTTCAAGGAACTGCAGTTTTTTCTGCACCTGTTTCACCTCACAACCACGGAGGACTTGTCAAAGACCTGGAGCGTGGGTGGAGCTAAGGCGGGTTGAAAGAAGCATGGGTTGCGCAAACAAACCACATGTGACGCCATGTCACCCACCTGTCAATCAAAGTAGCCACACTCTTAATTATGCTTAACTTAAAGCCTTAAAGGGATAGTTCGGGTAAAGTGGGGTTATATGAGGTTCTTATGCACAGTGTGTTGCCCACAGCAGACAATGGTCAGCCTGCCCTGTTGCTGTGGTCAGCACAAAAAACTTGTTTAAGTCCAGATCAATATCCATTTAAGTGTACGCTGTAATGAGTATATTCTCTCTGCTTTACCTGATGTCTGATCTGTAGCTTAATACACTGTGAACGGTTGGGCTGTAGGAGGGAAAGGGCTGTCTGACAACAAGCTAAAGTGGTGAGAACATGTTCACTATAGTGTACACTTAAATGGATATAGATTTTTTCAGGTGGGCCTATTTTAGCCTATGAGGCTAAAGAACGTTTTTCTGCTGACCATGACCAAACCAGGGCTTCAATCAACTACCAAAGCCAAAACTTCTGTCTGCTTCTCCAAACTGGGAGCATGCTGACTGCTGTCTACTGTTGGTAACACACTATGAACTATGAATAAGTGCCTAATACAACCCAACTACCCCTTCAATATAACTTGAACAGGTGATACAGTACATTTGTCATGAATGGGAAAATTAGCTCTAGAAACCAAAGTTGCTTTTTGTATCTGGCTGTAGACCTGCAAACAATCACCTGGAAACAAGAATCTTTATGTTTTGTTACGTCAGAATGAACCTGTAAAATCTACAAAAGACACAATTTACCCAGAATGGACAAACTAAACATTTCTTGCAGGTTTCGCTGCCACCATTATTGATGCTTCACACCAGGAAGGAGTTGATGAGGCGACAGGGTTGCATTCAGCATCTTCACCGCTAGTTGCCACTAAATCCTACACACTGGAGCTTTAATGGAAATTCATCATGAGTGGGGCATGAACATATACATATATACCAGATTTCATAAAAAACAAAAAATCTGTTCAATAGTTGTCAAGACATTTAACTCAAAACCAGAAATGCCAGCCTCATGGTGGAGCTAGAGGAAAAGCCAGGTGACCAGGGAAGTTATTATGACTGATCCTCTGAGGACCATGAATGTCTGTATCATAATTTAATCACAACCCATTTAATTGTGTTGAGATCCATACAAAAGCATGTGGACCAAATAACTCACTGACAGACCAATAATGCTCAACAAGGATGAGTCAAGAACTAAACATGCTTATAATAATCATAATAATCATAAAATATATGTAATTAGTTTGATATTAAACATAACTGAACTGCTGAATGGAAGAAAGAGCGGTGAGGTTTGTATCACTAAAATCAATTCAAATAAACTTGAGCTTTCTACTGACAGTGACAGATGAAGTTAATCGCCTGCCTGTAAAAACCATAAAAAGGAACTCTTTAAATCTATCCTGTCAACAACAAATGAATGTGAAACCACACAGGGAATCAATCCTTACTTATCATGATGACATCAAAGGTCACTGTGGTCTACCTGTGAGCAACTTTGAGTAATTAATCTGTCAGCGACTCTTCCTTTTGTGCCGATTGGCTGTCTTGGCTGCCTTGGGAACACTGGATTGGACGGTGATCAGCTGAGTTTGGGAAATGCAGTTGACTGATATGCCATTTCAACTTTGTCCCTTGCTAAAGACTCAGGCATTCCTACTAGACGTCAAAGCCACATAGAGGAACGTATTGATCTGGTTGTCTGTGTGTGTGTTTGAATTCCTACCGGGTAGTTTCACTGTAATTTCATCAGCTGCTGCTTTAATGTTGGAATTATGACGCTGACTACAGACAAGGTAAGACACATTTGTAATGGGATCACTGGGTGCAACATTGGTTCATGTGCAAGAGAATGAGTCATACAGAGTGTGTTTAAAGAATGATAGCTGTTTTGAAGAAGATTAAAGTGTATTGATTTTTAAGGAGTCTTAGTCAAGGGCAAGTGTGGGATTCAGCAACCTGAGTTCACAGCAGCACAACTGGAGATGTGAAACATATTAGTCATAAGCAGGTTTTTCCTCTGGGAAGCCAAGGAGCACCTTGACTTTTAAAGCCATTGCTCAGAGTAGTTTGTTTCAGGTGCATGGTGGGATGGACCTCGCTGACCTCCTGCTCAGGAACACAGATGAAACCACCCGTTGCCAGAGCAACCTACCGTGGACTATCCCAATTCATGACGTGAGTACAGGGTCATTCGTGTGCAGTTTGCTCCTGAGTAGAGTCACTCTAGTGACATCCTTATCCCAAGAACATATTCAATGAATATCATTAAATATAAAAACGTGACTGCTCCATGTGATCTGTATTCTCAGCAAATGTCATGTGTTATTGAAGCTCAGTCTGAGGAAATAGAGGAGCTCATTTGCAGTTTTCCTGTATGTCTGTAACCGTGACGGACAATGATGAGGCCATGCGAAAATGAGCTAAAGGAATTGAGTGCCCGGTGTGTTTATGTTATTTTCTGCGCCTGTGTGTGGGAATATGATTATGTGATTAGAAGACAAGATTATGTACACATATCCTCCTCCACAGACCCTGAGCCCTGAAGGAAGTACTGCTGATGACTTCCTGGACGCCCTGCTGGGTGGGAGCGACTCCTCCTCAACTACTGCATCCCCCCTGTGGTCACCCTCCACCACAGACAGCGGTATCAACGAAGACCCTCCGACAGATCCCGCAGAGAGTCTTCACCCACCTTCCTGCATGCCTTTTCCATCCTTCGACACACTGCATTTCACACAGCCTCCACCTCTGCAGAATGACGCACCGCCAAATGAAAAAACATCTTATGTTTCCATAGATCTAGGTAAGGCTAGATTCACACTGGCAAGAAATGTCCAGCTACAGAGTGAGCTGTGAAAGAGTTTGTTGTTTTAATAGTGAACACAGACTTTCATTGAGGTAAAAGTAAGGAAAACCAGGGCACTGGGTGGCAAAATGAGGACCTTGGTGTGAGATTTATCCATTTGTGCTTTTTTGTAGCCAAATAATGAGAGCTTTTGACTGAGCCCTGTGACAGTTAGGGGACTTTTCAAAGAGCAGCTCATTTGGTTTTCCCTTTTCGGGGCATTTGTAAAGGATAAAAGGTTGTACAATTGTGATTTATCACGTGAGGAAATTGTCTTTTGAGGGCAGCTTTTGAAAAACGGTCTCTTTTAACATTGCTGATTATCATATATTTTGTAGTGTTTTCTAAAGGAAGGCACGGTGCAGAAGTCACAAAGAACATTTCATGTTTTGTTTTCAGGCATTTTTAAAAATAATTTTCCTGTGTTAATCTCCAGGTTTGGAGTCTGGTGACCTCCAAGAGCAGTTTGGTATTGCGTACTACCTCACTACGAACCAAACCTCCCCTCTGTTGCCTACTCAGACTCTCACGGTGAAGGACCTACTGCTATCCAACCAGGTACAGACAGTAAGGAGGGAAGAAATAAGAGTTTGTCAAACTTTCTAACCAATGTAAGGTATTAAATCAAAAGAATTCATTCTCAGGGTTCTGAATAAATACAATATGAACTAACTGTACGGTCCACTGCTTTTCTATATAATTTATCCTTTTTATGCTGACCTCTACCTCTCTGAGAGCAGAAGAGAAGAGAATAGCCTTTGCACCAATTAAACAGCATTTTATGAATTTTATGAACAGATCCACTCCAGTACCTTCTTTGGGTAAACTGCCCAGTGAGTCAATTTAACTGGAATATTCTGTCCATCTGGTTCACAGGCGCAGCAAATCCACCACCATTCCCTTCAGGAGCTTGTACTTAATGAGGATGAGAAGAAGCTCCTGGCTAAAGAAGGAGTGAACTTATCCAGCAAACTGCCCCTGTCCAAGGTACATGACACACACCTACATGTAGGTAGGGCAGATGTCTTCACACACACACACACACACACACACACACACACACACACACGGTACACACTCATTGCCTCCCCTCTCTCTCTCTGTCAAGTACAAACATGCATCAAAATCGAAATCTGTATCCCCAGTTGCACCCCCGCCCGTCCCCACCAACCCAGTTTTCCCTCGCTTACCCTTTTCTCCTTCATTCTTTCTTGACCCTATCCTCCAATGTGTTTGATCTCCCTGACAAGTTTGAAGAGAGGGTTTTGAAGAAGATCCGACGGAAAATCCGGAACAAGCACTCAGCTCAGGAAAGTCGGAAGAAGAAGAGGGAATACGTTGATAATCTGGAGGGGAGGTAAGATCTCAGCATCCTTACTCAACATGACAATATCTCTGCACACCTTGGCTTTAGAAAATTAAACTTTCATCTTTCATCAAGCACTCTATAATGAGCCTGTTTTGTCATACACTTAATTAACTTCAATAAATTGTTTCATGGTTGGAATAAGAACTTTTCTAAGTGCCCGTATTTCACATCACAGTTTGTTCTCGAGAGCTTCTTCACTTGCTGATAGGTGAGCTCCCCAGGTTCTTAGGAAATTCACAGTTACAAAAGTAGTTTGTTTGGAATAAAAAGACAAAGAGCTGAATTGTGGGAGCTGTCATGGCTGACTAAACAATGAAAGAGCAGACTCTAACAGAGGCTCAAACTTGTTCAAGAGAAAGGGGCTTCACAGAGCTAGACACAAAGCTAATTGATATCTGGGGGATTTAACATCACTTCAACAGTGAGTTAGAACTAGCGTTGCTGAAATGAAAACACAAGGACCCTGCACATTTTTTACTTTTACCACTGATATTGTTCAATATGATTCAGGAATGCTAAGAATGCATGGCTGAAAAAGTGTGGATTAAGGAATTCCTAGCTGCAAAATCCCATTTTCCAATCATAAACAATAACAAACGTATTATGTCAGCCAAGATGATATGATAAGTGTGTCCACATGCACTCATAAATGTGCAAGATATGTTCAAATGTTGGTAACCAAGCTAGCTGCTCTGTGAGCTCTGTTTAGACACAGCGGTGCTTAGATTAGTATTTTCTCCCCTGATTAGCACACTAAACACAAAGTACAGCCAAGATGGGAATGTCATTACTTTTGCAGTTAGGCTAAAAACTATACTTTAAAGACATTTTTTGTGCTTTATTTTTGATAGTGACAGGAATGTGGGGAGAGAGAGAGATGGGGAATGACATGCAGCAAAGGGCCACAGGTCAGATTTAAACCCTGGGCTACTGCTGAGCCTCCGTACATGAGGCGGATGCTCTACCAACTGAGCTAATCAACACCCTGAACTACAGACTCCTTCTAATGTGTGTGCAGCATAAAACAGATCAGGCTATAAATATTACTGTCTACATCACTGAAAACTCCAGAGGGAGGTGCTCTATGCACACAAACACATTATAATTAACCTGATCGTACAGAACAGATGGTGGACTCTGACCTTCTACGTACAAACAAATAGAGGAGGATGATCCAGAAGATGTCTAGCAGAAAAAAAACTTTATTTATGCCGCTGCTTATAAAAGATAAGCAGCTAAGACAGGTGAAGGTTTTCCGGCACAAGCAGAAACAGCACAGCTGATATCTTTCTTTGTCTGCTTTGAGGTCAGTCGGACAAAAAAAACACTGTATAGTGTGACATAAAGGAGCAGGCTAACCTGCTCTATGTTGCAGCTGGTACGGGGTAGGGTTAAGAGGGAGTTGAAGATGCTGTGAAGATGCAGCGTCTCACAATAGAGGCTGAAGCCCAGTTTAGTCTTCCTCCTCCTCCTTCCCCTCCTCATCTTCTCTACCTCCAGGCTGTGCAGAATGAGCCCCACCACACAGCCAGCTCTTGTCGCCAAATTTGTTAATCCTGTGTGCCTCCTCCTCCACGCCGGCTTTTATACCTCATCACACCTCCGCAAACAATGCATTTGTAGAGCTTGTAGTTTGATTCATATATTGACTCTTCAGAAAAGGCCAGCAGTTCCCTTTACATGACTGGGTCAAACCCCTGCAGGCTTATTGGTGCCTGTGATATTTGTAGGATTGCTTGAACTTATTGATGATGTCCTTCAGGTGGTTCTCCTTGCACTGCTGGACTCTAAAACTCCATCACTTATTTATCTCAGAACAGGGGAGACATCTCTTACTGCGTGGAAAAGCCAGGACCGAAATTTAAATCTGAAATTTAGAGAGTAGGATAAAGTTCGAGAAGAGAGTTTGGGGTTCAAAAGTTGTGACCAGTGTGATAATCCATAAACCATGAAACCGTCTTCTACCTGAATCAATAACACCTGAATCAATAAAGACATATTTTAAATCAGAAAACAGTTTGTCTGGTCCTCCCTTCTGTCAAAAATTAATGCAAAATTGATTGTATGCTTTCAGCAGAGCTTTAAAGTCACCAAACCAACCTGTGTGCATATACCCATACTTTTCATAAATCCTTACTTATCGAACTGGACCTTTAAATTAACAGCATGCTATCGATATCTCATTTGAGCTTAAACCGTGTTGCCTCTGGACAACAAAAGTTTCATGATGAGGGAGAGATTATCTTTAGAGAGCAGAGTCAGCATTTGTTGGTAATTAAGTCAGTTACAAGCGGAGTGTATCAACAGGGTATCATTATCAGTCGTGGTTCAGCTTAGTCAGAGGGCCATAATGACGGGTGACTCATACTGACTAAAAGAAACGAGAGAGACAGCAGAGGAAGAAGAAGAGGGGGGGAGGTGGAGACACTGGGTGACAGAATGGGGTGCGAGATAGCACTCGCACAGACGGATATAGGCAAAGAGGGCAATGAAGATGACAGAATACAGCGTCATAACACGGTGTTATTTGATACTCGTGTTCCTAATTCTCTCTATATTCCCCCTCTTTTTCTCTCAATCTCTTCCTGTAGGATGTCTGCATGTAGCGCTAACAACGTCAAGCTGCAGAGAAGGATCCAGCAGCTGGAGGAAACCAACAAGTGAGTCCCCAAATGATCCAGTGAGGGCTGCAGTCTAATGGTTATTTTAATTATTGATTCATCTATTTATGACCTTTAATTGTTTTTTCTGCCAATCACATTTTCCCCACTAAAGGTGACATCTTCATATAGCTTGTCTTGTCTGTTGACTCCCTCTTTTCTAACTCAGCTTCTTACTGGTTTTAATAGACAACACTGCATTTTCCCAATCCTGGCTCCTTGTTCATTTTACAATTGATTTTAAGATTTTACTATTGAAACCGTATAAGCCAGTTCACATCCACAGATCCTCAGGGGAGGCACTTACTAACTGTTGAAGTCGAGCCTTAAATGTAAACATTTTGGAACAACCCCGCAGAATCAATGACTTCCTTTAAATCACTTTTTGAAATCAGTTTTTGTCTTTTAGGCTTTTGTGTGATGTCTTTGTAAACTCTTTTAAAGGTGCTATATAATAAGTTGACTGTTGTTGTTTAACAATGACTTAAATGATTAATGATGTCAATCGACTAATCAACAGATCGATCAATGGCTTGACCATTTGCTAAGCCCTCCCTCAGTTACCAATGCTACATCAATCAAACTTTCCGTTCTTGCAGTTTACAATGAACAGTAGCTGAGTTACGTCTTGAATGAAATTGTTTTTTCAGTTCAAAAGTAGCAGGTTTAGCTGAAGTCCACTGATTTTCTGTCTGAAATGGGCTCAAATTTGACAGATTGGCTCTGTTATCAGCATGAGCTTTTTTCAGCTCCGTCTCTTGGCCAAAGTGAAGTCCTTTCTCAGTCGGCAGGATCTCGAGAGCGCAATCCATGCTTTCATCAGTTCCAGACTGGGCTACTGCAATGCCCTTTACGTTGGCCTCAGTCAGTCCTCAATTTCTCGTCTCCAACTTGTGCAGAACGCTGCTGCCTGATTTTTAACAAGCACGTCCAGACGCAAACACATTACCCCTGTGTTGTCGTCACTCCACTGGCTTTCAGTTCATTTTAGAATTGATTTTAAAATTCTGTTGTTTGTTTTTTTTAATGCCATTAATGGCTTGCCCCCTCTTACTTGTCAGAGATTTTGCAATTGTGGCAGAGCCCTGTGCTCTTCGGGTCAGCTTCTGTTAGAGGTCCCTAGGTTGAGATTTAAACAGTGGGGGGGTCGTTCTTTTGTTGTCACTACTCCCAGACTGTGGAACAACCTGCCCCCTGACATTCACACCACTACTGATCTCAGCCTTTTTAAATCAAAACTTAAGACCCACTTTTTTAGACTGGCGTTTCAATTCTGACTAGAGCAGTACTGTTTCTAAGGTGTACTATTCTGTCTGCTCCTTTCTATGTATTTCTGGAAGGCTTTTATTACCCTGCAGCACTGCAGCACTACAGCACATTTAATTGTATTTATTTGTTATGCATGTGTTATGTGTTGCTTTATGGCTTTGTTGTAAAGCACTTTGGGTACCGTCCAGCTATTGTAAAGGGCTATACAAATAAACTTGATTTGATTTGATTCGATTTGACAAAAGCAGCAGCATCTCTTTCAGTCTCTACAGTTACTGTTAGGGGCTCAACTATAGGCATAATCTCAAAGACAGGAAATAAATCAGAAAAAATAATCAATTTTAAAGTGGTTCTTTGAATATTTTAATGTCCCAGTTCATCTTTTTATTTGCCATTTCATTTCACAGTCTCGGATTTGTTCACGTGTGGCAACATTTTTTCATGTTCTCTTTTTTGTGCCCTTGTTGTGTGTTGTCTGTCAGAGTTTTATTGATCTTGAATATTGATGTTGTCCCCGAGACCCGTACCTCACGGGTATTTTGACAACCTGGTTAAGAAAAATCTACTTGTTTAAAATGAGGACTGAGACGCCTCGGTGTAAAATTACCCCCGAATACAAAGCCCATCCAATTTTAAAATCTCACACAGTGTTCTCTGACTTTGCTTCCTCTTCATCCTGCCATCTCATTATACTGCTTTCTCCCTGATGCTGGCAGAGTGATATGGTGGCTTGAAATAAAACGTGGGAAGATGGTTTTGCGTACTTACACTTCCCTTGCTGCATGCTGCTTCTTCTTTTTTGTTGTCTTTTAGTTGCCAGTGATCACAGACGCTAAAAAAAAATGATGCCTATGTTTCAAGGAATTGGTGGCCCCTTATGTGAGAGACTATTTTACACAGTCTCTTTCATCTTCCTGCCTCTATTTGTATTGCAGCGCTCTGTTGGAGCAACTAAGCCGACTACAGGCTCTCCTTCCTAACAGCCCCAGCAAAACAACAAACAGAGGGACCTGTATCCTGGTGAGACATATAACACATTACATGAACTGAGACCATTGAGAGTCTGCTCTGACAGCATAATCTGCAGCAACTAAATGATAGATGTAGGTCAGCGCTTGAGCACATCATTAAAAAAAGCACTGCCTGTGCTCCACCACGGCTCTGTTTACCTTTAAGATTTTAATCGAGTCAAATGTTAGGATAGCACCTGTGCTCATCTTTTGTGCCAATTTTTATGTAGGTTATGGCTAATAACTGCCTTTCTTCTTTTCTCCGTGTTTTCTGTCATCTCTGTTCTGTCCTCTTTTTGTCCTGCTTGTCCTGTATTTATGTCCAGGTTTTGCTCCTTTCCTTCTCTTTGCTCATTTCCTCGAATCTTCAGCCAGAGCCTTACAGCCAACTCAGCAGGGGAGAGTACACACAGACTCAAGGTCTGCAGACGCACGCACACTTACACTTGTTTCTCCCTCAGGTCCGCACACACATGCACTCATCCCTCTCTACCATGTCTTCACACAGTGCCATCCCGTTCCCTGCAGATGATGGATGAAGTGCAAGACGTTTCTCCTCTTCCTCTCATCTCCAGGGGATTTGAGGACCTGTGCATCTTGAGGGAGAAGCTCTGACCCTGGACAGATCTGCCCACATTAAACTTCCCATTAATTCACCACCAGGATGACAGGCATTGAGACAATCACTGATCTCCCGTGGGGTCCCCAAGAGGAAAGATGTAGTGAAGGAGAGCGGGCTTGCTTGCAAGTGCAGCATCCAAATGAGCAGTTTGATTGGTTTTCAGCAACTGTTTCTATCTGCAGAGACTGAGCGAGGTGTTATGATGCGTTTGCCATCCAGTCCAACACACAAATATCTAGTTAAAAGATTTCACTTACTCAGATGGAGGTCAGTGAGGAGGTCATCCAAACAGACATCTCATCTTTTTTCTTTTTTCTTTGCTTTGTAAAACAGAGCCTCAGAGACTTGGTGATGTGTTTTATTGCTGGAAGATGTAGGCAGGTATAATCTGTAAAATGACACAAATGTATAGTCGCTGCTGTATTTTATTATTTACTCCTAATGTATGTGTGGAAAAACTTTATCAACAATGATCTGAGTTGAATTTTGTAACAGTTGAGTGCAATACTGAAGCGCAAGATAATTAAAAAGTGAACTCCAGTGGATTTTGGAAACACCTGAAGGGTTTTGTTTATTTCTGTAATGCCATGTGTCCAATTTGGAAAAGATTTGCATCGCAAAAATAATGAGGAAATATTTGAACTTACTTTATAAGCAAAAGTTGCTGGATGCCTTCTTGCATAAATACTCAGACATAAATAAGCTTCACTTTCATGCCAGCTGTTATATGGGAACGTGGCCTTTAGATTAAAAAAGAATAAGGGGTATAATATCTCAGCAAAAGTCTTTATTATTTATATAAAAGTTGTTATTGTTTTTGTGGAACTCTAATTAATGGCTGGTCATGTATCCATGTGGAGTACTTTCTTTCAAGTGGGGTCAAGAAATGCATCTACTGTCATTTAATTTCAAACATTTCAGGGATAATTATTGAAACAACCTTCTGTTACAGGGAATCCATCTATTAAACATCTAACTGGTAATCTTTGTCTCTGTTTCACTGCTCACATGATATTTTATCCAGAATAATAAGATCCACTAATCGCTGATCTGATGTCAGGATCTCAGCCGTAAATCCACAACAATAAGTTTGTAACTCTGTCCATATTTACCAACACACACGCAGAATCTGGAGTGTGCCATATTTTATTAGCTCAATGCAATCCCAGCAAAAGATTGAGGGCAACATCAGGCTCACGTGAGGATTTATTTTTGAAACCTCTGCTCGCTGCAATAAGCTGAACTCAACTGAGGACAGTCCTAAAGATGTGTGTTACATACTGCAGTTTGACTGGAATACAGTCTGCAGACAGTGTTATAGTTTGGTGTGCATGCCAATGTTAATGCTAATTAGCAATAAATACAAAAAAATACAGGCAAGGTTGATCATTAGTTTTGCAGGTATTTAAGCAGAAACCAAACTTGGTTATTAGTTTCTCCACTCTCCACTAGGGTACTAGCACTGAAACATAATGTATGAAGATGAAACAATATGAGTTAAATGAATAACTAAAATATTACATTCTGTCATGGCATGATTCTGTTTAATAAACTGAAAAGTTTGGTCAGAAATGTTTCAGGTGGGTAAACTTAAGCTCATGAGTCCAGTATTTCTGCGACTCTATTTGCAGGATAGGTGTCATTTACCAATCCTCTCTGAGAGCTGTTTGTTCAAGTTGTTACAGAGAAAGTGGACCAAACCTTACAATTTAAAAACCAAATGATTTCAGCAAACCAAAGCCTCGAAAGCCACAGAGGTAGAAAATGAATTATTAATCAGACTGCTTTAAGCAATGTGTTGTGGTTATACATGTAGGTATAAACCCTGAATATCAGAATATCAATCAGGTGAGAGATGAGCAGATGGGGTGGTACCTGAAGGGAGAAACAGATCGCAGGAGGAAAAAAAAAAATCATTAATTCAGATATTCTTGCAAGCTGAGTTGTCCCATTTGTGGTTTCATGAACTTTTGGTCAAAATCTTTTTAAATTTTGCAATCAGGAGCCGAAGCACTTACACATTCTCCTTGCCTTCTTCTGCCTTAATGAAAAGAAAAACAGTGAGACACATATCTTTATACAAATGATTATTATACCTTTTCAATGGTGCCCTTGGGTGGATGTAATGGTCAAGGTTTTACTAACAAGAGAGAGAATATATAATCGTTTTTTTAATTTCCCTTTTCTGAATGAAGTTCTTTCTTAATATTTTGTTTGCGCACACCTGAATTACTAATAAGAACATTGCTTGTGAAGAGCTTTACTTCACCTCTGCTATATTGCATGCATTACAGACAGACCCTTCAAGATGTGAATTCCAATCACTTTGTCGGCAGGCTGCTGTGACATCATCAATGTCAATATCTCCTCAGTGATCACTTTTGTTTTCTAAGTGCTGCGAAAAAAACAAAGACACACGTATGAAAAATGAAATTAGACATGCTCAAGTGTCTTGGAAAGCTTTGACAGAATGCAAATGAGCGGCTTCACAGAGAACTTCAGGGTCAGCCTGCAGCCGTATCTGCATCTCCATCCATCTCAATATTGGTTAAACATTAAAGGGGGGAAAGGAAACTGTCAACAAATTACTGTTGCTTTCATTTGAAGTTGTTCCTCACTGCTTATGAAAGCAGACAAAGAAAGATGACAATGATGTGCCTCGACCGGACTTTAAATCAGAGAAGAGGGTCACTTATAATGTCACTTGAAATAAATTGGTGAGGTGTTGCAGTTTACTGATAAGACAAGATGCCAGGCTGTCTACGGTTGGACAAATTCAGCAAACCATAAATGAAAGTGAAAGATTTGTGCAAATTGTTTGATAGGTCAGACGTGTCCAAGCAAGTCCAGTCCAGACTGTTGAAACAGCTTTAGAAAATTACTTTGACTGAATTTTCCCTTTTCTAACCTGCACCTCCCACCTTATTTTCTCTCTAATGTACACGGTGTCCATATTGATGCATTGTGTGAATACCAACAGTGACCTATAAGAAATGCAAATCAAAAACAACACACTCATCTCTCTCTCTCTCGCTCTCTCTGGCTCCTTCACAAAGAGTGAAAGCTGTTTGAAATCTAATTTATCATTCCTCTGATGTGCATCATTTCAGATGCATGTGAACAAACCCTTGTAGGCTAAGGAAACCTTTCTGAAAATACCATCATGTATAATTTACCCTCATATCACACGCAGGAATATTAAAGGTGATATTTGGACCTGACATCAGAGCCTGTGATTAGCTGGCTCCATCAAAGAGAAAAATAAATACAACAATCATTTTTTTCAAAAAGGCTTGTAGCAAACAAATCCTGTATTAGTTGGTTTTAAATGAACTAAGGGAGAAATACATGTTTACTGAGGCCCAACAATCCATTCACCAAAGACACTTCCTACCATACAACATAATAAGCACAAAATCTCAGTATGTTTAAGCATGTCTTAAAGTCGGCACTGTTAGATTAGTCTAAATCAGGTGTAAATAATTAACCAATGTTTAAAATCTATTTCCAGGGACTTGTTTATGAACTGTCTGAGTTTTTTTTTTTTATCAACAGACTTCAATGTTTCAATGAAAGATTGATTGAATGTGTTGAAGGAAAAAATCTGGACAAAAATGCTGCTTGGGGTGGGGGTTGTGAATTCCAGGCATAGCAACATCCTTTTAAGATATTTTTCCAGTTCCTACTATTTCTATCTTTTGTGTACAGGTGGGTTTAATAAAGAAAAGAACTGGGATCAAATATCTCACAAGGCCCTTTTTGTCTTTACTTCATCTATTTAAGCTTTTTACAGAAGCACTCTTCCAAGATACCTCTGACATTTCTCACCATGCACAAAGCACAAATTACAGCTTTAATACACATAGACACTGGATTGCAGTGTGAAGCATGTGAGTGACTAGCCTTTCCCTCTTACACATGTTTATGGCAGATAAATAAAACCTTTAAAAAACAGCTGATTGTATCTTTTAATGGAAAATAGGAAGTTGAAAATCAGAACTTTAGTCACTGAAGCTTCATTCATGTCCTTTATCTGCTCGTACTAAGCCTGTAGTGCATGTGCGCTTGGCCCGGCAGCGCGCCATCGAGAGGTGGAGGAGAGTGTGAGCGAGTATAAAAGCCTCCCGTATGAGGATGCTGTCAGCATCACCGAAAGAAGAGGCGGCTGCATTACTACATACTTCAGCATGGACGCTCCTAAGTAAACTGACATGGATTAATCACCTTTTTATTGTTCTTTACATATTTCTTTCCGCTTATAAAAGCAGTAACATGCGAGCAGAGACGCGTTTAAGTTTACAAATACTCGGATGATTTACGCAACTCCGGACCTCCCGCAGAGACTTTGAACAAGACTACACACAGGACGAGGACGATGGGGATTTTTGCATCCAAATCTGCGCACCAGCACTCTGGAAGTTAGCCTAAAAAAAGGAGGTGAAACACTGGGAAGTTGTTTTTTTTTTAAATATAAAGAAAGTCGCCTTTTCTTCACCCTCTGCAGTCATGCAGAGTAACAGCACCTCCTCTGGATCATTAACCGCTTTGAGCGTGTGCGGAGGAGAGGAGGATGAACATGAAATCTTTAAACTTGTCAGCCCCACAGAGGCAGCTTCCAACCTCGCTGCGTTTAATCTTTCATTGAACTGCTGGCTTCACATCCTCTCCAAGGAGTCCTCATTGGATCTGCATGGAGACAGCGCAAATCTGGCAGTAAGGTTTATTTAAGGATTAAAAAAAAAAAAAAAAAAACAAATCCAGATGGATAAAATGAATAAATGTCATTCTCATCAGCATGTGGTGAAATAAAGTGTCTGGAGGTGTTCTCACTTCAGTTTTCCATGTGTGTACTTTTGTGACCATCTGGCAGCTCCAAGATGAAGATTTAAATGTTGTTGCATGTGTTTGACAGGTGCGAGTTCTCATTGCCACGGTGTACCTGGTGGTGTGTGTTCTGGGGCTTGTGGGTAACCTCCTGGCGCTCTTCCTGCTCCACTCCCGCCGCAGAGGCCACCACCACTCTTCCATCGACTGCTTTGTGATGAGCCTGGCGCTGACAGACCTCCAGTTTGTGCTCACCTTGCCCTTCTGGGCTGTGGACACGGTGCTGGACTTTCGTTGGCCCTTTGGCCGGGTCATGTGCAAGATTGTGAGCTCTGTCACCACCCTGAACATGTACGCCAGCGTCTTCTTCCTCACCGCCATGAGTGTGACCCGCTACCGCTCCCTGGTCACCTCTTTGAAGATGGACTGCCCTAGAAACGACACTACTCGTGCCAAATGGGCCAGTTTAGCCATCTGGGTGGTGTCACTTGTGGCTACACTGCCTCATGCTTTCTACTCCACCACAGTCCAGGTTTGTTGAACCGAGACTGAACTACCATCCCTGCTTTCATTTGCTTACAGTACACACTTCTTATGCAGTTGTTGTTGTGTTTACAGGTGTCTGCAGATGACGAGCTGTGCTTAGTGCGGTTCTCTGACTCTGATTCAGACCACTGGGATCCTCAAGTCCTGCTTGGACTCTATCAAACACAGAAAGTCCTCCTGGGATTTGTAGTTCCACTGATTGTCATCTCTGTGTGCTACCTCCTCCTCCTGAGGTTCATCCTGAGCCGGCGGATCGTAGGCAGCATGGTCAGCGCAAATGTCACAGAGAGGTCAGAGTCTGAGAGAGGACGCCACCGCCGACGCTCCAAAGTCACCCGCTCCGTCACCATCGTGGTTCTGTCCTTTTTCATCTGCTGGCTGCCCAACCAGGCTCTGACCCTTTGGGGGGTGCTAATCAAATTTGACTTGGTGCCCTTCAGCAAAGCCTTCTACAACGCCCAGGCCTACGCCTTCCCCCTGACTGTGTGTTTAGCTCATGCAAACAGCTGTCTCAACCCGGTGCTTTACTGCCTGATCCGAAAAGAGTACAGAGCTGGACTGAAGGCGCTTCTGCTGAGAGTGTCTCACTCCGTCCGAAATGTTCTTACTCTGGCTCTGAGAGGGAGAAGAGTGGAGGAAGCACCACCCAGCCTGGTCATGATACACAAAGACATCAATATGTAATTTACTCTGTAAATGGAAAAGTTTGACATTTTGGGAAATGCAGTTATTTGCTTTTTTGCCAAGAGTTTGATGAGAGCACTCTCAAGTTTGGATGTAATATGCTGCAGCCAGGTTAGCTTGGCTCAGCACAACAACTATAAGCAGGGGTAAACAGCTGGTCATGGTTATGTCTAAACATAATTCAATCTGCCTACGATCACATGTAAAGCTCCCAATTAGCAGTTGTAAAAAATAACAAGGGGTTATGTATGGGATAATTTCTTGGATCTGAGTAGTAACTTCCTAGAGTTGGTTGGTTTTAGTACAACAGATCCAGACTAACTCTGTCCATTTCCAATTACAGACTTGAGAGCAGTATTGATATTGATTGCCTCAACTCTTGGCAATTTGGCACATTTCACAAAGTCTCAAATATTTTCTTTAATATTAAAGGAAATGCTCCTTTATGAGTCAACTGTGTGCCGTATTTTCTTTGGTGCCATTTTTTTTTCCCTACCACTTTCATCTGCGACACGGCCATCCCTCAAAATGTATTTCATCTCCTTTGGACACACAAACCCGAACAGCTATGTTTTAGCATGTGAAGAGCCTGATTGCCAAAAATATTCCACTGTGGAAATAATCTCCTGGGTGAATTACAAGTATGTTTAAGAAAATCAGTCAAACCCTTGAATACCCTCTGGGCTGATTGTTTTTTTTCCTCGCACAATCAAGCAAAATACAGTGTGATGTTTAAACAGTCAAAGCTGTAAAGTGATTTTTGTACTCTGTATCTGACAGACTCACACAGGCAATCATCAGGACTGTGTGATTGTTACTCGTTAGGGTTGATGTGTTATTGATGTGTTATTGTTGCTAACTCAGTCAGGAGACTAGAAGTTCCCGGACATCCCTCCTCATATGCAGTAAAACAACCAAGATATCTATCATTAAATGTAGGCAGTGTTTGATGCTAGCATGAAACCATTTTCATGTCTCTCGGTGTCTGCCTTGCTGTACTGCTGTGAATTTGTTTCGTGAATACACGTATGTAATGTGACATTAAATAAACGAGAGGACAAAAGAGTTTGGTGACGTCTCTGAAAAGTTAATCTCATCTGCCGGGCACAGAACGACGAAGACGATGAAAATGAATCAACCGCACAAAAGCTGCTCCACGTTTTTACCCTTTTGCAACCTTTAAAGTTTGAACGTGGATAACCATCTTCAGCTGCGGACAGATAGGCCCAGGGGCTGACATGGAAATACCACACACACACACACATACACACACACACGCACACACGCACACACACACAATCACAGTCCCTCCATTGTGTGCCACTGTGGTAGTAATTACCAATAAAAGAATCACGGATTCATTCAGCGGGCGTCTGTGTGGAAGCTCTGATGCTGCTAAAAAGCCAGCAGGTCATCTTCCTGCTGTGAATAGGAAACAATCAAAAGTGTGATTTCAAAAGTGAGGTTGGTCCAAAGATTCTGGTCAGTCTTTATGCTCAAATAGCTGCCCAACACTTTTCTGTTCACCATGTTATCAAAAGAAGTTTTTCCATTGCTGACATGCTATGGTTTTCGCTGATTTAATCTTTCCCTTAGATGAGCTTGCTTCATAATTCATTATGTTTTCTCATCAAGCTCTGATTGGACAGAGCATCTACAGCACATACACTACACTGTTTTTCTTTCCCAGGATGAGATGAACGTGAATGATTTGAAAGGCGTAGAAATAGGTCAATCACACTATGTCAACACGCCGAGCACGCAGTAAAGTCGTGAGGCATATTTAAATCTCAGCAAGCAGGGCTGTGCAGAAAACATGATTGCAATCACGCACGAAAGAAAAGTTCATTCTTAAAATACAACAGAGTAAGTATTTTTATGTGCAAGTATCCATAGTGTGTACTATAACTGTAAATGTATAGATGCAGCTCTTTGAGAGGACTCAAGAGGGAGTTAAGACATATGTATATCTGTATATACTAAATTGGCTTATAGCGAGCCACAAGCCAATTTTCAGACAGAAGGCTGGTTCACTTGACAAAGTGTTGCCAGTCTATTCTCCACAATATGTTAATGTGGTACAAGATGTAATGAGCAATATCATCTAACTCAAGGGCCACTTACTGGCTCAGTTGGTGCACTCATCTTCATCTCACAGTCTCCAATATGAAGGAGCTAACGGTGACAATGACACTTCCTTAACCCTAATGGTTGAGTCATTTTAACTTTAACATTTCTTTTTGTGCCTTAAAAAACCCTAACCACAGATTTGTCACATCATAAAACAGATGTTTTGTAACAGGCACTGATGAATGACGCCAAAGAGGCAACCGTGGCTGAGAAGTGAAGCAGATTAAGTACCAAAAACTGCAGTTTCTCCAACAGCCACTTGAGGCTGGCTACGGAATGAGTCAATCTCCATTAGCACCCATGTTAAAATGTCCAACTTCAGCAGCACTTCAGCAGAAATAAACATGTTTACAGCCTGGTACAAACACACTGAGCTTCACATTATGCTTTTCAGAAACCTACGGATGATGTCACGAATACGACATCCATATTTATACCGTATTTGATGATGCCATATAGACAAATACATTTTGTCATTTAATTTGGAGGATTTGTTGGGCAGTCAACATGCACTCAAGATCCACTTAGTAGCTATGAAGAGCATCTTATAAGCTTGAACTGGTTGAAAGCCCAATGTTAGGTCATGGCTTTCATCGTAAAGGGTTTTCAACCACATCATCACAAAGACCTGAAATCCTGTGGTCACTCTTTACTCACGCTTGAACTACTAGCTCTTTCCAGTTAGTGCAGTTGTCATAATCAAGTCTGTAAGATGCTGTCGAAACCTCAGCGCCGTCTTCACCATGAAGAGCTTTCGACATGTTTTTAGCCACCACCCTACCTCTGTCGCCTAATCTAAATATGGGCAAATACGTGGATCATTGGTGGACCTGATGCAGGCTGAATGACACCTGGATTATCAAACAAACTGCCTGTAATGGTACCCATTTGTCAATCAAAGCGGCCACACTGTTAATTATGCATAAGCCTTAATATAATTTGAATGGAAAATAAACCCTCAGTACAGTTGTCATGAATGGGGAAATTAGCTATAGAGATTAAAACTGTTGTTTGTACCAGGCTGTAAACATCTTTATTTCTGGAAGTTGGACATTTTAACAAGGGGATTTATGGAGACTTGTTGACTTGCTCTGTAGCCAGCCTCAAGTGGCTGTTTGCAGTTTTTGGCACCTCTGCATAGGCTTCACTTCACAGCCACAGAGATTGCCCCTAAAAGCCAAATATCTCACAGTCCAGTATATAAGATTAAGTGGCATTTAATGGTTTAGTTGCTGACTGTAAATCACTTTTCCTCACCCTCTCCATCCTAGCCTGAAGGAAAAACTATGGTGGTGAGGAGACATATGAAAAATGTGCAACACCCTATCTGGATCCAAGGGCACCTCAGTTGTGGTAATAAGGAGCACTGCTTTTGCATTTTATCCACTCAGACTGATCTTGCTGGTCCAGAGACTGAACCAATGACCTTCCTGCCACGTTATCTTAGCTCCCATAATTTAACAATCTTCTTTCTCCCCAGTTTTGTGACTACAATTACTGCTTTATTCTTTTTATATTATGAATCTGAGATAAGATAATAGTAATCCAGTCTTGATTGCTTTGTAATACAGGTGAATGTATGCAATGACCTTTGATATTACCATTAAGTTTCAGACAAAAACATTTACTGGCAGCAATTTAAGGTAAATGTTTTGATCGTTTACGCTGCACAGTAATGCACATTGTATTGGAGCACAATCAGAAAGAACAAAAACAAAAACATCCCTTTCTCTGGGGAATAATCTCCATAAAGTGCTGTGGCGATGAATTTGAATGCAGTTGTTAGTCACTAAGGGTTTGGGAGACATTCAGTGTCTCTGACTCAGTCATATTACAATTAAAAGCAGGTGTCTTTAAAGAGCACAGACAAGGCCACGTTCCTCTCTCAGGACAACATTTCTGAGAATTTTCAAAATGACTGACATACAGGTTTAGGTGTTAAATTGGTTCCCACATTAAGATTTAAAAGGTTCTTCCAATCTTAAATGACTGCTGCCAATTTTATTTTATCATCATTCAGGACATGAACATTTTTATCTCCCATTTACGAGGAAATTGCAGCTAATTATTTTTCTTTTTTATGCAACAACTAAAGTTTGGCAAAAGAAGAACTTTCTAAACTCATCTATTTTTTTCTTGGTTCTTGGTTATATACATACAGTATATATATTTACATACATATACACACACACACACAACATAACAGAGTAGAGAGATATAGGAGCTGGATATTTAGATCGATTATATAGTTTTTTCAGTCTCTTCCTCTCTTTGCTCTCAGACATTTTTCACATTTGCAGCACCACACTTTTGACAGCGATTTCAACCCCAGCTTTCTCCCTCTGAGACTTGCTCGAGTGTGGGGAGCATCTGTAAACAAACAACCATCATGTCATTCCACACATTTCTTTAATGTGATTCAAGGGCTTCCAATTCAGCAAATGTTTTTTTTTTGTAGCGCTTTGGTGTGACAGCCATGGTGCAACATGCCTCGAAGGTCTTTGGCGCGATGTAACAGGTTGGTCTGACCTTATTAGCTCTGTTCATTGTTCTTAGTTTTATTAAAAGTGTCCCAGTAACTGCCAGTGAAAATCTCTCACACAGCATCAAGCTGCCACCCCGGTACTTCACAGCAGGGCTCATGTTAAATGCTTAATGAGCTGCGCCTGCTTCCTCCAGACGTAGCACTTTGAATTACAACTGAGGAGTTTGATTTTGGCTTCATCAGACCACAAATCTTTGATGCACAGTCTTCTGCTCTCTCTGCACTAACACCCAGCATGCTGTCGCTGACTGGTTCCTTATGGCCATATTGCCATGTAGCACAGACTTAAGATGTGATGCACCGACTGTTGCCCTTCCAGAGAGATCTTACTCCACGGCCAACAGGGCTCTGATGTAGATTCTCTGACCAAGGTCCTTCTTGCTGAGTTAAGGAGGATGAGCAGCTGCAGGAAGAGGCTGTCTAGAGCTATATAAAGTTTGCAGTTTCTAATGATGGAGCCTGTGAAATACTGACACATTGGAAATCGTTTGATGCTGTTCTTCAGTTCTGTGCCTCCTAACTATTCTGAATGTTACACAGCTCCTTAGAGTATATTGCTCTGAACTGCACTGTCGCCTGTTAGACCATTCAGGGAGGAACAATACACTTTATAATGCATTTCCTATTATTTGAACTCAGCTGGACATACAGTACATCAAGTTCGCAAGAGCAGTGCACTTACCTACTTTTCTAATATAGGTTAGGAAGCTCTGTGGCTCCTATAGCAGTCTGAATTCTCTGAAGCATGGCTTCAATAAAGGTACTGGGAAGAGTCCTTAGAGACTCTGGTAGCAGCAGATTTGTCAGCTGTGCATTCATGCTGCGACTCTACCGTTTCACCGCGCTCCAAAGGGAGCAGACATAAGATGGGAAGACTGCGGCCGTGAAAGGATGGGCACAGTCAGCAACAATATTCAGGTACGCTATGTTTGAAGTCTGTGTAAAGTAAAAATAAATATGTGTTCTGAGTTTGTCAGACCAAAGTAGAAAGTGTTATTAATCACCCAGCCAGTTTATGAAATTGGGCGTCAAAATTGTGTAAAAATGAGCAGTATTTCAGTAATATATCGTCTTCCAACAATATTCCGACATACTTCATTCATGGATTCCTACTCCCTTCACCCACCTGCATGTGGCAGCTGATATTCAGGGATCTGTCAGAGCAGGCAACATTTTTCTAATCTTCTGTTGGTAAACCTGTGCCCTTTGTAGCCTCTGTTATCTGTTCTTAGGAGCTGACAGGAGTGGAGCCCAGCGTGCTCAACGGCTGCTTCGAGGTTTCGACGTGTTGTGCGTTCAGAATCGCTCTTTTGCATAGCACTGTTATAATGCGTAATTATTTGAGTGCCTGTGGCCTTCCTCAGGCCATTCTCTGACCTCTCTTATTAAAAAGGGCATTTGAACTGCTGCTCATTTGATGTTTCTTCTTTTTCTTTTTTTTGCACCACTTTCAGTAAACTCTAAAGTTTTGCATGAAAATCACAGGAGATAAGCACTTTTTGAGATACTCAAATGACCCCACATGGCACCATAAAACTTTTCATGGTCAAAGACAATCCGATCACATTTCTTCCTTGTTTGATCTGAACAACTGAACCACTTGACCATGTCAGCATGCTTTTATGCAGAGTTACTGCCACGTGATTAGATGATTACATATGTGCATTAATGAGCAGGTGTTCCTAATAAACTGGACACTGTCAGGATTATCTCGGACCGGGCTAAGCTACGTAGCAAAGTTTCAAAGGCATGGTCAGACAGGAAGGCTCTAATGAAAGATGGTATCTGCTGCATTTGGAGCTTGACTCACACCAGAGACTACAAGTCAGGTTAGGTTATCTATGCTTCTGTTACATTGCTCCTGACCATTTATAAAAACTGTCTACTGCAATAGAAGTAACCCTATGTGTTTGTAATTCTATATGGCAGTATAGTAGCCTCTTTCAAAAACTCAGCTGAGAGTTATTGATAGATAAAATAACTGGTCTGT
Source organism: Larimichthys crocea (assembly GCF_000972845.2). Lineage (NCBI taxonomy): Eukaryota > Metazoa > Chordata > Actinopteri > Sciaenidae > Larimichthys > Larimichthys crocea. The sequence continues at coordinate 16,140,495 of NC_040022.1, forward strand.
TTGTGGAAAATTAAATACTCATAAATCTATTTTATTACAATAAAACAAAAATAAACTATTGGCAGAAAGCAAACAAAAGGTCATTGGTTTAAAATATTGTGCACAATGGTCCAGACTGGTTTATTAAAAGATTTAAAAAAATAAATCTATCACACTTTTGTTCACTCGTTCACTAGTGAAATATTGGATATCTGAAAGTCCCTCTTTAGATAGCTCACGTCCATAACCCGTGAAAGGTTGTAAAAGCCAAAAAGGTTGACAATCTCCTGCTTAAGAGATACTAGGGTATAAATCGTCATATTCCCTGGCAGTAGGTAGTTACAACACCACAAAATATTGAAAAACAAAGCGGCTGAGTTTGTTCAAAAGGCAGAGTGAGAACATTTAGCTCATTAGCACTGTTTGAAGTCCCATCAAGAGGTTAAATTGCCACGCCGGAGGCGGGGAGCACAGCACAGACACTCCTGTCGGGGAATAAAACAGAGATCAATAAACACATCCCTTTGGTCTTTCTTTGACACTGACCATGTTGTGTCCATCCTGTAAGTGAATTTCCCCATTTCACTTTAATTATCGCACACAATCTGGACTGAAATTAAAAATAAAAACTGCCTATGCCTCGTTTATGAGTCAAACGCACTTCAGCCTACGCTGTAGCCATTCGGTTTAGACTGAAGCACCATAGAGCAGGAAGAGCAGTAATGGGGACTGTGTAATGACCCATTCACAGAGCAGGCTGATGGACTATATGCATGTGTTTTAGCTGCAGGTGTTTGGTTTTCTAGCTGTTATATCTGCTGCTTATACATCTGGATAGACACAAAGTGCCTTAATAGTCCCATTATGCTGTTGCACCTGATACGAATATTCTTGCTTTGCGACTACGGTTCTGCATTTTGAGTTGTTCATATTTAGGTTGAACGGAACTGACACATTTGAGGAGAAAGTAGGTTTGATTATTAAGTCCGTGTAAACAATAGATGAGATGTTAATCATGTTGAATGCAAATAATCATACCATTATCTCAAATGAACACACGTGCGCCATTTTCCTTTGAAACGTTGGCTCACAATCGAACTAGGCCACAGCTGTTTGACATACATCACATATACACAGCAGGGTGTATGAGGAACATGTTGTGTTTATTGCCAAAACATATGTATCTTTAAAAAAAATATGTATATTAAAAAAAAACAGGACAGTAACTTTTTTCTTGAGAGTATAATGCTTTTTTCCTGAGATAAAAAACATTTTCCTACAAAAGGTACGGTGTGATCATGATCCTTTTACAACCAATCAGCAGCGGGTGCTCCTTTTATAAACAAAAATAGGGTGAATTATAAATCTTGCCAGAGAAAGAAGAAAAATGTAGTTCAATCATTTTGGAGAAAATCGCCATTTGTAATTGAGGACAATTAAAAAAACATACTGACCCCAGAGATAACTGTCTTAAAAGTTATAATAATAATAATATTAACTATCTAAAATTCTCCGCAGCAGCACAAGGCTACTTGTCAGTCAGGCTCGAGATGCTCCTCTTCTTGTAAAGTATTGAACCAAGTCATCTTTAAAGGCTACGTCTGTAGGGATGAGATCTGGAGCACTTGGTTATAAATAATGCTTTTAATAAGGTGCAGCAGCCTTACACACCTTATTAAAAAGTTTTATTTATAACCAAGCGCCACTGACCTCATCTCATCATCCTGTCTGTTAAACTGGATCTCAGATAAAAGTAAATAAACAGGTTGGAAAACATGCAACAGTTGTTTGAGCAGAAATTCAAATAAAATATGTCTAATTGTAGAGTCGTCCTTTTAGCCAGGACACAATCACATAGCTAATTTTCACTTTATAAGGTCAACTTTCAGCTTAGGAGTCACAGTTGGAGAGTGCACGATCTGGGACTAACAAAACCACTACAGCACTAGAAGAGTCATTACCCCAGAGGGTGGAAGATGAGAAGAAACTCTGTAAAATTGATCAAATCGAGCACCCTCAGTTATAGTTTGTTTCTGGACGGGGTTGTGTTTGTAAGAAAAAATACCTCAGGCTATTTTCTCTTCATTTATCTCCACTGGGGAGTCTGCTCTCTCCCTCTTTACTGAACCCTTCTCCTCCTTAACGCTCCCATCATCTGTTAGGGCCGTTGCTTCCCGTTTCCTTTCCTCCTTAATGAGGTCCTTTTTCACCTTGTTCTTTGCAGTGATTGCATGTGGTGGCTTGACATCGACGGGGGACTCTGAGGTGGCTGTGGAGCTCTCGCAGACGGTCGGTCCCTCCCACTTTGGCATGTCCAATCCCAGCTTCTCCATCAGCTGTTTCATGACGTCATCCACGTAACCATAGATACGCAGGTGCGCATGCTTGTCCTATGAGACAGAAAATTACAACTGTGAAATGATTAACCTGAGTGCATGAGCAGCATACTTTAAACACAATCACGGTGTTAGTTTTGTTTCATGTTTCCATACGTGTGCGTTAGGTGTGCGAATGAGACTCACGTGTTTTGTGGGCTGCAGGTTGACAATGGCCACTTTTCCTCCTTTGCGCTTGGTGAGGAGTGGAAGGTCTCCACTGGGTTTGATCTGCAAGGAGGTGCCGAGCGTCAGCGCCAGGTCTGCTCGTCTGCGTGCAGACAGAGAAGAAATGTGTCACAGATATCAGTCACATGTGTGCTGCTGACACCGAGCTTCACCGAGTTTCCATTGCTGGTAAAGATTGTTAAAAGTAAAAAAAAAAAAAAAAAAAAAAAAAGAGGCTCAAAGCTCGTCCACATTTTGTCCCAGTTTGTCGTTTTCATGTGTTAACATTACATTTGAGTCACATCGCTAAGCATCCGTTCCTCTGAAAAATAATCACTCTGCGAGATTTGAAACCCAGAAGATCATTTAAACAGCACTTGTGGCGGTGCTGAAGGGATTCACAGACCTCTCATTCTAAGCATCTGGATGCAAAAATATTCAGTATGAAGGTTTTTTAAATAGTTTTGAAGCAGATGGTTTTACCGGTTTAAGTTGAGACTATTTCTGTTGCAAGTGGTCAGACATGACATACAGCATATAATATAAAACATGAGAAGAAATCATCAATATATGGTGATATAAATTATTAAATCTTTTAAGTTTGGTTCACTTTGTTGTAAAGTAAAATGACCTGCTGCGTTTTACAAGGATTTCTGGGTAACTCATAGTGCTGTCAATCAAATCTAACATCAATACATCAGAGGCACAAAGTGTTATCTGCTGTTTTTCAGTAACGCGCACCATAGCAAAGCTTTCTCTAATTCAAACGTTCTGTACACTGCGTCCCCTCATAATTAATGAAAGAGCGTAAACACAGCGATTCCACGGACATGGTCTGCTAATCATTACTGAGACACAGTGAAACACAAGTTATCTGGATGTAACTCCAGTTCTGCCAGTACGTGCACAGCTCCCCATCTCTCTTCATATCAGAAAGCGAAAGAAGAGAAAATCTAATTAAAGCACGATACAAGCATGCAGAAAAACAGTATAAACACAACTTTAATTAACTTTAACAAATAAACACGGTGGACTGCCTTTGAACAAATAACTCCTCTAGCGCCAGATCTCCTCTTTGTGATCGAAACAGTAACTATGCATTATTTATGGGTCACTGACAGTACATCAAGGAGAACCACAAACATCCTTTCTGTTGTGTAAACAGACAATGAAAGCTTTATGAGGCTGAAGGATCGGAGGGAAACATTAATACAAAAGAGGCATCATTAAAGCAGACAGGGATGCACACAAAAACCCTAAAAAGGTTTTCAAACAAAGACATATTTGCATATCAGGACAGAGAGAGCTGCACAGAATGATAAATCAAATAGTTTTCAGTTCATAGGATGTGTTTGATCTGTGACTTGTGCTGTTTAGCCTACCGATAAAAGAAAGTCAGGATAGATAAAAGTGTGTACTGTGTGCTACTCATATATATATATATCTATTATTTATATATATATATATATATAAAAGGGGGAAACAAACTCTCACCTGCTGGCATCATCTGCTTTGTTCAGGTCTCTGTCAGGAAGAGCATCCTCCCAGTCTAATATCGTGCTTATCAGCTTTCCTCTGTGAGAGTACACAGTCGTATCGATAAATGGATCGTGGCACATTATTACAAAACGCAGTGAAAGCACACGTTTTTACCTGCAGGCTCGGAGCCCTCTGGATCGTTTCACCTCACAGTGACGTCCTGTCGGTTTCAGCCCCATCACGCCGATCACCTTTTCTCTCACGTACTGCCTGGAAAACCAAAGACACCTTTCAGATTACATCTCTGTCTAACAACATCAGTTAGAAGCAACAAACCAAGGTCCATTTTTAACTTTGTGGCCACTTGATTAGATAAACCAGACGTTTTCTTGACTTCTACAAGACATGCACTCAACAAGATTTGTGGAAACAGTCTTTAGGGATATCAATGACTCATGTAGCTGCTGCAAAGTTTTTAAACATTTCTACTTGGTCACAAAGGTAACCTACTTGGAGATCTAAAGAGTAGTTCGCTGGAGTAAAACGAAGTCACTGTCATGTTCCTGGAGTAATTTTGAGATAATGAGCTCTCCCTGACATGGTGCATTATCCAGCTGGAAGAAAATAGTGCCCGTAATTAGAATTATTACGAGCTGCCTTAAATGTGCAAAGAAAACACCTGACATACGATTACACTGCCGGATATTAGCTTTGACACGGGTCAGGATGCATCAGGGAGTCATGCTGTGTTTTTTTTAGCCGACAGACTGCTGTGAAGATCTTTTAAACGTTTCTTGAATTTAGTGATCACATGTCTAGTGCACCTTCATGTTCTTGTCCTGTTCCAAAATGGAGTGCAGCACAGCGTGGATTTTCTCTGCTGCTGCAGGGCATCTCCTTCTGAGTTCGGCGTTCAGAGATGGGCTTCCGCACATATGAGCCATTACTCATTACCTTCCTGTGAACTCCTGTCAGGAAACAGGTCGGGCCTTTTCTTCTCCTAACCTCTGTTACTGATGGAGTGTTTCAATCACAGAACAACCACCAAATGCATATTTTTCACTCTGTGTAGAACCTGCAGGGTGTGAAAATTCCTGGAGGACACCTGTTTCTGAGATGCAGGGAGAAACATCTGGCACCTGATACTGTGAATGCTAATGTTAGGTGAACAGTAATTGAACCTGCTGTCTGCATGAATTGCATATTGGGTTTGAACCCTTTGATTTGCTGTTTGTATTACCAAACAGGTGTACCTAATAAAATGGCCTCAAAGCAAAATATAGTAGCTTGGATAAGAATTATCAAAGAGTTTCAAGATGTGCATGTGTGTGTGTGTGTGCCCATACCTGCCACACTTCTCACACTCCTCCACAAACATGTTCCCATGAAGCTCGGATAACAGATCTCTAATAGAGCAAGAGGGAGAAAAGTCCACAAAGACAGAAAAGATCACAAAGATGATATTCACTTAGATCATTGTCTCCAAAGTTAATGTCAGGACTCTTCACCATAACTTTTTCTCTCCGATACATATTCAGAGGCCATATTCGCTTCTACGTTCCACCTACACAGATAAGTGCCGACCTGTTTACCTTACCAGTTCGTCTGCGGTCTCAGTGATTTCATCAGAGAACTACCACTTTGCTGTCTAGCCTCATCTAAAGAAGAAAAAAAAAAACCTTGACTGATGGAGGGTGGAGAGAGATCCGAGAAATGGCTTCCAGGAAAAGCATGTCTCCTAATATGCATAAAGACTGGATGTATGTACTGAATGAAAAATTGGATTCTTGGCCTTGGGTTAATCCAATATGATTGGATAATCCAGAGTCAGCCCAAACATTTTCCATTACACTGAGCATTATTTGAAGTTATTTGAGCCGTACTGAAAGGGCGGCTCATTTCTAGCTCTGTTACAGCCGTTACCACAAAGCAGCATCTTATTTCAAAACAACGAGCCACAACCCGACATGTAATAATCTGTGCGTTACATGGCTTACAATGCTGTATGACCAGTGTTGTGGGTAACGCGTTACAAAGTAACGCATTCGTGTGACGTAACTGATAGTTTCGTGCGTTAAGTAATCAGTACCTTCGTTATTCTTTTAAAGAAGTAATCCGTTGCTTTAAGAATTTCTCCGGATAAGGAAAGAAAAATTCCGACTGCGGCCTGCTTTGTGTCAGACAGTACTGTGCCTGCTATGTTAATAAAATGCTATGTGGCATATTGCTGGCAATCTTTCCTGTTATTGTTGTCCTGCAGAGTTAGTTTGGCTGGATGACTGACGTTATTCATTGTCAGGACTTCTCGGTGCATTTAAAGGAGGCTGTGTGTCTGTGTCAGTTAAGTTGCAGCATGTGTGAGGTGCTGCAAACGACTTTTTTCAAACGACTAATTTTTGGCAACGCATGAGTACTCTAAGGCGTTTTATTCATAGGTAACGTAACGGATTACTTTTAATTGATGGTAACGTTGTAACGTAATTAACTACTTTCCAAAGTAACTATACCCAACACTGTGTATGGTATATTTATATATGTAAAATAGAAGAAGTTAAGAAACAAAAAATATATTATGGTTGTTTAATCCTCAAAAAGGAATTTACTGCATTTTCTCCACAAGTTAACTTTTTCTCTAAGTAAGTATCTCACGTCCACGTCCTACTTACTCATTCTCTCTCCTCTCCACTCTTTGCTTCCAGCGTAGTGATGTTCCTAAAATGTTCTCTGCATTAGCATATCAAGAACATTTTCATCTACATTTTCTGAAAATGAATGAAAGAAATCAGCCATATTCACTCATACGGTATCTGATAATGCATCTTAAAACTATGCTAATAAATATTTTAAAAGGTCAACTGACTACATTCAGTGCAAAGATGGACACTTGTAGTAACGAAGCTCATTGTTTTGATTTAATGGTTCTTTTAACCGATCATTATCGCTAAAGAAAAAAAGGGATTTATTATGGATGTTATGGATGCTTAGCTTCCAATCTGTCCAGTGGTAACCTGCGGTATTGCAGCAGAAATTTTTCACAAAAAAGCCTTTTCTCAGTAGACCCCGATTATAAAAGAGACATCTATAACAGGACACCTAAAATGACAACAACTGAATTTTATAAAATCTATGGAGGTGACATTACAGCTAGAACGCTAGAAAACTTTTAGGCTTGGCAATGTCCAGGCGAGTCTTTGGGTCTGGTATTTGGTTCTATAAGAAATCTATCCCAACCCACAACAGAGGAATTAGACTCTTTACCCTCCACACCTGGCTGAGATTAGCGAGCCGCCTCTGGGATCACCTTCGGTAACAACTTTCACTTGTTTTGGGTGAGGCCCATCCTTCTGAAATGTGATGGCCTCCATCCAAACAGTAGAGGATCCAAGATGCTGTCTGAAAACAGACAGCATCTTGGAGCAATTACACAACGGTACGATAGAGAATGTTAAGTCGCACCGTTCTCTACCTCTGCAACACACTCTAAACTCCAAAATGAGACTAGTATCCTTTAATTTCTGATTATAGACCCACTGCAGCACACTCAATATCACACCCCTCTGCTACTAATCCTAACAATTTAATTCAAGTCCCACAAGAACCTGCGGTGTATCTAAGGTGATTTTAACACACGTCTGCTTCTCAGATCTTTGTTATTGATTTTAGGGATACTTTGGAGTCTTTTCAGAACCCACACATTGGAAGGGTCACGCTCTTGACCTAGTTTTCTACAGTGGCCTCAGCCCTGACAACTGTTTGTCTGACCATAAAGCAGTTTTTATTCAGTGTAATTTTATCCCAACCTCCTTTTAACTACTGCTGGGTTGTTCAAGTTTTATGGGCTTTTTACTTTTTTTACTGCTGCATCTTTAGCTGCTTTTAACAGGCACTTTGACACAAAAGATCTGGTTTCTCTTTTTAATCACCTAGACCCTGTCACCTCCGATAAAGTCAAATTATACACCACTGCCCTGGAGAAATGAATCCACTCAAGAATTATGAGATCTGGAAATATACAATGAAGAAGTTAAAATCTTTTTCTCTAGCTTATTTTTAGCAAATAAATCCACCCCAGGTAACAGACTGAGTCATAGCCTTCTCTCCTTGTTATTTTACAGATGCCTCAAAAGATGAGATAGGAGTTTAATTTAAAAAAAAAAAAAAAAAAGATAAATAGCCAACAGATTAGGCCTTAGTGTTTTACATGCCTGCATCCTTTTTTATCTGAACTTATATCCCACATTGAATCCAGCCTTAATATCATTCCACTAATTTATGACACAGTTGGGGACAGTATTTTAATGATAATAAAGAGCTTGTTAGAGAAAGGCATCTTTCTATTTTAAACATGGTTATTAAAAAAAGATCCTTGTGTTCTTAACAATTTCAAGCCAATTTCAGAACTCAGGTTTTCATACAAAGTTTAAAGAAGGTTGTTTCAACCCAACTTTTAGCTTTCATGTGTAATAAAAATATCTTTGAGAAATTGCACTCAGGTTGTAGAGGTGCACACAAACTGCTTTTACCAGCCAACATCGGAGAGTGAGTGTAATTTTAATTAATGTAGACTTCGCTTTTTTCGAGGTTGACATCAAGGGCAATGCACTTTGTAGCTTTTTTTTTTAAAAGATTTTTTTTTTTTTTTTTGCCTTTTCAAGCTTTATTTTCGATAGAGACAGCTGAAGCGTGACAGGAATGTGGGGAGAGAGAGATGGGAAATGATATGCGGGAAAAAGCCACAGGTACAGCCACGCGAACCCTGGGCTGCCGCGGCAAGGACTGAGCCTTTGTACCAACTGAGCTAAACAACACACAGTATGCTCTTTATAAAAATGTATTATCATAGATCATCAGTCAGTCATCCTCTTTAGATCACATTGCCTGGGGTGTAGCACAAGGTTAAATTTTAGGTCCACTTTTATTTTCTATCTACATGTTTCTACTTGACTATATAATCTAACGTCATTACATCTCTTTTTAGTGATTTATTGCTTTAGACTATCTCAGTGCTGTCAACTTTTTCAGGGCCCGAAATATCCATCACAAAATCAGAAACCACATTCCCCCAAACCATATCAAAATGGCCTTGGTCCTTTTTCAGCTAACGTGAAGCCTGCTGCAAGACATTTAGGGGTATATTTGACTCAGATCTCAGCTTTAAACCTCAGATTTAAAGAGCTGTCCAGTCTGGTTTCCTTCAGTTAAGAAATGTCACACGTAATAAACCAATCCTTTCACAAATTCATTCCTGCACTGATTTATTTCTAGACTCGACTCCATTCTCACTCTCTCGCACCAACTAGTTAAAAATGCAGCAGTTCGGCTTCTTACTGGACTTTACAGATGTCAGTACGTCACGCCAATCCTGGCTTGGTTCCACTGGCTTCCTGATTTTAAAGATGTTACTGAACACCTTTGAGGCACGTCTGGGAATGACTCCAAGCTACATAAGCAGAGATGTTGAGTCTGTAGCCTTAGATCTTCTGTCTGTTGCAGTTGAGACCTAAATCTAAAGGCGATCATGCTTTTGCCATCAGGCCTCCTCAACTTTGGGACGACCTGCCTGAGGAAATAAGGCTTGCAGAATCTTTCAAATCACTTCTTAAAACCAGTTTTTATAGCCTTGCTTTTATGTGATGTATTTTTAAAAATGTCTTTTTAAATGTTTTATTCAGTCTTAGGTCTTCATTTATTTATCTTATTGCTTTTATGGCCTTTATTCTTTTGTATTTTTTTTTTTATACCGTCATGTTCCTTACTGTCCTCATCTTTCATTTCATGTTTGTCCTCAGTGCTTGGCTCTCTTGAGTATCCTGTTTGTGCTTGTCTGTCAAGTACTTTTTGAAAAGGTGGCTATATAAATAAAGGTATTCTATTATTAGTATCTGTGGGATTTATCCATGTCTCAACCTTAGTGGATCATAACATAAATTAACTGGCAGATGCTTCGTTTTAAGTTGAGATCAGTCATTTCTATGGATGTGAGGGCAAACCTTGTTTAAAATGTTGATCATTTGTGGCTCCATAACAGCCTCAACAAGGCAAGGAAGAAACAAGAGCGAAAGCCTGTGACGATGGATCACAAGGAAGACGCAGATGGCATCAGATTTCTTTTTAAAATATAAAAAGCTGAGTGATTTCTGACACCGAGTAATTTTATGCTCTCAACTTAGTTTTGTTCATCAAACTAATGTCAAAATATGAAAAAATATTCAACTGCAGCTGGAATCGACAAAAAAAAAAAAAAAGGTTCACTGTCACTGCTCTAATCAACTTTGTTTCCAGCAAAAGAAGCAGCAAAACGATAAGCTACCTGCCGAAGACCTAAAGGCACTATGTTAGCAACTTGCTGGAGAATGTAGGGAAACGTCTGGCTCCCTAGTTGCTCCGCCGAAACCAGAGCTTAAAAAGAAATACTAATACTAATGTTGCTCTGCGTCTGCTGGGTGTGTAAACTGTTAACATGTCCACCTTTTAGAGCTGGTTATTGATTATTAGGTTACTGATTAGCAATTGCAATAGCAAGTGCAATTAGACTTAATGTGGCCAAGCTGTGAGATAATTTACTGCTTGATGCCTATCAACAACTAACAACTACTGTATGTAAAACACCTGCTGTGTGTAAATCATCTGTGGGACAGAATTACCTGGGGAAACCTGATCGGACATGCAGGCCATCCACGTTCTGGCTGATGAGATACTTGAGGTATCCGGCCCTCTGCAGTCCCAGGAGGGCCAGGTGAGTCAAACTGGGTCGGGCATCTTCAAATGTTGTGTCGAAGTGAGGTGACTCACCCTTTTCTTCTAACGTCCACACACCCTTTGGACCCCTGGAGGAGAATATAGCGATGAACAGACTTGTGATAGATGTAATTAGGATTGGACAAGTTGTTATGCAGTGGGTGGATTGGAAGTATTACGTATTAAGAACCGCGGGGGGAGGGGGTTGTGCTCAAGGTTGAGTATAAACAATCTTATGGGAAGATTTCTGCAAAGTTTGTGAGCCAAACTGACAACATGCTGTCAAATACTGCAAGTCTGCGCCCACTAAAAATATGGAAGATCAGTGAAAAACACTGTGCAAAGATTCTCCCACAAGTGAAAACATGAAGACAAACAAGAGAACATAGATTTAACAAAAATACAAGCATTTCACAAATATCTAAACATTCTAAAATGACAGAAATATTTGTGTACCGTGACACCTTTTCACAATAAAATGCAGGAAAATGTGTTGTCCAATCTGAGATTATTCTTCTCATGCTTCTTTCATTAACCAGTCACTTTGGGGTGTTTGAATGAGGAAAGAACGCAGCGGTACTGTCAGCACTTGTGCTGTCTAACATCCTCGCAGTTGCCAAGTTACTTCGAGGACACGCGACTTATCTTTATGCATCAGATGAGGGAAGGCATCCTGTGAATCCTCAAACGCAGGCACAACAGTCTCATCTTTCTATTTGAACTTGAACATCTCTCACCACCAATATGATTCATAGCCTGCTCAGCCAAGACCAGTTCAAAGACGCAGCAGCATTAACGGCGAGGCATGTTTGTCACTTATTACATGCCTCTCACCCTGAGAAATGCTGCAGGACTTGAAAGCGGCAGAGGATCTATAAAGCTGGTGTATTCACATGTGTTGGTGTCTTCCATAATATCAGAGGGGCTCAATTTCTTGCTTTCAGATGAAGCACACGTACCTATGTGCTGAAGGGAGCAGTGGGAATATAATTTATATCAGTGTGTAGTAATCGTCCAAGGTCGACTCTACCTGACTGACAGGCGAGGCAATCAAATATTAATTAGTCAGGTTTCCAGAGCGAAAGTCTCAAGGCATCCATATATGAATCCCCACAGGTAAATACCCCGTCATTCACACCAGATTGAATTCTACGAAAGTATTAAATCCAATTCTTGAACTATATGAGAAGAAACCAAAAGCAGCTAGGATTTATTTGACTGCGTTACTAAGAGCTGCATCTGACAGATAATGAGACAGTACTGCTCTCATCTGCTCATATGGTGGTACTGCAAGAGAAAGCATGAGGATAAGCCAAGCTCAACATAAAAAAAAAGAATATAAAATATAAAAGGGTTTTAACTCAAAAATGATAAATCCTGGCCTGGATTTACTGATTATGTATCTTACAGTATTTGTATTATGTGCTGTGGCATAAAGTTGGTAGCTGTCCTCAAGTTTAATCCCTGAGTCGTAATGTAATGTAATTACAGCATGTTCATTAAATTAACTCCTCTAATTGAAGCAAATCAAGACTCCCACTGTTATAACATACTGGGAATTATTTCAAGTCTGTTTACTAACTGCTTTTTATTAAATTATATATTTGGGGCTTTATCTGAACTCAATGCTGCAACTGCTTTGGGACAATAAAGATATGAGCTCTCAGGATAAGACATGTACACATTTTAGTATATTTTTGTTTATGCAATCTCTTGAAATTACATCAAAAGCATTAAACATTACAGCCGAATTCATTGATGAATCTTAGGAAAAATTAACCCCCAACAATAATGATAATGTTAATGAATTAATAAAAATAAAAACATTTCAGAATTCTAGATTCTGAAATGTTTTATAGCATTGTTATTTAGATACATTTAAGGTGTGACTAGTAAGTAATAATAATAGTAATAGTAATAATAGCTGGGTGTTTGGTCTTGTGTAGCACTTTCTTGATGTCTGTCTGTTAGCAAAGTGGTCGACTCGCTAGTTTATGATCACCAAAACAAATACACATCTGCAGCTGTCCATATGAGTGGTATTACACTCTGAAACTGTGCTGTGCCAAATCACAAAACTACCAATTTCTCCAAAATGTTATCAATACTGAAAACAGGAGCCAAATCAGTCTAAACACAGATATATTAAACTATTCACATCAGCACTGAAGACCACGATATGCACAAAGAAATGCATGAAAAAGTAGAGAGGAAGTAACTTCTCAGAAATTCACAGGAATAAATAGGGGGGAAAAATCTCCATTATGTTATTTACATTTTCAAAATCCATCTTTTTAAGGCTGTCTGAAGTTTGGAATGGCACTATGCAGTTACTTTTCTTCTCTCCTCCGCCTGGTTTCTGATCAATCTCCGGCCTGCATTCACAGAAACAGGACTATTTCTAAAATAGTTACTATAATCTACAATTGTCTGCACCGCAAATTGTCCTTTTTGTCAGACTGCTGTGTTGATTCGCTATCACCATGACAATCAAACAACTTTGATTCACACAAAGAATTTGTGTTGAAGTTCCAGGTTCGTACTCAGTTGAAAATAAGACCAATTCCTCTTGAAATGTGTAGTAATGTATTGTAGCTGTGACGAGTTTGTTTCTGATATGTGTAACTGAGTTTAAGAGCACATTTATAAGCGCGAGACACGGACTTTTGGCGGGAATGGCTAATTAGTATATGTATACTGTGACTGACTTTTAAATTCTGTTTTCCAGATTACTTTAAGAGAGAGTTGAGAGCGGTGAACCTCAGCAAAATTCCATTTGTTACTCCAGTTTTACACTTTTAAACTTGTAACAATTGCGTTATCTTGTAATCATTCAAAACATCCTTGAATGAATATTATAAAAGTAAACATATTGAAGAATGAATCTACACTGGCTGGCTTTGCAAAAAAAACTTGAGGACTGTAACAACAAGCTCAGTGTCCCAAAAATCAGACACAAAATAAATGTCTCACTAACACTAGATGTATATACATAAGAAAAGCACTTCTGCCATCCCAAACCATTGTTGTAAGTTAATTAGGATCATTTACTGAAAGAAAAAGAAGAATATATTAATTACAGACTGAGTACTAAATAATGTTAAGTAGTTTTATTCAGTACAGATGTGTACGTTTTCTAAATTGTCATTGAAACAAATATACTGTTAAAATTATACTGTAGATTCATAGGTCCAAGGTCTATTCAGCTCACCTTTAAACAGCTCTTACTTATGTGCTTAGCTCATATAACCATGTATATGCATATCATCCCAGAAGTTTGGAGAACAGCTCATGTTGTGCAAGTCTACATCACATAACTATCGGTCAATTTCAAAGATCTGCCTCTCGATTATGGTTAAATCTTCGATTAATACCCAAATCTTATTTAACCAGATATTCTGAGTCCCTGTCAATCAGGATTTCTTGTCTAACCCTAACACAACATAGTGCTGTGCTGCTGCCCTCGCCTTAAATGATGTTGTGTCTACAATAACAAGACGCACTGTGCAGCTCTATTTGTTGACCTGTCAAAGGCTTCTCACTTCACGCCACTCAGCTTATCAGAAAGTTGCTTTATACAGTTCGGCAAACTTTATTCAATGAGACATTGATAAGTTACAACTCTCATTTAATATCCAACAGTAGGCACTTACTGACCTCAATCTTGTTTTAAATACAGAACAAAGTTTGTGTTTTTCTCCAGATCTAAGGAAACACACAGCAGTCTTCAGATCTAAATCATAGTGTTCCTCATTACAAATCCTTAGGCATCTGGATTGATGACAAATTTACAACCGTCACTCACTGTATCTTGTATCAGAAAGTGGGCTGACTGTCTCTCTCTGTTAGGTGAGATCAGTACTTTTATCTATTCACCTATAAAAAACTATTTCAAATCCTTCATAGGAGTGACTGTGCATAATATAACTGTATTTTTTATACCTAAGCCAATTATATTTTAGATTCATCTTTGTTTATATTAATGTATATTTAATTTTTTTCATTTTGTCATTATATTTAGTCATTTTATTTGTTTATTTATTATCTGTATGCAGGTCTTACTTCTCAATGTGACTGATTCAAATGTTTATGTAATTTCAGAAGAAAAGGACACACAATCAATCAGTCAATTTCCTGTCAAAAATAGGATACCATCCAGTCACTGCTCATTAGCTCCACTCTCAAGCTGTGTCAAGCAGCAGTGGCTCTCAGATGTGTTGAAACAAGGTAACAAAAACTGCAGTGTGGCAGCTGTTCATGTTCACAGATGTCATTTCATTTTGTGACTGTTGTACTTGTATTCATAAGTGTTATTTAACCAACAACATCTTAAATGTCAGTTTAATTGTTACAGTTTGGTTATGATATATTGCTTCTTCCTCTCAGCAAACGTAGTTTGACTAGTGTCTTTATTTTTGCATTCGACAGAATCGTTAAAACAATGCAGAAATCTGAGGTGGTCAGTGTTTCACTTTCTCACCACGTTCACGATCGTGAAACATGGCTGAGATGGAAAAACAGAGTGTGTTTGTGAAAATGGTTGATGAAAGAAAAGAGCTGTACTTGATTGCGTATCACCTGAAGTCGGGAATGCCTGCTGAGGTGCTGATTCCTGCTCCGGAGTGGACGACCAGGTACTCAGATTCTTTAATCAACTGAGCAAGCGTGTCCACCTTCGCCTTCAGCTCCTCGGGGTTATCAAACACCTGCCACAGAAGAGAAAACATCAGGTTTTAAAAACAACAGGCCAGTCCAATTTGTCCCAGTCAAAAATGAGAATAACCTAAATATTAAGAGTATTTGGAAGTGACTAAGGATTGAGAAAGGGCGCTTTCATACTACAAGGGGTGAGTGAAATGTCTGAGAAAAATATAAAAGTAATGTGTGTATGATGGTCATGCAGGAAGAGAGATGTTTATTTCACATAGCTTGAACAACTGGAGCAAAAAAAAAAAAAAAAAGACAGTTATGCAGCTTGTAAATAAAGGAAAGAAAATGTTCACAATGTTTAAATATCAAATATTAAATCTTATGTTGCAGTTTTAATACAGTGCCATTTGCTGTAAGCAAACTATATGTGTTTAAATTACAAATTGTACAGTCAAAGATAATCTCCAGCACTTGCAGGGAGAGTGTCAAAGACAATGAAATGTAATGCATAATCTCGGGTGGATGAGACACACAGAGTGACATCATATCAAGTGTATTCATTTACATTAGGGTTCAGTTTTTATGGACTTTTCCATTGTATGCATCGCTTACATAATTAGATTACACATATCGTTGTTATAATCATATCATACATAGTTATAATTATAGACATAATAATTACAACACAAACTGGGGACAGGAGCAGACAGGATGTAATAGCTTGTCTTTAAATGACCCCACTGTTTCCATAGCAGCCAGACGTTTCACCAGCTGGACCACAACATGAATGAACTCTGAATGGAGCTACTCTCAACACAGACTAACCACGTTACTTCGGCTCTTTATGTCAACTGCTAAACATTTAATGATACGTTTCGGAGAGCAGGACATTGACCTGTCACTGAGTGTTTTTAAATTGAGGTTTAAGCTCCTTTTTTTCATTATTATTAGACCGAGCATGAAGCAGCCATCCTCGGCTAACCTGCTGCTAGCAGTCAACCACACAGCCCGTGTTGGCTCTATTTTACCTCAGGAAGTCCGCAAACACCTTTATCCGCATACGGCGACAGCCCGGCTGCATAGTTGACAGACATGTCTGTTGTTGTGTCGTGTGTTTATAGTTGTTGTTTTATAAATCCGTGTCTTGAAGCAGACAGAGAGAGAGCAGCTCCCAGGCGGGTTTAACTGTTGTTTGGCTGACGTCGTCTCCACGCGACTACGTATGCTGCGTTCAAATAAACGGGAAAATTGTAACTCACGACACGACAAGTTTGTCTGAATCCCAACCACTGTTTGTTTCGACGAGTTAAAGTCAAACTAGGAGAACCACAGCGGCCTCAGATGGATACAGGTAAAGGTCCTCGGCAAACTGCAGATACAGCAAATCTGGGAGCTTCATAAAACAAAGCCGTCCCACACTCCTCGTGCAAAGTTTTGTAGCCTCTTAGTGAACTTAATTAAAGTCCATGAAGCTTCTGTGGTCAGAGAGCACATTCATATTAGACAAAACAACCACTATCTGTAAAAACATCATGACATCTTCACGACGTCAAATCTTCACGCAGTAAAAGGCTGTGGCGTTGAGCTGTGAATTCCCGTGTGACCTGAATGCAGCACAGTGTCTATAAACACAGAGCGGTTACTCATGATCGTGGTGAAGGGAGAGAAATTAAATAATACTAACATTACTCGGTGCAATATCTGTAAATCTTAATTTATTATCCCTCTTTAATTTAGTTTTTGTTCACTCACACACAATGTACTCATGCTGTGCATACTGTATATACTGTCATATCCACCTACCTCATCTACACAACACCACACACACACACACAACCTGCTGTAAAAAAAAAAAAAAAAAAAAAAAACATATTTATGCACCATCACACTATCACCAGTGTACAAATGTTATTTACTTTTAATATAGTTTTTATGTTTATGTTTACCCGTCAAGTTCATTGTTCTTTAACTGTACTTTTGACTATATCTGAGAGCAATGTGTATTGTGCCAATAAAAGTGATTCTGTATAAGTTTTATTTAGTATTTTTTATTACTATATTAATAATAGTGTATAGTGGTGCAGTGGTTAGCACTATCACACATTCTGGGTGGAGTTTGCATGTTCTCCTCGTGTCTGCATGGGTTCTCTCCGGGTACTCCCACAATCCAAAGACATGCAGGTTAACTGGTGACTCTAAATTGGCCCTAGGTGTGAATAGTTGTGCTCTTTGATGAACTGGCGACTGGGATCCAGGGTGTACCCTGCCTCTTGCACCAAGGGAGCTGTGATGACCCACCATGACCCTCATGAGGATAAGCGGTATGGGGAAATGGATCTTATATACACTTAAATGCGAATATATATTTAAATAATTTCTAAATGGATCTCCTAACTATAAATATTAAAATTGTTTAACACACCATAGCAAATAGGTAAATTAAGTGAAACAGTCACATTAAATCACTCCAAGCTGTTTTTTCCCAATAAATCTTTATTTTTCAGTTTTAAATAGCCGAAAATAAAAATAATGACAGGTGAATAGAACAATAAGGTGATCATCCATACAGCTACATGTGCATATCAGTTATGGTTCCTGTTAAAGCTGTAAACCAACTCTGAAGAACACCTAAAAGAGGAAAATAGTTGCTTGTCTTAATTGTTTTTGTCATATGTAATTCGTTATCCTGAGAAATTCAGTATGAAGTGCCAATTTGAGTAAATGAAACAATCAATATTGCTGATGCAAAAATACACAAAGAGGACACCCATGCACTCTAGAAATTATATCAAAATCCGTCCACACTCCGCTGACAGTAAAAGAATTGAAATGAAAAGAAAACGGCGGCCTTCTCCTGAAAATGAAAATCCTGACTGATACTGCAACAACACCTTTTGACAGACACGTGTCCTACGGAAGCTTTTTTTGCCAATCAAACCTAATAATATCATCACATAAATCATTCTCAAGCAAAGATTGCAGGCATAATGTCTAACCAAAGAAAGGGACTAAAATAACAACGCTCGCAAGGGAGCAAACAAAGACAAGAATACAACAAACAGTAAAAATATTTTGGGCTTTCTTTTACACCATTTTAGATCTTTGGTTCCTCTCAAAGAGAAAACCTGTGGAGAGATACAAATCTGATCTTTAATTAGTTCTGCCCCGCCCACCCCTCACCGAAAAACTTGGTCATCCTACATGACTCTTAAATCTGAGCTACTTCAAATAACATAACCCCACACTCAAAATGACAGAGAAACACATCCAACAGTAACCAGAAGAAACACAGCAAAGATCAATTTCATGTTGCCAAAAATGTCCACACGTGTACCCACTGACTCAGCTTGCCAGCCGGTTCTCCAGATGCAAAGTTCTCTGGAAAACTCCATCAACACAAGTCTTTCTTATCAGTGAGCTGGAAACAAATCATGATGTAGGTAAACAGTCCACCAGCAAAGAGAGAGACAAAAAGCTTCAGATGATGTTCTGGCATGCACAAGAACTTTGAAATCATCGTCCCGTGACATCCCGTCCTCTTGAAGCAAAACAGGCTGTGAAACTTGGAAATGTCTGATTCAACGCATTTGCACGCAAACAGGCTGCTTGAAGTCCTCAATCTTCAGTCAGTCACTGGGACCAACTACTGGTGGGCAACACCCAGTTACACTTACAGAAATAAAGATATGCAAGAGAGAGGCTGAGCAAAGTTTGGAAGTGTTTGCACTGGTGCAAATGTTGCTTTTGTTAACAGTGGTATTAACCCCACAATACCATATACTGTACAGGGGACTGAACAACTCAGTAGAATTAAGTAATAGTTTAAGCTATTCACTCAAAGTAAGGTTTTGGGTGATAATGAAAACTGTTGAAGAAAAAAACTGAATAAACTGGTGACTTGTGCTGGTGCAAATCTTACCAGGTCTGACCCTTTCACAACGGTGCATCGATATTTGCCTCAGAGGCTCAGGAAAAAACATCTCTTTTCATTTGTTTAGAAGTGGGAAGCTTCAAATCTTTCCTGGTTGTTGAACCGAGAATTTCTGGCAACCCAGACAGAAAAAAGGGGGTAGCGTATGTCAGCTAGATTGGGGACGATGTCGAAAAAACACGTCAAGATTCCTCGTTGCCTGAATCATCCTCGTCGTAGCAGCAGTCGCCGTCCTCGTCCTCCACATCTTCGTCGTCATAGTAGTAGTCATAAAAGAGGTCGGAGCCTTCGTCGGGGGCTGGGGCACGTGTGCGGACACAGTACTCGGCCAGCGTGGTGGGCACCTTCACGCCGTCGCGTTCAGCTTCCGCCTTGGTGGCCAAAACCTGTTTCCTGAGGGATATAAAAGAATGAGTCAGACCAACACTCAACAAAGAGGCTCTTCACCTTTGGTCTACTCTCGTTAAAAATTTGGAAAGAATAAACTGTGACCATTTACCTGATGATCTCTACATATTCACGGTCCTTGCCCTTGCTGTCCCTCCATTTGCGGTACATAACGGAGGCATCCACATTGGCAGGAGAGAAGGTGTTGGGTTCATTCAGCAGCGAGATCACACTCAGCAAAATGGTCCTGGAAGCAAACACAAAGGTGAGTGCCAAGGGTTAAACTCAATGTCACACAATGTCCTCCAGAAATGTGTCACTTTTTAAACAGTATAATTAATGAGCCAGAGTTTCCAGGTAAAACCGGCATTCTTTCACAGTATTGAGAGTTATAGAAAAATGACCTACTTCTCACTTGATTTATTACTTTATTAAAAGGTTTTCTAATGAGTTTATGGTCTCTAGTTTCAAGTCTTCTTCCAAAAAGCATTCTGTTCATTTTGTACATTTAGTTCTCATTTAGAGTAAAAAAGATAATATAGCAGTATAGTATGCTTTAGGGCGTGGCTACCTTGTGACTCACAAGTAATTCTCAGTGAGTCCATCCAGCACAACACACCAGGCTCATAAAAAAGTACCACTCAAATAAGCTTGCAACGTTGCTTATTTATGGCCTCAAATGCTTTCAGAAATGTACTGTACTGTTTAGCTGCGATACGAGAAAGTCTATGACCAGGCAGGCCGCCATTTTTTCTAAGCGCAGCCCGACTCGCAGTACGTCACCAACCAGCTCCATGCTCTCGACCAAATATGGTCACAAAAAAAGATGTCATCGCCCATAATGCCAAACCTGAAGCTTT
Source organism: Larimichthys crocea (assembly GCF_000972845.2). Lineage (NCBI taxonomy): Eukaryota > Metazoa > Chordata > Actinopteri > Sciaenidae > Larimichthys > Larimichthys crocea. The sequence goes on from NC_040022.1 coordinate 16,161,062, forward strand.
AATATGTTTGTCCACAAACCAATGAGTAACGCCACAGTAGGGTTATACTTCAGCTGCTGAATCAGTTTGCATTAGATTTCATCTTATCCAGTGGTCAGTGAATCTAGTTCTTCTAAAAATGTGGAAGTGACATGAGTCAAACTTCTGCATGGGCATTAGCTGTGGTCTAAAAAAAAAGAAAAAAAAAGTTGTCTGATAGACATGACACATTTTCAATAGTGTTATAATTATTATATTAAACGTATAAATAACTGATATCACAGGCAACATCAAAACCTGTCGGAGTGTGTGGAGAGTGTAGCTGCAATAGCGGCAGACATTTTGACTTGTAATAGCAGGAAAGGCACAGGTACAATTAATAACACACTGATTAAGTGTTCATAACAGAAGAGCCCACTGAATGCAGCCTTCGTTAGTGTCATTAGTTACACCTGTGTGTGCGCAGTATAGGTGACACACACACACAACAAATTATTTGTAGACTCATTCATAAAAGAAACAACAGAGCCTCGATAACCTTTGTCATATGGTTCCCCACACCACAGGTTGCTCATACATTTTAAATAAATCTTTATTACAACATTATTTATAAAGACTGGCCTCATTTTGTTCGGAGTATTAAGTGGGCTCACTTAAGGTGCAGAATTTATTTTTAGAAGTGATGAAGAATTTCTTGACGTAGAGTCCTTCAATAAATTATGGCTTAATAAATTATTTGGAAGGATTGGTGCTTTGACCTAAATCCACAATAAAGAATTTATGTTAAAAAGAAGCAGTTGAAAATATTTTACAGTTTACACTGGGTGCTGATGTCGACACAATGTGTAGGTTTTCAAATATTGCCCAACAATCTACATACAAGGGGAGATACCTGATGTCAGAACTGGCTGAAAAAAATGGATCATATTACAGATTTGGTGCAGACACAAATCCAAAGTTAGTTTCTGGAAACATCTAAAGAGAGAAAGGCCACTGAAGACAAATGTCATGCGAGAAGGGTATGAGTCAGGTCATTTGTTGATGTAGGTAAATAGACGACAAAGAAGGGAGGCACCCAGAAAGGAGAGACACATGAGACGAGATAACGAGTGCGAGCGAGCGCTCACCGGACATTCTGGGTGGGATTCCATCTCTCTGATGGCAGCTCTCCGCTCTGCGGGTCGTCCACCGGAGGGTGCAATATAGAAATACACACATCTCCATTCTGTGACAGAGGAAAACAATTCACTGGGAGGTGTGAAACACAACCGCTGAAAGACATTTCATTCAATTAAATATAGTGATAAGGCAAGGACGCGGCATTACATTTATTTAAAATTTTTACCTCATAGATATTGGGGTGCCACATCTTGGTGAGGAACCGGAAGGCAGGTGGGGAGTATGGGTAGTCTATAGGGAACTTGATCCGAGCCTGTAGCACAAAACAGGTCTTTACATGCGGCTGTGCACTTTATTCACTCCAATATACATTTAAACAGTGTGGTATATAAGTTAGTATAGTACATTTAGTGTGTTACTGAGTCCATATGGTGTAGTTATGAAGGCATTTGAGTAAAATATGTTTTTAAGAAAGTGGTAATAGCTTCAGAGGAACCATGCAACCTTTACACATATCATGTCATATAATATCACTGTATGGTGGATTTTATTTTATTATTTGAATAATTTACACTGTGAGTTCTGCCAAAGACAATAAAGTTTTATTCTATTCTTACCTTAAAATAGCCCCCTTCATAGTGAGTGTTTGGGGGTCCGAAAATGGCCACTTCCCAGTTGTACATATCAGCCTCGTCCACCAGTGTTATCTTGAATCCCTCGACAGGCTGCTCCTGAAGGCTCTTCATCTCCAACATGAGTGCTTTTTGTGAACTGGCTACATGAGAGTGGTCGTGTTGCGCCATAATGGAACAAAGTAGCTTTCAAGATTACCTGGAGTCGACAGCTGACTACTAAGTTAGCCCTAACAACCCAGTGACAGTGTGTGGGGGGAAAAAAACAACTTGTATGTTTTCGATGTTCGGAGACAATGAAACAGGCCAAACCAGCCGGGCTGCTGCGCACAAGTCAGACAAAAGGTTGCGTTTATTTGTGCGTAAATCAGATGGATTATTTCCCTATGTCAACACTCAGATTTTGTTGAAATGACCAAATCATTGTGGCTGACCGGCGCCTCGAGCCTCAGATGACCTACCTGGCAGGGCAGCCTCGGATATAAACCGCAAATCTACTGGTAGCTGCTGGCTAAAATAGGCTACAGCTAACAAGCTCGACCAGCTGAAGCCGTGTTAACCGCGGCGCGAATAGTTTCCACCTCCCTGCGAGAGCCAAACCAGACAAGAAACCCAAAGTGTCACTTTAAAATGCCATGAAACAAAAACTCTAACGACAGTAGTCACAAACGCGGCTGATATCGCCCCAACAGAGGACTGAGTAAAGAAGAATATTGCTGAAAAGAGTCCCCTCTCCCCCTCAACACGGGCAAAGGCGCCTTGTGTTGTCTGGGATTTGTAGTCCAGTGTTCACCTGTAAACATCACGTTTAAACTTGAAAACAGCCACGACGGCACACGTACAAGTACGACATTACTTTTTAATGACAAGTAAACATAAACAAAACATATTAGCTGAGTTGTGGCCGTTATTTGACTAAACAATTTATATAACGGTGATTTCAGAGGACTACATTTGCCGGTTACGTGACGTCACACAGACGCAACCGTTGTTTGTGTTTCTGAAAAGCGGCTCTGACCTATTTTCACTGTCAAATTATTTGAACGCAATAACACGCCTATGCGGTGTTTATCTCATTAAGGGTGTTCTGTGTCGTATAAAAACACATTTTAATCAAAACGTTTTTATTTGTACTTTTATTTTTAATGTATCCTCGTGACGTCTAAACTGCGCCAAAGCCCCCAAATGGCAGCCTGCTGCCTGAGCCGTTAGTTAATTTAAAAACAGACAACTTAATTTATTGTTTTGATACAGGTAGGAGTTTTATAGCCATTCATGTTTATCTACTTCTTTCGAAAATGTACAAATATGCGTTAAACTGTGATGGTGCGGACAGCAAACGAGTTTCTTTGTTATCTCTTATTTACGCGACAGACTTCCCCGCGGACCCCGCGTTGACACAAACTTAGTGATGGGTTCGAAGTCACGACGTCGGTCCAGATCCAAGTCCACGAGCCGGAGCCGGGACCGGCGGAACCGGTCCAGAGTAAGCAGGTCCCGATCCCCGGAGGAGAGGAGAGGCCGCAGCCGGTCTGCGGACAAGAAAAGAGCCGCTCGTGGTCGCGGTAGGTCGGGCAGCAGCGGGAGCAGCAACAGCTCTGCTGGCCGCCGGCGGCCTGCGCTCAGAGGCCGTGCGGCCTCCAGGAGCAGCTCCGAGAGCGACAGGAGGCGAGGAGCACCGCGGCCACGGAGCAAGTCCAGAGGGCGGTCGTCAAGGTAACTGTCTGTGGTGTCTGCTTCCAGAGGTCTGTTAAATGTGATGACAATGCTGGCTATAGGAATTACTTAAAGGTCCAGTGTGTGAGATTTAAGGGGTTAATGATACAGAAGAAATTGGATATAATGTTCAAGTTATGTTTTCATGAGTGTATAATCAAGTGAAAATGACAGTTGTTATGTTTTTGTTACCTTAAAGTTAGTCTTTTTATGTACAGAGGGAGCGGGACCTCTTTCACGGCCATGTTTCTAAGCATGGATTCACACAGGATCAGGCGCTTCAGGGAAAACTGAGGTTTTTCCATTCATCTCAGTGTGGGGAGTCCGAGAAAAGTTGATCAGATCCAACCTTTGGGAAAACTCAGACACTTAGATCGGTCAAACCTCCACAGACCACCTGAAATGTCTCTGAAGAAGAGACTGTCCAGGTGGATTCAGGAGTCTGACTCACTCCAAAATAGTGACACGAAGAAGTTTAATTTGATTTGTGCCCGATGGTTTGAGAGAGCGCGCTTTGTTTGAGAGGCATACAGTAACGATGACTGAAAGCTGTTAATCAGTGGAATAAAAAGTTATTTCCCGATTGTTTCTCAGTGGTTAAATTCAACACGTCCACAGCAACCCACCTCAGCTCCCCCGTTTCAACCGGACAACCCTGCTACAACTTGCCGCAATCCCTGATCCAGTGTGGATGCATTAAAAAGCAGCCCAACACTCTTAAGAGGGCCTTTTGCCTTGTTCACGTGTTTCGCAGTGACCATACTACACACACTTGAATATAGAGGGTGAGGTGGGCTGTTATTTATTTGTTTGCAGTCTGCAACTTCACTGCTAGAACCCAATCATTCCTACACACTGGACCTTTAAAATGAACCTGAGCCGGTGTGTCCCACTGTTGTCTTGGTACAACATTTCTATAATTCCCTCCAAAACTGAAGCACTTCAGTATGCATACCACACTATCATGCACTGCAGTTATTAAATTCAAGTGACTTATTTCTCCAGGATAATCAACTCCAATACCTGTGTTTCAACAGCCTATAAATCAATTAAAATATATGAAAGTTGTATTTAACACAGGTTGTCAGTAGAGTTTAGTTTGTAGACCTGTCTCACTGATTCAACATTGTGGCAGCATGATACTGAATGTTGCTCTTGAACGCAGCATTTCTAGGAGATGTGGATCGGTAGTGTCACCACGGTTCTTATACAGCAGTAGTGTTGGGAGCTTGAGTAAGGAGAATTGTATCATACTCAGTAATAATGACGTTACTGTTTACAGATTACAGGTTATGAAACATCCACTGTAGGCAAGGATCCAGTATAAACTGCCTCAAGATATCAACCCTCTTAGTAACTGTCAAAGAGTTTCTCGTGCATCTGGATTTAGGTTTTAGAGGGTGTAGGGATAACCAACCAACTCTCATCCACAAAGCAGATCTTTTCATGTTCACCAGAGCAATAAAGAATAAATGTGGCAAAAATGTGCTAAATCTCCTTTTCTGTCTCAGCTCTGATTCAGATGATCCCAAAGCCAGCAGCAGCAGGAGGAGGGGAAAGTCTCAAGAGGGGAGACGGGGAAGATCCCAGCACAGCTCTAACTCCCGTGATGGAAGCAGCGACAGAGAAAGAAGGAGACAGAGAAGTCCTGACAGAGGGAGCCCATTTAGAGACAGACAGAGGCGGGACAGAGACCGAGAGAGAAGGGAGAGCAACAGCAGAGACAGGGAAAGAAAAAGAGATGGAGACAAAAGCCAGGAGCGAAGTAAGAGGAGCGAAGACAGGGATGAAGGGAGGAGTGTGAGAAGCAGAGAGAGCGCCGTCAGAGACAGAAGGCGGCAGCGCTCTAGTTCACCCGAGTCGTCTGATAGCTCAGGGTCAGACCGCGGGGTCCGTGAAGCCAAAGAAAAGGAAAACAAGAAAAAACAGAGGGAGATGTTGAAAGCTTTGGAGACGCCAGAGGAGAAGAGGGCCAGGAGGCTGGCAAAGAAGGAGGCAAAGGAGAAGAAAAGAAGAGAAAAGATGGGCTGGAGTGAGGAGTACATGGGATACACCAACGCAGACAATCCCTTTGGGGACAACAACTTACTGGGCACATTCAAATGGCAGAAGGTGAGTAGGAGAGCAGTTCTCAGCAACATTTGATGAGTTTTTTAATTCTCAAAATTTGTTTGCAGTCCCAGGATTTTGGAAAGTTTCCTGCCATAATCTTGCCTTCAATATTGCAACTCATCCAACATTCTTATTCTGTGTGTATTCTTTTTAGGCGTTGGATAAGAAAGGCATCGGCCATCTCGGAGAAAAAGAGCTCAAAGATAGGAACAAGTGTATTCAGGAGGAGAACCGCAGAGAGCTGCAGAAGGTATGCACTGTTGGATAGTTATTATTGGTGGCAGTATAATGATACAGGGTTATGAGTAACCGCTCTTTCACTAATCACACTACAACTTTGTGTATGAAGGTTAAACAGCTGCGTCTGGAGAGGGAGCGAGAAAAGGCAATGAGAGAGACGGAGCTGGAGATGCTGCAGAGGGAGAAGGAGGCTGAGCATTTCAAAACCTGGGCTGAACAGGAAGACAACTTCCATTTGCATCAGGCCAAACTAAGGTGAGTGTCCATGTTCAGCTTTGATTTCATCATTTGTTTTACTTAATTTGTATTTGCTCTCTCTGACAATGTTGTGTCTGCGCTCTGTGTGCAGGTCCAAGATTAGAATCCGTGACGGTCGTGCCAAGCCCATTGACCTGTTGGCAAAGTACATCAGTGCAGAAGATGACGATCTTGCCGTGGAGATGCATGAGCCTTATACTTTTCTTAACGGGCTAACAGTCACCGACATGGACGACCTGCTGGAGGACATCAAGGTGCGGTTATGTTCCTTCCAAAAGTAAAACTTGTTTGACTAGCTTCAAATAGTTCTAATGGAGCAGGATTGCGCTTTATCTAATAATGTAGTAACAATACAAAGAACTTAAATATTGCAGCCTCTTTTAAAAATATACAGTAAATACAAACTCATATAAAACTGTCTGCCATTGTCTTTTTCTGCCACCAGGGGCACCAAATCACCAATTTTTAAAATGTCACACTGACAGATTTAGGTTAAATTTCACTTGGACATAAACTGTGAACAGTGTGTCAGTACAAAACAGTCTTACACAGACACATCAGTCCTAAATAATCACCTGTTAGACAGCCCTTAACATGCCAGAGGTTGTGTGTTAACCCTTTCTACATTCTTAAAAAAAATGAACTATGAGCATACGTTTTACTGTATGAGTGTTGTTGTGCTGGTAGGTGTACATGGAGTTGGAGCAAGGGAAGAATGTGGACTTCTGGAGAGACATGACGACAATCACAGAGGACGAGATCAGCAAACTGAGAAAACTGGAGGCCTCTGGGAAAGGACCAGGTACATGAATTTCCTGTTAAATGATGACGGCAGTTCTTTACTTGGGGGTCTCTTCCTGTTTTTACAAGTCATATAATAACTCATCTTGTACCTATCTGTGTGAATGCTAACTGTGTGCTTAAACCAGTGGCGGACCATGCATTTCACGCTTAGGCCTCCGACAGATCAAAAAGTGTTCCGTGGCTCTGTGTTAAACTGGAGAAGGCTGCATGCGGGAAATTTTTCTTGTATTCCCGAAACTTCTGGGGGTCGAGGAGGGTCGAGTTTTTCGTGGTCTTGAAATCTGGTCTGTGTCTGGCAAATAATATTGTCCAGAATCCCGACATCCCACTAAACACTTTTATTAGTGGATAAATCCGTGTTGCTCTCAGCAATGAGAGATAGAAGCTCCACATAGTTTCCTCTGTTTTTGGATCCAGCGCTTTCATCGTGTCCCTGAAATGAAAGTTCTGCTTGCACCAAAAAAATGACAGTCTATCAGTATTTTTATGATTTTCCTGTTTTTCTTCACCTTTTCGTTGTGGAGCTCTGTTTCCCTGCACACTTTGCGCACTCTGGTTTCCCCCAAAGGTTTTGGAAAGCACCGTTGCTTGTAAGTGTCTGGCAGTGCTTTGGTGTCTAGTTGCTGCCTTGGTTAGGCAAGTTAAATTTACAAACCCAGAGTGGCTCCAAACACCATGTCGATCAGTGGCAAATAACAAGCACTTTTACAATTTGCAGTGTTCCTTGGACCCGAATCTATTTCTTCTCCTCCTTCAGCCATTGTGGGGTGACAAAATACTATTTTGAAAATAGCTGATTGGTTGAAGCAACAGTTTCGACATTTATTTTGTGTTAGAGGGCCTGCAGAACGGATTGTGAAGGTCTCTAGGCAGACTTCTTTAACTTTGACCCTGCCAGGCAACAAATGATGGCTGAAATGTGATTGGTTAAATGCTTTAATATGAAAATACATGTCTGGGAGCAGCACAACCATGGGGAAAAGCTATGAAAGGAAGTGGACAGACCATTTGGAATTATTTATTAAGTATTCATGGACAAAATATAATTAACATCATTCTGTGATTCAGATATTTTTTTAGGCCAGCAGAGAAGGCCTTGCAGGCCCTGACGGCCCACCACTGGCTTAAACAAATTTTCCCCCTTGATGTTCAATGTGATCTTTGTCCTCAGGTGATCGTCGTGAGGGTATCAACACAGCTGTGAGCACTGACGTACAGACAGTGTTTAAAGGAAAGACATATAGCCAGTTGCAGGCGCTGCACCTGAACATCGAAACTAAGATCCGAGCCGGAGGCTCCAACCTTGATATTGGTTACTGGGAGAGTCTGCTGCAGCAAGTCAGAGTCTACATGGCCAGAGCAAGGTACGAATCTGTGAACCTTTCATTGTGTTTCTGCTGTTAATAATAATAATTTAAATGCTGTCTTGGTGTGTAACCAATCTAAATCTACAGCTAGGAGGTACTTGAATGGCTACATGATCTATCTGGATAGAGAAAGCACAAATGTGTGTGTAAAATTACAATTGTATGTTGTAGGTTGAGAGAGCGACACCAGGATGTGCTGCGTCAAAAGCTGTTCAAGCTGAAACAAGAACAAGGAGTGGAAAGCGAGCCTTTGTTCCCCATCATCAAAGAGGAGGCGAGAAGTGACGAAGAAGAGTAAGTTACCACATCCTGAAACTGCGGCGACATGGTGGTTTAGAACCTTTCGGTGCCCTTAGGTTCAAGTTTCATTTGACATGGTTAATTCTTCTGCTTCTTTTCAGGTTGTGTATACTGACCTCAGAAATACGTGACAAACTTGCAATGCACCAAGAAGAAAATTTAAACCTGTGTGTTTTTGTACCATCAGGGAAAGAGCAGATGAGCAAACAAGGACCGAAGAGCCTGGCCAGTCTTCATCCTCCTTCACAAAATATAGGAGCAGAGAAACTGAAGAAGAGGAGGCAGGTCCATCAACATCCACGGCAGGAAACCAGGATGAGGATGGAGGAGAAAAGGGTGACAAGAAGGATGAAGAGGAGAAAGGCGAGGTGGTGGAGGCCGTGTTAACGGAGGAGGACTTAATCCAGCAGAGCCAGGCGGAGTACGACTCCGGCCGTTACAGTCCGACGCTGCTCACATCCTCCGAGCTGCCACTGGACTCGCACACAATCACACCGGAAGAGGACCTACACAGGCTGCAGTTAGCGCGCAGACAGTTGCAAGTCACCGGTATGAAACCGAACCCACACACAATCAGTTCTCAAATCAGTTACAACATTATGTGTAGCTCAAAAAGTACTGTACAGTCACAAAACAAAAAGGCCATGAATGCAAAAAAACAGAAAGACCTTATATATGCAGTCTTCTTCAACAGTTGTAAGTTGACAAAATGTCTTTTGTAAATTTGTGGTGTATTTCTCACACTCACTCTTGCTTCTTTGTCTTCTCTCATCAGGTGATGCCAGCGAGAGCGCGGAGGACGCCTTTGTACGTCGTGCCAGAGAGGGCATGGGCAACGACGAGGCTCAGTTCAGCGTTGAGTTTCCCGTCACGGGGAAGATGTACCTGTGGGCGGACAAATACCGTCCCAGGAAGCCCCGCTTCTTCAACAGGGTCCACACGGGTTTCGAGTGGAACAAATACAACCAGACACATTACGACTTCGACAACCCTCCGCCTAAGATTGTTCAAGGTTACAAGTTCAACATCTTCTACCCGGACCTGATCGACAAGCGCTCCACCCCGCAGTACTTCCTCGAGCCGAGTCCTGACAACAAGGACTTTGGGATTTTAAGGTTCCACGCAGGCCCTCCATACGAGGACATTGCCTTTAAGATTGTAAACAGGGAGTGGGAGTACTCGCACCGACACGGCTTCCGCTGTCAGTTCGCCAACGGCATCTTCCAGCTGTGGTTCCACTTCAAGAGATATCGCTACAGGAGATAGAGGCCACATACCAAGATGGACCAAGAGCCCAGTCACTGGGTATTAACCATACACAGTATATTATATAGGCTGTGCAGTCACTGTTCTTTGTTGTATTGTTTTTTTTAGGCTGCTCTTACACCAGAAAAAAGCCGTTTGTTAAAGCTACAAATCACTCGATGTGTAGCTGAATTGAATTGCAATGCAGTTTGAAAATTACTCATTAAAGATTTTTTCCCCTACTTTTTACTCTTTGCAAGCTGTGACTGGTTTTCTGTTGTGACTTACAGTTTACAACATGTAATTATAGAATTAGAGTTAAAAACACAAAAAATCTGAAACTTCAGTCTGCAGACAGATGTGTGTTTTCACACACTGAACCGTAATGCACAAAAGTACAAATCGTACTGCACTCACTCAACTTCCGCATCCCTTCTTCACATTCTTGGCAAGTCCAGTCTTGCTGAAACGTAGTAAAAGCTGGTGGCTGTGTCTGGATACAATGAAACAACACAACGATCAGAGAGACATGGTTTAATAAGATAAAACTAAATCTTTGCATCTAGTGGTTAGAAGTGAAATGGCTCAATTTCAATTATCGTACATTTCGTTGTGACAATCTTTGAAAGTTAATTCATTCTAAAAACAGGATTTACAACAATTTGTACAGAACTAAAATTGTACTAAAATACAAAAAGTGATGCAAAAATTCAAGTGTCTCTTGTAAAAAAACAAAACTGTAGAAGCTTTTGGTGTGTTCATCTGTGCTCACATTTCATAGTCAAAAAACAAAGTTTCAACACCTGAACTGCTGAATCCAATAGTTCTGTCTTTAAACATCTCATTCAACAGTCAATACAGTAACTTTTTCAAATTTCTGACTCTTCATCAAACTGCAGAGATTGCAGATTAACTTTTGAGGTGTCATTCTCCTCCTCTGCAGCACTGAGTGCCGCCGCCGCCGCCTCCTCTCTGGCGTGGTTGTTATTGCTGGTGCCGTTGTCTCTTTCTGACACCAGAGGCTTGTCCTCTGCCAGTGCGAGCCTTGGTGCACCTTGGTAGGTCACGCTGGAGTTTTCACCCCCCTGCTCCCGGGGTTGTTCTCTATTCTTTCCGCAGTTCCAGGGGAGTGGTATGTGACCGTTGTAAAAGTTCCAGGCCAAAAGGGCAAGAAGAGAAACGGCAAGAAGCACGATTGTGGCCTGCAGTCCTGCCACAGAGGGGCCGTCGGTCCGAGCCTCAGGGAGAATCACGTTCCCATCACCAGTGCCAGGACCTGTGCTAACCTGGTACTCTGCCACAGTGGTGGTGTACTCGCCGGTTTTGGAGCGCTCCACAGAGAGGCAGCGGTACAGACCAGTGTCGGAATCCGAGGCGTTGAGGATAAGCAGTCCATCTCGGAGAAGCTGAAGGCGAGGCGCAGAAGTCAGGCGCCTGCCGCCCCGCTCCCAGAAGATTTCTGACAGGCTGGAAGGCGAAAGGCAACGCAGCTTCAGGTTTCCTCCGGGCCAGATGGAATGATTCAAGGGCTTAACAGGATCTGCAAACAAAAACAAAAAAGGTCCCTCAGATGCATTTTCAACGCGCAATCAACCTCATTTATTGTTCTCTGAAGTTTAAGAAGTAGAAAATTCTTTATTTTGAATCACAAAAAATAAATATGTGCTGATCAGACTGAAGTTTTTTTTTAATGTAACAGTCTGCTCTAACTCACCAGCATGTGGGCAAAGAGAGGCATCTCCTTCCTTCACACTTTGGATTAGTTCACTAAAGCAGAAAATGCAATAATTAAAGTTTGGATGTAGCGGATATCAACATGACTTGCTCTACATGTTGGGACAGCTGCCTACCTCTGGGAACTAGAAAGGAGAATGCATTTCCCAGAAACTTTGTCCCAGCCACAGTATGGGTCTCTGGATAGCACACAGTCCATACAGGACAAAGACCTCCCACAGGTGGCCAGCGGTATCTGTACTGCTCCGTAGTCTGAGCCTGCGTAGAGTTGACCCTGTAAACAATGGATCCATCCCACACAAACACAGAGCAATGACAATGATGTATGTGCTTTACCTTAACGCTTGAGTAGTGATTTAATAATTAGACTACAATAGTTTTACCGTGACATTAGAGAATTTCAGAATCTTGATTGACTCCGGAGGCTGGAAGAGTCTGATTTCCTCTATGATGAACATCTCGCCATTGTAGTTCACTGCTTTCAGCAACGTGCCTTCCTCTTTTCATGTAAAAAAAATAGAAACATGCTATATTTAAACACTGACACATATAGACCAGTGCTAGTGACAGTGTGCTGATACAACACTGAACACACACACACACCTGTGCCTATGAACATCACTTCGTACTTCTCGCCATCTGCGGCCTGTGCTTGGTTCACTACGATACGGGTGAATTTTGCTCCTCTTCGCACCATCAGAGGCTTCTCTCCTATTGGCTGGATAACTTGGTCCATGAGGGGCCTATCTTTGATAAATTGAAGAGTCCGGTCTGGGAGGTCCAGAGTCTGAGTTATGCCCGCGTTACGAGCCTCATTGTTTATACACTGGCGCGGGAAGAAGGGAAGGAAAGAGAAAAGAGAGAACAACGGAGTGAGAGGACAAAAGGAATCGGCTTCCTGCTGGGACACTCGTTAAAAAAAAAAAGAGTTTGCCTTTTGAGTTTTGTCTTTGTTTCACACACACGCACACACACGCTGAATAGTGGGCAGACTCACAGCTCCGGGCCGAGGGACGGGGACCTCTCCGCTATACATCACCCATTTAACAAAAGAGGTTTCTACGGGGACTGGGCTCTTGTACTTCCCCTCTGCAAACACTTTGCTGATGTCGGACACGCGGTACGCACACACTGCAGACAGGTCTGATGTGTCCCTGAAACACACACACACACACACACACAGAAAATGTGAGCCAAGTGGTGTGCCAAAGACTATTAAAAAAAGAAACACCCTCCTCCCTCTAAGCACAAACACATTTATATATTCTAACGTACGACTGCGGTGTGAAGACAGCGTAGAACAAACAGTCCTTCCAGGGCCGCTGGGGGTCACACCAGCGGTAAGTGTCCTGGATAATGTACGGCAGCTGAGACTCGAGCACTGGACAGTCCATTCTAGCCTTCAGGAAGGATGTCCATTTCTTCTGCAAGGTCCTCTGACCTCCAAGATCCCCCTTTGGGCACAGAAAGACACCATAATGCCACACGAAACATGTAGAGAAACGGGATGCACAATCAAGCAGCGGAAAAGGCAGACGTAACTGAGGAAGCACTGCTTATATGTTATTGTCGTTTAGGGAAATGGAGCTGCAGTAAATTAGTACGTGCACAGTAAACTCTTTCACCTTGCAGACGCGGGCCACGCGGGAAACCACCAGTTTGTTGTAGCAGTCACACTCCACAGCTGTCTCACTGAAGAACAGGTAAACCTTGTCATCATCTCCCTCCGCGCTCATCTCGCTCTCTGGCATCTCAGCCATGGAAACAAAGTTGGGCTCTGGCGTAGAAAGAAGAAGAAAAAACAAAACATGAATTTTGACTCAGCCACTACTTGCACCTTGCAAAAAAAAACACATTACACACCATCACATCTTACCATGAAGCCAGGAGCTCTTGAACTCGGTGCGTATGGAGACAGGAGAGCTGCGCATCAGGACGGGTTCAGAGCCCAGGAAGTTCATTGAAGTGGCCGAGTACAGGCTGTTTTCTGGCATCACATGACGGCAAACACAGACATACAAATTCATACACATTCTTATTAACTGTTTTTCCTCAACGTCTTATCTGTTGTATAATTGGTACTCACCAAACATGATGGAGGCATATCTCTGGAAAGGATCAAATGGACATTTTCCTTTGCCATCCTCACCTTTCTTCTCAAGAGTCAGCTTTCCATTTGCATACGACTGCACAGACACACATCTTTAAATCTTATATACTATGATTTTGATGAACAAACTATACAGCATCAACAAATACAGTATGGACGAGAGAGCATCTGAATTTATCTTACCATGTAATCACACTCAGGGTCAAAGGCATTGGTTCCACACACATACATCCTGTTATCTTCTGTCTCATGAAGGATCCTGATATAGTTCTTGCAGTCCATCTGGAAATGTGTTTTTAAAAAGCAATGACTACATCTGCTCAATGTGCAATGTGTTTCAAATAGAAGAAGCGAGAAGGAACCAACCTCAGGATCTTTCCCTTTGTTTTTACACCCTTCTTTTTGCTCTTGAGTCACTTCCCATTTGACCTAAGTGAAAAAAGGGTTTGTTACATAGATTTGAAATGTTTCTGCTTTTCAAGGTTGTGCTTTTTTTCTGTTGTTCTGCTAGTTTAGATCTAGTGAGTTGAGTGAATTTATGGTGACGGTCTTTAAGGAATGCCTTTTGGAAATGTTGTTTGTGTCTCTGAGCAGTGAGCTTTAAGGTTGTATTCAGGGCAGAGAGCCAGGTATGATACACAAATCTGCTCTTATAATTTTCTTAGCCCTGGGCCAAGAAAGCTCAGATAAGATATTTCAAAAGTAGCCTAATGCTAACAATTAATGGGCACTGATCCAAAGCAGGAACTGTGTTGTTAACAAAGGTGCTCTTACTGAAGCAAGTTTCTTGGAGACGTCGTTGAGGTCAAGAGCGTACACTGCCTCACTGGCACCCAGCATGAGCAGGCCCAGATCTTCTCTCAACAGCATGGTGGAGTAGTTGAACACTCCCTCTTCACGAAAGAGGAGAGCATTGTCCCCTAAAGACGGAATATGATTGATTAACTCAGTAACCATTAAACCCTGTTCCTCAGTGAGTCAGTCCAAAGCCCCAGACACTATGAGCCAACACAGGCTGACACATTGTAAGCCAAGGTTACACAAGACAGAAAGCAACACTCACTATGATAGGGCACAGATCTACGGGGGACACAATCTAGTGGTGAGTCTTCTTCCAGCGTCAAGGCCAGGGGCAGCAGCCAAAAGACAGTGAGGGACAGCAGCGGATGCATGGCTCTTTTGTTCAAGCAGAGAGGAATTTAGGCTTTATTGTTTCCGTAACAGTCAGTCAAACAGAGGAAAAGACAGCAAGTGGCATCTATGACGTGATGAAGCCTGTTCTGACTGAAGGGCACTGGCCCCTTTACTGGCCCCGCTCAGCAGGCTGTCCATGATGAGATGGATGGCACACACCGAAGAAACAAAGCCGAGGAGGCCTGAAAGAGACAAGGTTGTATGGATATCACAATCAATATATCACCTGATGGAAAAGAAACTTCAAATATGTACGGAAAAACACCAGACGACAACAAAAAGAAGATGTGTGCGAGGATTTAAACATGTGTGACAGAAACAAAGCAAAAACAAAAAACAAAAAAAAAAAAAAAAATGGAGGAACGACCAGAAAGGGTTAGAGCAAGCTAAAGTCAGCGCGGCAGTAATTCTGTCAGCGCCATAGTGATGTTAATGCAGGGCCATGAAAGGCATTCAGCGGGGTGCAGGGATGTCAACTGCAGCTCTCCTGCAGCACCAAACACAAGCACACAATGAGAGATTCACAGAGAGTGCCAAAGGCTGGTGCAGATGAGAGAGCTGTTTCACACACACAAACACGCACACACACACACACACACACACACACACACACACACACACACACACACACAGAGAGAGAAAACATGCAGGTTTGACTTAACATTACCACATTCACCCAGTTACAATCAGCCTGGGCTTGCTTCCTGCAGTAACAGATGTTTTTTTGGTGTGATTCTTCTGCAACCTGCAGAGTGGGTGTGTGCTCTGTGTTTTACTGATGAGCTCTGGCATGTCAGAGAATGAAGCCCTGATGACATGTTTAACATATTTGACTTCAGGGCACAGAGACAGCTTCACTCAACACTTACCTGCACATATATACAGACATATACTGCACCTTGGCTTTTATATTTATGCACTATATGTCCCTCAGCAAGAACAAGCACGTCTGAAAGTTCAATTTGAAGCATTAAAGTTAGTTTAAAATCAGTTTACAGCCTTTTAAGACAAAGCTAGTTCATTGTTTTGGTTAATTTATGTTAGAGTTTGATAGTTTAATGTATTATTGCTACATTTAACAGATTTAGCTTTAAATGTACTGTAGTAGTAAAGTCCACAATCTTAAACACTCCTTAAAGTTACTCACTTACCTGCTCACAGACACGCCCAAACCTCCGGACGCTTCCATGAAAAGAAGAAAAAAAAAAATACTCCAAACACCTGTTTAAGGTTATTTCTAAACTACCACTTCTTCTTTTAACCAACAGCTTGTTAGTTTAACTAACTCGCATTGTTCATAAAGTGTTAAATAAAACCTCACAGCTATCCTCCAAACGAGCGCGGAGATGTTGAACTTTGTTAGCTTCCAGCTTCCTTCAGGTCTGTGTGGGGGGAGGACAAGTGGTGCAGGTTCACTCGTGTCAAACAACCCAGAAAAAGGCGCTGTCTCTGTCCCTGTCTCTGTCTCTGTCTGTCTCTGTCTCCGTGTCCGTCCTCTCAAAGTCACAGCGGTCAGCCGGTATTGTACGGAGCCTCTCTCGGCGGTGAAAAGGATCTGAATAAGCTGCTTCTTGCTCGGGTTGGCCCCGCAGGTCTGTGTGTGTGTGTGTGTGTTTAACCACCTTCAAACTGCAGCCGAGGCGGCGGAAGACGCTGATCTCCAGTCAGATTAAAGTTTTATTGTTCTGCTATAGTTGTATCTGTCGGTGCGGGGCACAGCTGATTCAAGACAAGCAAGGCAAAGGGGATAAATCAGGCTGCAGGGTGTTTATGGGATGGCACCTTTTTATTATCATTATTATTATTATTATTATTATTATTATTATTATTGTTTGAGCAACATGTTCAAACAGAAGTGATAAACCAACGATACCTAGTGGTGTGTTGTGGGAGTTCTCTGTCCTGCATGGGGTCTTATAATGGATTATCATGTTGTCACCATATCTGAATAATGTTGCACCAACACAGACACATAATGTCTAACTTTATAGTTAATCATGCTGTGTATATATAAATAAATAAATAAATAAATGGGTCAGAATCACTTTGCTGGGTACACATATGACATAAATACAGCTGAAGCAAAAACCACAAGTTCGACGGGTAAATAAAAATCATTTAAATATTAAACTACTATGTACAGATAAAAAATATATTCTGCAAAATATGTATCCCAAGGGTTCTGTGAAGGCTGTTAAATAGTACTGGATTAAATTGGATTAGACTTCAAGACAGCAGTTCTTGATTGACACCGTTTTTTTTATTATTATTTGTTTTTTCAGTTTTCAAATTTCACAAATCAAAATAAGAAAAGACAAAATAAATAAAATAATGTTTTTTTGTAAAAAAAAAAAAAAAATGAAAAAAAGACGTTTACACACTCTAAAAAGAAAAATGTATCCTTGTAAAAATATGAAAATAAAATATGAAATATAAAAGAAAAAAGGTGTATTGGTTTTTTTTTGTTGTTCGTTTTTTTTTTTTTTTTTTTTTTTTTTTTTTTTTTTTTTTTTTTTTTAAATTGGACCCAAGTTTCCACTGAGTGGTAGAGGAAAGGCCACCAAATAAATAAAAAAAAACACAAAACACATGTCCTTGTTTCAAAAATGATCTAATCTGAACATGGAGAAATACTTGATTCTTAATAAATGTATTTAAGTGTTTGTAATGTAAGATGATGATGAATGAAGGAAAAAGGACAAGAGGGAACTAAAAAAAAAAGTCAAAAATTTCTTTCCATCTTTCTGTGGTAAACATTAACAAGACTTGATTATGGGTCATATTTAAAAAAACAGGACAGATTGTCCAGCATCATCTCTAATCATTCACAGTATTGATTAATTCCGACATTATCTAATAACTAATCATTATCTAATGTCCTTATTCAGTTTCATCAATCATCATTCAATGACTGGGTCCTAACAGCCTGACACTTAGGAAACACAAACAATAAAATAAATAGTGCACAATTCATTTACAACAAGGACACATCACATCCATGCAAAATGATTTAATGCCCTTGATATCTAACAAACACTATTCTTTGATAGTGATCAAGTAGACACAACACGTCATGTACAAACATACAAGAATCCGCTCATTGTAAGAAGATCACAGTTTGTTACTAGTACTCAGACACTTCAAATCTGCAAGGACTGGCAAAAGGTCCAAAAAAATTCCCACGTAAAAATACTTGTTGTTGTTGTTGAGACTTCAGATCTGTAATAATAAATCATGAGTTTGTTATTAAAGGTAGGGAGGTAGGGTGTGGTGTAATACTGTGATATAGCCAACGGTATTTCAGGTTCGGTCTGCAACATAAACAGGTTTATGCCAAGTGTTTAGTCATTGTGTTAACACCCAAAGGCTTCACCCTCCTAATGTTTCTGTCACTTTAGTTGACAGCCATTCCACTAGAGGGCAGCGTCACATGTAAATACAGCAGATTGGGTTTCTTGAAGAGGAACAGAAATCACCTGGAGTTTCCAGGCAGATCTGAGCACTGGTGAGTCATAGCACCAACACGTACACAGTAGCAGAGAAAGAGGAAACACTTTTTTAAAATAACAAGCACCAACAGTACAGTTAAAGTTGAGTCATACATGAGCCACAACAGTGTCATTGAATCAGCGATACATTAATGGTTGCTTATCAATTACAAATAGCACTCGGAGAGCAGCAGGCAGAGATTGTGCAGTTTACAGTTTTTAGGGTTTTTTTTCCACTCATGTTTCATGTAATGAGGTGAATGGAGAGAAATGCTGAGCAGCAACTTGAACTGCAAATTCACTTTTAGAACAGATAAAGTGCCTCAGGTCAGAGGTGGTCGCTCTGGTGTTGATCTTCAGAGTCTGTGATTTGTTTGTTCTTTAGTCTACAGTGTTGCAACAGTAACATTAGCAGCTCGGTCGGACGGGGAGGACGCTCAGACTGGAAAACATCAGGCTCAGTTGGTGGTCCGGCACGTGTTTGTGCATCTCCAATAGATCTTAGCTGCCAGTTGTATTGATTTGTTGTTTTTGTGGACTTTATTCTAAAGGAAAATCATTTGGCATCTTTTTTTTTTTTTTTTTTTTTTTTTTTGCTCAGAGTCAGTTTGTAAACAACTTTACACAAGTGGACAAAGCACTAGTGAATTGTTACCCCAACCAAGGCAGCATTCAATGAGGTTTAATGAACCTAATCCAGTGTTTACCAGTCCATTTCCACAAAGTCCACAACCATGTAGCAAAGACCAAAAGAGTGAAAATCTGAATATTTTGTATCTCCCTATGAGAAAGTGGCGATATTTGTTGTCCCTTGTCTTCCACCTAGAAGGCACAGGATGAATACATAGCTGCGGTGAGACGGGGTTTGGCACTGATTGAGATTGAGTATGCTGTGACAGGAAGTTGTTCCTTATGAGTAAGTCACTCCTGACTGGCTCGTCTCTTTTCCAGCTTCATTTTGAGCTCCTCGTTGAGTGCTGTGGAAACAAAGAAGAACACACTGGGTCATTCCCAGTAACTAACACCTGTCGTCTTGAGGACTTGAGTGCACATTCAAATGCCATCGTGTAGTAGGCAAGTGCACCCCATGTCCACTTAACCCGCACTTCAGAGCCAAGTGTATCCCACAGTTCACTACTGCGCAACACCAGTTCAGCTGTTGAGAGTAATGCACCTATATGTTTATCTTATGCAGCAGGTAAGATCTGTATTATCTACTCACTCTGTGTAAGAGGTGATGGGGAGAGGATGAGTCGTCTCATTGGGTTGGTGGGCGAGGCCGGCACTGGTGAGGTCAGGATACGGCGGTCAGGCGCAGGAGACCTGGACAGAGGGCTGCTAGGCCAACGATCTGCACCAGAATGAAAGCGGGGATCATTGTCGGCGTCTGCCAGACACTGTCTGCATGTTGTTTGTGAGGCTGAGACAAACCTTGTTTTGGAGGCAGGGCGGGAGCCCTTGGCAGGGGGCTAGAGGGGGCAGTGTGAAGGATCCTTTCTCCGTTCTCATCATTGGCTGAAACGTACGCTGATCAGACAAACAGAGTTTAGTCTCATCACTAGAAAACATAATTAGACAAAAAAAAACAACAATCTGAGAACGTGTGATGCACAGTTGCCTCACTTATATTCTCTTCATAAGGCTCCTCCAGTAGGAATGGCTGTAGAGCTCCTGCTGTCTTCTCCACCAGAGCGTCGATGACCTCATGAAGGTCAGCACAGGGAATCTGGAAGAGGAAATCACAAAGCATTTCTCATATCTGTCTTCAATATTTCTTCTTCTTCAAAACAGTTTTGGTTCTTCAAATGCAAAAAGCCTTTAGAAAATACATGAATCTGTCACCTAAGAGACCGTTTAATCTGAAAGCAAACAAGGCAGCTGTATATTTGACTTCCATCTTAACAAATCTGTTATATGATATCTATATTTTCAAATATTTAACCCCATAAACAGTAAGCACCCATCCAATATGGCTGTTTTTGTATTTTGTATACTATTATTAAAGAGATCAGGCATTAGCCAATGATGTGACCTATCAATATAAAAAACTATTCCTTTAATAATATTAGAAATGTATATGATACAAAATGTTTTTGCAATCAGTTACTCAAGTCTTAGTGCCACATTAATCCTATGTTACCTACATTTAAATGGATTCTGATGACACACTGTGTGGTATACAGAAAATAAACCCGCTAACATATTATCAGCAGACACTTAGAATAATGTATCTGTATTATGAGAGAAAACCTGAATCCATCCCTAACCTGAGGTTTCTCCTGTAAAAACATATTCATGATATAACATTAAACACAAGTTAATATATAAGTAAATCCATTCTTATTCACTTACAGGATTTTCTACATCAATGACATAACCACCTTGGTCCCTCTGGGTCACACGATAATGTCTGAACACTGACCTGGAGGAAGAGAGACAAAGCTTGTAACGTTTGCAGTGAATGTTGTGTCTGTCGATGAGATTTGCAGCTGTGGTGTACAGATGTTCAGCAGGTATTTTACCCATTGAGGTCCTGCCGAGTAGTGACAGCCAGCGAGCAGCCGTCTCTCCCCGGTCGGAGCAACATGTTGCCACAGTCTGGGTGTCTCTCTAAAAGGACTTCAGCCTCTGTTCGAGACACCGGTCGAAAACACCTGCATGCAACACACACGCAGACATATTAATACAGGGATACACACACTCTAAAAGTGCTACAGTACAGAGGAGGAGAACTCACGGTGGGATCTCTCCCACTAAAGGCACAGAGAGGGGGGACGGAGGAGCACGCGTGGGAGTGCGAGTTCTCCGCCTGGACCTCTCTTTGTCCACAACCTCCCTCAGCATCTGCAGCTGGCCAGGCAGCAACGTGAGACAGGACGGGACATTCAGCTGTGATTGAAACAGAGGAGAGAATATTTAGTACAAGAGAGCGACAGATTGGTGGAGGGATGCAGGCGTGCAAAAGATGAATATTTACATCTATAACGGAGTAGAGGAAACCTTTCCACAGCTCCCTTGATTCCAAGTTAGGTGCCTGAAAAAGACAACAGCCCTTTTACACCTTGCAAATGTGTTCATTTTAATTCCATGTGTGTGTGTTGAGGGGCATTACTGTGAGTTTGGTCTCCCCATCCTTCATGCGCAGGATGAGCCTGGCTGCCTCCAGGTTCCTGTCACGACTGCAGTCGTCCTTCAGGGACACAAACCCACCGAGGTCCAGCCTCTCCACATACTGTAACACACACAAACATGTTTGAACACACTATGATGCACAAAAACAAACAAACAAAACAGTCTGTAACTTACATGAGCGTCCTTGGCATTATTGAAGAAATACAAAGAATTCCCACACAGGCAGGTCCATAGTCGCCTGGATGCCTGTCACACACAGACATAAACAGACATGTAAAATAATAAGGTCTGCTGTGGTAACAACAGAGCTGGTTTTTTTCACATCTGTGTAATGGATATTTCCTCTTTTTATCACTCCCACATATCCTGTCCCAAGAGATGGATAGGGAGTGAGCCACAGCTGCTGTCAATCTGTGTCCATGGATCAGTGCAATACTCCACCTGAGCCAGGCTCACATTACACGTCTATATTCCATTAAAATGAGTCTAATGAGAGAGGAAGGGCCCAGGAGGGTGGGGTGGGGGTGTATATTATTCTTTGTCACCTCACATATAGAAATAAAAACAACAAGAGAAATAATTATTGATGGATATGTCTTTTTTTTATTTTTTTACAGGTGCAACTTTGCATTTGAGATATTGGAAAAGCACTTCAGGGATCTGACTGTCAGAACAATTCTGTCAAAATAAAGAGTATTTCCCAGAGTCAGCAATGAATTCTGGGCGATGAAAAAAAGCTTAGCAGACATCCTGTATGTGACATAGATGTCTAGTTATTAAGATAAGACATACAGACGCAAATCCCTTATGTGATGTGATTTGAATTGACATGCAGTGTTTTGACAGCAATCGGGTTTCCACGATTCATACGTCGCGATTTGCTTCCTAAATTGTTGCATGTCAAAATCTTGCAAAATCAAAACTAAACGTCTGAACTGATCTATGATCCATAATGTGAAACAATCCGGCACCGGCTCCAGTGGACAGCCTCGCCCATTCTAACACAATGAGGAAGTTGACAGCTCGCTGGGAATGGTGGGATCAGCCGGTGTGTATGCACACAGACTGACCACCGCTGTCCACCAAGCATGCATCGGAGACAACATGGCACTTGAGCTGCATCGTGAAGAACCTACCTTTTCTTTCGGTCCTCGCTTCTCCAGGTATCCTTCATAATAGCAGGGCGGGAGCTGCGCCCGGGGTCCCCCTGGCCCGGAGCGCTGCCTGATGGGTGCAGCCGCCATGAGTGTCGCTGGCTGGGCACCGACCGAGGACAAAGGGGCGCTGAGTAATTCGGGGGGGAGTGACACGCCTTCCCCGATGAGATAGTGCCGTGGCTATAATCCAACAGCTGGGTGCTGAAGCCTGCTGTGTCTGGGGATCATGCAGACGGGTGGCTGTGCAGATACAAATTTGATGGTTGTGGATTAATGTCCGAGAGATAGAGATGTTTGAGCAAAAAGGAGCAATTGTGGAAGAATCAGAAGAATCAGATCACACTTCTATGATATTTTCTCATATCTAATCATTAAATTATACACATTTAAAAACAGTAAACCAGTTACAGGCCTGTTATTATCTGTATAAAGACACACTGGGAGCCAAATTACTTAATATTTATTTGAAGAAGCGAACGAACAGCATCCATTCCCCTTTTACATAGTAACAAAAATATACAATACACAGAAGATTACATTTGGTATAGAGGTAATCCATATATCCTAAAGATAATCCAGGATAATCCCACTTTTAGTCTCCCCACAGTGTCACAGTTACAAAAATAAGGCATTGTGGAAGACGCAGAAAGCTGTAATGAAGACACATGCAAGGCGGTTACATTTTTACACAGAAAGTTCCTTTAACGTTGGGTATAATAAAGTAGAGCTTAAACATCTGATAATACTTCATTCATCAATATTAAGGTGAGACACCTATAAAGGTTGGGAGCCATCACAGAATGTAGTGTAGCAATCAATGTCAGCTGCAGCATTTGGACAACTCTTTCAGCAGCACATAAAAATTGATCTCAGCCCTTTTGTTCCACATTATTCATCATCAATATTATACAAACTGAATTAATAGCTTGACCTCAACCCCTGACCCTCCTTCCCCTCTCAAACTCCAGCCTTTTGATTTAGTGTAATGAGGCATGCAAACCCACACCTGAACCACACAGCTATTGCTCAGAACAACCAAAGCCCCCGGGGTATGATACATAACATGAATAAGATGCAGACATAACGTTTAAGACACACATACTATAATAACAATGAGATTATTCCTCATATGGACTAGGAGACTGAGCTCTAGAGGCACCATGGGATTGGGATGGGGCAGATAATGAGAAAAAAGGGGGTAGGGGCATGGGGGCAGGTGGTGAATAAAGAGCAATGGGGGAGGGAGGGCATAATCCACCGCTGTGCACCCTTCTCTGCTGAAAAAGACCTGTCTGTTCCGCTCCCAGTTTAAACAGAGACGGGAGGGATGAGTGGGGCGGGGAGGCGGTCTAACAAGGGGATCATGACAAGGGGAGAAAGTTGGCATTTTAGTGAAGAGCACAAACCCTCAGAGTTCATAGCCACCTTGTAATAGGCTTAATTGAAACTGAAACCGGCTATTGTGAATTGCCCTTCCTCATTATCAGTAAATTCTGTACACAATAGTTTGGAGATGGCATTTTCTGTCAGGTCTGGTGCACAGTTTCAGCCTGAAAACTGACGCAAGGTACAAACACGCCCAATCACACATCAGATTGATTTCCATGCTCCAAATTATAGGTTAGAGTACAAAAGCCAAGCTTACCCCAGCGCTATGGGGGGAAAACAAATCACAGACTGAAAATACATGGACAAACAGTTTGGGTAAAAGCCTACAAAACAATGTGAGTGACACTGCCAGCAGCATCAATAGAGCCTGAGAAAATAGAGGAACTGAGAGATGCATGCTTGTTTGGCTTTGGTACGATGCTGCAAAATGTTTGGGGTGGGGATGGATAACGTTACATCGTTGTGGGTTGCATTGTGATAGAAACAAATGTCCACTTTTATTATTTAAAATATGAAGTAAATTGATGTTTAAAAAAAAGGGGGGAAAAAAGAGGGAAAACAACATGTCTGGATATTATCATCTCAAGTAATTTGGCAGCACTGTGTTTCCTTTTAATGACAAACAGCATCCTCATTCAGTTTGGGAATTTGTGCAACGTTTCTTTGACATGAGGTCTAAGAGAAGAAGGGGGTGGAGTGTAGTGAGAAAAACGTAAATTAAATCATTGACAACTTAACAATTAGTGTGATAAAGATTATAGAACTTAGTAAATTCATGGCTGCCCTACAGCTCTTTGGAAATCATCTATTAAAACAGCTTTTACTGTCTCAAATAAGTTTGTAAAACTGCCTCACAGATTCTCCATTAAAACATAAGACAAGCCCCTGAACAGGAACTTGGTTAAGAGATAATAGAGAGGCCACATGACAGTGCCACTTTAACAAATAGCTAATAAAAAAACTCAAGTGCCACCAGGTGGCAATAGAGGATAGTCTCAAACATCAACAAAAGGCAGCAAGTTCTCCATGTTGACTCTTAACAAGTCCATGGTCACAACAGTACTTAAGCCTGATGGCAGCGGAGTGAAAACTGGGAGTGTAGAAAACAGCCCTAAGAAGAAAGCATGCGTATACATGCATGTGTGTAGTACCAATATGAACAATACACAGAACAAGAAATGTCCTCTTGTGAATACAGAATAGGTTTAGAATAGGAGAATAAAGTACTTGCACTTCTTAGCATTCATAGATACTACTGGACATTCTGTTGGTCCTTCTTCATCAGTCCCGGTGATGGAGGTGTAGTGTACAAAGTGCACAGGTGCATAGAGAATGAATACAAGGACTCAGGATATGTTAAATGCACCCGCACATTAAGCCATCATTTTTCTGATTTATCAACTTCACGCTGTCCTGACTGTTAAAACTCTATCAAATCTTGGCATAATAATAAAAAAAAGCTCTTTCCTCAAATAACTCAAAAAAAAAATTATAAAAAAAAATAAGTCCCTGTCTCAAGATGTTTACCCTTTAATTATAATTTAAAAAAAGATATCTTTCGATTACTGAGTCAATCATCCGCCCCCCTTTTCATCCTCTCCATCCTGCTGCCCGCTTCTTGCCTGGCTGTTTTCAGTGTGGCAGAGGCACCACCACTTCAACGTAGTTATTGGGGAAGAATCCCGTTCTGCCCCGCAACATTCCCTCGAACCAGTTCTCGTCGATTTGTCTGACCAAGGTGATGGTGTCGCCCTCGTGGAAGCCCAGCTCTCCTTCGTTCTCTGGCTCAAAGTCATACATGGCTTTACAGCATGGCTCAGCTGAAGATAGAGACACAAAACAGTCGAGAGATGGAGGAGGGAGAAAGAACAAATACTGTCATTTTTAGTGAGAAGAATATTTCACAATTTCCCTTCAACAAGATTAGTATGTTCTCCTTTAAAAGGATTTCATTAGACACAGCTTGTCACCAGTATGTTTCCAGTAGGACGCTAGAATAAACCATAAAAGGAGTCCATAAAACAGGAAGTTTATAAGTTAGTCATCAGTGTGGTGAGGGAGGATGCTTCTGAAGCTCAATCAATCTACCAGTATGTTACATAACTAAGCCATTTTATTCCAACTATGATTTAATTTTAGGCCTAAGACTTTTCACATTTACTTTCTCTTGTGTTAGACTCGAGAGGTGAACAACATTAGATTCACCCTCCAACTACATCTGTTGACATGAAGCATGTGGCATGTTGCGATTTTTCTTGAGGTTCAGAAGCTTCACCAGTCAGTGAACAAGCTGTCAGATACATAGAATTCAGAACAAACATTTTTGTTTTTAAGATTTGGTTGATTAAAACAACACACAAAGTCAGATTGCTGAGGATCTATACATCTGCAGCTTCGGTCAAAGAGAGTAACATTCACAGTGACAAGCCCCGTCTTGTTCTGGGAACCTGACAGACTGGACAAACACCATTCAGCAGTGTTAGTTGAATACTTTACCATCACATGAACATGCATATGCCTCTCTGCCACACAAACGTGCAACAGAGTGAAACTTTCTAGTTCTGTGTAAGTGACACGTCATCTTCATCTCTCTGACTCACGTGGTCTGTTCTTGATGGAGGCTCTTTGGAAGGATGGAGCAGGATATTGTGCTGGGGCTAGTTAATGTCGCAGAAGGAAAGACACATCAGTCTTGAGAATGAGATTGACGTCCTCCCTGACGCGTCATCTTGGGAGTAGGCCGCACACACTCGCACAAACATTCAAACACAGCTCTCATGAAATATTGAAAAAATAAGCTTACCCGGAGAGTAAGCTGGAGGGCTTGCTGCGGCTGGTGAGTATCCTCCGTTAGAGTTTTCTAACTCTCCGTAATCGAAGGCTGGTCTGGGTTTGGGTGTGTATTTCTGCCTTGGACGCGAGTGAGCTTCAGTCACTCTGTACACGATCAGAACAGAAAATGGGACCTCTCTGAGCTCACAAGTAGGCGATGCAATAATACAGACAAGCTACAATCCAATTACTACAAATGAAGGTTCAAAGCAAGACAAATCTACTTTGTTTTATGTTATTCCAAAGTAAAATTGATATATAATTTCTGTTGTGGAGGACAGATATCACAACGAGCTGTGCTACAAAACTAAAGACACATAATTGGTTGTTGGCATCAGCTACTACTTGACATTCTTTACTTGTTATCAAATGAGTAGAAGATAATATGGTACTGCTGAATCATCCCTCATCACGGACCAGAGGGCACAGCCTCAACATACAAAAGGCATGCCATCTTCCACAAACAGTCATAGCACTGACCTTTGGCTCAGTTTATCAGAAAGCTCCTCTAGGATCTGCGCAGCCTGTCTGTGGTACTGCAGCATCGACTCCACAAAAGAAGACAGCTGACTCACCTGCTCCACCTACGTGCACAGAACACAAAACCTATTTTAAAACCATGCACAGAAACAGAAACAGTAACCCTTCAGAGCAGTCTTCACTGGTTCAACCATTTGAATGTCCTCATCATTACGCCAGTATTGGTCATAACAATAACTTTACTCAAACAGATCGGAAACATCTCTTCATGGCAGGTATGAAAACGGTAAATACTAAACAAACGGGTTTGACGAGGTCGCATTACTGCAAGTCACTGTAGAAAAGAAACAAAACAGGTATGTCACCTGAAACAAAATGTCCTCAAAGACGTGGTGTTCTAGCTGGGAAACTTTCTCCAAAATGCACATAAAAAAATATATAATTACAGAATATGCCAACTCCATCTGCTTAAGTCACAAATAGTTTTAATAGAATCAGGTTGTATTAAATGTATTTCTTCTGTTCACTACACTGAAAACTAATGTTGTTGGACTTGAATCAAACCGCTTGGCACACAAATGATGTCTTGGCAAAAATTTGATTTTCACAGCTCCCCAAAAAATTTCTAGGATTAGGATTTATGTATTTGTACATCTTCAGTCTCTGAGGAAAACTACACATGATTATAAAACTTCTGCTCTGCTAATGTATAAAACCACATATTCAGGTGACGCAGTATTTCCACAGGCAAAACAACAGCTTCACTATCATATCATTTTGATGCTACAATGACGCCCTAATGTTCCATTTGCAATGCAAAGTGAATAAGTTTCGTCAACATGCTACTCACATCCGTTTCCAGCAGGTTGTGCATGGAGCCTTCAGCCATTTCTTTTGACTCGTGGAACTTCTCGAGGGCCTGTCTGATCTCTTCATCTGGGATTTTACCTTGACGTTTCTTTTTGTAATCGTAGTCCAGACGCCGGCCCTCAAGCTTCTTCAGGTGGTGCTAAAGGAGTGAAAGGAGTTGGGATTGGGAGGATGGTGTTTCATAGATGATATTACATGAAGTACTGTCATATCTGAATTATACAGACTGCAAAGCTATGAGTCAATGCCTGGCCTGAATATGCAGAAGCATACTACCTCTTTGACTCTACCTGAATGTCTTTGATGTCCTTCTCAGCGACTCCCTGCAGTGGGTCAATAAAGTTCTGCTTCACGTCAATATCCAGAGAGTCCTTGATTTCAGCCATTCTCTTCATTGAGTCCCCAATGTCTATTAGAGCTCCACCTGTAGCACACAGGCAAAATACCAGCATTAGGGAGTGTGTGACAATGTGAGGCATGTTAACAACAATTATCACTGGCAAGACTAAAACATACAAAATACAACAACATAATAATATAAGTAGATGCACTGGCACCTCTCCTCTATTGTCTACACTGTTCTTACCAAAGTTGGTCTCCTTGCCCATGTCACATCCATACTTAGTCATGCACTCTCCCAGGAGGCCCTCAGGCTGGGGATAGCCCGGGCTGTTCACCTGGCCACGGATTTTGGACACTGTATTGAGCATGGAAAGCTTGGCTCTTGTTGCCGGGTTGGGCTGGAGGTACTCTGATGTTTTAGTGATGACTTCCACCACTGCTTTGCTGGTAACATCTGCTCTCTGGTGGTGCAGGTTAGAGAGAGACAATGATTAAAAATCTTTTTAATGTCTAATTATTTTAGTTAAACAGTAAGCCCTGGATGCAAATGTAACAAATTACAAAACTGTACTACAGTATGAAGTATAAATATTAACTAAGGTGAAAAGCTGCTTTACATTGTGATTATTGACATCTCACATTAGGTATAACCTAGTTTTTGTAGCAAAGAGTTAAGAGTATACGTATTGCTTAGTCTCTACATAGTCAATGAAGGGTAACCCTTCATACAAGTCTATTGAAATTTTTCAGTGGAACCTCGTAAAGCGTATCTAGTTTTTTTGTAGTTTAAGGTGTTGCATAACATCGTTCATCAATGTAGGGAAGTGGGAATTTGTTCCTGTTTCCAGTTCAATAGAATTAATCTGTGTGCCACAAGATGTTATTATTAAATGTTTGTAATGTTACCCTCTCGAGGTCCTTGAAGTCTTCATCCAGTTTGGTTCCCTCTGCACCTCCGACCTTCTCACTCACCAACTGTGAACACAGAACAATCAGAGAAATAATTATGTTCAGATATTCGACATTATTCTCAGGGATGATTAACTAACTTTACAATCTACCAGGGAAGTAATGGTTCTGAAACCACGTCACAAATGTTTCTCGCAGTTCCGTGCTCCAGTGTCGTGGTACCAGCTGTATTTTGTGATGGAACAGAAACTGAAGAGTTATTCCCTCGAATGTTTTGGCAGTGCACCATCAGCCGTAAATATAGAATCTTTTATTTATTTTTACGTGTGCAGGTATATATTGATGTAGATGTGATGTAGAAATTATATTGCATGGATGCATGTATGGAATGGTAATAAAAATGAAAAAATACGAGATCTAAAAAAAAAAATAATAATAATAATAATAATAAGAATAAGAAGGAATAATAATAAATATATAGGTTAAATCTTCATGGATCAGAAATTCACAATACAGTCATAACTGATCATGTTTACAAGTCAACAGAGGTGTCTTTTATATGTATATGTGGCCATACTCTAGAGAGAATAATGTTGCAGGATATAAGTATATGATCTACTCTGGAGCTGCTCAGGGATCAGAGGAAGGAATACTTTAGCAGGGCAAAAACTTGTTGTCAAACAGGCTTAAACCAGACTATCACAACCACACTGCTCGGTTTCCAAACTGTAATGGACATTTAATATCTTCCACCATTTGCTTTTTTTCCGGGCTCAGTTAACACAATTCTCAAATTCCAAGTCGTGCCCATGTTTTCCATTAGTGAAGGAGCCTCCTGAATTCTGCAGAGGGGAGTGAACTCTAAAAACTGGACTCTCCTCTGTACCGAGCGCCTCTGTTCCATAAGGAATTATACTTTTTCACATTTTTCCATCAGGTCAGCGCACACAGTGCAGTTTCCTACTCTAGACCAACTCCATGGATACTTTTACTAAACACACATGCTATCCTAATCTTGCTCTCACTCACTAATTCATAGGCTCACACAAGCCACACTGACTACATTCAGCATTTCTCATCCAGAGAAACAAACTCTAAAAACCCTGTACCCCATGGCTGGCAGGCCAAACAGAGACTCATTGTGCGTGTGAGTGTGTGCGCGTGTTTTCTCATTTGGTTCGACTCAGTGCAGCTGTCTGCACCAGACTGCACATAAAACTCTATGACCAGATGGATCAATCAATCTCTCTAGTTCATATAATACACAGTTATTTTGTGTGAAAACACTCACTGATTCTGAAAATGCCTTATGCACTGATTGCCAACTGGGATACAACTCAGCCCCAAACGTTTCCTAATTATGAAGTCTAATAGACTCCGTTTTAATTGCAATTAATGAATCTTTTGGTACCAGGTGTTTAGTTGTGATGAGTAGATGTGTGAAATCCACAGACTTTCAGCAACCCATCTGCTTGACTAATAACCCTTCCCATCCCAGTCCAAAGATGCCATTTAATCTATTTAAAAAAACTTGACTTTTAGGTGTACCTAACTGATATTTTGCTTTAGGTTACCTTTTGGTACACAGAAGTGTTGAAAGCTTAATATGGTTTAAAAAAAAACAACAAAAAAACAGGTTTCAGATTTGGCAAAGAGTTGTCGTGGAGTTGAGGGCTCTTGCCTGGACAAGAAGTGCGTGTGGGTTTGAGTCTTTGATCGATGTCAAAAGCAAGATGTGTAAAAAGATGTGGACTAAAATGAAACAGCGGGTGAAGAGCAATAAATAGCACATGCACGATGTCAGTAACTTAGCTGATGATTACTCTGTTAAATCATTGATCGATTCAAGTACATTTTTATGGCAGTATGGAATCCACCCTCCTCTAATTACCCTCCTCCTCCACCCTGTTTTCTTTGTCTTCATAGCCTGTATGGAAAGGTGTAACACCTGTTAGCTGTGCCTTATACTGTGTTTTTACAGCTGTACTTTATGTCCCAATAGCAATCCACCTGCACAGCTTATGTTTTGCATAAACTCATACAGAATATAACATTCCTGCACACTCGCTCCTAGTTCATTATTATCAATGTCTTGTCAACAAACTGACTAAATTCATGTCAACCGGATTAATTAAGGAGCTGGTTAGGGCAGAGCGTTCACATTATTAGGATTCCTCACTAAGCAGGGAGTGGTCACTTACATATCGCACGTGTTATGGTATAGTATGTTAGACCAAAGCGAGGACCTGTAAAGGACAGGTGTCATCAACACACAGCCCACTGGTTTTGCAGGCTAGGTCTTGTTTTGCTTTGTGTTTGTGGTGGCGGCGGCTTCAACTTTTAACTTCTTTAAAGAGCCAATAGTCGTATTTATTTATTGAAGAAAGATGAGCGCTGTTTGGATTTTAACATCACAACAACACAATTCAATTAATCCAAGCAACTAATGCCGGGCTGTGATCCAGATATACAGACCACTGTCAATCTGGCAGACAAACATCTGACTGATTTTAAACACTTAGTT
This sequence comes from Larimichthys crocea, assembly GCF_000972845.2. Taxonomy (NCBI): domain Eukaryota; kingdom Metazoa; phylum Chordata; class Actinopteri; family Sciaenidae; genus Larimichthys; species Larimichthys crocea. The sequence continues at coordinate 16,192,995 of NC_040022.1, forward strand.
TAAATATTTGACTTGCTTCTCTACGCGTCCAGACCCATCTGGTGTCACGATTAATTAGTGCTTTTGTTTTACATGCTATGTCTGTCACACTGACTATAAATGTCACAAGAAAACTTATATTCTGAAATGAGATGTTCAGCAATGAAAACAGCATCACAGAAGATAAAGAGAGAGGGTATATGATAGTAAATAATGATTTGGTGCCTCTTCCTTTATTTGATCTAAATCATTGATTTGAGATCACTGATGGACTTTTCTTTAATAACATCTGGAAGGTGTGAGCCATAATATCATCCACAAAGATGAGATCGGTTCAGATGAGGTCAGTTTAGGTCTATATTTGAAAATACAGTAGATACTTACAGCTGAGTGATGACAGCATTTTTTTTTTTTTTTTAAATGAATCATTGCACAAACATGTCGTGTGATTTGAACTATGGTCTCACCACAACATATTGGTCAACTTGTGTTGAGACACTGTGCAATCCAACATGTTAGAGATAACAACAACATGAACCGAACACGAGGGTTTAAACACATGACTGATGGATCTACCTGCTGTTTAACTTGACAACAACAAAAAAAACACAAAGAAAACTGAGCAACACCCACCACATACAGAAACTCCATCAAGCAGGACACTCGCTCTTTTAATACTTCTTATAAACGTCGGCACATTGGCGTCAATCTTACACTTTAATGTTATATTAGTGAAAATTCAGATATACAATCTACGTAGATAGAAACTTGGCTGCAAACTCGGGACAAATAACCAACCGAAAGGAAACCAAGTGCTGCAGTAGCCAAGTTTAACGTTTAAACGTTGGTTTTTAAATATGGTTAGTTAGCTATAAACGTTCGATTAACGTTAAATTAACGTTATATTAACGTTGACGTTACGGCTGAACGTTGTACCTGTGAGCCACAACGCAATTGACAGTTGTTTGGTGAGTTTAATAGCAGTTATAGCTCGTCGTATACTTTTTAAAAACGTTTCACACACGACACACTTTATAAATTAGCCAGTTAGCTTGAAGCTAGCGCAATTAAACTCGCAATAAAAGTAACGATGGTGTTAGCTGAATTAGCTAATGCTAAGCTACCGGCCAATGTTTAAAAAAAAAAAAAAAAAATGTCGCCCGTTTACCTGACTCGCTTTGTAAAATTGCTTCTTAAATCCCGCCACGGACATCTTGCACCGTCAGTGTTTCCACCTGGACCTCGACGGAGGGAAACTAGTTTTTTCGAGTAGTTTCTGTGGGTTTTGTAGTTTACAGCACGGAGAGCAGCCCCGAACACGTCTTCAAACTTTGCACCGTAGATGTGAAACTTGCTAGGCAACCACAAGTTCCTGGCCGCAGCTCCGTGTGGGAGGCTCCGTCCTGCTGGATGAAGTGGGTCAAAACACACACACACACACACACACACACACACACACACACACATTCTTCTTTCTCAGCAAAATGTCACAGTGGATAAACTGAAACTGACTTTAGCTGACAACTTTTTATTTTATTTTATTTTATTTTAATTTTGTATATTGCTACAGCCTACTGTTGGTTGATAGTAAATCAATTGCAGTATATTATTGAAAATGCATAATTTTGTATATTGATCATTAACCTTCAATCTTAACTCAAGGTCCTGGGCAAAATCCTCAGAGGAAAACTGTGAGAGGTGGTTGAAAGCCCAGAAAGCCTCTCCAGGGTGAAGAAAGTCCTTTTCATATTCAACATTAAAGGTCCAGTGTGTAAGATTTCAGAGTATTTCTTTGCAGGAATAGAATACAAGTATAGTATAGAGTAGAGTATAAGAACTGTCTTAAAATAAGCCCTTTATATCTACAGTGACATGGAGTCTGCCATGTTGACAGACAAACCAAACACTGATCTAGATGTGGCCTTTTTGCTTTTTATGTGAATTTCACGAGTTTTTCCTACATGCTTAGAAGAAGAGGGTGAGGCGTATGAGAGCATTCATTTGGTTGCAATTTGTAACTTCACTGCTAGGTACCACTAAATCCTACACACTGGACCTTTAACTGTTAGACAAAAATATCTGTCCATCCATTTTCTATAACCGCTTCTCTTCATCAGGGTCATGGTGTGGGCTGGAGCCTATCCCAGCTGGTGGGGTACACCAGTTCATCAGAGAGGACATAGAGACAAACAACTATTCACACTCCCATTCACACCTATGGTGTGTCCTATTAAGTGCATGCCTTTGGACTGTGGGAGGAAGCCGGGGTACCTGGTGATAATGTGCAAACACACAGAAAAGCCCCCAGCTGCTGAGAGGCGACAGTGCTAATTACTGCAAATATTTAATTTATAATATATATCAGATCCTAGTACTGGAGAGGTTGGTAAAAAAAAAATTTTAAGATTCCTTTGATAGAGACAGCTGCAGCAAAGGGCTGCAAGTCGGATTTGAACGCTGTGCTGCTGCGGCAAGGACTGAGCCTTTGTACATGGGGCAGATGCTCTACCAACTGAGCTAACCAACACCCCAGATTGGTTAAATTTTTTTACAGATAAAAGACCTAAAGGAGTAATCCTTTATCCAAATTATTCTCACTTAACTAATGGACTTTTTGTTGTAGCTCTAAGTTAACAAAATGAAAGGAATACAGTATGTGTACAACACAAATGCTAGTCTGTGATTCAAAACATCATGACCATTTACATTTGATTTTGCAAACTTATTAGACATCAACAAGATCAATTATACAAGCGTATCAACATGAAAGCCAACTTCAAGTTCAAATAAGACTCAGTGAAACACTTCAAAAGAAAAAGAAACCATTTATTACATTCTTAAACTCACATATAATGTATCCCATCGGACAACAATATATATCGCGCTGTGTGACTCAGTTACTCTTGGACTAGTAATATACCTGTTGTACATTTTGTCATATAGGGAAAGAGAAGGGAGACAAACTATTCTTTTTTGTTTATATCTTTTCCTAATCTTTCTTGAATTAAAAAAAATAGATCACTGACTTTACAAGACAAAAGTGGAGACACTTAAAGAAAAAGGTGGATAAAAGACTGACAAATAAATGCAAATCACAGCAAAAGAAACATTAAAATCCCAATAACGAAATTCATCTTTAAGTCTAACTGATTATTATTATTATTTTTTTAAATTCTTATGTTCTTGAAATTTCATGTTACAATATTAGGACAAACGGGAAGGGCTTTGACACTCTGTGAGTAACATTCACAAAAATAGAACTTACGTCCACAGTGATTATGGTTATGGGTCTCATCTTAGGTGCAAAGGTGTGAGGAGCACAAGGCTAAAAGACGACACTGGTAATAAAGGGACAGGAGATCACAGCTAGCTCCCTGAGTGGCAGGTAGCAGGTCCTCACAGACTCTGCTCAAAAACTTCACAGCACCCCAAGTAAGACATCATCATCATCATCATCATCATCATCATCATCGATGCTATAACAACCTTCAGAAAGCGTGTTATTTATGTACATGAAAAATGTAAACAGTTATGAATGACCTTGCGTGACAGATAAAACAGAACAAAACAACAAAAATAATAAAAACAGATTAAGTCTTACTGGCATTGAGGCCCAACTCAGGGGGGAAGCTGGTAGCTCTGTCTGGCCTTAGACTAGTGTCCAGTGAAAAAAAGGAAAGTATAAGTGCTTGGTATTCGGAAGTGTTGGGGTCTAAAGGAGAGAGGAACAGCAAATGTACAAAATAATACAATTGCTCCAACCAGCGAGGAGGATTTATGATACATATTGTGGATCATCGACGTTCCGGTCAACTGAAACATTATGAGTGAAAGACAGTTATACCACGACTACTGTACTGACTGCTGGTTAGAAACAGGTGAGGAGATCCTCTCTTATTATACAGTTTGTGAAGTCATATTTTTGCCTTGCTTTCTCTTTTCCTTAGTGTCCTCTTGGGGGAGTTGGGTGGGTGGGGAGCAACAGCGCAGTCTGAAAGCTTTCAGTTTAAACGCAAAGGCAATGTCATTTCGCCTTAGTTCGGGTACACTGCCTCCCCTGCTGTGTCACATTGGCAACAAGTGTCCACCCCATCGCTTGTGTGATGGCCGCACCTAACCACCCAGTTGGGTTAGTTCGCCGTCAGGACAAGTGAGGGCTGTTGCCATGGAAACCTGAGAGTACTGTCAAGAGAGAAAATAGTCCAGAAAAAGCTCTGAGTCCAAATATCAGCCTTTGTCGAAGTATCCATCGCTCCTTCCTCTCTACATCTCACTTCTCTCTCCCTTTCTCTCACACATTCTAACTCTCTCCATATACTTATATAGTCATCTATTTACATTCTTATTTAAAATATTTGTTTATAAATGTGTATATAAATTAAAGATAATTTCATCTTATCCTGTCTCTAAGTGGCATTTACAAGGGAAGGGGTGTGTGGGACTGAGGTTTCTCATTGCATTATTAAGAGCCTACAAAGAGGCAGCACCTGCTAGATGTGTGTGTGTGTGTGTGCATGTGTGTGTGTGTCTGTGTGAAACTGGTTCTCAGGTGATTAAAGAAATCAGCCTTAGCCGTGAGTCATATCTGTGTGCTTGTTTTTTTATAGCAGAGTAAATGACTCATGATCTTGGTCCCTAAGTGATGGTCAGTACAAAGGTTTTGTCTGTATGAGTACGCATGCGTATCATACTGAGATGAGAGAAATATTGACCGGGAACTATATTAATAGTGAGACCGGTTGATCAACACAACTTAATTCTAATACTGTGTGTAAAACTCTGTCTCAGAGTAGCAGGGTTGTACATTCACTGTTAGGTTCTCTGGCTTGTGCACTGGTGCTTATCGATGAGGTACATTCATAACTGGTTGGGTGATCCACAGTGGATCTGATGTTCAACAAGTGTTAGAGCTTGGAGTCTCATGCTTAGTGGGCTGCTGTGTTACGACGCCCATTCGCTTGTTGTTAATGCTACAATATGCAGAGGGCATGAGCATGTGTAGTGTAAGGTGCTTTTGGCTGCTAGGAAAGTAGAGGACTACTTTGGGATCATGGGAGACTGAGTTTTTAGTCCTGGATTGTCTCTTTAACTGCTGGTTGTTGAGCTTCAACATCTCTTTCCTACTCTGTCTCTCCTTTCGCTTCCCTACCTCTTAATACATGCTCTCCATCTCTCTCTTGTTTGTCTATCTGTGCATCTAACTGTCGGTGGAGTCCGGCAGGGACATCTCGCTGCCAAACACTTCCCGGTATAGTGGTGGGAAACTGTATGCGGTCTCTGGGTGGATCAAACGGAAAAACTCAAGTTTATCGATGTGGAGGTTACAGATAGACTTCATTATGGGCAGCTTGGACACCATCTGTGGGGACAGAAGATATACCAAAGTGAGTTTATGGTTATATGTCTTTATATGAGTACATGTGTTTAAGAAGAGTCATGACCGCTTGTCTTTACCTTGTCCAGTTTCTCGTCAGAAGCACCACTCTTATGTAGACTGTGCTGCAGAGCCAGGTAGACTTTCTCCTGGAGTTTCTGAACCTTTTGGCCTTCTGTTAGCCAGGTCCGATCTATAGGAAAGAAAAGATGAACCCCTTAACATAAAGTTTTATTTCTCTGCTTTAAGGTTGTTAATATCATATCCTGACAGTATATATTCAAATCCAAGACGCTGTTTCTTTTGTGGTTGCAGCATTCAATCAAAAGGAAATGTCTCATAATTTATATATGATTTCCCTAAAATTTAGTCAGACTTAGTTTGTGTGTTTGGAAACTTTAGGATCTCTTCTGAAATGTACAGTTAAGTTCTGTGAGACTAAACGTAAGGTGAAAGGATCAGCAGGCTGCTGTTTGCAGTGCACGCAGCATTTCAGCAATGACATCATGTTCTTTTCTTTGCAATTCTTCTTCTCTTATTGTATGAATGAGTCATGCATGCAGAGAAAAATGCCTAGTTTTATAATAAAATATCCAGATAAATGATCCGCAATAACAAACATACCAGCATTGAATATGACTATTCAACTATGTGCATTTGAACATGTTTGTGTTTATTTCTGTAGCGGGAAACAGAAAGAGGAAAGAAAAATAATCACCAGGAGATAGAAGGACGGCAGCACTAAACAGAGCCATCTCTTCATCAGACAGCTGTAGACGACAGAGTCCTTTTCCGAGGTCAAACACAGCACTTACTAGGTCATCACAACCTGCATAAACACAGCAAATCAATAAATCAGTTGTCAAAAATAATAGCTTGAAAACTTCAATAGTCCTGCCTAATTCAAGTCGCCCAGGTCATAGAAGACAAGTGCTCACAGAAAAAAAACGCTGCATTTTCTGACAATTTTTTAATGACATAACTTAGGTAATTTCCTCACAAATGAGTTTCTCGCGCTGTGTTTAATAGCGTTTTCCGTTGTATTGCATTGTTACACAGTTCTGGTGGTGCTAGAGTGGCAAGACAGTGCTTCAGAAATTGGAAAGCAATATCCTCCATGAGACTTTCATTTACCTCTTATCAAAGCCAGTTCTTGCTTTAAGAACTGTTGTTGACAAGATTGAATCTAGAGTCATTTTAGGAACAATTACCACAGTCAGGTCACTTAAAGTAATGAATTACTTTAGTGAATGCAGAGGTGTCTCTGTAAGCTGTGAGTAATGGATTCAGTACAGTAGGGCTGAAACATTTTCTTAGTCATTACAGGTAATTACTGCACCGTGCGTGTGAAAAAGCCCTTCAAACTTACATAAAGAAGGAGAAACATAAGAAGCTTTCACATGTCTCCGTCAATTATCTGAATGCTTTCAAGCATTGCATAACTACATTCCCATCTGATCCTCACCAAGTGCTTTGAAGAACTGTGCCGGGGCAAATTTCCCATTGAAGAAAATGGTGCTGTTGTTGACGTTGAAAGCTCGGCACATACGTATCAGCAGGACTTCCAGACAGCCTGAAAGGATAGCCACAGACAGAGGCAAAGAGATGGAGAGATAGAGAGATGGAGAGGAAGATGGAGTTGGGGGACAGAGAGGGGCCAAGATACTCCAACATGCACAAAACAACACAAGCAAAATGTAAATAATTTTGACCCAGATTTGCGCACATATGACATTTTTTGAACAGTTTAAAAATCAACAGGATAACATGGATATCCATAAAGATTTTTTTTTTTAAAGTTCAAAAGATTTACAGAGAGTAAATACAGTGTCAAATATATGCATTTTATGTCAGGAATATATTTATATATATATAGATATATATATGTGTGTGTGTGTGTGTGTTGCACAGATAAAGAAGGTAATTGAAAATTTTTGTTCGAACCAGTTGTGTGTCATTTTGAATGCATAGTAAATAAGGCAAAGGTAGAGAGATGGAGACAAAAAAAACAGGAAGGAACTGAAGTTAGCAAGTTTTATGACTTTGGAAGATTTAACTCTGCACATTAAGCATTTCAAAAGTGAACATTTTTAGACTGTGCACTGACCTGCTTTCAGCAATATAATCTGATCATTCTGGCAGAGGTCCATGAAGCCTGCAATGCGTTTGGCAAACTCCACCACATACTGAATGGCATTGGTGATGTGGTGTGCGCACTGCTGCCACATCCACTCAGCTGACTGAAAAGGGAAACATAAAACGTATATGTGAATCATTTCAGCTTATATTTATATCTGATATTGTGATGCTGAGCTGTTATTATGATCTGGTTCTGATTGCACATTTCAATGCTATAAATGTATCAGACAAAACAAGACTTTACGCACATGGGGTTTAAAAATGTGCATCATGTACCTTGTTTTGAAAAGCACGCGTTTCCTCCGGTGTGTATTGTGCCCAGGTGAATCTCTTCATGTCTTCAGCGCTGTACTGACACGTCTCCAAGTGAGACTTAACAATACTCTGAGTGATGCGCTCTGTCAAAACAAAAAAAAAAACAGATATGCGTAAATATGGGTGTTTTTCTCACTCTATTTGGGGTGGTAATAGCTTTGGGCGTTAAAGAGACACAGAGGGTGTAACAGTGGTCTTGTTTACGTATCCATAGATCATAGCAGTGTCACCTTGAACAAACAGATGCTTCGCACCACTCCGCTGTCACATTTGCCACTGATCTGATCACCTGATGTGATTTAGGCTCATCGCCTTATTTTTTCTCTGCAGCTGTTAGGATCTATTCAGCCTCCTGCACTTATAATATCCTCCAGTCACAATATTACTCCTTTAAAAGTCCCCAGAGCCCTATTCTTAAGTCTCCCTGCCGTTTATTGCTACCAGTAACCATGAAGATGTAAAATAAAATAGAAATACATTCTTCCTCAAGGTCTCTGGAGACTCTTCTCTAGAAAAAAAAAATGCTCATGCTTCCTTATCACTATAAATACCACTTGACCATCAGCTGTTCTTGTTTTTTCTAGCTTGTTTCCTGCTTGTTTTGCCCATTTAATCTTGTATTTGTGTCCTTGTGTCCACTTTATCCTGTTGTGCTATTCTCTCTGCCATGTATCATTCTGGTTCTTGTCCTCGTGATTCATCTTCATTTTTTTCATGAATCGCTTTTGCTTTTTAAATTACATTTGCGCTTATTTCATTTAATTTTATTTCATTCATTATTCAACCTTTTTTTTTACCCTTTCCAGGGCATCATTGCTAATAGTTCTCTCTAAATTCTAAAAGGACAGTAACCGTAAGCATTATATCCAACAATACAACGCATACACACCTAATTTTTTTTTTTTAAAGAAATGTTTTGGGCTTTTCAAGCTTAATTGGATAAAGACAGCTAAAGAGTGACAGAAAAGTGGGGAGAGAGTGACAGGGAATGGCATGCAGAAAAGGGCCACAGGTTGGATTCAAACCCTGGGCCTCTGCCTCTTCAAATATTAAGGACAGGAATAATGGACTGTGTGATTTAATGTGAAGCTGTCCAAAGAAGCGTTCATTTTGCAGTACGATCATGCAGCAGGAAATTATCATAACAAAAGGTAGCAATGTGACAAAATCTAAAAAGATGAAAATCCTTTTTATATTAGATAACTGTCTGTTATATAATATCCTGCCTCATAAAGGTCTATCTTCATTTAAGTGGGCACTATTTGAGAGTTTTCTTGTGCATGAAATTATCTGTTATTTCAATACTCACCGAGGTCTGTTATTGAGCAGTCATCAGGCAGATGGTCCAGCAGTGCATGTGTGTGTTCCAGCAGCGCATGTGTGTGAGAGTGTGTATGCAGGAGCTGGATCCCATTGCCGTCTGCGCCGTCCAGCATCGTCTGCTGTGGGGAATTCTGATTGGACAAGGATGAGGAAGAGGAAGAAGAGGACGATGAGTTGGAGGTGTTCCCGGTGCTGGCCCCTCCGCCGAGCAGCTCCAGGCTGCAGTACTCGCTCGCCTCCTCAGGGGTCAGCGGGAGGTCAAATAGGTCAGGCAGTGCCGCAATGTCATCCAGGTCGCTGAGAGTGGAGCTGGACCCCCCGGTGCTATAGGACCGACTCAGACCCTCTTCACAGTCCTCCCTGCCACTGCCACAGACACCGTCCTCCTTGGGCAAGGACAGAGCTGTAGAGCCCCCGCCTCCAGAGCCCGCACACTCCTGGGACTTTTGGTGTTTCTGCACCTCAGCGTAGAGGCTGTCACGCTGTTTCTTAGACATACGACCGAACTTAACCGCTGCAGAGAGAAAAGACATTTCATTATAGTCAACCAACGGACAAATAAAACAATTCACAGACATCTTACATGTGACTATAAATACCTAAAGTGAATATTGATAACAATAAATTAAGTATTTGATTCATATCTTTTAGTACAGAGACTTTAAATGAAAGGAACGCATGCACCAGGATTCACCAAACACAGACATCTACTGATGTTAATTTTACAAGGATCAGTTGTGGTGAATTTTTAAGTTTAGCACTCATTTTATGGTTAAAGGTATCGTGTATAGAGTGTACGGTGCTTTCTTTTTCTGTGCTTACCATCTCTACTCATGCCCAAAGCCAGACACTTCTGTAGACGGCAGTGCTGGCAGCGGTTACGGTTAGTTCGGTCGATCAGGCAGTTCCTCTGGCGGGAACAAGAGTACATGGCATTGTTCTGCTGACTGCGACGGAAGAAACCCTAGACGTACACAAACAAAAACACACATACAAGTACTGTAAATGACACGCTCATCCGAGATAAAAACAGGTTGGTTGACGTTATGTTAGATACGCCTGTTTTTTTACTCTCTCTGTGTTGCTTCCTTACCTTGCAGCCTTCGCAGGTGATGACTCCATAGTGGATTCCTGAGGACTTGTCCCCACAGATCTTACAGGGGATGACCTCGATCTGAGCTGTAAGGACAAAAGACAACATTGACGATAGAGGTCAGAATTGCTGCAGTATGAAACCGCCTCGAATTTACATAGTGAACTTGATGGATCTGTTTGGTGAGGTGCAGCTGTTACATCTTTGGCTTGTTTGACACTGTTGAGTCACTCTGTGGACTGCTGCCAAAAACTAAAATCTAAACGCAAACACAACATTAGGTAACAAGATAAAAAGAGCCCATATTTGGCATATGATATTCAGCGCCAGTCAGCATAAAAAGGCTGTTTTACACCGACTGAAAACAAAGACTACGTCCAGTTTTGTAAATGACTTTCTTTATGAATATTTCGGAGAGGTCTGTGCTCTGTATAGCACAACAACTGTTGATCGATTTAAACTCTTTGTTACAGTTTTTGTAATACATTTGAAAGGACCTCTTCTTCTTTGTCCCCTGTTACAAAGTAGTTATGTGTCTCCATTTATTTTTAGCCCTTTGGGAATATTGTCAATAAACACATCATTCATTTCCAATAATAGCCTAATGATATACAGCTGGACACAGTTAGTCCCACTTAAACCTGACAAGATGGCCAAATTATCCCATGCATATTTTCTCTCTTCTTAAGTGGAGGATGTAACAGAACATCCTTCTGCTTAATGACACAAAATATGTTATTTTAATTCTCAGGAGCTTCTTCATCACTGTAATACATGGCAGTCATATACCAGACACGATTCGTGTCTCTCTCTAGCGGGTCATTTATGTTATGCTATCATGTTTTCTCCATCTATAAACCTTGGCCAAAATTAGGTCCTTTGTATCTTCTGTAGGCCTTGAAAAGGTCGCCCATGCTTTTATCTTGAGGCAGTTAGACTGCTGTGTGCTCTGAGCTCTATTAGAAGGACATCTCCCGCCTGATACAAAATGCAGCTGCAAGGCTTTTAACAATTTCTGTGTCATCAAGTTATTGTACTACACCTTTCATTACTCTTGCCTCGCTTCTCCCAGGAGACCTTGAATTTCAGATTTGAATTTCAGATTTTACTGACAGTGTTTTAGTTAGACAGAGTTGCATTTGAGTCAGTGCAGTCTTTAATCCTGAATCATTCTGGTTAAAACACACCTCATCATCAGGGGTGAACCTGTCTTTGAGGCTGCCAAACTGTAAATGAATGAAAGTTCATAACTTACTTTCATATTTATAGGAATATCTTTTATGGGATTTTTTTATGACCTCTGGACTTTCCTTTGTAGATTAATATTTGAAAAGCACCATATAAATCATTTTTTATGATTATTATTACTAGGAAATCCTTAACACATTTCAAAAACTGAAACAAAAGACTCATAATCAAAGATGAAAACGTGTCTTGTAACGGATCCAATAAGAGAGACACAGAGACGCTGTCCCAAAAAAAAGCACATACAGTACAAGTGAAGATAACTTGCCATGAAATGTGTTTGCCTGCACTCTGCATGTGGCCCCCATGAGGGAACAGAGTACACAAACAGGGAATCACATGACACTTGCACATATGACACATGCACAAAGACTTCTTTCTTGACCAAGGAGGAAAAACAACAGCAGCTATATCATTAGACAGTCGTTTCTCGGGCATGCTATCTGTACAATCTTCAACTGATTTATAAAACCACTTTGCGAGGACGGTGTACTAGAAAACTACATGCGTTTATGGGACTGAGGAGGAATTGTTGCACTCTTAGATACTGGAAAACTTTCCACTTCTTTTCCCCTTTAATGACACAGTCTGCTGTCCCTTCTCTAAAACAGTTGACTAAAATACTCCAACTGATCAGGGCAGCTGCAGGCATGCAATGGAAAAATATCTCCCCTGCCCTCCCTCCCTCTCTTTCTCTCAGGTTCCCCTCCACCCCTCCCTCATCTCACAGTTATATAACTCTCATCTGTGAGCATTCTTCACAACACTCATTCAGCAGGCTCACTCTAGCAACACCGACGCCCCGCCCCCCTCCAGACTCCCTCCTTCCCACTGGCTGTGCTGCGCTCGCAGCCTCCTCGGCATTGGCTGAGTCATCTGTCTCTCTGGCGCTGTAGCCTGTCAGCCCATGTGGACATTCTGTCCTACTGACACACTTTCCCACTGCAGGGGGAGAGGGAGGAGGGAGGCAGGCTCGATCCAGGCTCCACAGACCAGTTTTAAGGTGGAGCTGAACAATGCTCAGACTTCCCCATAAAACATTTCCCTGAAGGCTTGTAGCATGTATCAGAAAACTGGTTATGTTACATAACAGCAAAATTAACCGAGACATAGGCAGTAAGCCTACAAAAACTATTTAATACCCAACCCAGATTCTCACTCTTTTTCTGTAGGGACTGATTTATAAGTAACAATCAAACTCTGTGCTGTTTTATTAATGAAAACCGCATTTGATTTGACTGTAATAACCCACACTATACCTGGCTACAGTCCACTCAAAGCAGAAACGCTCTGAACTTGAATGTCAGCTATTCATCAGCACCCACCCCTCTCCACGGTGTTTGACATTGAGCTTCTGCTTCAACCCGTTCTATTCTTGTCCTGTGCTGAGAGCCAGAATTACACAGATGCCCAGACACCCACTCTTGTTGCTACAGCCCCACACATACATGCCTTTTCACTCCTCACTGTCTCTATGCAGATATTCAGGCATAACCCACGTAATGTAACACATCCATCTACGTATTGTTCCCTTATTTAGTGTGACTGTTTTGTCTTAAGCTTGTACATGAAAAATGTGTAAGCAGTTAAACCAATTAACTGCATACAAAGCATTAAAAGAGAAAACAGTCACAGAGACAGTACAGAAAACTAACAGCAGCATGGCTTGAAGACTTATCAATAGATGGACCTAACAATTATTTAAACTATTAATTACTCTTATCCATTTCTTGATGAATTGTTTCCTTTTTTGCTCTGAAAAGCATCAGAAAATACAATATTGTACAAATAATTTTGTCTATCTGCTTTTTAATTGTTTATTCAGTGACACGTATTTCAGATAGTCCTCCCACAGATAATATTCGTAACATTAGTCAAAACCTGTTGAATTTCAACATGTCAACTGCACAAAAAAACATCTTGGTTAAGTCACATTTACCCTATAGATAATCATCCAAACATCTACAGACACAGTGAAACAGTTGAAATGTTCATGTTATTCTATACTATATCTAACTATCTGTAGGTGGACTATCTAAATAAAGTGTTTCCATCTCTTCTAATATACTTCTAAACACAGCAAATGTTTGTTAAACCCTGCTAGTGAAAAATGGCTCACTTGACAGATATGACAATTGAACTGTCCAACAACGTTGACAGAGACAGCAGCAGCCACAATAACGCTAAAGCAACATTTACCTTTAACCCTGAATATCATTGTTGACCTGTGCTAAAATGGCAGTCTTAGGCATTTGACCTTTAGCTCTCCGGAGAGAGGTGGCATTCCAAGATGATCGATACCAATACTGCTTTCATAAACATGATGCATGAAGGCTGCATGTAGCTCTTTAGAAAAGGACAGAATATCTCTATTGTCATTGCACAAACAATGAGATTAAAGACCCTGTGTGTAAGATCTATTGTGTGCTATTGGCAGAATATTGCAGAAATTGAATATAATATTCATAACTATGTTTACATTATTGTTTCCCTCAAGTTTTGCAGTCACTGCAGTTTCTAGCTTGGAACAGGAGGGTTAAAGGAATGGTATTCAGTTGGTTGCAATCAGCAACCTCACCACTAGATGTCACTAAATCTTACCCACTATGCTTACAGCTTCTGTACTTGATTCTATTAAAACACTAAATAGGTTGAAAATTAAAACCATAAATAAAATAAAATAAATTAACAGTTCTTACCCACTAACTTATTGAATCCATAGTTGCAAGAAAATGCAATAAATCAAGTGAAATCATACAAAAAGTCAAACAAAGTCTGTTGTTTGAGCAGCAGGATGGGTAATTTGTGTGACACACCCAAGCCTTTTCACAAAACAAACTCAGAACAGACACTTAACAGTTCATCTACAAACACATTGTCCCCAGTGTGTTTATCAGCCAGCTAAATGTGTACTTGTGTTATCTCTACAAAAGGCCTATTCAGTAGGGGTTGGGTGGAGAGAGGTGGAGAAAAATCACTGACTTTGTGCTGCTAACAGTTCACTCCGTCGTTTCTAATGTGGAACAAATGGCCAGTAATTCTCCAACAGGAGCGTCTAACAGTCACTATGTCAGTGTGTAACGTGACAAAGGCAGAAAAGATGAATTTTGACCTTCCACATGTTCAACACCATGCATCTACAAAAACACGTACACACAAACACATCACTTCAAAGTTTTATAAACTTACAACCCTTTTTTTTTTACACAAGAACAGGTTGTTCTTGTTTTCTTCCTGTAAAACTCACAATAAAATTCACACTACCAAACAGCCTTGAGCAACAGATTGGCAGAAGACTCGATGGAAGCTGGTGATATTTTTGCATATATTTTCATGACTGCTTCACAACAATGACAAAATGAGAAGACACACACACACACACACACACACACACCCACACACACACACACACACACACACACACACAACAGGAAGTGGGGGTGCCTTGTGCTGGAGCTCTGTACATATTAGTTTTAAAAGCTGAAACTCTTGTTGTGTCATGCCTCACTTAGCTGGGTGTAAGCTGACAGTACAGCACGGAGCTGTATCACAACAATCCACTGTTGTCGTCCTTGCTGCCTCCTCTGAAATCATGTAACAGAGTACGGGAGTGTATCCGTAAGATGAGGAGCTTGCCGTGCGCAAAGATAAACCCAAGGAGATCGGATATATTCTCAGATATAACCTATTGTTTTCACACCTTCTGCTTGGATCCTAAAAAATACAAACAGCTCTCACCAAATAAATTGGACTATACTATTTGAAAAACAAATATTAGGCTTAACTCTAAATACATATTTACGTACAGTCTGGCAGCCGTTGTAGTCAAATCAAGGTATTGAAAAGATGCAAATACCAGTGGAGGCCAAGCTGAGGCCCACAAAGGGGGGATTATTAGGCTAAGAATTCTGCAGGCCTGTTCTACCAGGTGTCAGTCTTATAAATCTTTCACTATGTCTGCATGTAATAAATACTAATGCATTTATCATAAGTGTACTCCAAGTGCCATCCAGTACAGTAAATTAGAGGAAGTGCCAAGAGGTTAAGACTTCACAACCTGGCCTCTAAGTGTTTGTCAGCATGCCAGATGTTCTCTATGATGACTCAAACCATTATAATTGCAGATACATGTACGAATGTTCAAACTGGGATGAAACTGCTGACATGCTTTTCTGGTGAGGAAATTAGCCTACATTTTCTGCGCAGTGAGCTAAGAATGGGCAGTGGTTTGTTTACATTTGGATATCCTGCAAGAAATGGTACCTCCCTCTACCAGAGGCCCCCTCCACCTCCCACCCCCCATTTTTTCAGTGCAAAAAAATTCATCTCTTTCCTCCCATGCTGAAAGAAAGAAAGAAAAAAAAAACTCCTCACGGCTTATCTCCTGTCCTGCACAACAAGAGATTGTAACATTGGCAATTCTCAGAGCCAAAAACAATGACAATCAACACAAGAACAGGACCAAACACTAGTAAACGTTGTGAAAATTATGATTTAGATTATGATCTGCATGAAGATGAGTTTGAATTAAAATCTTGAGAAGTTACAGTATGCTGTGCGTGTAATGTGTGCACAGGAAGAAATACAAAAGATATAATTTAAGTTAACATGATCAACGTGTTTCTAATACACATATATTTTTAAATTATATATAATTAAACTATTTGGATGCTACATATTAAAAAAAACATGCTCAGACTGTAAATAAACAGAACTACTTTCATAAAAACAATTATCTGCTGCTCCCACTGCCCATGTTCAAGCTCAGCCTTTGGCATGGAGCGACACATTCAAGGCCGCCCGTCACTGCGCGCGTGTAACCGCACATGGTGCTACACGGCCGGCGGCACGGCGCTTCCCACAGCCGCTCCCCCTCCCTCCGCTGCGTGCTGTATAATGTTGGGTGACATAACTAGGTCAGTGGAACAGCCAAGTCCTTCTTCCTCTATACGCTCACACTGTCGGCCATGCTGGCAGAGCCATCACATCACAACAACATCACAGCCAATAGCCTCAGAGTTATCTTGTAAAGTAAAAGATACAAAAGATAAAAGTTTGCACGGATCATCAGGACTGCTTTTTTTTTTTTTTAATAAAAAATTATAATGTCACAAAAAAACAACACAGATGGTTATATAACAATCAATTCCAGTAAAATAGATTGTTGCATTAGCTATGTTTCTAAAGAAATGTGTGCCAAATGGCGCCATCTAAGTGTTTAACCTGATCCGAAACCCTGGTAATCTCGATTACATAATTTTAGTTTTGGTTAACAACAACCCCCTCTCACGCCCCTCCCTCTGCTCGTTGCATAACTCCAACATGGATCCCCAGACAAAATTTACAGAAGCACTCCCAGGTGTGATGTGTCTTATGTTTCTTTCAAAAAAGAAGACACATTTGACACAAACACGAATCATGAAGCAAAGAAAACCACGCATGTGTACAAGTGAAGTGTTGGACTGATTTCACCATAAACAGACTTGAGAGGTGATCCAAAAAAACAAAAACTATTTTTTTTTTTTTTTTTGGTTGAACAGATACTCATGATTGGACAGCATGTCTCCAGATCTTACACACTGCATGCTGAACTTGTGTGTGTAGCATGCAGCCTTGGGCTTTGTGCAGAGATAATCCAGTCATGAGGGATTAATGCGCACTGGGAGGAAAACAGGCGCACTAAAGTCTCCCCGTGCGCACGCATGTGGTCGTACAAAAAAAAACAAAAAAAACAACAACAACACTGTGATCCTTGAAGTTCAAACTAAACAGATTTATTATGACATAAAATTAACTTACCTCTCATTTTGATGTTTTCTTTTTCTATGCTGGACGATAAAAACTCGGCTGCATGTGGTTGAATGTAGGTGACAGGACAGAGGAGAATTACGCGCTGGAGCCAGAGTGAGGTGGCTCTGTAAATACTAACTTCGTCCCGGCTGCAGACAGCTCTCGTAAAGCACGACCCAACAGAAAAGAACGGGGGGAAAAAACTACCCTGAAACTCCTCTATCGCTCGGTCAAGTCCGAACGAAATGTAAGAGTGCAGAAAGTCGCTTTGATTCGCATCGTACCAGCCTCGGCGAGAAGATCTGGCTCAACTTTGTTTTTTCTGACAGAATAGTCCCACGGTGGACGAGAGGTGTTCTGCGCCCCCCCTCTGCGATCTGACTCTCCGCTTGCTTTCCTCTCAGTCTACCCTGCTAACCTACTTTCTCCCAGCGTGGACTCTCCCATGATCTCACTGCCGACAGCTCCTCTCGCAGCAGTCGCGGGGGCGCGCAGTCGGGAGCGAGTTTAAGGTGGTTGAGCGAATGATTAACGAGCACTCGGTTCTTTAACTCACAGCGGGTGTAGTGAGAAATAGAAAATAGCTTATCCAGGAGATAATAGGAAGGTAATTAGTCCTACAATCGGTTCTGCCTGAAAACAATGCTGCCCCCACACTCTGCTTACACATCCTCTTCCATGAGTTCATATAAATGAACCTACATCAGTTACAGTAACAGTGCAGGATGTAGTTTACACATGTAGCCAGAGAGATCCATACTTGTATAATTAGGTGCTAAAAACAAGCAGACAGAAGTTATCAAACAGGTTCTTTGTTTGCCAGAGAGAATGCACCTTATTATTTACTGTATTTGTTGATCTAGATGGCCTTTATCAAAACATTTGCCTTCGAGAAATGAGAGCCCGAGAAATGACTGTGTTGTAGAAACCTCACAAAAACAGTCGAGCCGATAATCGATCAACTTTTTCTTTTTTATGAGCAAAACTCCCAAAGCAACAACAACAACAACAACAACAACAACTACAGCTCAACTAGCTTCTCGAGTGCTTGTTTTTGTAGTCCTAACTTACAGTAATGACTATTTTTCTTGGGCTTTGGACTGTTTGTTGTCCAAAACAAAACATTTAAAGGTCAAGTGTACATGATGTAATGCCATCTAGCTGTGTAGTTGGTCACTGCAACCGCCTCACCTCATCCTCCCATTCTAAGCATGATGGAGAAACTATGGTGGTTGCAGCTCTTGCTTGAACGGTAGTGTGCATGTTCAACCCTTGACAGAGATTAGGGGAAGGAAGCACTTTGATCATTAGCTAAAAACAATGTGTTAGGATGCTTTTTTTAAAATTCAATGCAAAAATTGCTTACTTCTCAGTTTTAGTTAAGGTAGCATTAATAACTTTAAATTAAACCTTGGTGCTACTGTTGCTAACATTAGAGGCTCAGTATTAAGTAAAATAAATAAAATTATTGTTATTTTCATGTGATTATACACTAATGAAAACATACATATGCATATTATATTATATTACAGCTATATATACAGCTATTGCTGCGGTGACTTAGGCTTAGTTTATACATGTGCAACGAGCTGTGGCCACCAACGACACTCGAGTTACAAGTATGCAAAATATTAGGAGAATAAGGAAGAACGTTATAATCTGATATGGCTACAAGCTCTGCCTTGGAGCTCAGGAAGAATCTGTCTGCATTTGGCTATTAAATCAATGAATGCAACAAAAGAGGAGACAGTCTACCAGTCCCTTACATGCAGAGAGACGTCTCTATGAGGAATATGGCCATATAGTGAGGCCGATGTTAATCGATCCCAACCCTGAGTCTCATCTAAATACCTCATCTTTTGCCAGTGAGGTTATGATTTCTCTCCAGTAGTCGTGCAATAGTCACCTAGTAAAACCTAAAAATTCAGAGGTGCATGACCAAGTGCCAAAACAACTTTGTGCATGACCCGAATGATGTGAGGGGGCCCTCTCTAGAACCAGTGTTTGCTTTGTCTGCTCTGGGCTACAGCAGAGGAGCTTCTCCCTCTGTAGATATAAAAGGCTCATTCAATGATTGTTATTTTCAGGTGATTATACACTAATAAAAACATAGTTATGAATATTATATTTCTGCTATATTCTCTCAATAGATCCTCTGAAACACTTGGGTTTAGTTTTATGGACCTTTGAAATATTAATTTGAGCTGTTATTTTTATGAGTTTTGTTGCTTAGTAGCTCATTCTTAATAGAGAAACATAAAAAATAATCCTGGCTGCTCTCCCGATGATTGCTCACCACCACTCAGTTTGTTTTCTGTGGAGTTAACTCCCAGTAACTTTGCAAAAGTTTGATTCACAGCAGGATGTGTTCCTGTTTCATACCTCACATGAATACTGCCGTAACATTTGCATTTTACTCATTTGTTTCCCAGTATTCATATGTTGTACGGATCATCTTTTTTCTTTTGACAGTTTGAGAGTACAAACTGTACAAAGGAAGGATAAATGATGTAAATGTGGGCTTAGGAAGGCGTGTGTGACTGTGATGAGGAGGTGGGTTGAGGGGGTAGGGGCAGGGCTTCTGTAGCGGGTGGCCTTATGATGCAATGTTCTGGCAGCAGTGTTATGAAACAGCATGAAGGCTGAGATTACTCAAACTAGGTTAGTGGAGCAGCCTAGCACAGAGCACCTACACTTACAGATTCTTTTTCTGTTTCTCACACATTCACCCACACATAAGGACACAGACTTGTTTTGTTGTTTTTCGCTCATACCTTTTTTCCTGTTTGTGTTATTCACGCGTAATTGCGAATCTTTTTTTTTATTTACAGACTTCCTCGTCTCCTTTGTCGCGGCCCACATGAAACGCTCAATGTTTTTATTCATGCACACATGTTCAGATCCTTATTTTTCTTGCCTTTTCTGGTCAGTCTTTCCTCTCAGCCATTAGTGTATGTGCTGTTTTTCCCTCTCTCTCGCCCCATGCACAATCTCCTCTAAAGCCCCTCTGTTCTATGTCTCCCTTGACAACGGCAGTGACACTTTGACCTTAGTTCTTACGTAACCGCTGTGCAGCTCGGTTAGACAGCGGAGGAAGGAGAGCGAGAGGAGAGGGAGTGGGAGTAGCAGGAGGAGGAGGAGGAGGGCTTCAGCATGGCTTGTATATGGCAGACATTTTGTTGCCTGATGATAAAGTAAGAGGTGATAGAAGAGGCAAGGAAGAAGAAGAAGAGCTTGGAGCAGCGGGAGGATTCTGAGAGGATGCCAGCAGCAGCATAACAGGATGAGGCAGCAGATGGGGGAGGCCAGCAGAAATAATACATAAATGGACGGATATTTACATCATAGATAGACTGACAACGGGCACACACAGCTGAAATAGCTCATGTCCGCTTTGCCTTGAATCTTCTCAAGGCCAAAGCGACAATCATGCAAACTTGACAGCCCTGTGGCGACAGAAATGATCTCTCAGCAGACTAACATTTTGATGTATTTCCAGTTCACACCTGTCAGGCTTATTTTAGCCTCTATGCACCGCAAACGAGTGAAATTTAATAAAATCTTACTGTGCATGAGAAATTATAAGGATGGAAAAAGCACATCCACAACAGGTGAAGAGTGATACTTGTTTCTGTTACCTTGACCAGTTACATTGTACAGACACATGTAGACATCGTGGCCGGTGCTTTCAATGTCAGGCATTGTGTTGTTGTGCAGAAGTTCTTGTTGTTAGGAATAGCATAATGTTTCTCCTCCTGACTCAGATCAAAGCCAGTGTAGCCTTGTGACTCCCCAGGGTTGAATTTAAAGGCCTCGCTCACATCAAAGAGTCTTTGTGGGGATGAGGGACCAACTGTAACTGATTGGCTGCACATGGTTTCAGTGGGGCCCCATGGCCAATCTCTCTGCCTTAGCAGCATCAACCCCTTACATTCCAGTCTATCTTCTCAGACACCATATTGTAAAGCGTTCACATGCAATTATAAGCGAGCAGGGGTAATTTGAGCTACATCTACTGTAGGTAACGTTCACCAACATTCCTAATTTGTACTCATTTGTGCATAACACGCACAAAGAGCCAGCAGCACATACACTTGTACTAGACTGTGCCAGTGAGTTTGCTTGGATTATTTCTGGCTCCTGCCATCTACAGAGCTGTAATCCCTCACTCCCTCTTCCCTCATTCAGTTAATCTCCCTGTTTTCTCCTCTCTGTAGGCACCATTAATCCCTCTCCCCCTCCTCTCCCCTCAACCATGGCTCTGTAATCTGTGAGCCGTGAGCTTTGCTGCGTCACTGGGTCAGTGTGTCAGAATGAGTACAAACACCGCTCCCTCCTGTCACAAACTACTCATCCTCCTCCACTCGAATCCACTTTACATCCTTGTCCCATCTCCATCTCTTCTATTTTTCATCTCCCTGCTCTCTTTATCTTCCCAGCTTGTGTTACCACTCCACACTCCAGCACATCTGTTTCTTTTTTTCACTCTCAGTTTCTCTTTATCAGTTTCATTTTTCTTACATTGTAAAAACTCCAGAGTTTGATATGGGCTGCAGAATAAATAATGTGAGTTCAATCATAGGTCATTAGTTACAGATTCATCTCACATTCCTCCCAACTCACATAAATTACAGGAAGAGCACAGAGATATATTCTTGCAGTGTCCTTGGCCTGCCTTACACTCAATTACGCTTCTGAAAATGACCTATTGTGAAGTGTCTAGAAACAGTTCTTATGCCATTTATCAAAGAACATTCGAACATCACCAGCACCTGTTTAGGAGGTTGAGCTGACCAGGTGAAGAAGAAATATCTGTATTTCTGTTTTTCTCACACGTTTGAGGTGGGCTGGACTCTGTGGAGCAATCAGAATTTTAGCAACATTTGAATCGGCATCTGATAATAGACGGTTTGGTTACTGTCTGTCAAACCGATTGTTTTCACACCATCTTAGGTTAATTGAATGTATTAAATATTTATGTCAGCAAGTTCCTACTTTCTGCAAACACAATTATCGACATTGAGATTTGCACAGTGGAACCACATTTTACTATTAATGCACCGCAACCTTCAGTGCCTGTTCAAGGACGCTGTACAGTATGTGCTGAACAGGGGAAGATTGGTTCTTCTCTATTTTCTCTGTACAAATAGTCACATGAATCAAACCAGCCTCTAACTAGGAGACCACTTCTCTAAACCTCACGCCACTATCCACCGTGTCTTCTAAACAGGATATATCCCTCCAACATGTTGCTAAATTCAGCCGAGAAATGTTCTATGTGGCTGGTAGAGCGTACAAGAGGCATGCTGACACACACACACACACACACACACATGCGCCCAAAGAGTTACACCTGTGTTTAAATCTCTACAGTGTGTCCAGACTTGTCTTGACAAACATAATCAGCAGCAAATCTCTCGCTCTGTCACTCACTGTCTCCCTTCCACATTCGCTCCCCCTTTTGTTCATGGCAAAGCAGGTTCAACACCCACACCCACAGATGCTTGAATAGAGGCCGAGCCTCTGTGGTGTTGACACATTCACTGTACTGCACGTCAGGTAATATATTATCAAAACAAAAGATGGTTATGACTAATTAAAGCGCGACCCTGGTCGTAATCTATCAATGATAGGAGTGAGCTTTAACGTACATGTTTGCCTCTGTGCGGAAAAAAACTGTGCAGCTTTGGTCTGTGTCAACATTAACTAATGCACATACAAATATGTACCATGTAAGGATGTGGTAAGAGTGGCATGAGGTTGCCACGGCAACTGGGCTGTGTTTATCTCCAGTGAGGATCAACGTGGTTTGCCATGTGAACCTGACCCAGTTACACCCAAGCGCAGTTACACACACACTTGAATGCACACATGCACATGCGATCACACATGGACACGGACAATATTGTAATGTCCCTGCAGTGAATAAACCCAGCGAGCACACTGAGCTGGAAAAAGTTATTCCAGTATCCTGCACATTTTCCTCAACTGTGACTATGTTCACTTCCGCCTCGCATCATCTTGCTTCCTCCTGATGATCTACAGTACATCTGCCATCCGCAGGGCTCTGCTGGACACCCATACACCCCTTATCCCACTATTATTTACCCTCTTATGTTCTTTTACGCCTCCCCCACATTCACTCATCCTCTATTGCGTTTCATTTTTATACAAGACCAGAGCTCATTTTCATGTTTAATCCTCTAACTTCCTCAAATTATCTAATCAGGGAAGAATGTCGTCTTCCCATGTACATTTGTCTTTTACTGTGCAGCTCTTGTCTGGTTTCTGAACAGGTTTATATCACAACAGACTTTTGGCCTCTTGTTTTAAGACCATCTGTTCAACACATACAATCCAGAGTGTGTCTACATATCTCACCTAAGATCCTTGTTTACCGAGATAAACACACACTGCATTTGAATATCTGGCATGAGGTGAGATTTAGTAATTCAGTTCATACATAACAGCCCAGATGACTCATCGCAGCACAGCCAGTGGAAACGGAGACATCTAGTGTTGGGATTGTGATGTAACATACTGGGCTTATGTAATACTTGGAGTTTGCACTTTTACATGCATATTTCACGATTTTTAGTCCATACTGTCGGCAGACTGCACAAACACACGATAAGCCACAAGTTAAGCATTTTATCGGGTTCAAAAATCGCAGATAAATACTGTGATTGTTGTCTATCGTCTCTGACGCTCACACACAGCTTTTATAAGAGTGTGTTTCCTAAGCAGATGCACTGTAACACTGACACACTTTCTAATGGCTACACTTGACTGCCCCTCCATGTGTCATAACTACCCCGATCACAGATTGGCAACCCTGACAAACATTATGCAATCCCAGAGAATTATGTAATCCGTCATCACAACAAAAAGTTGGACCAAATCACTGAAACTCTGGCTGATGAACAGAGCCATATGGTGCAGCTGATTCATCTGACTGGACTGGACTGGCATCTATTAAAGTGCAAGCTGTCTTTGCTCAGCTGATATGTGCTTGCTGGATACTGGATTTGGAGGATGTATCACAGTGATCAATAGTGTTGAAGACGGTGCTGTTTTGTGTTTTTTAAGGCTCGGGAGGTATCAAAAGAAACAGGAGGACTGTGCAGAAAGTCTGCATTGCGTCACACCAGAGCAGGAAAAAGGAGAGAAAGGAGGCAGGAGGGGGGGAAAGCAGGGGCACGGGGAGGGGAGAGAGGGGTGTGTCTTCACTGACCTAGTTAGAGGGATGGAAACCCCCCCCTCCACCCACCCACCACCCTGCTTCACTACTGACGTGTAAAGGGCACTTTCAAACAGTACCAGACAGACAGGAATGAAAGCAGCAGAGAGAGGAGGGACAAGGCAGGGGAGCAGACGAGAGTCAAGAAAAATGAGATCGACTGAGACTACCAGACAAATATATCCACAATGATAATCCAGATCAGGCTAGATCTGGGAAATATCTCTGTGAAAACAGGAAAAGCCTTGAGGGATTTGAAACAAATTAATGATAACAACAGACAGCATCCCATATATGAAACCCCTTCATATCCTGTGCAATATTAGATTTCGGCCTTTATTTTCAGAGAATAACGTTGTCGAAGCATGAAGCAGCTTTTAATAAAATCAGTACATTGTTAAGAAATGCAATAACTGCAAAAAATACAAGATGTAATCCCCAATAAACGGGATGTAATCCAACATTTCCTGCTCTTTTCAGCATTCTTGTTGTAGAAATCTGAATTTTCAAGGCCATTATAATGTAAAATGTGTGTCTAGGATTAACACTGCATTAATTACAGGCATTTCTCATAATGAAACCACTGAACCTCCAAGTCACTTTCACACTACTGGCTCATTTACACAGCTATGCCTAACCTTCAGACTTTACTCTAATAGGATGATTGTTTCTCCCTCTGGCTTTAAATAGTCCACATTTCAGTTTGGAGGCTGCAGTCTAATGGAGCACGCTGACTATTTCGGCATGAAAAGGCACGCCAAAGCTTTCGTGAAACCAAACAATATAAACTAAAAATAGATTTAGCTACTTAAAACAACAATTAAAAGGGCAACTCCACACACCAAACCTTTCTGCTCTGTCATCTGTTTTTGTGTCATGTATTCTCAACTGTTCCGTTAGGCCCGTCCAAAACTTTTTCCACATCACATTTTCAGATTTCCATTCCATCACATTTTTTTTAAAGGCCCTCAGCTGTTCAGAGTTTGTTTCCTTCCATCAATCTTTACTTTCTCTTGTTTCAGGAACTTCCATCTCTGTGTTTTGTTGCTGAAGTCCTCGTCATCAGTGAAAAGAGAACTAACTTCTTATCTCTGCACTTTGCTCATCTGGATAACGTCATGACATTTTATGGCACTTGAGGTTTGACACCTCCTGATTCCTGTTTTAACTTTGATGATTACTAAAGAAAAGTAGTAGAAAAAAAAAGTAGTAGAAAGAAAGAAAGAAAGAAAGAAAGAAAGAAAGAAAGAAAGAAAGAAAGAAAGAAAGAAAGAAAGAAAGAAAGAAAGAAAGAAAGAAAGAAAGAAAGGATGAACCTCTGTTATGAACCTGTGTCCTCCCTCACCAAAACAGTCCTTCCTTTACTCTCTAAAGCTGTCTTTCTCTCATAGACACAATCAGTAATACTTCTCTTTTAATTTTTTCAACAACTCATCTCATTTTTTCTCTTTTCCTTTTTTTTGCAACCATGACCTAATCTACCCAAGTTGAAGGTCTAAGTCCTGCAAACTAGCATTCCCTTGGCCATTATTATCTGTACTTGAGTACTGGGCACCGCATTGGAGCCTTGCTGTATAAAAGATGATGACGACACTGAATCATCTGTGTAATCGTGTTCAAATCTGATTATTGAGGACAAGCAATTTCTGTAAACACATTTTCTTCCTTCTGATTTATTAATTTGTTTATTCAAATGTTGTCGATCACAGAAACCCAGTTGTATAACTAAATATTACAATGTACTGACTCTGATGTTGTGTTCATTTAGTGACCACAGTTTGTGTCACAGACACTCTTAGCCACAAACAAGTGAATCATCAAAGTATAAAAACAAGAGCAATGCACATAACACACTAGCACACGCTACAGAGCACTGTGTGGCTCAATTTTTCCATTTTCCTAATGCTAATCTTCTAATTAAATGTCAATTAAGCGGGCCGTCATTGTGGCGTGTCTGGCTTGTTTATGCAGCAGCCAGAACAGCTTGAGTCCAAGTCAGTCTGATTGGATAGAAACATTTTGATGAGGCAAAATAACTCAATAACAGGTTGGCCCGAGCTGCATGAATGTAGATAAAGGTCTGCAGATGTGTTGATGATTTTGCAGTTTTAATTATCTGTGTCTTGATTAAATGCACTACAAAGGTTCTGTGACAAACAGAGGTCTAAGTCAGGGCCCTGGGGCTGAGACGATTTTTGCTCATCAATTGATGTTTGACATTGTGGAAATAATATGTGAGCACTAACACACGTTTTTCAAAAGAAGGATCCATGACTTTCAGGTCAAGTTGGTTTTAAGATATTTTTTTGTTGGCCTTTTCAAGCTTTATTTGATAGAGACAGCTGAAGAGCGACAGGAATGTGGGGAGAGAGAGATGTGGAATGAGCCACAGGTCGGATTCAAACCCTGGGCCGTGGCAAGGACTGATCCTTTGTACATGGGGAGGTTGAACTACCAACTGAGCTAAACAACGCCCCAAGTCATGTTGGTTTTGTGCTGAAATTTGTTGTTTCCTCTTTTTAGCTGACAGCGAAAAACGAAAACATCGATTTGTCTATTTATAATCTAGCTGTTGAAGAGTGGAGTGATTTTAGTTGCACAAAAGGCACACCATGACTATTTCACAACTTCCTTTTCCACTTCAAGTTTGGCTTTGTCTGTGGTACACTTGACAGTCACTAGACTGACTCTCACCATCATGATAGTGTGACCTTGTTTTTTTTTCCTTTTCAACACTGAAAATATCACTTGTGTAGCAGGTTTTAGTTTCAAAAGAGGAAAGGCAGCAACAGCACTGATGGAAAAGGGGCAAACGAATAAAGTGAGATAAGGAGGCCTACTACAGAGCAATAACTTCACTTTATAGCACTGCATCAGTTTCAGACATGTCTATATTTATATATATTAATCTAATTTAGGTGTAGTCAGCCATCTTGTTAGTCTGTGCTGTACTTCTGTGGGCCTTTTTGCACCACGCTACAGCACGTACACCACCACTCACCACAGAAACTAATATACAATATATACCGAGAAGAGAGGAAACGGTGCAATTCCCACACGAGGCTGCCTGAGAAGACACACTAGTGTAGCTGCCTTCAAAATCCCTCCAACAAGGTGCACACAGAGGACGACAGCTCATTTGGTAAGTTTGGTTTAAACTGTATATATGTTCATTTTATAAAGAAAGGACACATGTTACATTATTACCGTGTCTGTTTTTTATTGTTTTTTTTTAATAAACACAGATTGAGACGCTTGAGTTGTATGTTTGGAACGGTATGTTTTGGTTTTACATATGTAACTGCTTTTAATTTTAAAAAATGAAATGTGATTATAAGTTATTGTATGATGAGTAAACGCTGCAACAAGTGCTGCTCTGATAACATTTAGTAGTGTTCCACGTATTAATAAAATCAGTGAAACTTTTGAACATGTTGTATTAACATAAAATTAACAGATTCAGGTTCATATTTTTTCAACTCTTGTCTTAAAGCAGTAGTCACATGCTCATATGTACTCTAAAACAAACTTTGCTTTAATCATTCATATTTCCTTTATGGGAAGTCAGTCCACATTCCTTTTCTGTAAAAATGTATTCTAAACAACTTTTGACCATCATGTTATAGTATTTTAAGCCAGACTTGAAAAAATGTGAACCTGTCCTGTATCTATATGTGTGTATTTTCTCCTTTGTCTAAGCTAACATAGTAATTATTTTTCACAGTGACACATGGCCTTCACACAGATAAGCGTGTGCAACATTACCAATATCACCAATATCACCAACGTCGTCAACAATTCTACTTGCAAAATGGACTACCTTCAGTTTTTCTCTTATGGCCTTCTGTTTCTTGTGGGTTTCCTTGTCAATGCTGCTGCTCTGTATGCCTTCATTGCCCAACGGCACTCCTGGACAGACACCCATGTCTACATGTTCAACGTGTCAATAGCTGATACTGCGCTCATTATCTTCCTTCCCTTTAGAGTCTATGATGCCTTCTTCTGCCTGAAAAAGAATGGCTTTTGTACTTTCCTTATTAGCACACATTTCATCAACATGTATGCCAGCATCATGACCACGGCAGCCATCAGTGTACATCGCTACCTGGCTATAAAGTTCCCGATGCAGACCAGATCATGGAGGAAGAAGAAAAATATTGCTTTTGCTGTGTGTTTGGTCATTTGGGGATTGCTCGTGATAATAAGCATTATCTATCGCGATCAGAACCATCCTAAAAAGCTCTGGACTTGTTATGAACGATGCAAAAATCTGCCACTTAATTCAACATTGATTGGCATGATGGTATTTATCGGCTACTTCATTCCACTGTTGATTGTTGTGTTCTGTTCCAGTCAGATCATCTATATTCTGTTAAAGGTCAAGGATAAGTCAAAGGAAAGGAAAAGCACCATTGGCATAGTAACGGCAAACATGATTGTGTTCATCGTCTGCTACACACCAATCCATATTAGCTTTTTGGTTAACTACTACTACCCTGTGCAACCAGGCTGGCAGCATACATCCTCACCTGCACATAACTATTTACTTGTGTCTGAATGGATCGCTTCCACAAACTGCTGTTTTGATTCCATCAGCTATTATTTTTTATTGAAACGGTTTTATTCATAAGTCAGTGGGAACACAATAATACCGCATAGTTTTGGATGGATCTTGATACATTCTAGAAACTAAAAGTCCTCTACTGGTTTGTTTTTATTATTTTTAAATATTGTTCTGTCTCCTCTTGTCAACTTCATGGAAGTAAAATACAAAACTGATTGCTATGAATATTATTTGACATTTTTGATTGCTTTTCTTTTGAATTAAATGTTATCTATATGTAGTGTTAATGTAAAAATGATCTCTTCAGTTGTTGTAACTGCGCTGAACTTTAAATTTGTTACCATATGTATTTATTTCGACAATATTGTTATGTCAGCATTTAGAGTGGCAGAACAAAATGTAACTTCCATTTAAATTGGCTTGACTTAAATGATCATGTTGCCGTATGAACTCTTCAGCTGCTTTGGGGATGTTCACGGGTATGTGTGTGTTTATGTTTTAGGATATAAATAACTGTTCTCAACCTTTTGCTGACCTTACTGCTCTTTGTGGTGTTCAAAGCATTATATCAAAGCAAGAGAACAAGGGGTAATTCCCATCTCTGCCCTTAACTCCTCAACAAGACTGCAATCTGTATCGAGCCGAGCAGCGCAGACAGATGATATCCAGTCAATGCACAGGCACCCATGGGAGTTCAAGCATTTCACTACCTCACAGAGGCTGATATATGAATGACGGCCAGTGTGCAGCTCCCTCTTGTGGCAAGGAAAGTGAATGTTCTGCTTTAGGGCTGCTTGTGAAGTTTCCAACTGTCAAATCTGATGACAAACATGTCTCATTTACAGAAAATAAACTGCAATAATGATACACACATTACACAGATTGCTGTGAAGCAATAGAGTTGCATTTGTAAATATGTGAATTTGTGCGTATTTGCGTGGGCGCGTGTATATTGATCTACATTTATTTCAATGAGTGCATTCAGAACCACACGCGACAACATTAGCAGTCAATTATATAATGCCATTTAATAGCAGTACTCCAAAGATTGATGGATATTATAACAGCAGTATCTTAGCAACTGCAAAAACTCAGCAGGCATCAGTCAAATGAGAAGGCTCAGTTCTGGCTGAGATCAGGCCTGCGATTCTACTCTAATAACAGGAAACAGCTGAACTCAGCAGTCAGCCAAAGTCACGTAAATACTGTACATACATCTTATTCACAGCATCGTCACCGAAAGAAAGAAAGAACCTCACACTTCAAACACAGTCCTGTCTCAGGGGAGCATGAATGATCCCCAAACTGATACACTATACCTTCAGGATGATTATTTACACTATTCACAAATGATACAGAACAGCTCCTTTTCAAAAATGCAAAACAAAAAAGTAAAGAAAAGAAACATTTTGTGCTTTTCCTTATTACTGCACAGTATAACGACTATGAACAGAAAAAGAATGGGTACATTCATTCACTCGGGATGCTGAAGTATTTTCAAGATCCTCTAGTATGGCAGTTGGTTGGCAATGACAGATAGACAACCACTAGACTATAAAACAAGACAGAAAGTCCAGAATCAGGACAGAAAATATGAGATACACAGTGTCCCCTCACAGCATTTCAGTCCATTTGAAGGTTTGCTTATGAACTACTTATGAATCATTATTATTACATATCGGCTATTGTCGAATAAACACAGTTCATGTCATGATATGAGTGAATACATTACAGTATAATCACAAAGGGCATGACAAAGTGTCTGTATTCATTCTTACATATTTACAGTATGGCATGAAGTAGTTCATAAACAAATACTGTCGGGAGCTGAAAATAAAAGATTTCAACAGTACAAATAAAACATTCAGCATGTAAGGTCAAAGGCATACATTTCACAAGTATACTGCAAGAAGTGAGTTCTCTGGCACCGCAGTGCATGAGGTGCACTCATCGACTGAAATGGTCTTCATGGCACTTTAAAACAAGTTTTCACTCCATCTTATTTTTATTTATTTTTTGCTTCAGTAATCAGGCATCAGTAAGTCATTCATAACTTGTTTTTGGCACACAGATGTAACGAAAAGAAACAAAACAAACAAACACTGGTAATATTTAGTGTCCTGTTGATTTCAGTCTTGGAGCAGGTTGATGTGAAACTTATATGAAAACAGATTTTCATACATTAATTATTATTAATAATGACGTGATAAATGTTTATTTTTGATATTTTTATTTTATTTTTTTGTTTTGTTTTGTTTTTTTTAGTTACTGTCTTACATTATCATTTTAACCTAAATTAAAGTTTACTATGTACAGATAAACCGTATATTGCTGCTCACTACGAGGTCAGCGCAAACCAGCATTCATTTGTCGTCCACTGACTGCAACCAAAAGTGAAAATCGAGTCATCTGGTCACAAATTCTCACTATTTTCCACAGTTGTTGTTGATGCACCTCATTTCATTAGGTCTCTTCTTTATCTTTGCCTCTGTTTTTATGACTTTCGGCTCCTCGCTAACACACTCAAACCATGTTGTGTTGATCTAAACGCGACCATTTCATGGCACTGGACACTTTGATGGGCTGAATATATATTCCCATTTGCCTGCTGGGAACATTTCCATTAGCCCTATTGGCTGTGAGTTAAGCCAGGCGTTTCAATCATCACCACTGTATCTGTCACTTTGTTCTGTATCATGTCTGGGGGACCTTGACCCACTATGGGCTTAAGGGGAAATTTTACCCATTAAAACCAGACTGTGTTCTATAATGCAGCATTATTGAATGTGTGTGTGTGTGTGTGTGTGTGGGAAAACCCTTAAGGTGATAGTAAAGGACAAGGTTTTCATATATTGCAACGCATTTACTTGAAATTCTCCCTTTCTTTCTGTCCCGCAGTGTCAGTCCAGTGCTCTGGTGCAATCCCCTCAGACGTCCACATAAAATTATTGGTCATTAAAGAGTACATGGGGTGTAAGGAGGCAAACGAATAGAGCGATGGACGGCTGGGATGCCGTCATTACGGAGAGCATGCAGTTGGCAGAAATTGTGCTGACACTTCAGTCCTGCACTCTGCTCTCCAAAGACGTGAGTTATAGTCCCATATCCATATGAGACAGGTTAGAAGCATTTGGCACACACGTCGTGCTTCTCGTACACACAGAATACTAATTATCCTCCGTCACCTGTACAGAGACATGTATGCATCAACTGCTTGTGTGCAGCGAGGAGGAAGAGAGAGAAGGATGTTGTGTTTCCTCGTCATCCATTAGTTTTGCTTACAGTCAGAATGATTTGTCTGATGAGTCACCTACAGCGTCAGATACTTTTACGACATTCAGAATTTCACTTCAAGTACCTAGTTGGTAATTAGACCAACAGGTAATATAGCTGAGAACAGATGGGTGGCAGTCTCGTTAATGTTATCCAAGGGACAAAGCATCCCACTCCTGCAGCAGTATTTGACTGGCTCTGCAGCCTCAGTTAATCTGCACAGAGAAGGCAGTCTCTAAGTGCCATGTCCATCTTTGTCTCCGTCCACAACCTCTTTCTTTCTTTCTTTCTTTCTTTCTTTCTTTCTTTCTTTCTTCCCCCTTCGTCTTCTCTCCTCCCTCTTCCTGCTGCCGCTGAGTAGCTGGAGGGAGAGGCAACTCTGCAATGCAGACACAGCAACAACCTCAGTCCATCTGACCAATTAGTGTGAGCCAGGATATGACTGGCAGACCCAGCAGCCAGTCGTAAGGACAGACTCATCATGGGGTGAAAGTAGGGGTTGCCTGAGAGACTGACAGAGGAGATCAGAGGGGCTGAATGACAAATAAAGATGTAGGAAAAAGAGAAGGGACGGGAGAAGGAGGGGGGAATGAAGAGAATGAGGAGAAAAGAGAGAGCTATGTAAACAAAACAGAGAGCTCTGGACATGGAAAAGCTCCCTTCCCCTTCATTTCCTCAAGAGTCATTGGCCAGCCTGAGTCCTATCACTGCAGTTCTTCTTACTCATCAGCTGGCTGAGATCCACCAGCTCGCCAAGCTCCCCTCGCTCCAGGGCACTTCTCAGGAGAGCTCTGGTCAGCCCGGGGGTGTGTTGCTGGGACACATAAGCTTGGCCACTGGGAGCGGGCATGGAGGGTGGAGGCAGGGGTACGGGGACCATGCCATGACTGCTGAGGATGTATCCTTCCGGGGCTGGCCAGCGCAAAGGCAGAGGCTCGCCATATTCCATGGGGGCGCTGGGTGCTGAGACAACCCTACGGCGCTCAGGCGAGTCCTGTGGTGTCATGGGGTATACATATTCTCCTGCAGACTTTCTGAGTGGGGCTTTGGGCGTCCCCTTTACTCCTTTTTCTTGCTTGCTCAGGCAGACGTAGTGCTGGCGTGGGGTGTCATTCCCCCGGCCCTCACCACTATGTCTCCCGCCTCCTCCCTGTTGGAAAAGTCTGGTGGTCAAGTAGACAGAAGGGGGAATGCGGCAGGGGGAACCCAGACCCACGGAGCCTCCCCCCAGGTATGTCTGGCTGGTGTCCCACCCTCCAGAGTTGGAGTCAGACAGTCGTAGGCCTCTGCGTTTCTGCTGGGGCGTGTGCTCTGGGGTTGGCAGGAAACCCGGGTCGAGCTCTCCGGACTTCACCCAACCATTTGGCATGACAAAAAGGGTTTCCCCACCCTGAGTGCAGGGGCGCTCCCCGCCTCCCTGTCGCGTCACACTGAGCACAGAGCCTCCCATCCCGCCGCCGTTACTCAGCAGGCCTCTTTCGCGCCGCTGGATGGAGGACTGGGTGGTGTTGCCATGCCGACGGTTGGCGGGCTTGTGGGCCATGATCCAGCAGACGGCAAGGCCGGAGAGTGCCGCCCCGATGGTGAACGCAGAGACTGCAGACGCCACGAGCAGGTTAAGGGAGACCAAGCTCTCTGGTTCAATCAGCAAACTCTGCTGCAGAATTCCTGAAGATTAAGAGACACAATTAAGAAGATGACATTTAGTAGTACAGTACAGCGGACATCGTCCCTCACTGTCTGTCCACAGGGTGCAGTTTAAAATTATGATTATTATTACATATAGTGCTACTCTGCTACTTCTACTCAGTGCTTTTCCCCTCACAAGATATAATTTGTCATAATAAATCAATAACTACGATAATGCTCATAATTGGTGATTATCGTGGTCAGCTTTATACGATTATTTTCTGCGATTATTATCTTTAAATGGGGCTTCTCTCCAGTCTGGCCTTGAGGCTCCACAGGCTCCAAGTTCAGAGAGGCCTGCACTTGTCATCAGCACAGCTCCCACCACAGCAGCCGCCTCTCTTTTTCTCCTCTTCCCTCCTCACACTTTCCATCCTGCAGCCTGGTAAGAGAATCTCTCCTTTCGCAGCATACCATTACCTCAGTGTTTCCACCCAGCTCTAATCACTCCCATCTGCAGACACAGCAGCACATGTCTGTCTCTGGCTTGGCCTCTGCTGCGCTTTCACCGTACCGGAGTCTGTCAGGTCTGCAGCCTGGCATCACTGACGTCTACTGCTATCGGTTTCTAAGAGTAGGATAAAAACTAGAAGGCTGTACATCGGTTTCAAACAAATGATGAGGCCTGAGAGTGTGTTGTATGCTCTTTTTCTGTCATCTTTTAGAAATTCAGGTCCAGCCTAATGGATTTTATGACTTTGAACTCGCCTAAAATAGGAGGAACAGTTCAGAAAGAATCTGCTGGAGAGGAATTTTTTCTTTTGGTTTCCAGTGACTTTGTGAATTTCAGAGCAAGGTTCAAAGAGGCCCTCTCTGGCACTGCTGCGGTGACATCTGAGCCTCTCAACAGAAGGGATGTCAGTACTTTATGCTAAGCTATTTCAAGCTTGCTCACTGGCTACCCTTGGTCAATCCTCCCTCAGATGTTCAGCTTTGAGAGAACAAAGCCATGTAACCGGGAGGATGTTGCATTTCCCATCGTGCTGTCTAGTGGTATTGTCTACCAGACGCCTCACATCCTCCCTAATTAAACTGTCTCACACTGGGAGCGTTTTGACCTGTAGGAAGTGAGGCTGAAACCGAAATCACAGTTCCCCTCCCACCTGATTCAGCTCTGACAACAGCAACAAAACATTCAGCTGCTAATACCGAGGTTGAATTAATCGTTCTGAGCTGGGGAAGAAATCACATTACAGATAATTAAAAAGTGCTAAATTACAGAAATTGTCTCTCACTTTGTAGTATCATATTTTTTCTTTTCTTTTTTTTTTCCAGAACAAAATGTTCAGTGATAAGTAGACGGGGTGTAATGAGGAATTGTGCCACTAGGAGGAGCCTGCCCTCAGTCCACTGCACACAGCCAAAAGCATCCATGTCACAGTGCTGCAACCACCTACCATCACAGTCTCCTAGATGGGAGGTGGTGTTTCCATATTCCACGTCTTGCTGGAAAGGCAGCCTGCAGTCACACAGAGATCACAGCACATTAAATGCTTGTATATGTATGTTTGTACACAAACACCACTGTGGCCTTAATTCACTACATACAGCTATGTGATCTCTCATGGTGTGAGACGGATGTTTACAGCCCAACAAAACAGAAAAAAAAAGTTATACGTGATCGGAATAATTCATAAATGTAAAAATCAATTTTTTTTATATGAACATATCACGTTTGCACAGCATATTTGTACATGAATAGGGACATTTGTTGATAGCAATCAATCAAAATTATATGGCACATATTGATGTGTCATCCGGTGTAATGGTATACACTATTGATCCCATTATTGATTTTCCCTTCAAGGAGGTCAAAGGTGAGGGTCACCGGCCTTACAGGTGGCGATGGGAGCTCGTAGAAGGGACTGAGATACTACGATACAGATACTATTACAACAATTGCTCACATTAATACTTTAAATCATTTTTGAGAATATTATTGAATAAAGGTTTAGTCATTCTTTTTAAATTATTACCAATTCAAATGTGTTTAATACTGTAAATGATCAATCAAACACTATACACCCACACATTTCCACCGCCTTAGCTTACAAAATCACATGAACTTTTACATATTCATGATGATTTTATTCTACTACTTTTTAAAAATTAGACCAGAATTGCATTATGTGACTGTAAGAGCCTCAAACACATTAAAAAAAGAACAATTCATATAGTTAATATGTTTGGAGACCATATGAATCGTGGATTCAGTCTATTGCTTGAGGATACAGGGGGAATATTCAATACTAATATAACTTATCCAATATGGCCAGCTTAAAATAATAATGTCTAAGTGTGTAATATTTAGGGGACTATATTTACAGAATATACCAAAAAAATGAGAAAATGAGAAAAATGAAAATGAGACATATATATGTGTATATATATATATATATGTATATATATATATACATTATACATACACTTGTATTGTGCATGTTGCGGTCCCTATAGTTTCCCGTTGACATAATGAAGGAGATGAGGCAAAAAGGTTGCAATCAACTCCACTGCTAGATGCCACTAAATGCTACACACGTCCTTGAATATCTAAAATGTGCTTGTTTTTAACACTTCTATTTACTCAGCATTTTCTTCTTCATTGTATTATATTTGAATTTGAGTTCAGCTACAGAGCAAAAAAGGTGTCCCTATCCACTTTATTTATGTTTCTTTTGTTTTCTTACATGTGTAACTACCTCAATATGTCTCCTCGAGGGGGCATTGTGGAATAAATACAAGTCTACAGTCTTGCGTTCAGACACAGTTGCTTGAATCCACATCTGCCTTAACTTACAAGAATACTAATTTATGATAAAGTGATAACGTGAAATACAAATTCAACATTAGCTTAGTTACCAGTTCAACATACAGGAAGGTTTGCCAATTAAGACTATCCCCACATACTGTACAGAAACTCATCCTGAGTTTGCAGAAAGCAGGTCTGCAGAGGAAGAAAACTATTCACAGGCTGGTGTGTACGTGATTGTGTATGTGTGTGTGTATATGGGTGTGTTGTCCTCACCGTGTGCCTGGTCTCAAGAAGGAGCAGGTGCTGCCTCTGGTCCAGCCACAGTATGGGTCCCTGGAGGCTAGACAACTCCTGCAGACACACACACAAACCAATGGAAATAAGAAATGCTGACCTGATTCTAGCAGCCATTTTGACCATTTTAGCAGGAAAACTTCCGTGAAACTCACAAATCAAACCTGGAAACAACTGCAACTATGAATTTAGCAGTCATGTTTGCAGTCTTGTTTGCTAACTAGGCTGCAGTGGTTAGATATAGCGGCCTGTTATAATCCTATAATACGAAATACTATATGTCCCTGTGGACTCAATTTGTTTCTAATCTGTTTTGAAATGTAATATGCGGAGAACTCGTGAAATGTTAAACCCTCATCTGGAATTCATCTACAAGCACAGCAGTCACACACACTGTATCCAGTTGCTACATGTTCTCAGCTTCCTGTATCTAAATGTGATATATGGCTGCTGTGGGAATCATGTTCGCAGTGCGTCGGAGTTTTACTTCAAAAGATCCTCCCCATATGTGCAGTAATAAACAATATGCCTGCTTGGTGTTCATAATGAATTATGAGCTTCTTACGTCAAGTTAAATAGTATTTCCTATGGATAACGAATTCTCTAAAAATATATATTAAACCAAACAAACTGGCTGTGGTTTAACAAAAAGGCATGCCGTGCATCCCCTGCTGCTTGAAACAAAAACATAATTACAGTTTTTATTGTGATGACTGCAGTAACGGAGTGTGAAAGCAGAGACAAATCAAAAGCTGGGCACTAAGCTGTACTTTGGCTAATGGCCACAACTACATTTAAGTTGGCTTAATTATCAGCCAAAGGAAACACTGAGGGGAAAGAAAACACTCTCCAGGTCAAACACAGGTGTTTGTCTCTTACTTCATGCAGCGCGAATGCAGGTGGCAGCGGGATGTGGGCACTCGGACCAGACAGGAAGAGAAGGCCAGCAGCAGAGTGTGGCTGGTTCGATCCAATGACAGAGACAAGAGCTGACGGGCCTGAGGAGAGTCCTCACCACACCTGGACACCACGAGACAGACATGTGTGAAGACAGGAGGACAGAGGTTAAGAAGCCAGCAGACGCAGGTCAACGCACTTTTTCTGGCCTCACATCAATCTGTGAAAGGGTCAGAGGCCTTATCTGTTGCCCTAACCCTCATCCAACATCAGTTTTATTTACACCTGTGCAGAAGCTGCAATGAAGAAAATTCAAGTCTCTTTTGTGTCCCCTCTGCTACCATTTTAAGGTCAGTTTTTACAGTAATAACGCACAAGAACTGAATTTAAAGTTGCAAAGGTTTCCTGGTGTTACAAAAAGTTGGATGGCATCAAAACAGGAACAGTTTATACAAACAAGATGCTTAGTTTCTACATTAGGTCAAATAAGAGCTGGAACGTTTAGCTGACCAATCAATATGCCAGCCGACAGAAAACTATTTTGATCATTTTCCAAGCTTGAATGCCAAATATTCTCTTGTTCCAGCCAGAGCTTAAGTAGCTCGTTCTGTGTTTTCAAGTGTAGCTGACTCAATCTGTGTATTAGTCACATGTTCACACTCTCTCCTGTCGGACACTTGAAGTAGTTGGAATCTCTGACTCTGAGCGTTTTGCTTTGTTTAGCTCCTCTTCGTGATGTTCTGTGAGGAATAGTTGGCTTTTTTCTTTTAGAGACAATTCAGTCCACGGTCTGTTTCTGCGGTAGAGCTCTTTCCACAAAGTGGAAATCCTTTGATGATGCTTTTTTTTGTTGGATGCATTGCATAAAACAAACAATTTGAATATTCCCCTTGGACTTGTGAGGGCCGTTCTTTTTTGTTTGATTTAAACAATTAAGAGAATAATTTTCACATTAATCAATCAGAAATGATCGTACGTGGCAACCCTAACATCCCTAACAAACTCTTTAATTATATATGCGATCATATCTGTAATGGATGTGGTCAGATAAATATCTGAGTAGGCTTTTACTCTGGGCTGCACTTCCACAATGTTAAAATCAAATATTGAAGATATGAAGAAAGTGTAATTGAAGATGGAGGCGGTCAGCATGAGGCTTATTATATTCAGAGCAACATGCCAAAATGTATAATTTACTGGATATCAAGGACAAATATGTCTTTAACTCCTACTCACTTCTCTGGGTTGAATCCTTCCACCTCCTCCAGAAACACACTGCTGTGGGAGACAGAGTCTCCACCGGGAATTATTAGGAACTTTAGGATTGTTCCTCGAGTTGAGCCCAGGAACAAGACAGTACGGTTCTTATGGGGACCGGCTTCTGTGTCCACCACCATGGTTGTCAGCTGATACCTAGATAAAGAGATTGTACATTAGCATGATAGGGACACACATTGGGATCAATAAAATACTGTTCTGCTAACTATGACGCACTTATGCACATCTCAGGTTTACACTTCCCCCTTTTCATGCCATAAATAGTTCTGCATGGGCGCTATCAAACAACTTAGTCAGTATGTGTACCGTCCCATAGTCTTGACCACCCAGGGTCTGTGCCCCAGTAGTGGAACAGTCTCATCCATCAGTGGGTGGGTCTTCACAAAGTTCAGCACCTCATCTGGCAGTGTGGTGGAGGAGCTAAATCTGGATCCCTGCACTGCACATCCCCCTGGTCTGCAGACGGAGAAAGCAACAGAAAAAATGAGAGTTGAAGAATAGATGGATAGGAAAGAGAGTCATAGGAGTCCAGAGAGAGCAAGAAGAAAAGAGTTCTTTTTGTGGCTGCTGGGAGCTGTATTAGAATATTTGCTGAATAGCAGTGAAGTAGCTGTGTGATTGACAGTTGGAGCTTATAGCGGGGTAGTAAGTACACTATATGTGAGACAGATGCTTCGGACAGCAGCACTGCAGCATTCTGTCCAAGTTCTGCTCACATACATTTTGCATCACAATACCTCGGTTTAGGCACTGCTTCGTCCGGTACTGGAGTCCAAATAGACTCGGGCGATTTTTGCTCTTTAAACCGGCCTTCGAAGACATGAGCGAGCTGCTGCATGTCAAAAACACACACGGCAGAGCCAGGGATGCTAGACAGACAGAGAAAAGATGACAGGTGATGAGAAAGGGAAAAAAAAGCATTTATTTCATTTCTTTGTGTGCATGTTGTGTGCGACTAAAAACCTGTTTGGTGGCGTGGAGAAGAGACCCAGGATGACATCTCGTCCCTGCATGTGGATGATGTTGCTTGTGGCGTGTAAGAGGTTAAAGTAAAAGTGTGAATCTCCCGGGACGGAGCAGTTGAGCCGTGCCTTTAGGAATGTGGTCCACTGTTTTTCAAGGACACGCTGAGAGCCACCCAGGTCTGCTTTGCACACGCGAGCCACACGGGACACCATCACCTGGAATAAAGCAAGCAAGGTTGAAGATTATGAAGGGATAATCAAAAGAAGAAGAAGAAAGGGAGAGAGTAAGAAAGAAACAAACAAAGAAAGCACCTTCTCTAGATGATGAAACTCCATGGCCATCTCTCTGAAGAAGAAATAAATATGAGGCCCCCACTCCATGGAGCTCACAAAGTAAGGCTCTGAAAAATAATAAGAGCGAAAAACTCTCAGACAAACATTCAAACACACACACTCCCACATATTGAGCAGAGGTGGTGCAGTGCCCAGGGCCCAAGATAACACTCCACGGTCCCTGACATGGCGCTGTAATAACAGCCACATCAACATGGACCGCTGCTGTCCACCAGGCATGCTCATTAAATATTCATGTCTTGTTTAATTTATCATCATGGACAAAAGGGTTCACATAATTTATCATTTATTCATCCAGCACGGTTCCAGCTTTGACCTGCCCCGACTTGTTTTTTCTCCATGGAAAACAAGCTGAATTGTTCAATCGAAGGCTCGTTAAAACCCCACATCTGTGGGGTCCAACTAACCTCAATACATCACTCTGTCCGAGTGCGTTCCACTTATAATTAATCTATCTAATGTAGACCTAATCATGTTTGATTTCCCTGAATGCAGCTTATTATTTTGTACCTGAAAATCATCTTATTCACCTCATAAGCCACTCAGGAAAAGACAACCACTACCATTTAATTTCCTTTTAGTGAACTACTAGAGATAAAGGTGATATTTTCGGCTGTTTTCCTCCTGATTGTCTATTGAAGGTGTCTGTCTCTGGAGGGTCATTTATGTGTCTGTTTCTAAAAGTACCTCTGAACCATTTGGAGTCGTGTTTGACCGTGCGGAGGGCGGGGCTGTCGCCCAGGCTACGATAGATCACCGCGTCGATGGCCAGGAAGTCTGTCACGGTGCCGGTAAAGAGACTTCCATCTGAGAGCGAGAGAGATGCACAGAAAGAACAAAAGAGGAGATTAAGAAGAAGGCGAAGATACAGATGGAGAGATAGCACAAGGTCAGGAAGATTAAAACTAAACAAGCAATGCAGCGAGAGGTCTGACTACAGTATAAATCATTTGTAAAGGTAAACACAAGGACACAGATGTTTCAATGTCTGGAGCTGAGTCTGATGTATGCTAGAAACCCTTAAACTTTCATCATTCTTGTGCAAACACAACATATTACCTGCAAATAAAGCCACATTAGCATGTCGAGGATCATATGGGCACCGTGCCATCCCGCTGACAGGCTCTCCCACCATTTCTAGAGTGTCTTTCTGCAACAGGAAAAAAATATCTAGATGAATAAACTGGCAGATACACAGAGAATGACCGAGACTGACAGATAGATGAATACTAACAGTGTAGTTGGCACACAGTGGGTTGAAGGCATTTGTTCCACATACAAACAGGCCACCGTGCTGGCTGAGCAAAACCTTGATGAAATTACGGCACTCTCCCTGCAGAAAAGAAAAATACAAAGGTAAAAGATTTAAGAGGAGTAGAGAATCACAAGGTGCAGGGCAACCTAGAAAAGACAGTTTTGAATCAAAGCTAAGCTCAAAACTACCGGTCACAACAAGAAGACTGCCAGTGTGAAATATGAAAAATGCAGCTAAACAATCCATAGAGGAAATAACACTCTCAAGCACACTCCATCTGGAGGAAGGACAGGACGGGGACTTTATAGCTATCTTCAAAGTGGAGGCTGTTGATTGAGCTGAAATTTAAAGCCACTACCACGAATCTGAAAATTTACAACAT
Organism: Larimichthys crocea; assembly: GCF_000972845.2. NCBI lineage: Eukaryota > Metazoa > Chordata > Actinopteri > Sciaenidae > Larimichthys > Larimichthys crocea. Next base: position 16,235,196 of record NC_040022.1, read on the forward strand.
TGATCAGCCCCTCAGTTTCTTTGAGAATGAACTGGAATAAACCTGTGTGGGCTGATGACTAGGAGCTAAATTTAGTGCTATCAGTTTATCATTTGCCACTTTTTTGCCAACAAAACAGTGCTCATATGTATGTATGTATATATGTTTGTATGCTAAATATGTTGTTGGGGCCAGGAGCTGGTTAGCTTAGCACAGTGGTTCTTAACCTGGTTACAATCGAACCCTAGGGGTTTGGTGAGTCGGTCTCAGGGGTTTGGTGGAGCCTCCGCCCTGGAATTTTTTATACCATTTGTTACAACATATCTTTGTGAGCAATCGTTTTCGAGGACGCTGGACATAAAAACTAAGAAAAGGAACAGACTTTGCTGTGAAAATGACATGAGACTGGCACTTGCCAAGGTGAAGCCACGCATATCTGAACTGGTCTCTCAAAGGCAACAGCAGAAGTCACACTGAGGTAAGATGTTGTGAGTTCATGCACTGTGTTGGTTTTGTTATTTGAACAAGGTGATGTTAATGCACGGTTCATTTTGTGCACCAGTAAAAAAAATCATATTTTATTTTTTACTAAAGAAGGGTTCGGTGAATGAGCATATGAAACTGGTGGGGTTCGGTACCTCCAACAAGGTTAAGAACCACTGGCTTAGCACAAAGACTGGAAAACCACTAGCCAGGCTCTTTCCAAAGGTTGCAAAATATGTCAAGCATCATCTCTAAAGGCCACTAGTTAACATATCATATGTCAATTGTTTAATCCATGCCACTGTTGCCAGGCAACCAGCCTTGACTCCATGAAGTCAATGCTCCCTACCAAAAAATAGTCCAACCGTGTTTTTACACTTCTGTTTTTGTGTGGATTACGCAAACAAGAAATTACGTGTTAATTAATGAGTTGTGTGCTCGTAGCTAGAGCCAGGCTAGTCATTTTTTAGTCTAAATTAAGCTAAGATAAGCTGACCAGCTGCTGGCATCGGTTACAACTATTCCTTTAACAATTTTAATAATGGACGCATTCCATCCAGGTGTTTTAGTTTTGTTCACTGGCACACCTGAATGAAACAGGTTAATTGTAGTACAACCTTTAACTGGATGCTACTGCACACTTACTTATAGATGCTATGAGACTATAATAACTTTATACTAGATTCACAGTTGCATTAATAGTGATATTTACCCCGCTCTTCATGATTTGATCTCGTCATCTGATTCAGCCGGGTTTTATCTCACATTTTTCACCTTTTTGTGTTTCGTCTTTCTATCATCCCCTCACCATCTCTCCACTTTGGACTAGTTTTTCCTCCTCCTGTCTTTGTTCGTCTTTTATCACAGCCTCAATCCCTTTTTGTGCTGCTACATCTTTTCTTCTTTCATCTGTGTTCTTTGAAGCAACTGCCTCTCTGCCTCTTTCTTACAACCTGGTGGCCGCCCTGTCCTCCTTATGTGTTCCTCCCCAGTTCTCCTCTGCCTACACACATCCCATCCCTACCTGTAACTCCCTTCCTCAACTGATTTCAATTACTGTTTCCTCCCTGAGGCTGTGTCACTCTCTCTGCTCAGTTTGCACTATAATGTTTCCTGTTGCCTCTTTTCCTTTTTCCATGAGTTCTGGCCAGATTGGTTTTTGCCGGAGGCACTGCTACATTTATGCAATAAAGTCTATATTTTAGTGTACACCCTGTCAACCAAGCTATCATCGCATTGAATCTCTTTCTTTCTTGTAGATTTGATCACATTCCTGTCACATCTCAGAACATTGTCAACTATCACTTCATACACACACATAATTGTTCCACTTTTTAGTCTTCCCCACAGGCTACGAATGCAATATATAAAGAAAAATGGCACAATGCAGGTGTGCAAGAAGGTGGCTTTCAAGCTTCATGGACATCTTTCATCCTGGTAACGTTCCACTGAGCTAGCGTCATTAAGTGATGTGCTGATTTTGTATCAACAAGATCAAATTTGTGTAAATACCGTATGCAGGTGCACCCAAAGGAAATAAGGTTTCTCTAACAGCTGTTGTGTCTGTCCATGCGTGTGATAGTGTAGATAGTGTTGATGCTCGTGAGAGTGGATCTCAAAGTCAGAGTGTTGCGTACAAGCACTGTACCTCATGTTTGCCCTTCATCCTGCACACTCGAATGTCGTTCTTACTGGATTCCCATGTCCGTTTCTGCAGATGGAATAAACCACAGTTAAAATATGCTGTGTGTGTACATTATCAGCTATTAGTGCATATTTGGTTTTGAGTGTGTGCAGGAAAATGAAGTCTCACCTTGCTATAGAACATCTCATCACCTGCCATGTTATCCAACTCCACTCTGTACAAGTCATCTCTACCGAACACACAACACAACACATCAGTGCCAGTATAATACTAATGTATTAATAGGATGTGCTATCTAATATACAGGATAATATAAAAAATGTGTAAGGGAGGAGTCAGCAATTAGCCTTTTTTTCCAGTCACTGCACATTTCTGAATAAAACTGATTTAATAAACATAAACATCGTGTTTTAGGAATTTAACTGACAGCAGATGTAATTTTCTCATTACTAAGTGCAGGCTAACAGCAGCTTATGTTGCAGCCTAATATTCATCTGTCACAAAATTAGTATATGTGTGAGTTTATGTGAATGTATGGTCTGTGTTGTACAAAACAGCCTGCTTCTTTTATTGGTGAATGTAGGTACTGTCGTTGTTGTTGTTGTCATAGCATTTCTGCCACCTGCTTGTGTTTTTTTGTGAGGAAAAAACTCATGGAACCAACATGACTTGTAATATGAAGTGTTTAATTTAAATTAGGTGGATTATATTATTTACTTCATTTCAGCACAAGGCACTGGGGTCTAAGTTTGCGTGCCTCTTTCTGGGATTTATATGTGCTTTGCTCCTACGTTGTTCTCTGCAATATATTTATGAAAAATCAGGGCTGGATATAAACTATGTAAGTGAACTTCAGCTTTCATTAGAGGGACAAATATTTTTGCTGGAGCACCAGATTTGGCCCAGGGGAGCGTTATTTGCCTACTGCTGTTGTAAAGCAATTCTTATTTTCCATATAAATGGATAAGAGTAATGTGAGCAAACAGTTTGACATTTAACAAAAAAAAAAACTGAATGTCCTCTGCAGAGTGACAGCAGATGGAGGCTGTGGCATCAAATGAAAGCAAAGGGATATTAATGCGAGAGCGTCAGTAACACACAGTTGGAGGCGGTTGCCGTTGGTTACCTGGCTCCTATGTAGAGTGTGCGGTTGACTTGGAGGACCGTCTGGATGTGCAGCTCCTGTCTCTGAGCTGAACGATGAGCTCTGCCCAAGAACACTGGATACCTTCGCACAACTGACAGGAACACACACACACAGACAGACAAATAGGATGAAGTGCACACTAAAACAAGCCAGAAATGAAGTGCCTTGCTCAAGGACAGTCGATGACAGAGAGAATGCATTTTCATATACAAAAAAAAAACTCATGCGGGCCATAAAACAGATTCTGTAACCTTCACTTTAATAGTGTCTTCACATATTCTTGATGTTTTTGTTTAAGAAAACAAAGATAATGGGCAGAAATAAGTGGTGTAGCAGCTGCGGTACACCGAAACACTTTTATCCTCATTTTTTTTGTTGCTTTTGGTGATGCACGCAGCTCCATAATGAGAAAAACTGTGTGCAATCATTATTGTTTTTTTCATCGTGTAAAAGAGCGTCCCCTCCCTCCACTTTGTACATTTCAGATAAATGAGAGCGTACAGAGTATCAGACTCTGAGAAAGTTTCAAAGAGGAGGACAACGGTCTCCACAGGGAGCCCTCATCATCAAGAGACAGATTGGGAAAACGTCTCATTGTCCTTGACTGCAGGGAAGGGAGGGAGGACGTAGCGATCCATCTCCCCTTCTCTCTTCCAACCCTCAGCCTTCTCTCCTGTCATCTATATCACCCCATCCAATCCAATTGCCTCCCACTTTTTCATCTTCCTGCACCTCCAAACATCCAAAACAATAATTTTTCTTTCTTTTCTTCTGTCTTTATATTTTCCTTTCTTCCTCACTCATATGTATTAATCTATTACACTGCCACTAAGAGATGGAGTGAAGTCTCTTTATCTATTTGTATGCCTAGGTTGCTTCAAAGCAGCTCCACACCAAGGCTCTGACCTTTGACCCCTGATTTCCACATTCACCATGGAGCTATTCATCAACGCTGCACATGCACGTACAGTCATGCACACACACAGCACACACAGCAGGAAGGAAACATACCCTCTACGGGGACGTAGCTGAGAGGACTGGGTTCCTCTGGGAATGAGCCATCAGCCAGTTGAAGCAGCAGGAGGAGAAATGTGAGGGGAGGAGCCATGGTCGCCATGGCAGCAACACACATACACTGTTAACAGAGCGAGAGAGAGAGAGAGGGGGAGAGAATATTTTCATTGTTGTCCACTCAATATTTTTTGTGTGTGTGCATGTGCGAGAGTGCAAGTGAGTGAGTGTGTGTGTGGATTGACATTTTGACAAATTTCTTATTCAACAGGTGAGTGTGTGTATGTAGGTGTGTGTGTGTAGGTGTGGTGTGTGTTAGGACAGGGTCATAAGTGCAGCACGGTGACTGCTGCGACCAGCCTGTTTTCAGCAGGGAGCTAATGTGCTTCTATTGTGTGCATGGTGGTGTAATGGGTATCTATTGTCAGAAATGTCATTTCATTGTCAAACAGTTTGAATTGAAAGAAATTCTCTCAGCCATAAAACAGAGAGAGACAAAACATTCACAGAATTACAAAGCCACTTTGGGTGGTAATGTTCCTTTTCACTAAATGTGCTTCAATGCAGACATATGGAGGCTATATTACCGGTAATTAGAGACAAAGAAGCGATAGCTGGTCTTTACAGATCAGAGTGGGAGAGTAGAAAAAGCAGGGATGAAGGGAGTGATCCGGTCAAGCTGGACAATGTCTTTCTAAAGGTCAGAAGTCAAGAATGCCCTAAATCATGAACAAGCCAAAGGGGAGGAAACATATCTTGATCTTTAAAAAGTTTAGAGGCCATAAAAGGGTTATACTGTGCAAAAAATGTGCACACAAACAAACACATAGACAAGAGAAAAGCCTACAGTCATGCTCACGGCTCTGTGAAGCTGTACTTAAGAAACAGCGGTGCTTTGAGCTTAATACTAGCACCAGGATGCTAACTAGCTCATAATGACAATGCAAACATGCTGATGTTCAGCGGGGATCATATTTACCATTATGTATGTGTGTTAACATTAGCTATTTAGCATTAAAGTACAGCAGAAGCAGATGAAAAGGTTTTGCAGGTATTTAATCATAAAGCAAAGTACTGGACAAATAGATATTTTGACCTGATGGTAGCACTAAATTAAAAGTTATAGGGTGCCCAAAGTTTGCAAGGTTCATCCCCATGGGAACCATGAATGTCCTCATAAAATTTAATGGCAATCCATCCAATAGCTGTTGAGACATTTCAGTAAGGAACAAAGTGACGCAGCGGCCAACATACACCATGCCTAAAAACCCATGTAAAGGGTTCAAACAGTCAAAAACAAGCCGTCATACTGTACATCAGCATCCCTGTCACCTATAAAACCAAGACAGCAGAATAACACTGCCACACATAAGTTACTACCAGTCGTAAATTGTGGCAGCCACACCACCAAACACATGTTCAAATGTAGAAGCTTCTCTGTGCATTTACTGAAAATGCCTGTGGCTCAGCTACACAGCTTGCTTGGCAGAGCGAACTGTCTTTGATGTGAGAATACTTTGAAAAAGAAGAGGAAAATATATTGTAAAGAGAGAGGCAGAAAAGACGTGACAAATGAGGAGGATAAAAAAAGGGTGGAGTACAGGCTTTGTCTTGGTTTGCTGAGAGTGCTGCTAAAATCCTGGAAAATGTGGGGTTTGATGAAACACAAATGAAAAGAAAGGTTGGAAATGAAAGAAAAAGACGCGAGCAATATGAATGCTGTTTTCATCAAATCGACCTGAATACCATGTTTCCCCCAACCCCCGCTTATTCCCTTTCATCCTCTGTCTCTCTCCCTTCATCACCCACCTCCTCCCTTCATTTCTCTGTCTTTATATCTCTCGGCTTGCCTGCTCCAGGATAAAAAACCCTACGACTGTTTTCAAAGATATAACACCAGGTAGAGAGCTAGATACATTAGTTGCTAAGGTGATGACAACTGCTATTTGAAGCACATAGATGCACACAGATGTAACACGCATATCCTCGTATACATAGCACATTCACCTGTGTTGCCAACACTTTAGACGGTGCATGCTCTGGAGTGAGAAGCTTTTTGAAGACATCAGTGAGGCGGAGTGGGCTATACACTAGAGGCCACTTCAAATGAAATTCCAGTCCTGAGATTGCGAGTTTGACATCTCTAAGCCTTCTCCTCATCAGACACATTGGAGGAGCCCTGAAGGGGGGTGGAAGGTTTGTTTCGTCTGACTCTCCATTGGGATTCCCTGAACTAGAACTGATTGAGTCAGGTTTAGGGTCAGCCTCATTTCATTACGGCCATTTCATGAGAGGAATCCAAATTTAATGCTTAAACCTAAAATGAAATTGTGTTTTCTTGTGTGGTCTACAAGGATGGATGGATGGAATTAAATTAAATGTTTTTTAGGCTGCAGTGATTATGGACCAGGTTTTAAAGAAAATCACACTGCATCTTCTCAGTCATAACTCAGTCAAATCTGATCCCACAGACACGATCATTTCAATTTTCAGTTTGCCATAATGTGAACAAATACAGACTATGTAAAAGTTGTGGGAGTTGTAGTCCACAGCAGAAACATTAGACTTCCTGTTTATTTCTCACAACCATAATGGAAATTGTATTACAAAGTAAGACGGAAATCATGACAGGAGTGTCAAAATCTATTAATATTAACCTTTTGCATGTGATTTATCGTCATCTAATTTTGGCCTAGCATATTTCATCAACTTTTTTGTGTGTCTGAAACAATGACACTGTCCCCATCCATCATATACTATATATAAATCTAATTTTTCATAAAATGTTTAAACTGAACAACAACAATTTTGTTTCATAAAACCCATCTTATTTTTAGAATAACAATAGCTAGGCTTGTCTGGTTTGTACATGTAATAACTCTCGTAAAAGCTTGTGGTTGAACAGCGACAAAATAAGCAAAAAAAGCGATGGGCATCCCTCTTTCCTTCCACACCCACAGCCTACACATGCTACATACCAAAACCCTGCGGCCAATCATTGATGGTCCCTCCTCATTAGTGTGTATTGATTAAGGTTATTGATCCATAAGATAAACCATCTGATCTGGGCCAAGGCCAACATAGCAGAGCTCTGCTGCTAGCTAGAGCCATGACAAAGAGTAGTGTTTTTGATGCTCTGGGCTATAAAAAGAGGTTTGGGGGCCACTTTTTGACAATGGGTTATCAAGGCTTTTTTTCTGCTGAGCCGAAAGATGAAGGATGAAAGACAGAGACGGTTTGAGTAGCGGACAAAAATAAAAGAGCAAGAGAGATACTGCCTGCTACAGACTTCCAGCTCATCAAGCTATAAAAAAAAACAGACCGTCAGTGACAGAGTGAGTATCAGGAAATCAAGGGAAGAGAGACCAGGGCAAAAAGAAGAAAATGTGTTATGCTATTTGTGTCAGATCATGTTGGTGTGATAGAATTAAATGGTTTGACACTGACACGGTTATCATGGGATGCATGTAATGATGGCGACAGCCACACGGTGTAATCTACCCTCATCAGGCAACCCATTAGCAAATCACCTGCTAACACTCACATCATTAACCAATCAGCAGGTCATCTGAAGAAGCATAATCACCTGCTTTCACCTCTTATCAGTCTGTCCATATGTTTTGTCCCCATCCGCTGGGAGAGATCCATTTCATGAGTTCACCTGCCTCAGATGAGTGGACAGAAACATCAGGGGGTAAGCAGCACACTGGGACTGTCTATACAAACCAAGAGTATGTCAACAAGCTATATGAAAGATATCTGTTTAACTTAATCTATCTAATATTTACCCATGATCCCACCCTAAAATGCCTCAGTGGCCTTCAGTGTATATTGGGTATGCTCATATATGCACAAGACATCTCAACTATTAAAGCTGCTGTGCAAGATCAATACACTCTCGTCCTGCTAAACAGAGACAATATAAAGAACAACATCCCTATCAACACTGGGGAGCATTTACTGACCACAAGGAAACACTAAAAATACAAAATAATAAACAACACAAAGGGTTTCAGCAGTCCGTCTGCAGGCGCCGATACACAGCTAACCAAATCCAACATCAGTGATGCTGTGGGCACTGTCATCAGGATGCTGGAGCCTTGACCTTTTCTCCACCCAACTACAGTACAGCCATTAATTAATCCTTTGATATATGTGTGTGTGTGTGTGTGTGTGTGTGTGTGACAGTAAAGTCTAAACACATCTTTCTGTGGCGTTGACATTTCACTCGTCACTGTATCTGAACTGTGTTTTCTGGTGCGTTGCGTTTCTGATCCGTTGTTGTGATTAGAAAAATCTTTCTCTCTCTCTCTCTCTTTCTGTTTCCTCCCTCTGTCTCTCGCTCTCTCTCTCTTCAGCTGCTGCAGCCACTCCACTCTTTGCCTTTGTTACCGTAGCAACCAATAGCAAAGCTAGGCAGAGATGTTCTATTGCAGTAGATGTAAAAGCGAGGAGGGCGGGTTCGCCCTCTAACACATACATGAGCGCATACGTGTGAGCATAAACACACACATACACACACTCACACACACACACACACTGATGCATACACTTATAAGCATGAGCCCAAAATCCTCATACATTCATATGAGTGTGCATAAACACGTACATGGACACAGATATAGGGAGGTGGGGGTCCCCTCTCTCCCAGCAAGGAGGGGGATGGGGGAGCTGCAAGCATTTTTGTCTACACATTACCCGCACACACTAGCAAGACAGTACATAGCTCATTTGAAATCAAGTGGGTCAACAATGGAAGATATTGAAAACACAAACATACATTTATTACACATTCACTTGGAAAAGATGCTTACTGCTAAGCCTTTTTCACGGGTTTCCCCTTAAAGATACTATTTCAGCTGAATCTCTGAGCTTGAATGAGCCATCACTGCTCTGTGTTTTTGAAAGCCATTCAGACTCATTGAAAAGAACAGCTTTACGGGATGGAGGGTAAGCTGTGGCAGCACAGACTTGATTTGGGAAAGAAAGAAGTATGTTGGAAGATAAATGCTTTTTATGAATGAAAGCTCAGAGACGTCCTCTGCCAGATATGACAGGTGGATACAATAAAAAAAAAGATGGATCAAGACAGTTAAAGTTGGATTCAAAAGTCTAAACTTTTGTGAGTGTAAGATATGATATATCAACATGAAGACCCGGGTGGAACAGAGCCCTTTACACCCTCGTTTCATTTGTAACACACCGGCTCCTTGAGGACAGTATGCAGGTTAAAGCCCGGAATAAAGTAAGATGGCTTGAGGGTGGAAACACAGACACGGGCTAAACTGGGAGAAGTGGGTCACCTTCACACTTCAGTACTCCACCCTACAAGCGCTATAGCTTCATTAAAAGACATTTCAACTGAAAATGGAAAAGGCAGGAACAAAATGTATTTGAGAGGGATCTCAGAAGGTTTATTTATTTTATTTTTTTACTACGGTACAGTGAGGGATCCAGATAACATCGTAAAGTTCACATAAATCACTCATAGCTTGTCCATCAACAACAGCAGGAGGTGTGTTATTATTACGGATTTTACTCTCAGGTGCCTCGCCTCGAGCTTCAAGACAAAGTTGTGAAGAGTTCCCAAGTTAAAGATCGTGATCTGATCGTGATACAACAACTGTTTCACTTTACTTCACACTCATGCTGTGAAACTCTACCATGAAGAGAAAATAGAGTACAACACAGCTATAGGCTTTTATAGCAAGACACATTTCACACAAAATAACTGGAAAGAAGATAACATTTTCACAGATTACACACCGAAAACAGAAGAAACATGGATGGAGAATCTGTAACGTCACCTGTAGAGATGTTTTTAAGCTTGGATTTATGTTATACCTGTTTTTATAGTTTGATTTTTCTTTTAAGGATTTATTTTTTTCACCACAAAGACACAAAGACTGAAAATGTAACCATTAAATTTGCAATTGAAGATATCAGTTGGATATTCGCGCTCACTTGAGTAAAGAGTTTTTGGAAACCAGTATTTAACAACTGTGAAGTTGAAACGTTGGCCCTTTCACGCTGGTTTCAGCATTTAGCTGGTCAGATTGTCACTTGATTGAAATATGCATGACCACCACATGGGTTTAAAGAATGCAGAAAAAAGCCCAGATTTTATGATGCATGTAATTGGCCCACCAGGCTACCAGTATTAAGTACTAATAGTGTTGTTAGCTCATAAGTCTGAACTTCCTACAGCCGGCAGCTAGTTAGCTTAGCTTCGTAGAAGAAACAGCTACCCAAGCTCTGTCTGAAGATAAAAATCAACCAACTCAGAAATAAAGTGAAGTGTAAAGTGACAACTCAGATTTGTGCCAGGCTGTTTCTTGGCTGAAAGCAGTGACTTCCTGGAGACTTAGACATGAAACAGTCTAGCACAGTACCCCCTTAAAACTGCGAATTCACATTCTAATTTTTACACTTTGGTACATATTGAACAAATATTACATGTTAATTAAAACATGAGCGGGGCGGTTGGTAGCGTAGTGGGTTAGGTGACCGCCCCGTGTGTGGAGGTTATAGTCCTCGCCGCAGCTGGCCCCGGTTCGAATCCTGCATCGGACGGCTAATTTACTGCGTGTCGCTCCCCCTCTCTCTTCCCCCTGCTTCCTGTCTATCTTCAGCTGTACTATCAATAAAGGCATAAAAGGCCCAAAAAAATAATCTTAAATTTTTAACATTAAAACATGAGCTTCAGAGATGCTGGCAGGTGGATCCTTTAAAGCTTATGGAAGCTAGCTGTTTCCAGTCTTGTGCAAGCTAAGCTAACTGGCTGTAACTTCATGTTACTGTTCAGACATCAATCTTCTCATCTGACTCTCCACTAGCAAACAAATGAGCATATTTCCCAATGTCAAAGTATTTCTTTAATTTCACGTTCATATTGTTTTAAAGATAAGTTATTGTGATTTAATGAAGTACTTGTGTGCCAGTTTTGGCTCTTCAGAATTCATAATTTCAAAATGATTGCTGTGGGAATAATTATATGTGGTATTATACATTATGTCCTGTTTTGTTTCCCATAACAGGTGGCAGTTTTACTAGAACAACACGGTGTCAGAGCAAAGAGTGAAGAGAAACAAACACCCGGATATTTATTCAGATAGACAGACCTGTTCACATGCGCTCATATACAAACACAGAGACGGACACATCACATACTCATCAATGCACGCGCGCACACAAACACACACAAACATGCTCTCTTCAGCAGTGGAATCACTGTGTCAAGTCTTTATCTTATCGAGGTGGAAGCGATATTCCCTCAAGTGGCTGCCTGTCTCCTCAAAGCAGGTCTAATCAGAGTTTAGGGAATCTGTCTTTTGCTGTTAAATATCCCCCCAAAAACTATTCAATCTACAGGGTCATTTATATGCTAATGCAAAAGGTTACCTCTGCATAGGCCGCTGTCGCAGCTACCTGTTTTAGGTTATGTGTGCATATAAAAAGGAGGGGGAAAAGACAGAAGGAAGAGAGAGATGGCGAGAGTGAATGAACAAAAGAAGGAGATGAAAAGAGAAGATGGTAGAAAGGGGAGATGAAGAAAGAGAGGAGAAAAGATACAGAGGCAGAGAGGAACGAAGATATTCCTCTGGGTGAGTGCCATAGGTAATTAAAATAGGATGGACAGAGCTGGAGTATAGCCAAAGTGAGCTCCATCTCCCCTCAGACTTCTTTCCCAATCAGGCCTTCTGCCTAAAGCCAAATTGCTGCTAGTGACAGGCACACAGTAGTCTATGGCTGTAGTGAGTTATCAGCTTATGTATAATGGACATGTACATACAGTGGGACAAACACACAGGCTCAGAAATGCAGGTGCAAAGCAATCAGACAGTTACAAATGACAAAATTTGGGTGACTACACAGGTTATGTGTGTACTTCTCATGCTGCACTGAGGCAGAAATGCACACGAGAACAACACACACACACACACACACACACACACACACACACACACATTTCTGGTGCTGTTCAAAGCTGCAGCAAGGGCAAACGTTACTAACCAGAGTTTGACTGCAGTAAGCACATATACATTCACTGCACAGCTCTGGGCTAGAGGCGAGCACATGAGTATGCAGTGCACGCACTCAGACACACACTATGAGCACAGAATCGAACGCACGCACACTCCGGTGCGTACGACGGCTATGAAGATAATTACACGACAGTGACATTGGTTTTTTCATCTTTGAATTTGACCTGTTTTTAATGCCGCTATTATTCTGTTTTGTCACACAGTGTTAATGGTGCACTCTGTACTGTACAAGGTAGTCCATGACATCTGTCTCTAGGGAGCATCGTCCCCTCTGCTTAAGTGTGTCTTAAGCCAACCTTTGTGACTGTCTAATATACAGTTGTAAGCTTGAGAATTTGTGATTTTTTTTCATATGAATAACACATCACATTTACCAAAACTCCAGCCGAAAATCTCTTTTTCCTGTTACCTTGTTGTTTGGTTTGCATTCTATGTTTTACTGACCACAGTCCAACATTTCCCGCCTTTCATTTTTCTACTTCAACAATGACTATGCTAAATAGGCTGTGCTAATGTCTCAACGTGGCAGCCATTACCATATATCTCATACCCTTTTAGTGGCTTCTCTTATACTGGCGTAGAAGGTTTCACAGGCTGAAAGGTAGCTCATATTCTTGTCGTGCTGTTCTTTGTGTGCTGTGATCACCAGTAAGGGTAAATATAGCTCTTTTGGCAGAAGCCTGCTAAGAGGATCACAGCTCACAATAGGTGGTCTAAACACAACAGACATCAAAATGCCAAAGAACCTGCATGTGGATTGACGTGTGCACACATGCACCTGATACGTGCACGCACACACCTACAGCGTACACGCCCATCAGCAGAGACAACGCCTCCCCTGAGAGCTCTCTCTCCTCCTTGCAGGTATAATTGTGTTTCTGCTCCTCTCCTCTCAGTTGTGACTGGGCCCCAGATGAAAAGACATAATTAAAAGAGAAAAGTTGTGTTTGTTGCAAAGGAGGAATGGGTGTGAGAAAGGACAGGATGAAGGCAGGAGAAAGATTAGCCACAACAAAGCTTCATCAGGCTGCAAAACCATCTCAAGTAGCTGGGAGACAAAGGACTCCGATGCGCCTTTATCTCCCAATAAAAAACTCCTCCAAATCCCTGTGGCTAAGCTGCCATAACTAAAGCCTGCCGTTGGCTTAGGTCTTTGCTGAATTTGTTGGACAACAAAAGCAGCAAAATATGAGAAGATAGACCTTGTAAGAAATGTATATATATACCTCCATTCATTTCATGCAAAGGAGTAAAAAGTCTCAGCTGTGGCATTTGAGAAAAGGTTACTTTGTTATTTGCTTATTTTGTTTGTGTGTGCACACTCAGTGAAAGCCTGAAGTGGCCGGTCATTTTCTCACTTTGCAATTTTGCAATGTAAATGAGATCACAGAAGGCAAGAGATTAGGCTACCTTTATCTTCCAGAGTTGAAACAGCTGTGATATCACTCAAATTTCAGTTAAATGGGAGGACCAGCTGCATGGAAAGAGATTAATTCATTTAAAAGACAAACTAACTCACACTTTTAATGACTCTCACACACACTGTAACAAATACACACATAAAATATGCATGTATCTACCATCAACATGCTGTTAAACATGCTATTAACTGCCTGACCCTTTGATATGGGAGCTTCAGAGGTGTTGTTAAGGTGATACAATGGACAGAACAATACACTGCAAAATGAGCGCACATGTTAATACATTAGAGCACGCACAGAGACCACACAGTGTGCACGGGGATTCATAAAAGCACAGGCTGCACCTCAGGGGAGGAATCAGCGAAGACAGAGAGTCATAAAACTGAAGATGCATGGCCACTGTAAAGCATATGAAGGATTCTTACATTGAAAACAACTGCAAGGTATTATTACATTGTATATGTGGCTGATACAGCAACCAAATCCACCTGGTGCAGCCACCTTAGCCAATTGAACATCGTTTATCTTGGAGTACAGTTTATGACACTTTGGACAATTTAAAGCAGAGTTAGCCATAGGTAAAACTCCTCGGCTTGTGTGGTACCGATTATCTTGCTTCTTTTCCTTTTAAAACATCTGGAAGGACTTGTCTGAAAAGCCCAGTTAGGCTCCTGAAAGCCTCTCACAGGAACACAGAGAATGTTTTGCATAAAGGAGTACCTGTCTCAGGATAAGAGCTAGCCTCTGACATGTAAAGAAAGTATGTCTGCGTGACTCCTGACCCTGTGGCCCTCATAATCCTGCACAATGACTCCCTGAGGTCCATAGTCTGAGGACCCTGCTGGAATAGGTCACAGAACAGATGCCTGCCCAGCCAGATTCCTTCTGATCTTATTGCCCTGAGGTCTGCGGACTTCAACACCGTTTTCAAGTGTTGATTTTTGCTCGAAAGAATCCCACCAAACCCTACCACCAGAAAAACACTCCACTCTGTGTGAAACTTCAACACATACAGTATCTGGCTGCTTTTGAGGAAAATAAACATGAATGTCTTGACACTAATCATAACTTTGCTTTACTCCACAATCAGATTAGACATTAATCCTGTCGACTTTCTTTCTTTACTTTAGGGCAGATGGGAGTTGACGCAGCAAGTTCTGAAAGTTACTCAAAGTTCATCTAAACACTGTGAACGCATACATTAACATTCCTTCATTTATTAGCAAAGCAAGCAAGTAGGAGGTATCTGCAGTGAAAACAAAGACATCTACAGTGCTTATTGGTTAGAGAGAGTGACAAAAAGTCAAAGAAAAACATCAAGTTATTTCAGAAAAATCCTTTGGTAGCTTTAAAAACTGTCCTGGATGAAGAAAGCAAATCAATCCCATTGTCTGACATAATACAGATACAGAAACCAGAAGGTTTAAGGGGAGCTTAGAGCCCACAATGTTAAAAACCAGGAGTGTTTGAGTCACTCAATGTTCCTCTCTGTGTACCAAAGGTAAAGAGAAGCAATTTGTCACCAAATGCTTGACGTATTCTCTTGGCGATAGGAACAGAGAAGCTGTTAGGTAACATCTTTCTCCTTCCAACATCTTCTGTCTGTTTCTTCTCACTCTATTTAACACACACAAAGACGCGCACACACACACACACACACACACAAACACAAACACACAACCTCAGAGAGTCATTCTATACATTTCTACAAAACGTGCTCCTTAGCAACCCCAACACACTAATCTGCCGTTGATTTACTCCTTGTGGCTAGGCTGTATTATGCTGCAATCCAATCTAATTTTTTTTCTCCGTGCTTGAGATGCCCTGTTTGCGGCTTAGCATGTGATTGAATAGGGTCCTATGTGATCAATAGAGCTCATTAAATGTCCCTGTGGGCAGTTGTCTCACCCTGAAGCTCTCTTAGATTGCTTTTACCTGCAGCATGCTCTGCCTTTTTCCTTCAAGTGGTTCCAACTTTGTTTGCAGCATAATTAATTTTCTAATTGAATTACTCAAGCCTGGCCTTTGTGTGCTATTTTCTTAAATGCAGATTGAAGTATCCATTCGGTTCCCTTCAGTATAGGCTGTGGGTTTTTTTGGTGTGAGAAGGCTTTTTGGGATTGCTGTATGTTTGGGATGGGCGGGTGTTAGACTGCCTTCCAAAGGGAGGCTGAAGGAAACAGTGGCTGCACCTGTTGTTCCCTGCGGTTGCTGTGTGGTGGGGTTAGCACCTGCTCACACGGCTGCTGTGTGGCTGTCTGTGTGGGCAGCAGGGATAACAGGGAGACCATTCACACCCGCTCAGACTGCTGTCTGCAGCCCCTCTCCCTCAACGCTTGTTCACTCTGCAAGCTCTCCGCTCCATCATTTCTTTTTCTGTTTATACATCCTCTGCCTATCCACCCTCTGTAGCCTATATACCAGAATGTTATCTGCCACACTTTATCCTTTCTATCCCCAGTGTGTCTGTCTGTGTTTCTGTCTCTCCCTCTCCTCCTCCCTCCCTTCTTTTGTTTTTTATTGTCTCCAACTATCTCTTTTCTCTCAACTCACACAGAAAGACAAACGTAAACAGCAGCAGCTGGGAGCTGTTACAGTCCTTCTGTGGAACCCGATAGCCTTTAGTGTGAAGGATGAAGTTGTAAACAATGAATTACATATAACTACTAAATCACTTCAGTAAGAGCTGGGATGGGAGTGAGCATTTCACTTGGACCATGGAGGTCGAGAGTGTGCAGTGTGGTTATAAGGAATTTAGGTGACAAGTTACTGGAAGTGTGCGAGACACATTTTGGACAAAGGATGTATACTTTAGAGCTCTGACAGGAATATTCTCCAGGTTTTCTCATCTTTGGATCTGTATTTACATAAATAAAATGCTAAGAGATAAGATGGACATCTATGCAATAATAATCACATTAAATTTAAACACCAGAAATACAACGTGGACAGTACATCTGACATGCCACTCCTGTTTTTCTCCTGTGAATGAGTAATGACATAATCAGTTGACTTTATGAGCTTCCAAATCATCACATGTGACCTTTAACAGTAAACCTTAAGCAAACATGTATTAAAACCTGCAAAGCATGCATTCATACAATCAACATTTGAAAGCAATACGCCTCATTTAAATATGAACCGGGTCGTGATCTAAATAAGAATTTCAATCATGCTTTGTACTCTGTCCTTGCAATGCAGCGTTATAAATGTGCAAGTATTGTGAGCTCTTTCTGCTGAGACATCACTTCAAACCTATACGCGGAAGATTAAGCACTGTTAAGATCCAATGCAACACGTGAAAGAACAATGATATGCAACGAGAGATATGTACATGATGTGCAAATAACACCAACAAAAAAAAAAAAAAAAAAGCAAACTTGCAGCTAGACACAAAGAGCACTACGTGTCCACAAAGGTCCAGGCGATGCCAAACAGACATCTACAGGCTCACCCGGAGGAGCAATAATGCAGCATCGCGTTTGGTGGCAGTAATAAAATTGCGCACATGCTGTATATGTACCTGTTCATCCCCATTCACCCCCCGTCTCCCCTCACACATATCCATCTCTCAATCCCCACCATTTGGCACACTCACCGCACCAGATGGCCAGGTAGGGAGGCGGAGGAGGCAGGTGCCAGTCGCCAACTCGCCCTCTCCGGTCGCTCTTCTTCCTCTCTGTGGAGAAAAGGGTGATGGATACCACGGCTCTCGGTATCCAAATCCTCTCTGTATAATAAGAGCAGCTCCTCAGCCGCACCTCACCTGTCTCTTCCCTCTACGGTTCCTGCGCGTCGCCGTAGCATCACCGTTTACCGAGCGCGTCCAAAACGCCCAGTCAACTACAAAACGTTTCTCTCTCTCTCTCTCTTTCTCTCTCTCTCTCTTCTAAACCCCTTGGAGAGAAAGAGTCCGTAATCTAAATGTGTAAAAGATAACCTCTTCAGGTTTTCTGTGGTCCAGAATACGTTTTCTTCCCTCGGTAAGCCTTGTTCAAACCCTTGCAAAAAAATCCCAAATCCTGCAATTGCGGACTGTATTAAGTCTTCTGTCTGAGGGGGGGCGGCCAGTTGTCTGCACTTGGTCAAGCTATGAAATCAGTAGTCAGCAAAATGTAATCCCCTTTTTAAATTTACAGTGGCGAGGTGAAATGTCCAACGCAGAGCAGTCACAGTGACAGCAGGGGCCCATAATTCACACCCCCTGAAACACAGTCCTGCAGTGGATCAATGATGAATGGAGGATCTCTCTCTCTCTCTCTCTCTCTCTCTCTCTCTCTCTCTCTCACACACACACACACACACACACACACACACACACACACAGTCTGTGTCTGTGTTAGACCATTATTAAAAAACGAGTTTGATGGCCAGGATAGAAAGTTAAACGTCCTAAAACAGCAACATTTTGTAATAAAAATAAAATAAAATTTTGTTTTGTTTTAAACTTCATTAGCACTCTTTAGATATTCTGTGTCACCATTGGGTTTGAAATACTGGAGTAGATCCATCTTGGAAATGACGTGGAGAATATGAAGGGATTATTTGCAAAAGCAAATACTCTTTACATGCAGATACAAATACAGAGAACATCTGTCATTTATTGTGACATTATGTCATTTATTAGTACGGATCTTAAATATAATTTGGAGGTACTTATACTAGAAATAACATTTATTTTGATGATTTATGCTAATTAATACTTCCATGACTAAGTTTCAGGGTGAAATATTGTACCTCTCTGCTACATTATTCCACAGTTATAGTCATAAAGGTAAGATTTTGTATTTAGATAGCTAACAGCTTGTTAAATATCATGCATTAGTATTGAGTGGTATTGTAGAGACAACCCAGTACATGAAGTAATTAAAACTAACTCCCACAGGACCGGCTATAACATTAAATGCTGTTTGGATGTTTATAGATCAGTAGTGATTATCAAATAATGTAACCTTTAATAATGTAATACTCCATACATACAGCATAATGAGAAAGTATAAATGACTGAGTCATTTCACATTGTTGTATTTTTTACTTGAGTAAAAAAAGGATCTGAATAATTGTTCCACCACTAATCCTGGATATGGTTTTAAACATTTAGACTGAAGTAAATATGAAACACAAACACCTTTTTAAAGATAAGATAAGATAAAATATACTTTGATGATCCCATAGCATTTGTTACAGCAGCTCATACTCATAAATAAGAAATATATATATATAAAAATCTAAGATATACTGGAAACAGAAAAAATAACAGTTATACTACTACTACTACTACTACTACTAATAATAATAATAATAATAATAATAATAATAATAATAATAATAATAATAACAAGTAAAATCAAAATCAAAATAAAACGTATATACAGTATATACACCTTTCAAATATATGGATATTCATGCACAAATATATCTCTATATAACAGTATATATAAATCAGACAGGGAAATGTATTATAATTTACAGTCATGGTGTATAGTTTTATTTTTATTCATATATTTAATTTTTATTTCAGTTTCCCATGTTGGATTAATAACATCTGTCCTCTTTAAAAAAAAAGTTATATATTCTCAGTTTGTTGATAGGATATTTGAAGAAGTGCGTTATGTTGCTGTATGATAATAATAAATAACAAAATGTCTATAATAAAAGTAATGCATCTTCACCCCTTTCTGCAATCTGACACTATATGCAATCACTTTTGAATTTGCACATTATTTAACTGTAAATACCTTTAATCTATATATATATATCTATATATTATATATTATATATATTATATATATATATATATATTTTATATATATATAGTTTAAATATATATATAGTTTATTTTTTTTGCTTTTTAATAGATGGTTACTTGTTTATGTTTTTGTTTGTTTGTATACTGGAGTAACAAAAACAATTTCCCCCTGGGATTATCAAAGTATTTCTGATCTGATCTGATTCTGATTCTGTCATTAGCTATAACAGAGCTGTAAAAATGTTGCGGTGGCCTTAAAATGAATTAAAATGAACAATAAACGTGATTTTTGATCAATTTCATCAGGACACTTTGTGATAAAGTTTTGAAATGGACTAGGCCCTTACGTCACTTCCGGGTTTAGTCGGACCAGTAGTAGAAAAAAAAAAAAAAATCTGGTTGCCATGAATTTGAGCTAGCTAGCCACCGACAACTGTCAACAACGACACTCGAGTAAAACCATCCATGTCCAGACACAGGCGCGGTTCTCGGAGTCGTGTGCTGCCTGTGCGTACAAGCCGCTGCCCCGCAGCCTCACACCGTGAAGCGGTGAGTAGCTCCGGGGATAGCCCGCTAGCCGCTGTCGCTAGCTGGAGATGATATTCCGCCTGCTAGCTGCTGCTGCAGCTCCTCGCTTCGTGTTTGTCTGATAACAGCAGGGACGTGTCGCTCATCCACCTCCCCAGCTTGTCTGCACGCTGTGTCGGTGTCCGGCTCCCGCTATGTGCAACACATCCCCGGCTAACGTTAGAGGTTGATGTCGGTGTTAACCGTGTAGCTACCATTAGCATATGATCCGCTGAGTGTCTGTGTTGAGGGGGTGTTGTAATTAGTCACCAGTGTCTGTGATCACATCATCTGAATCACTTAAACCCCGCGGTGACATTTCAGGACATGGATGAATACATGTGACTTCAGCTCTAATACACGCTGGTTAGTTAACACGGGCTGTGAAATGATGACAACAACAACAACAACAACAACTGAGCCCGGCTTGTCTTTGTCTTTGAGTCATTGCTCTCTCTTCCTCATAGCTGTGATGCCAGGCTACTGTTTGCCCTTTGGCCAGTGTTTGTAACTGCTGTATATTTTTATAAAGCCTTTTAATGTTTATCATATCACTTTATATCAGATAAGAACTACATTAAAAGACCAGAGCAGCTAAGTGGTCATGCCTTTGTGTGACTGTAAGATGTTGTGTACAATGTGTTTTGCCATTTTAACGTGTTATTGTTTCCTCCTTCTTTTTTTTTTTTGAATCAAGATCCAGCTGGCTAAGTGACTAGACCGGAAAAGCTTGGCACCGTCGTGTGCCACTTCATTTCAAGACCCGGGGATTTCTGAATCCAGGTACGTTCATGACAGGATATCTGTGCAGGAAGGTGGTTAGTGTCGTTTATCTTTACTACTCCAGGGTGGAGATGTGAACATCTACTAGGCACTGACAGATAAATGTTCAAATTCAGCCACTCAGCAGTGAATCAGAAGATATACTTTATTAATCCCTCGATGGGGAAATTATTTTTTTTCACTCTGTTTTATTTTTACATGCATTTTAACCCAGACACACACACGTATTTTTGGTCCATGCAGGACTTGAACCGGCCACCCTCCGGTACCCAAACCAAGTCCCTATGGACTGAGCTCATTACTTTGTGTTTGAAATCTATCAGCCGCTTTCAGATTCGACCACCATTTGGCTGATGGGTAGTCTTAATTTCCCATCCCGTTCTCCTCTGATTAATAACCGGAAGCAAACATAGGATGTGGTGGAGCAATGAATCACCTGCTGGACCCGCAGACCCCGATGCCTCACATCTCGTAGTCAACGTAGTTATTATATGACGATTTTTGCCCCATTGATTAAACATGTGGCCCCTTGCAGTGTGATGTAGTGCCGCTGCTCATTTTCCCTCAAGCTTAATAAGTTTGATATTTCAGTAAAATGTAACAGCGGAGGCGCCGACCCCGTCCAATTTGACTCTTGCATGTTTTTCCTATTATGTTTTTCTGCCACCTAATTACTCTGTCTATCATGTTTGTTTCCCCACCAGAAGATGAACGGTCTGTCCATACGAGAGCTATGCTGCCTGTTCTGCTGCCCCCCTTGCCCCAGCCGCATTGCAGCCAAACTGGCTTTCCTGCCTCCAGAGCCCACCTACGCCCTTCTCCCTGACCCAGATCCAGGTACTGGAGCAGGAACTGCTCCTGGATCCAGCTCCGGGGCTGCCGTGCCTTCTCTTGGAGCCCCGGGACTGCGTTCCCGGCTCAGCGCTGGTAGTGGAAGTGACAGAGGAGGCGGAGGCGGAGGTGGAGGTGGTGGTGGTGGAGGAGGAGGTGGTGGGGGTGGAGGTGGAGGAGGAGGAGGAGGAGGAGGTGGTGGTGGTGGAGGAGGAGGTGTTGGTGCCGGCAGCGGTGGCGGTAGCAGCAGCAGTGGAAGTGAAGGCAGGTGGAAGCTTCATCTGACAGAGAGAGCGGAGTTCCAGTATTCACAGAGAGAGCTGGATGTGACGGATGTATTCCTGACCAGATCCAGCCGAGGGAACAGGGTGGGATGCATGTACATCCGCTGTGCCCCCAATGCCAGGTGAGACACGCGTGACCTCCTGAACACCTTGAAACCTGTCCTGTATCCCTGTGTTTCGGTTGTGCTTTAGATAGCTTTCCAATCTTTCATTGTAGCCAAATGCAAATCTATTTTTCTCAGTCATATCCCATGTTGTCCTGTCAAATTCAGCCTCTGCCTGCTTCCTAACTTCCTTCTTCTTCGTCTTTTTTCTCAGGTTCACAGTGTTGTTTTCCCATGGCAATGCAGTAGACCTGGGCCAGATGAGCAGCTTCTACATCGGCTTAGGCACTCGCATCAATTGCAACATCTTTTCCTATGATTACTCAGGCTACGGTGTTAGCACTGGCAAGCCTTCTGAGAAGAACCTTTATGCTGACATTGATGCTGCCTGGCACGCCCTACGTTCCCGGTAAGCAGGCAGAAACTGTCCGATCCCATTCCCACAGAGTACGAAATGAACAGCCAACAAGCACCAAATGCCAGTTAGTGTCTTCAGTCACTCACATCACCGGCCAGTAACTTTCTTTTGTGGAAGTAATATTTTGGTTGGCTCAGTTACACACAAACCGTGCCCCTGTTGATCACAATAGTCCCTCTGTGAATAGCCGGTCAGATCAATGGCTCTGTATCAAACAGGCTGGAGATTGTCTGTCACAAGTAGCAGCATCTAAAATTCAGAAAAACATTCCTCTTGTTTATCTGCTGCCAGTGTGGTTAATGAGCCTCATGTTAGCAGAAACTTTCATTCCTAAGTGGCGACACAAATAAACTTTGAGGCCAGTGAAACATCAAGACAACAAACATTTATGTTATGTTATATAAAAATTCTGTATTTACTCCGACAATCCCTGATTCTGTGCTGAAGGTAGTATTTAAACAGGTATGGTTATATCCTGTATCGGTGTAAAAAATGTCTGATAATCATCGTTACACTCTTTGCTTATGATCTCTTTCAAACTTGGTCTACATGTTGTTCCCATTTGTTTGACTGAAAGGCTTTTTGCACCGTGTTACATCTACACCGTGTGCACGTCAGTGCTTTTGCACTTTGCATCTCAGCAGAATAAATTTGACTCTTTATCCCTGCTGATATCTGCATGTGTTTGCTCAGGTATGGCATCAGCCCTGAGAATATCATCCTGTACGGACAAAGCATCGGCACGGTGCCCACGGTGGACTTGGCATCACGGTTTGAGTGTGCTGCTGTGGTCCTCCACTCTCCTCTCACCTCTGGCATGAGAGTGGCCTTCCCTGACACCAAGAAAACGTACTGCTTTGATGCCTTCCCCAAGTAAGTTTCTCACTAAAAAACCTCAACATTGTAAGCTTTAAAAGAACAGAGCAGCTGTTGTGATAATGAATATAGTTAATTACATGAAACTCGAATGGTGACAAATTATCACAGCTGGAAAAGAAGTATGAACATGTTAATTAGACTCCTGTGGTATAATCTGCTTCTCTCTTGTTGGCCAATATGTTCCAAATATTATATTTGTAAATACACAGCTTCCAAATTTTAAGTCGTATTGTGCATTATAGTACAACACGGAAGCAGTGTGACACATCTGTCTGGAGGCTGAATGCACTTATTATGAGTCACGATGAGACAAAAGTGTCAAGTAAGGTTGGGCAGTCTGAGAAACACTGTGAGACGATAGAAATGTGTCTACCAGGACAGAGATACAGAGATATTTTCATACCATTTATATCGATCTATTTACCCCCTTAATATCTCTAGTTATATTAGACCACTGTGGGCAATGTTGCGTATCATTTAATTGGTTTACAAGAGTTTATTTTTTATCTGGATCCCCATTGATTGTTTCCTTGGCAACAGCCACAATTCCTGTGGTCCAGAGTTGTTTTTTTTCTGCTGCAAATGTGATGAAGTACCTTAATTTGCCAGGTATTACATTTGCTCACATTTTGCTTTTGGCTATTTCAGTAGTGACACAAAAACATCTTTATCTCAATCTTGTTATTTATTACTACATGCATCACTCCGCGTTAAATGTGTTGTAGTGTGTTATATTAATGGTCATCATCTGTCTCAGACTGTAACAAAGTTTGCACTGCAAAGACGAAACACATTTCTACAAGAAGTTTAGAAAAGCACACAAGGGACAGCCTTTTACTGCTTCCTGTTAGAAACTCGGCCACTGTCAGTAATGAATACACACATTCTGTATTTTGTTGCCTCAACAATTCAAGAGCTCACCACCAGCCGCCTTTTGTTAGTTGTGCTATTTTAGTGGGAGACAGCCGTGGGCAATTAAACACTGACTCAAAACACTGTTAAATCGCCTTCTATCGGATGTGTGTGTGTGTGTATGTGTGTGTGTGACGGTATTTCAGGGTTTTTTTTAGGTCTGGTTTTCTGCTTCCTATTTGGTGCTGAAGAGAGCACACCTACCTCAGATAATATTAAAAATGGATTGTTTTAGCAGAATTTTAAGATGTGAAATTGACTGATGTTTCCACCAAACGACTGTCAGCAGACTCTTATTTCACTGCTTGCATATATAATTAGGGTTGCAAAATTCGGCGAATTTCCATGGGAATTAATGGAAATTAATGGGAATAAACAGGAATTTACAAAGTTAAAGGATGGCTCTTAACAGGGGACTTAATTATAGTTAATGAATATTTGCATTATGCATTTCCTGGTGCATTAATACCCTACCATCATTTTTTCTTCCAGCATAGAGAAAGTGTCAAAGATCCCGTCTCCAGTACTCATCATTCACGGTACAGAGGACGAGGTGATCGACTTCTCTCATGGCCTCGCCCTGTTCGAGCGCTGTCCCAAGGCCGTAGAGCCCCTCTGGGTGGAGGGAGCCGGTCACAACGACATTGAGCTTTACAGTCAGTACCTGGAGAGGCTACGGCGCTTCATCAACCAGGACCTGGCTGCACAGCATGCCTGAGAAACAAACAACAAGCCTCTCTCTGCGTTTGTATGAATGAGACTGATGTGTGTGTTTGTGTGTGCATGTGTGTGAGGACGTCGGCATGTTATGGGTGACTTGGGGGATGTGTGATTTTCTTTGTCACATCTGTGTGTCTTTGAAGCAGCACACCTTTAGGTTACTTTTTAACACGACATGTTAAAATAAATCCCCTCTTTTAAAGGTGAGAACGGTTTTTAATACATCATTAGCCGCCTCCATCTGTGTGGTGGAGCGCGGTGAAACACTAGAAACAAGAACTTGAGATTCAGCAGCTTCACAGATATGTTTTTTTTTTTTTTTTTAACGTGGGAAATGTTTTGAGTTGACATGAATTAAGAAGTAACAACAATGTGGTTTGTCCCAAAAGGCACACAGATGTAGTTTTTAAGTAATGCCATGTTAGTGAATGTATGAGTCATAGATGTAAGTGTATATTCATATCTCCATGGACCTGTGACACCTGAATAATATGTGCGTAAGCTTGTGTGTGTATGTGTGTGTGTGTGTGTGTGTGTGTGTGTGAGAGGCATTGCTGAAAGAAATGAAGGACATCCTGATGTTTTTGACAGCTGCAAGTGGAGGAGGCTAATGGAGACTTATCAATATTGATGTTTTTTTTTGTTTCTTTTTTTGCGTATGTATGAAGAATACCTCCACAACTTGACCAGATCTCTCTACAGTGGACAAACACTGGTCAAGCACGTGCCGCCCCCTCGCCCTTCCTCCTTCACTCCCTGTTTACCTGTTAATGGACATCCATCTGACTGCCAGGGCATTTCCCAAGTTGTTGTCCAGCTAACACTAACCTACTTTATTTGTGTGGTTTTGGGGGTCCATCTCCTTCTCTTTTGGTGTCAGTTATGGTGGACACACAAAGATTAGTCTGGAGTACTGTCATAGCTTAAATGGCAATTTTTTTTTGACTCTGATAAGATCACAGAACGGCCAGCTTCCACTTCATTTCCTGGCTGTGCTGTAGCTTCAGTCTTTTAATGTCCGCAGAATTGCAGCAGCGACTTAGGGGGAATTATCTTAATTTCCTTGTATTGGTTTTTCCCATCCAGTCCTACATATTTGTCATGAAGAATGATTGCATGGCTGAAATGGAGAGTCAGACCTTTGAAAGCCACACTGACAATATCTCCATTTATGTGGACATTTCTTTGGCATTAATAGAACAGCTATAGAAGTTCAGGTTTACTTTGTAACTTTCGTGTCACATTAGATCGGTTGGCTCTAAACAGAGGGTCGAAGCCCTTTTAGTATTCACTGATGTGCGACGTTTAGAGGTTGGGCGCACCGCAGTCAGATTTAAAGGAATAGTCTGACATTCTGGGAAATGCAGTTTTTCGCTTTCTTGCCGAGTACTCGATGAGCTCTCATGTAGAAGTGACTGCACCCAGTTTTTACATTTAGTTTTTATATGGATTACACAAACAAGATGCAGCCAGTTGATTTGTGAACTTAAGAGGTGCTGGCAGGTGAATTTTGTTACCTTTTATACAGAGCCAGCTTAGCTGTTTCCCCCCTTTTTCCAGCCTTTATGCTAAGTTAAGCTAACCAGCTGCTGGCTGTGGGTTCATATTTAGCGTACAAACGTGAGAGCGGTGTCATTCTTCTCACTGAGCCCTGAGCAAGAAAGCAAACAAGTGTGTTTTCAAAATGTCTACCTGTACGTTTAAGTCTGAGTTGCATCTATCGAGGGAGGTCTGTGAATAATTTGTCTTTTCTGGTGAACAAACTTGAGGTTGTGGCTGGATTTGGAGGTTCTAAGGGCGTAAGGAGACAACATAGCTGCTCTGTTCATCAAACTAGTAAGAATCATGTCTGTTTCTTTTTTTTTTTTACTACAGAATAGTTTTTTGCTTCATCAGAATTTGTGTAATCTTGATTATCTGTTGTCTTACAGCACAGTTTGTTTTCCAAGTGTTGTTCCAGTAGCACTCATTACCAGGGTTAGTCAGCCTCCTGTTCACCCTCAGCACATTTATTTTTGTCTTGATGTAATTAATCCCAATGTGTTTGACGTAGTGTAGGGCCATTGATTGTTCGTCTCAGAACCATGCGTGTCGACGTTGTGACTAACAATGTGATTCAGATCGGGTGCCAGGACGGGACATCATGCCTACTAGCTCTGTTTAACCTCTGTGGCCCTAAAATGTACAGGAGCTCTCTTATGGGTGGCAGCACACTTCATGTCTGACACAAGCCATATTTGAGCCTCTCACTGTTGGTGTGGTGCAGGTTCCACCACACACACCTTTGCACATCATCATCATCACACACATACACACATTCAAACACAACATACACACGCACGCATACACACGTAACACACGAGTACTGTAGTATACAGTATATTTACACATTTATATATATCAGATCAAGCATGACAAAAGCAGGTCTTAAGTTCAGCACTATTGTACAAAGCATCCAAAGTGTAATAAGGGTATAAAATGTAAGTTTGTGTGTGTTCATTATTATTGACTGTCTTCTACAGGCCAGCATTAAGGATACTAACATCATGTTTGAATAAGTAGTAATCAGCCTTGTGTGTAGACCTGAAAAAGTACAAGAAATCGTTTTATGGTCGCACCTCAGTTCAGATCTACACAAGGCGTCTACTCCAAAGGAGACCCATCAGTTTCAGTGATAGTAGCTTTTTTTAAAGGAACATGTACTGAACTAGCACTGATCTGACTACTCCATTTTGGGAGTACAAGTGGGTCTTGTTAAGCAGTGGAAAGGTTACTGAACACCACACTTTCTTTCTCTCTTTTGCTCTCTCCCTCTCTCTCTCTCTGTCATTACTTGGAACAGGGAATCTTTCCATTCTCATCCTGTACTTTGTGTCTCTGATACTTAACTAATGTAAATCTGTTACCATCATGAACCAGGGGTCTGAGCGGTCAGAAGGAATTAGAGAGAATTATCGCCTCTGAAAGTAGAAGTAGGCCTCAGTTTCTCCTGGACATGTCGTGTTATCAGGGAAACCACTGGATCCACCTTTCATTTATGGGGTTCAAGAAACGGGGGTGGAAATTTGCCGTTTTATTGATGCACCACTATGGTTGATGTATATTGTATCCTCTGGCCCTGAATGTTTATTGATGGGGGTGGGTGGGTGGGTGGGAGGGAGGGTTGAACAGTGAAAACTGTATGCATGTCTATTGTGTTTTGCAGAGCAAGTGACGGGGTGGGACGTTATCTCTATTATGTATTCTATGTGAGGGTAGAGCTGAACTCATAGCATCGGAACATTGAAGCGCTTTTAAGAAGAAAAGAAAAAACGGGACATTTATTTGAATTTTTTATCGCTGATACTAACTGATGTATTGTTATGAGTTTTGTGCTAGAGTTTGAGCGGGGCAGTGGCGGGTGGGTGGGGGGTAGACAATATTAGTGGGCTGTTTATATGGTTACTGTACTTACCTATTCTATTCTTTGTATTATGATTTGTAATTTTATGTTGCTTTTTTTGAACTGAGAATATGATGTAATGAAATTAATTCATGGGACTGAATCTTGACCTTTTTATGGACAACAAAATAATAAAAAAAAAGATCACTTATGTACAAAAATATGAAATTTACCGCATTGTTTTTAGAACCATCATTGTATTTTTATATAGTGCATAATTTAACAAGAACGGGCACAAGATCTGGTAGTCAGTGAAGGAACTGCAATATTATCCATGTGCATAATGAAACATTTAATTACAATTTGGATGACATGACTTACTATCATAATATGATAATGAAAGTCTCTTCTCATAATATATA
Organism: Larimichthys crocea; assembly: GCF_000972845.2. Classification (NCBI taxonomy): domain Eukaryota; kingdom Metazoa; phylum Chordata; class Actinopteri; family Sciaenidae; genus Larimichthys; species Larimichthys crocea. The sequence continues at coordinate 16,263,978 of NC_040022.1, forward strand.
CAGATAATATACAGTTAAAATAATCCTGGATAAATGCAGACGTGGAAGAGTTTCGGAAAACATCAATAGTTTAATGAATATTTTTTAAATTCATAATATTCACAATATTACAGCAGACATACAGTCACTTATGTGTCACCACATATTTTTGATGATTAATGTGACAAACAGGCAGCAGCAAAATATTTTAACATTTGTAATTTGAAGGCGTTGCAGTGCCTGAAATGTGCAAGTGAGGTCCTGCCTCATGTTTAATGGGTGTGACTGCCCTCTGCTGGCTGAGTGCTGCCATTAACGATCTTACTCTTAAAATAAAATGTCTGTAGTCTACTGTCTAGCAGTTAACTTATAACATGTTAATATGAATCCTCATTTTATAACATACATAGTATTCCAAATCAAATAAATACAAAGTGATTCCTTCTGGTTAAGATCCGGTCCAGTGTTTTCTCGCTGTTCCAGTTTGTGTTGATCAAAGATGGCCAGCAACCTCTGCTAGCTGAGCTCAGCTGTTCACCGGCCAAGAAATAAACATGGCTTCAGCAGGCTGCCTCCATATGGCTCAGTGCAGGAGATCCTCACGTCACTTTTTGATCCGTCAGCAGAAAACGAGTGCACTCCTAACAGAAATATTGCCATGGTGTTTTGCTGCCAACAGTTAGTCATCCATGTAGTTCACCACATGTGGCCTGGTTCAGACATCCCAAAATCCTATTTTTGCTGACCTGCATCAACTGTAAACATGGCAGTAACACAGGAGTTTAATTTCTACTGTGAGGCAACTTGTTTGTGCACAATATTCTAAATTTCTTAGGACAAAACCGTAAAAGATGTGCTGTATGTCCAGTGGGCCGAGTCTCACTGCTTTTGGGAGTCTGTCTAGACATGGATCAATGTACAGCAGTGGTGCATTGCATGACTTCCTAGAAGGATTTCTTACAGTCCGCTGCCACAGGCTACATTTCTTTGTACCTGCAGAAGAAAAAGCAGCAGCATGAAGGGAGGACAGCGGTGGAGCCAGTGCTAATGCTTTGATTATGTAATAGTAGCATAATGTCCTAAAGTCCTGCCATTAAAATGTACTCAAGTAAATGTACAAAAGTATTGTCAGCTGAATATAAGTATCAAAGTTCTCATTATGCAGAATTAATTTTAAATGCATTAATATGTAAAAGCTTTTACTTTACGTGCTGCACGGCAATACTTTCTTTCTTTTAAAAATCATATTTTATGTGTTAATTACATGATTTGTATGTAAAATAACACTATCACTATTTTAAAACTGCTGGGGGTAAAAAGAACATTTTTCTCTAAAATGTTGTAAGATAAAAGTTAAAAAGTTACTTTTCATCACTGTACACAGTAAGAATTTCCATATTAAATTCACGAGAATATATTTAAAAACCTTAATCTTTAGGAGGTTTAAGTGGAGTTCCACATTGTTGTAAAAACTGGTCAAACGCATCACCTCATTTGAACTTTTTACTTCATAGGACATAGGTGTGACATAGGTGTGGAATGTAACCACATATCTTTGGTCCACGTTGCCGTCATGAACCCGCAGAACTACTTTGTTCATTTCTTATCTGTTGTTCAAGGAAGCCTAATTGTTTTAAGTCAAAACCGGTTTGAGCCAACCCAACTTTCTTCCACCACCATCCCTAACCAGACTTCCTCCTCTGTCTTTCTCGTGAGCTTTTTTTCCCCCTTCCGCCTGTCCATCTGTCTGTCTACTCACTCTCTGTTGTGTAAATACAAGTCAGTCAGGGCTGTCTACTCACTCTCTGTTGTGTAAATACAAGTCAGTCAGGGCTCCCAAAGATTTCAGCTGCTCTTCCAGTGCTATGATCCTCAGCCCGATATATCCAGACACCACCAGGAGCAGCACCATTCTACAAACACACAACCACACAAAGTTGGTGAGTGAAATGTGCATTGCCATGGGTGACTGTTCTCATGACACTCATGACAATGCACATTTCACTCACCAACTTTACAAAGGGAAAGTACATTCTTCAGAAGCAATCAAAAGCTCAGAGATTGGTCACAGATAGGTACATACTGTACCGTCCTAACAAAGAGATAACAGTAAATTGCATCTGTGTTGAGCCTGAGAGAACATTGTATGATTTCTATTGCCGCATCTCGAGGATGAGATTATTTTCTTTCCTGGAGAGGTTCCAGTCAATCCAGAAAGTCAACATACCAAAATGTGCTTCCTTCAAGTTTCACTGAAGTAAAATTACATCAGCTAAATATGAAGGATCAAACTGTAATTTTGTATATTATTTGCAGTGTGTAGGATTTAGTGACGTCTAGCGATGTGATTGTAGGTTGCAACTAGCTCGCTTCACCCTACTTTTGTGTGTGTAGGAAAAACTACGGTGATCACAAAACTGGCAAAAAACGTGAATGGTCAGTGTTTTGATTTGTACGTTCTGGGCTACTGTAGAAACATGGCAGCCTCTGTGGAAGAGGACCTGCAGCCTCTGTAGATATAAAAGTCTTATAATTACACTATATTCTGTAATTGGGGCCTGTAAATCTTACATACCGGACCTTTATGTCTTGCCTTTATGTCTGTAGTGGAGTAAAAAAGTACATGACTGTATTTCCTTCTGAATTGTAAAGCAGAAGTATGAAAAGATGACACTTAAATACCTAACAATTGTACTTAAGTGCAGTATTTGAGTGAATGTAGTTATTAAAGCACCTGGAGATGGAGCTGTAAGGAATAATGATACTCACAGCGTCATGTAGAAGTAGCAGAGAACGCTGAGATTCCTAATTTCTCTGAGGTGGAAGAACGGTGAGACACTCTCAATGATCCTCCAAATCCATGTTACACCTGGTTAAGAAGAAAATCAGCCAACAACACTTTTCTCTATGCTTTATGGGTAATTTGAGTACATATTACAGTATGTGTGTATGTCTGCTTATGATCGATTACCTCTGTCGTCTTCATCTGTTAAGCTGTTTTGACGGGTGGCGCTTGTGGGACCTGGAAAATCACACATGTACACAGCTGCATTCAGTGATATTATGATTTTTCAGAATAGCAATAAAAATGTAGTGAATAGAAACTAGAAAAGCTCGGAAAAAAACTCATTATTGCTGAAGAGATAAGATATCTGAGATCTGCTGGTACAAGAGCCAAACAAAACAATAATAAGCAGTGATGATCACCTCATTACACACTTCCCTCCCTTTGTTTTCTCACCTTCAATGGACATCTGAGGAAAGTCATTATCAGAATCAATGCTGTTCTGTCTTCTCAATTCACAACCTACACTGTCCTCCAAACTGGAATAACTGGAGGCCTGTAGACAAGGACAAGAACAAGGACAATGAAAGTCTGGAAAGTCTGACATGGTGCACTACGCGCTTTACTGGTTCGACTATAACAAGACAACAGAAGTTCCTGGTTAATTCTTTGAAATGAGTAAACCTACCATGTCTTGATCACCTTCGTTCTCTGCAGAGGAGAGATGAGGGCTGCCCTATTTCAGACAAACACAGAAACATGAGTTCAAACTGAAAATGTTCTTTTGTCTGAGGAATGACGCTGTAGGTCGGTGGAGCAACTACCTGTGCTTGTGAACAGACAGTTTGCAGGAGTTGATAACACATCTCACGGTTCCTCAAAGACACAAATGAGTACTAAAAGAGAGAAAAAAAGAGGCAGAACAAAGGGTTGATCTTGGAACAAAGCAAACTACGTGTACCCTCACTGTTAAGGAAGTTAATTTGATGTCTTGACTTGACGACATGTCAGTTTATGAATTATAATTATTATTATTACCAATTAGAGAAACTACTGCTGGCTACTCGTAAATGTGATGTTTAATTTAATTGGGACAAGTGCCAAGGCCACATAGTGCAGGATTTAGAGGCTTAGCCATCCCTAAATGATCCATTGTACAAATACAAAATGCACCAAATCACATACAAAACAGCACAAATAGTAATACAATGTAAAATATGAAACAAGTTAAACTAAAAGGCACCTGATCATCCAGGCATACAGTTCAACAACAGAGAAGTACGTCTGTTTACAGGAGGTTTAACAATTTCAATCCTCCATAGATGTTACTGAGCCAGAAACCCCAAGAGCTTTAATCACATCACTGAGCACCTTTGGAGCCTGATTATGTAGGCATTCAAGTTTGATAAATCTGTCTCAGAGGACATCACAATCTGTACAACCGAACCGAAACACTCCACATAGACGGTGAAACACAATAGTGGAATTAAGATATTAAAGATAAATAAAATAGTAAAATATATGTTTTTAAAGTGTCTGACCTTGTCTCCATCAGCCGTTTGAACAGACAACATGGATAAAGCTGAGTTATGTTTCTTCACCTCCCCGACGTTGGACACAGGAATCACCACCTGCAGTATGTGAATTAAATATGTCGATTTGATGCCTTTAAGAGGAAATTATACTCATATTGCACAAGTAGACCATTCTCAATGTGACGTGAAACACAGATAATCGAACATAGATAATCAAGGTAATGAGCCAACCTATTATTTTATCCATAAACAAATCCATCCCTGTTGAGTCGGTCCTTGATATTAGGTTTAAAAAAGCCTTGATGAAAGTGAATTCCCAGCTAATGTTGATTTACAACATTAAACTCAAAAGTCTGTTCTGCCACATTTACTATTTTATATATATTATATATATTATATTGATATTATATATTCTATCTATATATATATATTAATATATATATATATATATATAAAAGTTAGTTATTTTAAATTAGTGCCACAGCTGCGGTGAGAATTGGGCTTCTCTTTAATGTGTGTGGGTACGTTACCTTGGTGTCTTTGAGCAACACGGATGAGTGGAAACATATGTGGTTCTCAGAAATATACATTTTTCCATGATACAGCACCTCCTTCTGCAAGGCACAGGTGAATGCTACAATAGAGAGACACACACACACACATAATTTGAAATTGAGTGTGTGCTTCTCTCATAAAAGAAAACCCATAAACAGTGTCACCTTGACCACAGAGACGTGCCTGCTAAAACATTTATTAAAGTTCCTCATTGATTGCAGATCGCTTGGCAAACACTGTATTTAGGCAGAACTTAATCGAACGGGAAGTAAAAAAGGACACAATGTGATGTGTTTTAATAATCAATATCAATGAATAAGTAACAGACTATAGACCTGAGCTCTACTCACAGTGTGTCAGGTTCTCTCCCTCTGGAATCTCTTGAAACAGTTTGTGGAAGGTCTTGTAGTGTTTCACGAAACTCTGAAGAGAAAAAAACAGTGAAATATTAAAAGTACTTAACTGGGAGTTGAGTGATGCAACTGCGGCAAGTGTCATGATTGCTGTCTTTCTGCTCTGTATTTGATCTCTACCAACTCCTATAAGAAATATCTGTCTCTTTTGCCAAATGATCGACCAGCTAGTAAACCAAAAACAGCAAAGTGGTGGGCCAGACAGCTGAACAATGAGCTGCACATTCAGGTGATAATTGTCTGTAGCTTCACATTGTTTTCCACATTGTCATTTGGTACATTGTTTTTGTCAAAATATTGATTACAGTTGCTTTAATTCTTCCAGTGCTGCTGCGAAAATGTGATAAAATATGCACGTTGCTGGGAATAGGAAGCTTGATGATGTGAAGAGGGCTTACGTTATTACTGATGAGCCCATCTAATCGGTCAAGGTTCTCCTCTGCTATAGTGTTCTTCCTGAGGACACAAACAAGACAAATTAACTAACAAAACCTGTCTTATCATGTCTTTGTCTAGGTACAAGTTTACATTTTTAAGCCGTCTCCACCTCATTTACCTCATGTGCAGGTGGTTGTGATTCAGCTCCTGGATCTCCAGTTGAGCATCCTCCAGACTATGAGTCTGTCTTGATTTCTTACTACTAAACATGCTGCTGCCTCTTCTTCCGACAAGGCGTCCACCTCCATCCAGACAGCTGTCCCAAGAGGGCAGGAGATAAATGTCAGACTGATGATCCAGCTTTGTATATGACACACACAGGTGGGACGGATATAGAACAACATGAAGTTAAGAAATCACACAAAAACACGAATCAAAGCCCAGTGGAAACATCAGCGAGTGTGTTGGATTGTGGGTGGAAAAAAAACCCCTCCTGTGTGCTGATGGTAGACATTTCATTATCTTCACTTACATTGTTTTCATCAGGTGAAGTCAGATTTCCCAGAGAGATGAATGTGATTCATTTACAGACACAAAGAGTCTCTCACAGAAAGGATCAACAAAAGTATATTTAATGTGTAGCATTAACAACATCAAGAGAATATGCTGCTCTTTGTTTGTGAGTCCAGTCTCATGTGTTCATCAGTTTGAATAGCTACTTTTTGTGAAAGGCAAAGTAAACCTCACTCGCTCTTGACTCCTTGAGAAACCTGCCTGAGCACAGCTGGTACTTTCTCCCTGTGTTTGGGTAACTGTCAGCCTATTAGACCTGCAGTTAGTCTGCAGTCTCTGGGCAACAGCAGGGATCCCTGGAGAATGGTTTCACTTTTGTAAACCAGCAGCTACAAACACTGCCAACAGAACAAGAGTATTGTGCACACCTGGTGCTTAGAGTGGCTTATTTATAGCGTTGGTCAGCTGTAAAAGATGAATATTGTTCTCTAATTTCAACAAAATATTATGAAGAATGTTAAAGGGACAGAGAAAGAAAAAAAGACCTTAACAGTAAAATATTAATACTCACACAGAGCTGTCCAGAGAGAATCTCCTGCCTTTCAGACTCATGATGCAAAATAAACACTCTCATACACATGCACACACCTGTGTAAGTGTAAGACTGTAACTGAAAGACTTCACATTTACAAACTCAGTGACACACCTCTTGTGTGATTCTTTGGCTTTTGTTTCCTCAAAGTAACTTTAAAGTAATAAGAGGCAGGTAAGAAGCAGAGCAGCGACTGCCTACATTTTGGATTGGCTCCTGATTTCTGAGTCGACCAATCAGCCGTGAGAGGTTGGACTCTCACAATGTGCACAGCTTCTGCTCCTCATGGCAACAGTTGCTATTGGTGGTACTAACTATCTGGCCTTTATGCCACACACACTGCAGTCACACACAGGTATGCAAAGCTCTTCAGTCAGTCACCTCTGGACAACCTGCTCAGCCTGCACAGATAGACATCAGAGACTGACTGATGACCTACAGCAAAGATAGATAACACGGCAAAACAGCTTTTAAAAAAAAAAGTATTTTAATTTCTTTAAAAGTACACACAAAGTTCAAAAAAGAAATGTTTGTTATGTGCATGATGATCTGACATACGGATGTGCTCAACGAGAACAGTGTTACTATGTTAGTTCTTTTTATCGTCACACTTGATTTAGTATAGTGTGCTGTCACATGATCATCACGCTACTTGGCAAATATTTGAGCAAATACAGTCGAGTGTCACTGCATGACACATGTTCAGACTTCTAATGTTGTAAACTGTGACTGATCGGGTCAAAACTGACAGTGTGAGCTGTTTGATTTTTAGTTGCTATACAAGCTATGATATAAGACATAACTGAGATGATCAAAAACAGGAATGGTTGTTTAAGTTAGATATAAATTAGCCTGAAAAAGAGAGAAAGATGGTGAGATCAGTCTTCTCCAGTAAAGACAATGAAGATCGGAAGATCTGACTGTAGAATCTGTTTCACTAATATTGCTTTTATGAACGTATGATGTGTTGTAAGCCCATGTAGGCAGAGAATAGCTGCATGCACGACATCATAATGAAAAAATCATTATTATTTATCGCATACTTGTCTTGTAGACAACTGCGTGTATTACTCGATGATGTGTCAAATAAAACTTGTGAATACAACTGGGTTTGGCTGGAGGTCAAAGGCTCACACTCCTATTATTATGTTGTCACGAACTATGAGTACTACAGCAACATGTTGAAATGAACTGGAATGGAGCCATCAATGGTAATACTGCTAATGTTATACATAGCGTTTCCTATGACTATGACAAAAGGCCCATAGAAAAATCTGCATTAGAAAGTTTGTTAATATCATAATTTTGGTGTTTGAGTTAAATAAAATAATAAATGACAGAAACAGAAGGTTACCCAATTTTCTTTTATGGGAGCGCACTGTTTGCTCAGTCACTCAGGTTGAGAAATTTGAAAAACCTGCACCGTCATGCCACAGGTAGATCATATGACTGCATGGTGTCATCGATGTTGGCTCTCTTCACTCTCCTTCTTCATCAGATTTCTGTGCAGCTCAGAGTGATGTGCTAACCTTTATCCACTCTGAATTAAAATGAAGGATTTAGTAACTGAGTTAGTTAGTTAGTTTAGTTAAAAAAATACCTCAGTTTTGGAGCTATGTGTTATGTTTTATCTATTTAGATCTGTACTTTACAAGAAAAACAAGTATGGTATATTTTCCACTTGCAACAATGGGAAACTACTCAGAAAAATGTACATGAGTCTTTGGGTTTTTCTCACTTTTCCCGTTTTTTTGCAGTTTCTGAACATTTCCCTCCACCTATGGCATTTCAAGAACTCATAATCACTTTCCATGATTCATGTGTGTGAGTCTGTAAAATACTTTAGGTTAGTGAGGAACCAGAAATAGACTAGAGCAGTATTTCTAAGGAACGACAAGAGATACATATTAGATATTAGATTATTGATTTTTGCACTGTTTGGATGAATTTAACTTTACATAATGCACATACTGTGTCTCCTGCCAGGATTTCCAGATAAGCATTATCTATTGTGTTCAGTGGGTGTTTGTTTAGAGCAACAGCAGTTCAGGGTACCACTGACTCGTGACTTGTCTTTGTGCGTGGTATGAATAGTCACCATGTGAGGCTAAAGGAAAACAGCTACCTGCTACCCAGAAAAACATGTGCTTCCTTATACAACTGAATAATCCTCTAATTACAGTTGAAGGTGTAAAGTTTCAGGGCATGTCCTAACACATCTCAAGAAGGAAATACAGGTTAGTGTCATGAAAACAAAAATAACCACATGTGAACTATCCTGTAAAGGACAGAACAATACATTCTTCACAACTTTCTTTTCTTCCTTTTCATTTCCTTGTTATTACTTGAAGCAGCAGGTGCCTTTCTAAGAAAATACTAATATGTGCAACAGCTTTTTTAACAGACAGATCAGAAACAAGGATTGCTGTATTTGAACTCTACACAGACAAAACACGTGTCTTGCATGTAGTACTGAAAAGCCAAACACGTGTAGAACTGTGCTGAGATCACATGTATCCAGTGTGAGTTTCGTTATCAATGAACAAATTACATCTCCTCCTGCATGGGTGTGTCCTACTGTACTGAAAATACACTACCAGTGATGCAAGTAACATTCCTCTTCATCTCCTAATCACAGGCGTAACATCCAAAAGTAACAAAACTCATCTACAAACACTCCTAAAACTCACAAATAATACATTTTATCTTTTGTTTGTTGTTAAGATATTATATATTTAATGTGATTAAACCCAGATTTGATGGATATGGTGTTTTATTCTTAGTGCACAGTATTTTAATCCTTAACCCTTTCCCATCTCTACCATTCATCCCACATGACGTGAATGTGGCATAATCCTGCCTCTGTATTAGTGTAAAGCTACAGATGAACTAAATGTGATTTGATTTTGTGGCTCCAAACCGGCTGAAAAACTGGAAAACAGAAGTTGAATCAAATGTCCAAACTCATTTACTCAGTGATATTGTGCAGTGTATTTAGTAAAAGCCGGGTTCAGTGACAGGAGTTCAGAGACTTACTTTGGTCCCATCTAGTGGACGAGGAGTGAACAACAAACAAACAACAACAACAAAAAAACCCCCACAGGAATCAAGCAGCTCATTGTGCTGTATATCCAATCATCCTGCTTTTAATACAAAGTCAAGATACAATATCTACATCCATGGTTTGAAAGGAAACGACAGGTACATAAGTGAGGGGGATGGCGTCATCAGAGCTGGCCCTCAACACATTTCATATTATGTTTCATGTGTGTGCCTTTTATATTTCTCTTGACACAATAATCATTAGAAATCCAAGGAATAACATATTTCATATATGTCACACACTGTCAAGACTTCTGGACCACACATAAATTTCATATCAGAATAATTTCAGATTTAAACAATAATCTTGGAGAGTGTGTGTATGTGTGTGTGTGTGTGTAGCTGGGCGATTCGTCACCCTTTCTCTGTCAAAAATACACTTGCTACCATGTGCTTTCCAGCAAACTAAATACCAACAGCTTGCCTGAGGCTTTCACCCACAAGTCTGCTCTATATATCTAATTTTTTCTGATGCCCTTAAACCCATCATGGTGGGGCGGATCATACCTCTGTTACTATGATCACACCACAGCTGTTACTTTGGAGGTCAAGTGAGTGAGGGCATCAAAAGGGCAATCACTGTAAACTTAAACTAGGTCTGCCTCTAATGTACATCTCTAGCTAACTAGTCGGACATCAGTAATCAGTATCAAATAGCACCCTACACAGAGGGTATACTTTATAATAATGAAGCAAATAAAAAAGCACCAAAACTGACTATTAAAAATAAAAAACAAACAGTGACAATATCATACTTTAACATTGGCTCGCCAAAGAAACAAGTAAACAACATCTTATTGGTTATAGTTGCTAGATATCCCAAATAAATAAATGAAAAACATACGTAAAAAATAACAAAATAGAATAATAAATATCTTAAAAAATCATGTGAAATAAATGACAAAGTGATCAATAACAATAAGGCTTCTTTTTTTTTTGCGACGATAAGAACTACATCACATCCAATCCCACGTTATATCTTGTGCTCAGACGTATGTAACTGTACTGTATAGGACTCCAATGATAGACTGTATGTACAAAATCGGTGAAATCGCCCCAGATGTCTGGTACACTGGAACATCGCTGTGCTCTTCAATCACCACATGGGACCAATTATGATTATATGTCAAATCAAGAAAAGATATATATCGATATCAAGGACTTGTGCGGTTGTACTGGAGAAGACAGAGGAGAGAGAGGACACGTCATTTGGTTAAGTCGGGATGTTCTGTACAGTGTGGTTTAGGAACAGAGAGCAGTTAAATGGAGGTGGGACAGTTGGGCGAGGGAAGAGGACTGGTAAATGTGAGCAATCCACCACTCACGCTCAATGTTTTGGGGATTTCTCTCCTTATCTTTCAGTAGCCTTAAATAGTAAAACATCCGAGTGGTTTAACTGCAAAGCAGTGCAATTCAAGTAGGTAAGCTTCAGAAGAGGAAGATGAGTAGGAAACAACTTTCATCCTCAGTTTAAGATACTGTATGACAATAAAAGTTTAGCATACAATGCGTGAACAATAAGCAGCATGTTAAAACACAAGAAATAAGTCAGCGTAAGGCAAAGACGTACAGTAAAAACACACAAAAATCATGTCTGCAGAAATGGGCTGCTTTAAAGTGAAGAAAGAAAGGCATCGAAGCTCAATTCTTTCATTAGCATTTCTTTCAATAAGCCACTGCTGAACTGACACAATGGGGCTGACATCAAGAGGAGCTGAGCTGGAAAATGAACAAGGGCTACAGCAAATAGCAAGCAAGCTTTGTTGAATGAAGAATGCACTGGACTACAAATCTCAGCCCAGTTGAGGATATGATGGGCTCTAATCACTGTTCTGAGGCCAGCTGTTAACTCAGTGAGGACAGGATTGGGGAGTGAGAACTGATCCTTGGCCAGCGTGTTAGAAGTGGTCTCTAGTCTGACTCTACGTTATGCTGTCTCTCCTCGTAGGCCACAGTTCACGTACACGCTGCATGGTTTCTCTTGGCACTGTGCGTCGGGTAAATGAGCATCCATATGCTTCTCCAAAAGTCCTCGGGTGGTGAGTGTGCACTGTAGGCTTCTGCGGAGGCATAACCTAGTCATCTGCTTTAAACTATGATCAGAACTATCTCTGGCAGCAGTGGACACTTTTGAAATAGACTCATGGACACATAGAAATGTTCACCTTTGCACTTTGTAACCCCTTAGTACACCAAACCAATAGATACAAAGTTGAGGATAAAAAGCCCATTTAGGGTGCAGCAAATATCCAGGCTTGTTGTTTTTGTTTTGTTTTTTTTTTGTCTGTTTTTTTTATTTTTTATACACATATAGTATCATAATTCCTGTTCAGAAGCCATTTGTATTTCACTGGTTCATATTGGAGATAGCTGACCACAACACACATGTATTATACGTCCTTCACACTGGAACACTGAGGTAAGTATATGGATTACACATGGACAGTCTCCACACCCACCAGCTTCTCAGGGAAACTCCTGATGAGTATGGCTGCTGTTAGACACAGATTTCTTGCTGCTGTTTTTGTTGTTTGTTGTTGTTTTTTTGTCCTTGTTGGCGTAGAATTCATCGTCGATGAGTCTCACTCCTGGAAAAAGGTTCAATGTTCACGTTTTTTCAAGCCGTCTTTCTCTTGTTTCATTTGTTGGTTTTGTTTGTGGACCTCGAAGCGGAAAGATGGATGGATGGTTGTCTCTTCACTTACGTTGCATAGTGGTCAAAGCTACCCAGGTACTCAAGGGCAGCCTGGTAGCAAAACTGGTACTCATCCTGGGAGAGAAACAGAAGACACAAATAGAAATAAATAAAAATGTATCATGGCTATGACAGGCATAGACTTATGGATACAGATTCACAACAATTGGATTTGAAATTTCTTATTATACTTTACTATATATTAAAAATACTTTAACTTAACTATGTTGGGATTAGGGGTGATATTGACAATAATTGTGATATATTGATATGAAATATTGATTTTGCCTTAATAATACACTATAATAAATACATAATACACAATATCCTGTACACAATCCAGTGCTTCTTAAATTATTTTTTTATTATCCATTCCTGCTTTGTGGCCCACACTGTAAATAGTAGGTGGTAGGTGGTAATGCACAACACTGGTTAGAGAGACAAAACATCCAATAAAAGTTAAAGATTATTTTAATTGATAGCATATTGTTTTTACATCGTTATTATTAATTCTTTTGGCCATGATAAACTTATAGTCAAAATCTGATATTTTGGGTTAGGGTTATTGTAATTGTGACTGGCAGTTATTTAAATCTTTATCTCCCAGTTTGATTATTTTGAATTGAATTAAGGATTAAATGTTCCATCGTGACTGGAGAAAATTAATTGTCACGTAGCTGAAAACAGAGAATGAAATGGAGATTTGTATTTGCAGACTTGAATCACTCTGACTCACACGTTTCTCACTCACTGATTTAAACTCAGTCGTGAAGTCAAATATGAGCAAATGAAGTACTTTTATTACAGATAACAGATTTTTGTTTTCTTCAAACTAAGTGCTACAATGGTTGTTTGTTTTCTTGCCTCTAAGGGTATATTAGAGATGAAATGGTGTATTTCTTAACTTTTCAATTGACTCATAATAATATGCATATTATGTTTTTAGCATCATCATTATTAAAAAGGTTGAAGAGGACCGTTTGTAGATATCTACACACGGTGCTGGCTATTATTATTATTTTTTTGGCCTTTTCATGCTTTATTTGATAGAGACAGCTGAAGAGTGACAGGAGTGTGGGGAGAGAGAGACGGGGAATGACATGTAGGAAGGAGCCACAGGTCGGATTCGAACGCTGGGCTTCCGCAACAAGGACTGAGCCTTCGCACATGGAGCGGCTGCTCTACCAACTGAGCTAACCGCCGCCCCGGTTTCAGTCTAAGGTAACAAAAAACGATTCAGGTGATTATACGCTCATGAAAAATAGTTATATTTAATTTATGCCTTAATCTTTAAATATGGCTCCCTAACTGTCACACATATCACATTTAAAGCAAATAAAATAGTTATAATAATATAATATGATCAGCCAAATATATATTTATATATATTAGAAATATATTATAATATATAGAATATATTGGCTTTAAGCAGTACCAGCAGAGTGCTGTATCATTGCACTCCTTGCTTTTGTCGCTGCCCTGCTTAATGAACCAGTGAGTCCCACATGCTGTTCAGTGTTTACCTCAGTCTGCACCATGGCTGGTCTCTGTGTGCGCAGCATTTTGACAGTCTGGAAGATGTCCACCGCCCCTTCGTAACGCATCCTCTCCAGGACAATACTCAGAGTGATGAAGACACCTGTCCGTCCCACGCCAGCACTACAGCAATAAATGATTAACCATAGTTTACATTGTGCCAGAGCTCAGTCAACAACATGCTACATCCTGATCAACCAGTTTCACTTATTATGCAATGAACGTACTTTCAAATATTAGCATTGCTGCTTACCTGCAGTGAACGCTGATTGGTCCATCCTGGCCAAACTGCTCCTTGGTTTTGTGCACTTGGCCGATAAAGTCGATGAAGCCCTCTCCAGATTTGGGCACACCTTGTTCTGGCCAATCAGTGAACTGGAACTGACGAACTGTCCGTGATTGGCCATCCTAAGGGAGTAAGGAAATCGTATTAAAAAAAAGGATGTTTATCACTGAAACGTGTAGTTATTGCTTATGCGTGGTGGTCATTTCAAAACAACTATTTAAAGAGCTCCTTCTTGCTGTATTGACCGAGGAGTGAGGCTCTGCCAGGCAATATCCCTTTTTCCATCTAATGATTACTGTTATCTGACCCTGGATCAGTGGCTGTGGTTAACTTCAAGCTGTAACGTCAGTGCATCGGCTATTGTCAGCCACTCAGTAGGCAATTACATCTTTTCTCTTCTGCTCAGCCTTTCTGACTCCCCTTTAATGGAGATCAATAGAGCATCTGTCAATGTGGCGTCAGTGCAGGACTGGCTTGACTGGAGTTATCTATAACCGGCCCATGTGTGTACGAATGGACACACACACAGACACACACATATGCTGTCAAGGTAATCTGGAGACAGCACGGTTGAATGAGTAATTTAGAGCTGCAGGTCGATAAATGCTAACCTGTTGTGTAACACACATTCACATGCAAAACACACACTAACCAACACACACTACAGGTCGATAGGACATGTTTTGCACCGCCGCCTTCTGACAGCACTGATGGATCAGGAATAGAGCAGAAAAGTCAAAGAGTGTATTGTTACACTGCTGTTTGAATACAATACACAACACGAGAACAAGCCTTTAAACACACAGACACCATGAACCCACCCTGGCATCCGTAACTTTGAACTCCCGGAGGATGTACTGAGGCATGTTGTACTCAGCCATTGGGTCCACCACGAAGTATTGGTACCTGGCTGAGCGCTCAGCAGGCCAATACTGGTGACACTTCTCCTGAGAGAGCAGAAGAGAAAAAAAGTGTTGAAGACAATGTGTACAATTTGCTGTTATTTGTAGCACACTGTGTGTACACTTTATTTGTCCCTACCCGTCCCATTTCCCTCAGTTTAGTGAGCATGACCACTATAGTGGAGTTGTGTTCCCACAGCATCCTCCAGAAGTCCTCCGTAGTCTCGGCCAGTGGACCCTGGGTGGCAATGTAGCCTCTCTGCTGCCTACAAACACACACACACACACATATACACATTATGAAGCCACCTCTTCCCTATATTTCTTCCTCTGTCAAGCATCAAACTGAAAAAAGGGTCAGGCTTCAGGCAAAGAAGAGGAACAGTCAAAACATGTGTGTACAACCACTCTGAATGCCTGAATAATCAGAAGCGCTTCAGCGCTCATCTCCTCCAACAGGAAATGAAGCGAGTGCCATGCAGCGAGACAAATAGCGGGAACATGTATACAGTAACGACAGATCTGACAGGAGGTGACAGGTGAGAGCACTGCAGTGAAAACCTATCCAGTCCGTTCACTCATCAAGCCATCATAAGAGGAAGACTGGGTCAGGTCATATTAGTGTTTTCAGGATGAAAGCATACCTGTATCCGTCTATGTAGCTGGCATTGATGTAGTCTGAACCTTCCAGTCCTCTGATTGGCTGGAGGCAGACGCGGGTGGTTTCATAGGGCATGATGTTGACCAGTCGGTTCTTGAATTTGTTGCAAGGCAGGTTGGCTGTGACAAACCGGGATGTGTGGGCTTTGGTATTAGCCAGTCGCTGGATGGAGAGAGAAAACGTGAATGTGTTGTTACAGTGTCCAACTTCAAAGGGTATTAATAAACTAAATATCTAAAAATTGATTTTCTATGTAATGGTGCAGGACAATTCTTGATAATTTGCCTGGTTCAATACCATACAAGGGTATTATATACCCAAGTGGTTTCCAACTGGGAAGGGATTGGCAAATAAATCTGAAGATTTATTATTCTGCTGAACAAAATATTGCTAATGTTTTTTCTATCTCCTGCAAGTAAGTACACTTGGCTTTGTTTCAAGTAACCACAAACCAAAAAACTTCTAGGAACCACTTGTGTACACTAGAGAGCATGCATATTTGCCAGCTATTTTAATATTAAAGGCTTGCCTGCCCACTCTCCTACCTTGAACTCCAGCTCCATGCCGGTGACGTGCTCCCCGCTCTCCACCTTGGACAGCTTCTGCATGTAGGAGTACAGACTCCTGGCGGCCACCTCAGTGTTCCCGCAGGCCACAGCCTCCAGCAGGGCCTCGTGGATGAAGCTGTATTGGTCCTCCGTCTGCACCATGTAATTCCTCTGTGAACGCATTAGGGTCACATGACCGTAGATGTCCACGGTGCGCTCGTGTCGAATGCGCTCCAGCATGGCGTCGATGACGATAAAACAGCCGGTGCGACCAACGCCAGCACTAACAGGTACAGGTAAAAGTGGGATGTGAGGATTTCATTTTTGATATTTAATTTCAAGGTGCAGTTCAACATTTTAGGAAATAGGCTTATTTCATTTCTTGCCCTGAGTTAGATGAGAATATTGATACCACTCTCGTATCTGTACGTCAAATATGAAGCTTAAGCCAGCAGCATAAATACTAGAAACAAAAGATAAATGCTCCTACAGCTCACTAATTAACACATTTGTTAAGGTTATGGTATGTGCATGACTATTTCTTGATTTCTTCTTCTACAGGCTCAGAGTCTTGTTGCCACGGTGAGGTTTCTTGGCAACCCAGGAAGTCAATGCACCCTGCCAAGAAGAGCCCCCAACTGTAAAACCACTTTGGCCTTATACTTTTTTTTGTGAAAATCAAAGAAGCAAATCATTTTGATATCGGCAACCTCTCTGTAGCTTCATATTTGCAAAAAAAACATAGACATAACTCTCACCATATTGTGTCAAACAATACTTGGCTGTGTGTACTGTACCTGCAGTGAGCGATGATAGGTCCGGCATCAGGAGGGTTGCAGGCTTTGACCCTGCGGAGGAAGTTGAGGAAGGGGGTGGGATACTCTGGCACGCCGTGATCTGGCCAGGCTGTAAACTGAAACTGACGCACTTCTCTCCGTTCACTGCTGCCACTCTGATATGACAAGACAGGAGATTATTTGATTATTTATTGTACATGTGCCTGTGTAAGCTTTACCCCCTTTTTCCATTATTGAATGTTAGAGCACGAAACCAATTAAGTGGTTAAAGGGAACTGACACATTTGACAATTTGTTTGAGTAGAGCGCCTACTGTGTTGAATTTCTCAGATCTTTCTACATTAACTCCATACAATTACTGCCAGTCATGCCACGCCATGACATCTACATAATGTGTAAGAAGAAAACCGATTCATGAAAATATAAAAAATGTGTATATTATCGGAATATTTTAAAATCTTTTTAGGAAAAGAAATAATATATATATATATATTCCCAGACTGTACACAAAGGACACTAAGAATACTAGTGTTGCTGAATATTTCATGGGCATTATTCTCTACTGTATGACAGATTTCCTAACTTGATGTTTTCACAACACATCAACAAAAATTTAGAGAAGCGGTGCTACATTTGGAAGCTACAGTTGGCCTAGTTTCTGTGTTTGTAAGTAGGCCATAGAGACACACTAGTCTGGCGGTCTTAGATTAGCCCTGTGCTATAAGAAAGTGCTCTGCTTCCAACAGTGATCAAATCTCAGAGCCTGACACAGGGAGGCTGGCCTGGTTTGAACACTCCGTGAAGCCCAGACTAATCTATTCTCCTCCATATGTCTACACACACTACTCATTCACCAACAGTGGGATTTCATAATAACTCCAATTGCTCCTGGTTCCTAACTGTAAATTCAAGAGACCAAAGCAGGTTTTTTGGTGGTTGTGACAGTTATTAATAGAGGAAAGGGCAGAGCGGTGAGTCAAGGGGGTGGACAAAGGAGGAGAGGGAGGAAGTAATTTAGTGAAATAATGTACCTTATGCAGGGAAAGGGTGCGAACACAGAAAGTGGCCAGCTCCATTGTGTCCAGGAGGGTGACCTGGATCATTCCATATGTCTCTGTGCCACGACTTGGCCAGTACTGGTCACACTTTATCTACACGGATAGAGCAAAGGCATCATCATCATTACTATAACTACTGGATTTCAGTCTGATCTAAAGCGCCTTCATCAAGCTTGTTTACCAAACAGCCCCTAGAATGTAATTGCATGACATGTAACAGTACATTAGATAATGAAAATTGTGGGTCACTGGGTGAAGAACTGGTTTCCTACCCGTGACTTCTCCTCCAGGCGGGTCATCATGACGACAGAGGCGGCCCGCTGCTCCCACACCATTCTCCAAAAGTCCCCAAAGGTCTCTGCCAGTGGGCCCTGGGTAGCAATGTAGGCATTCTGCTTCCTGTAGCCATCAATGTAGTTGGCGTTGATGTAGTCGCTGCCCAGGATACCTGCTGATGAGACACAAATGATTACTAAACTGCAATCTGCATAAGTGACATAATAAATGATCCTCCATGTATGACATCAAACAGCCTAACGAACTGTGGTGTTTCAACAGACGGCTGCTGGGTGACTAGCGGACAACGGCAAACAAACAAGACTCTGTCGGTGTAAATTCATGAGCTCCAGATCAAATCCATTCTCCCCCTTCTTGTTCTGGAGGAGTGCTGGCTGCACTTGAATGCACCCGCTCTGTTTGTCAGTCTCATGCCGCTGCACACAGCCAGTCTTGAGCACTGTTTGCAATTTCAGATTTCATCCATCACGCGGCTCTCCTTCTCCTTTGTGTTCAACCCCCCTGAACACAAACAGACTTTCCCATTACCCTAAACATCTTCTTCATCTTGCTGTTCCCAGCTAATCATTACCTTCAATAGGAACCAGGACGACCCTGGTGTGGTCGTACGCTATGACATTAGCGTAGCGATTTTTGGGCTTGTTGACCTCCAGGTTTGATTGCTCCCAGGTGAACTGCTGGCTAGGGTCGATGGACTGGGGAAAAAGCAGAAAATAAAAACACATTAACAGTGCACGGAGGCATATTTAGTAGTGCATTTGAGGATAATGGAAAGAGAGCGCTCTGTAATGCAGACAAGTTACAGCAATAAATTGCAGCACTGAATAAATCATGAACATGTAGTCTGCACACAGAGATACAAACGTTAAATAAGACCTGCTTTATGAAGCGATGGATTAACAGGCTTAACATCTCTAAACAATAAGAACATCATTTACTTACTCATATGGAATAATAATGTATTTCTCACCTCGTACTCCTGGGAGAGTCTCAGGTTGTCGTTGGCTTTCAGCAGCTCGATGTGCTCTGCCAGCTCGCTGATGGGGATGGGAGGGTGGCTCATCATTCCTGGGTGACAACATGGAAGGGGTCAGAGGTGACACAAGACTTATGGCTGAATGACCTAAATTACCACGGGTCAGCATCACTCATATGCAAAGATGCAGAGATAATTATACAATCACGAGTACATCACATATCATTAAGGAACACGCTGAGGCAGAAAATCAATTTTGATCCATGTGCGAGGACAAAGTGAGGCGAGTCTTGTTTGTTTGTAAATTGTTTTTCTTTGATAAATTGCTTTCTCTGTGATCAGAGAAGCAACGACTCAGAGAAAACAAACACAGACAGAACACTAATTAGGAGGGTTGCACACACGTGCATACACACACACACACACACACACAGCACACACAAAGAAAGCAACCTATGCTTCCTACAGTGCTTTTCTTTTCACAGCTGGAGCGATCCATTGTCCATTCAAAAGGCAAAAATAGCTACAACAATAAATCAAAGCTATGCATACAATAAACACAATCCATTTAACGCCATCGTCAGACTGCATTCTGCACGTTTCTTGAATTGTAACATACGTCAATGCGCCATGGAGAGCCTTCAAGTCATTCTGCTTCTACAGCTATGAAAAACAGGCTCATATCAACGCTTACAGTATTTTTCGTCTTCAGCCTGGCACTGCTGCGCCCACAGGTAATCACGACAAAACGTTCCTGTCACGCCCAAAATGACCTCAGATAGCATCGGCTGGTTTTTGTAGAAACGAATTTCATCTCTGCCGAGCATCTCAAAAGCACAAATCTCACGGGGGAGAAGAAGTGGGTGAGGTGGGAGCTTCAAGGTTGCAGCCACATGAGAGTGGGAAAAAAAAAAATGTTTTTATGATAGAAGAGAAGAGCTGAGGCACTTTATTCTGTGGGTTTACTTGCTGCTTCCCAGGAACACCTCCCAAAGACTTCAGACCTTCATCTATAGTTTTAATAAAATACGGCATTATTTGAGTTTATATATCCTGACGGGTAACAACATTCTCCCTAGTGACACATCTTCCACGAGGAGTCTGGGAGGCTTCTATAAACTGCAGCAATGAAAATATAGTGAGAACGGTGATTAAATTCCTCCAGGCCGTGTTTTTTGGGATGTTGTTAATTTAATAGGAGAAGTGAAAGCGAAGCGGCGTTGGCCTGGTGCTATGACCAAAGCAGCTGTGTTGTTAGATCTCTCTCAGTCGGGGGTGCGGAGCGTCAGAATCCATGTAGTTACTTCACAGTGGGGTTTCAGTTGGTTTATGCTGGCAAGGACAGAGTCGATTCCTTTACAAATGATCACATTAACCCACAACTGACTTCTGATGTATAAATTTGACCATTAAACCCAACGTTTGAGATAAGACAGACTTCTGTCTGTTCTGGTGTTCTGTCTGCAGCCTGGCATGTGCAATGTGGGCGAGTGGAGATGATCAGATTTTGTCACACCGTTATGACTCATGACTGTGACTAAGCATTGGCTGTGCTACCTGGGCAGCGGCCATTTTGTTTTAAAGCTGCCAGGTACATGATGGTTGTGATGCGGAGGAGTGCTTTCACAATCTTGTCTGTATAAGTTATAATTAGTCGCATGAATATTTCATTATCAAATGATGAGCAATCGAAGTATACTTTATTATGCAAATACAAAGTGTGTGTTTGGGTTTCTGTGTGTTTACATGCTTCGTACCGGGAGTCTGGAAGTTGATGCGTCTCATCTCCACAGGGTCAGTTGGGTGATGAGCCATCATTTCTGCGTTGCTCAACAGGCTCTTGGTTCCAGGCTCAGAGTCCTTGCGCTTGCTGTTCAAACACCAATGAGTTAAAAGAGCAATTAGCACATGCAAACAACCTGAGAGATAAAAACCGGACTCAGTGCTGACACGTCATTAGCATAGCTACTTGAATCGAGTAAATTGTGTATTAACAGATATGGTGTTTTACGGCTTTGTACACGTTCTCTGAACAACATCTGGTATCGTGTAATTGCTGTGGGTTAAAATGAACAAAGAGCTTGACATTGGTTTAATCTTACCTGTCAGGTTTGCTGCTTCCAGTGAAACAAGAGCAAGCACGGAATAATTAGAGGAAGAAAAGGAAGGAAACAGACAGATTGTTAGAGAGGGAAATCAATATTTTGCATTAGTATTCAAAAGCTTGATGGCTTGCAGCAGATATCTCAGGCCTACAACGAGGTCAGATTGTTTCATAGCTGTTTGAGAGAACAAACTCCTAAATTGGAACAAATTTGATAAATATCAGACTGAAAGTTGAGCATATGTGCGAGGACAGCTTAAGATTAAACAATTGTATATATAATAAAGGATGGAAGATATCAGTGGGAGCTGGTGGCAGAATCTAGCATACTAAAGAGAAACTTAATGTATCTATAAAGATTAAGGCTGGCAAGATTTACTGCTGCTTTTATTGTCAAAAAAATCTCAAATGACAAAAACTAAATGTCTCTGACATAAATGCTCACTAGTACACTCACATTTGAGCAACATTTGCTAAATAAAAATGTTCAGCCTTTTTAAAAACAATTCAAAACATATTGAGAGACAGACTTTCAAGGGATTCACTGACATTAAGAAAAACTACAGAATGACATACTTTAAAAGTCCTAATCAAAGCTGACCAACTACAACTACTTTGTGATGGTGTTTGTGTTATAGCGTTTATCTGTCCCACTCACTTTTTGTAAAGGAGGATAGCGATGACAATGCAGATGATGAAGACCACAGCCAGGACAGGTCCAACCACCCAGATCAGACCATCGCCTGCATCGAGGGGCTGGGGGTCTGAATCTGGTGCAATCACAGGGTCTGTGTAGGAGCTGGCCACATACATTTTCTGTATAGAAACATACATGCATATTCAGGAGACATGCAAAAGACACTACAAGTGTATTCTTTTTGTTTGTCTACAAGATATAACTGATTAAATCAGAGCAGCTTTAGCAGAATGACTACTTAATTTGAAAGAAGGGTGTGTTTTTTTCCCCCAGTAATTTGTTTCATCTCAGTAGACAAACATGACACTAAAAAGAAATTCATTACAAAAATTCACAATCTTAAGAAAAGCCAAGCTCTTAAATATACACGTGTGTATGAGATTATATTTGATCAGTTTTATTGTTTTAGATAAGATATAAAGAATGGACTCAAGCTTACTGACATCATGTGTTTTTATAATCACAATAAACTGAATAAAATGCCTTTTTATTAGTTCTTTTAAAGAGCATCCTCAGGGCTAAAAGTGTTCCCAATAAAAAACATCTAATAAAAAATAAAATCTATCCTAATTCAAGTTATATATTTAAGTCTATTCCAATTTGAATGCACATATACAAGCAGTGCACAGGGCAATATCTCTTCTACTGCCACAGTAGGTACACTCACTCTTTATTAGCAGTGGTGGTGGAAGTACGTGAAGGTTATTGCCTTTTGCTTACAACGCTTTGACTGACGTACATTTTATTGTTTTAGCAGCAAGGCCATATTGATTGCAATGTATGGTGACAGCCTGCAGGAGAGAGGCTCAGGCAGCGGGGAATGAGGGAGTGGTTATAAACACAGAACGATAAGAGATGTGACATGGTGGCTTTTTGTACCCCGGTTGTGGAGTTGAGCTCTGCCAGGATGAAGAAGACATACTCCTGCCCTGGGTCTAGAGCTCGGTTCTCAAACCCTCCATAGTCCAGCTGGTCCCCCAGGGTGAAGAAGGCTGGAAGGGTGGCAGGTGTGAAACGAGCTGTGATGTAAGCCCGGCGTAAGTCCACCTGCTTCTGCTGACGAGAATCCTTCTGCCTTTGACTGATATCTTTTAACAGCTGAGAGGTGTAGAGAGGAGAATAAAAAGGAACACAGAGAGGGAAGACTCAGACAAGAAAAACGACGTGTTCCAATATCTATGACTAATGTTTAAACACTGATACTGAATTATAAAGGGTAAGCGTTGCCAGGAGTTCTTAGCAATGGGAGTGCGTGTGTTTATAGGTCCTTTCCTTCTTCCAGGCACAGACATCAGTGGGTGCTGTCATTGTTGTGGTTCTCACCTCCTCTAGGTCCATTTCATCTGGGTTCTTGAGGTGTCTGACACTGCCGCGGGCTCTCCTCAGCGGAACCACAACAACATAAACATTTCTGTGGGAGAGGAAGAAGACATTCAACATAACACCAGTTGCACTGATAAAATAGCAAACATGTCTCAAGCTATTTTCACATTTCTTTGCCAGCTTGTTGCACTTAAGACTGTGTCTTCAACATCTTGTCAGTCAGGTAGTGTTATCTTCACAGCCCACACCTTCAGAGATTCTTATCAACTGACCTGAGTCGAACACTGTAACGACATCTAAAACATTCATCTTTTTAATCTTACTTGACAGGAGTCCGAGTTTCCAGAGATGGCAGGATTATGGTGACTGTGGTCTCAGTATCACGGGCGTGGTCAATTTCAGGGCGGCGGATGGTGACTGGTGGGGAGGTCTTAGCAGAGATGCGGTGGCGAAGGCCACCCATGTTGCCTTCCGGAGCAGTTATCTTAAAGTCGTAGCTGGTGTCTGGCTGAAGGTTTGGGATGACTACCTTTCTCGGACGAGCATCCACCTCCATCTTCTGTCGGTTATACTCCACCTGGAGGATGGGAAAGGTCAGTAGTAGTAGAATATATATACTCTATGCTGATGATATTCTATTGTACTTTCAAACAATAGGTATCCTATTGTACTTGAACATGTTAACCCCCCCTGCCCACTTTTGCCCACCCACAAATTTGTATCATTAGACACTGGAAATTAATTTGGAGATTAAGTTTTCAAATGTTTATTACAATGTTGGACACTGCCCCACTTTACACAATATTAGAAAGAAAAAAGTGCTCATTCACTTTCTTGTCGAGAGTTAGATGAGAAACCTGATTCCACTCTCATGTCTGCACTGTAAATATGAAGTTACCAACAGCAGCCGACTAACTTTGCTTAGCATAAAGTGACTGGTTCCTTTAAAAAGTAATAGTCTGCATACCAGCACTGCTAAAGCTAAAGTAACACATTGTGCACACTTTTTTTTGATGGATTAAACTAACAAGATACAATTTGTGAGGTGCAAAGTCTGTCTATGACCTTTCCTGCATGAACAAAACATAGACTTATTGTCTTCTGTGATATTTTAATCAAAAACACCCAATAAACACTGTAACATAATGTCGTATCATGGTATAAATGACCACCAGTTGAAGGACATACAGTAAAGCGGTAGGGGTTGCTGCTCTCTGGAAACTCCCAGGTCAAAAGAACACTGGTTTTAGTGGCCAAATTGACTGAAAAATTCCTCGGCACATCTGGGAAGCAAACAAACAAACAAAAAAAACAGTCAGTTGTTATGAAGAATTTTATTTTAATCAGCGGCTCCTCTGCTTTCCCACTGCAAACCCTGTAAAAACTGAGGACATGTCAGTCAGATCTGTTACCGGGGGAAGAATACATGATGGTTAGGAGGACCGGCAGGTGATGAGGAGAGTGGATGGCAAGAGAAATAAGTACAAATAACAGACAGAGCGGCTGCAGGAATGTGACATGCCACATTCTCAGAGTGTTTGCTTGTGGTTTTTACACTTAGAATTCAGCATGTCAGCACAGGTTTTGGAAAAGGTGGAAGTGGAGGTCTATGAGATTAAAAAAAAGCTTACCCACAGATACAGGACCAGATGCTGGTTTGACTTGAATTCAGTCTGAACACTTACCTTCTGTATTAGATACTGAATACTCAGGGCCTGTATTGACTTTTACCTGAAGGTTTGTGATAAGCAGTGCTCTTGAAGCAAACATCCATTAACATTCAGCTTACTTCCACTGGTGGTGAAGGAGGGTAGGTGATGAAGGTATAAGTGAGTGAGTGGAGGAGATTGGAGGGAGTAGTTGTGTTCCCTTAGACTCTGCAGTTCTCAACCTCTCTGAGGTGCATGGGTGAAAGGCCAACCTGAAAGAACTGGCCCAGACCTCATTTAGTTCAATGTTTTGGAGTGAAATCCACATTAAGGGGAGCAGAGATGTGAAGCTGTACCAGTGCTTAAATGGTGAAGGGGTTTTCCTGAGGCCTGAGGCCAGCCCTACCTGTTTCAAAGGCCAAGGTTTGGCTCACTAGAGGTGGGCTGAAGGGGCCTGGCCCTGCTTTGTTGTGTGCTCTGAGCCACACCTCGTAGGCTGTGCTGTGATTGAGGCCCAAGATGGTGTAGCTGGACTCACTCGCTGGTAACGTGATCAGCCATGGGGGAGCAGTGGGGGCTGGTATGGCTGAAGGGCCAGGGTCTGCAGATGGTTTGGGGACTGCAGCCTCTTTGTAAGCTATGGTGTACGCAGTGATGTCACCGTCGCACTCCTCTGGAGCAGGGGGCAGCCAGGAGAACTGCAGGGAGCAGCATGTGGCATTAACAAAGTCAGTTATTTTGGGGTATCCCAAGGGTGGGAACATGGGAACTGTTATTTCCTGCTGCACTACATCTCCATAGCCCACTCGGTTCTTCGCAGAGAGGACAAAGATGTAGGAGGAGCCCGGGGAGAGGTTTCTGACAGTGAAGTTTTTCTCCCGATTCGTGAAATCCACTGTGGTGTCTAAAGACGTATTCTTCAGGCCAAACTGTAGGCGGTATCCTTGGATTTCCACTGAGGCCCTCTGGCTATCAGATCCTGACTCAGAGAACTCCAGCGGAGGAGCCCACCGCACCATTACTGATGGACCCGATCCTGGACGCAACCAAAGGGA
The DNA here is from genome assembly GCF_000972845.2 of Larimichthys crocea. NCBI lineage: Eukaryota > Metazoa > Chordata > Actinopteri > Sciaenidae > Larimichthys > Larimichthys crocea. Next base: position 16,290,414 of record NC_040022.1, read on the forward strand.
GGGAGGGCCAGGCACTGCAAACGACAGTGTAGGCAGCAGAAAATCAATCGGAATATATATAAAAACATATATCATGTAAATCTTGTACAAGAATTAGAATTGATTTGGCTGTTTATTTACTGCCGGCTCCTGGTGGAGCTTACTGTAAGATCAATTCTTGAGTATGTTACTAAATCCAGTGCACTGAACTGTATACTTGGCATATGCTTACCAATCCCCAGGGTCTGCACCAGCTTGGCTTTGCTGTGTGCTCCATCCCCTTTGGTGGTGTATGCTGCCACTGAGACGGAGTACAAAGTCTCTGCTTTCAGGCCTGCTAATATCAGCTCCTGTGCAGGAAAACGCATAACGGCACCATCAAATACTGCTCACTCATTCCTTTAAATATGAGACACTCTCTTCACTCCTTTTCTTTACAGCTATGCATCCGTAAGAAATGATCACAAAGTTACATATCAGCGAGGCCAATCAAATCTCAAACTGTCTCTGTATTTTGGATGCATTGTGCTGTATGTATTAATAGTGAGTTCAATTGTAACGAGAAGAGGATGGGTAGTCTGCACTCACATATTGAGTCGAGTCATCCTCCTCCATCTTATTCCACAGACCAGACACACCCAGCAGGCAGCCGAGACAGATGAGAGTGAGTCAAAGGACAAAAGGAGAGACAGGAAGGATGTTTAATGAAAAAAATAAATGGACATCATTTAATCATTTAAATATTCAGCTATGATGTCACCTGGGACTCGTCCAATAAAAGGTCTTTGATCCGGGGAAGGTTTCGTGATTCACCGCTCTCTGCACGGCTAAAATGCACCTGGTAGCCACGTATCTGGCCTTGCCGTAACCGTGGCAACACTGACCGCCAGGTGACTCGAAGTGCTGAGGAGTTGAGCGGTTGGACGTCCACGTGACGAGGAGCTGCACCAGGGACTACGCACAAATGCAGAATTAATTAAGTGACCAACAGTCTAGCCAGTGAATAATCAGCTAAACAATCAATACTGATTAGGTCTGATCTACGGCTCTCAGTCTTACCATCCTCATCAGTTCTGCAAAGGGCAGCCTGGCTGCTGGGTCCAGTCCCCCCTGCAGTGGAGGCTGCCATGGTGATGTTGTACCAGCTCCATTTCTCCAGCCCCTCTAACACTGTCTGCCCCTGCTGGGCTGAGATAGGAAGCCCCCTCACCTCCTGGCCCTGACCCCCGCCTCCTGCCCCAGAAACTCTCTGGTATCTCAGGACATAACCTGCCAACTCGCCATTCTGGCCCTCCATTGGAGGCGGCTTCCAACTTACTCTCAGCGAGGTCGAGCTGGCACTCTCGCAGGACACACCCTCGGGTGAAGCTGAGGGCTCTGATTGGACAAGGGGCAAGGAGGGTGATTGGCAAAGAGTTTAGGAGAAACCCAGGAGAATGGGGGTTGAAAAAGCAAGGGAGGGGTAAAATACAAGCAAAAGGATAAAAGATAAGGATAAAAAAGGAAACAGTAAGAAACTAAGGTGAACTGAGATAACACAGGGACAGACATGACTCATAAAAGGAGGAGCGACCACATAATTTAAAATCATAATGTTAGGCTTAGAGCCTAATGAAATAAACCAGAGACAGGCATATCGAACCTGAGTGGACAACTTAATTATATGTGCATCTGAAACCTGATGATTATATCTTATCCTTTGGCTGTAGCTGGTGACACAAAATGATCCAGATTTATGAATGAAAAACAAATAAAGTATTTCTTTCTAAAGTAGGGATGCATAGCTCCGTACACAGGAGCACAGACAAATAATAACATTTCATAACACCAGCCCAGTTGGTGGCATGATCCTTGAGTCCTTGGGATAATATAGAGTGGACTGAGACTTTCCACTGCTGACTAGATGAAGGTCTTGGGCTTCAGAAAGGGAAGAAACAAACAAACTAAAACAGATTTCACAGTGCAGAGAGGATTTAGGAGGCAGGTAAAAAAAACAAACAAAAAAAACGAGGAGCCTGGGAAAGAAAGGCACTCAGACGGATATTGAAAGTCATGCTAGAATGATGAATTGTAGAACTGAATCAGAAGTAGACTGGGATATATACTGCAACAAACACAAGTTCAGAAAACCAAAAATCACCATCATCACCACAGATTTCTGAACCGTAGGTGTCACTCACCCCATATAATGTTCCCCGAAGAGCGCACATGCCATGGCAAACGTGGCCGAGGCGTCTGGGCTTATGCCATGTGTGTATGTGTGGGAGTGTAATAGTCATAGCTGACAGGTTCAAGTATCTATCCACTCAGCCGTACAGCTACTGTTCTGTTGGCCTCGGGGGACAATCTAGATGTGCACCAAAGCTTGGCGATAACAAAGCGCACATAACCTCCCTGGGAAATGAATTCTGCTGCATGAAATAGTCTGCTTATCTGGCACCTTCTCTTACCCCCCCCCCAAAACCACCACCACCACCACCACCACCATCCTATTCTGCCACCTCCTCCACTGTACCATCTTGATCTCATTTTCTTTTTGACGGTAAAGAGTAAAAGGAGACAAGCCAGAAACACGTTTGTTTAGCGCATTTGTACCCGGTTCTAAAAATAATCTGATTTTGAATACACAGTATAAATCTTTTGTGTCTGTTGAGCCATTGTAAACACTTGACAAAAACTTACCAATGAAGTGATACAGCGCCAAGATCTGCAGGACTCGGGGCTCTTTTCTCGAGCACGACTACTTCATTAATTCTTTTCCTTGTCCCATTTTATCCATTATCTCTGCTTATTCTTTTTGTCCTCCTTGACAGCAGATATGAAACGAGTTGATATGTCAGTTAGCTTATTTGACTATTTATCGACTATCAGTGATTGTGCAAGAAAAGAAGAGAGAAAAGGGGACAAGGGAAAGAATCCAAGTTCAGTGTTGATAAAATACAGACCGACCTGCACTTACCTGTCAACATAGCACGCCAACCACCATTCTTTAACGCTTCTCACCACTGGCTGCTAGCCAATAAGTGGCAGACAGTTTCGCCCCTTCAAAGACATTAGACACTGATAGAGTGGAAAAAGTGAAAGGAGGGTGAATAAAAGGAAGAGTGAAACATCAATCGGTGCTCCATCTCCATCTGTCATGATGTTTTGGCTGTATAAGAAAGCGAGAGGCTGAGCTGAGGAAGAAAGGCGCAGTCAAACATAGATGGATGGATGGGAGGGGGTGCCGGACAGATGGGTTGATAAACGAGATAGATGGAGAGATGTGAAGACGGTTCCCAGGTTTTACTGGGTCAGGAACCAAAAGCTCATAAGCTGTGTATGTAGAGGACAAACCTTTGCATGAGATATGTGTACAAGACTCAATCATAATATAATTTACATTTATGGCATCTGTGTGTGTGTGTGTGTGTGTGTGTCTGCAGGTACAGTATGTGAACTGTAGACGTACTGGCTTGTGACGTCCTCTGCACCAGTTCGTTAGTGAACGCTCCGATGCCTTTGCTTGAAATGGCGGCCAAGGAGAAGGAGTACTCTGTGTTTGCTTTCAGACCCTCGACTGTGTAAGAATTTCTGGGCCCGAAGGTCAGCTTCTCCTATGAAAGAGAAAAGAAAGAGGAGCAGAGGACAGGCCGAGATGTGTACCAAGAGGAGTGAGAAAGAAGACATTAAAGGAGAGTTGGAAAAAAAAAAGATGAAGACTGTCACTGGATGTTGGGGTTAATCTTTTAAAGTTCTTCTTTTATCTTTCTGCTCATCCACCTGTCTTGTTAGGAAATCTACTCAGACAGATATATAAAAAATAGAAGTCTTACCAAGCTGCCAAACTTGACAGGTTTGTAGAGCAGCTCGTAGTTGACGATGCCCTCCTTGGTGTAAGCAGGTTCCCAGGTCAGTTCGATGCTGGTGTCTGTCACCCTACCGACTTTAAACTTCCCTGGTTGGCCTGGGACTGAGGGGGACGGGACAAAACAATCAGTCAGGACTCTATATTAATATCTATACATGTATATACTCCCTCCAAATATATACTGTATACTGTATATTTATAATATTCTTTTACAGTATTTTTGTTTTGTAGTTAAAAGCTAAAATCTATTTTCTTAAAAACAAAGCTTTTTACTACAGGTTATGACATTAGAATACAGTTTTTTTAAATAAATGTAAATTGATAATAATATTATATATATATATATATATATATATATATATATACACATACACTATACTATACTATACTATACTAATTAAAACTTTCTTTAACATTTTCTCAGTTTACTGTGTTCATTTCAACTCTGTTACCTGTTATCCTGTGTTTCTATTTTACTTTTTTTTCTACTTTTTTTTTTTACTTGTACATGTATTATTATTTTATTCCTCTCTGGTTACCTCATTGTTTTACTTAACTTTCCCTTTTCTTTCCATTTTGCTTATCTTTTCTTTTGTGACGCATTTTGTGACTGTCTTTAGAAAAGTGCTCTATAACTGTGTGTGTTGTTAATATAATTAATAAAAATCTATATATAAAGACGGGAATTACGTTGGCAGGGAAATGCTCCTGCCAATCAAATCTAATTACATCACTGCCACACAGTCCTGATGAAGCAGAGTTTTATTTTTTGACTGTTTTTCTTCTAACTTTAGCTGTAACAGTTTTTTTATTGTCAGAATTACTTCATGTTCAGATGATTTGTAATGAAAAAAGACATAATAATCATAATGTACACCCACTGACCCATTTCATTTTTGTGCAGTTTCTAACATATTTTTACTTCTTTCATGTAGTAGAAAATGGTAGACTTTTTAGGTTCATCTAATAAAGTAGCAGTAGCCCGAGCTACACAAGAATTTAAACTACTAATACCATCAGAGTAATCGTCTCTTTGTCACTCTAATCATATAAAAGCTGCGACAGCAGCTGTCACAGTGACATGAACAGCACCGAGGTACAAGGGACGGTTTTGGCTGTTAATCCCTGTTTCCTTATTATTCCTTGTATCCTCAGTTCTCTCCTAAGACGTGGAATTTATCCCTTTTGAAGAAGTCATATTTTCTGAGGTGAAGCTTACTCGCAAAGAATTTCTCAGTAGATTGCGTCACAAACTTAACTCACTTTACTTCGTCACTACTTAAGCGTTTATGTACATGCACACACACAAATGATGACTCATTTGTGCTTGGTTGCATGCACACATCTGAATAACAACCACTACTCTCCTGCACATGAATAAATGAAGACGATCACTTAGTTCTTATCTGTGTACCAGCATAGATAACAGCACAAACATCTTGCACAAACATCTTTCAATTACACACCCATTCACAGTCAAAAACACAAACACAAACACAAACACTGACCTCCAGGCATGACTTTAACATGAACTGGGTCTGAGAAGGGTCCATCCCCTACAGAGGTAAAAGCCAGGACCTGGATGGTGTAGGTCTCAGAGGTCACCAGGTTCTGAATGGTGGTGATCACACTGTCCTGGACATTGTGGATCTGCCACTCATTCATTGGCCTGGATGGATCCATGGTGTAGTACACACGGTACCCTTTCACCTACGGCAGAAAGAGAAGTGAACCGGATTTTAAGATCATCAGTGACTGGGATGTATTTAGTATTGAGTCGTCTAAGTCCTCTGTCACATACCCATGCTAATCCATAATACCATCTTTCAACACAACTCCTCTATCACAGCAAAGGTCATCATCAATGAATGAGTTTTTACTCTAGTCCAGATGGTCCTGTGGATTTGTTGGTTGAGTGTTTTGTTAGAGGTCATTGTCACAAGGTGATGCCCCGACATCTCTGAAGCTGTTGTTGCAGTTGACCCTGATAAATAAATCTCACCAAATCATTTCCAATCCAAGCTGTAGATGTACTCATATTGTAGAGAAGATATAACTCCTGCTATGGGATTTATTTATGGGCAGTTCAGAGTGTAATCCTGTTGTCATGCCATTGCCCTCAAACTCCACCTCGATCACCTCTCCTGTTATTACTTTGTAATATCTATAATCCTCATATGCACTCAGCTCAGTCTTGCACTTTTTTAGGCACCTACTATACAGTTTTGTAGGGTAGAAAGAGAAGTAGGCCTCAAGAGGGAGTGCTCTTAACTTAGAGCGGACAGTCCAATTACCTTTTCTTTCTTTAGGGGGTGGGGAAAGTAGCAAGGGAGTTACAGGAGGGAAATCTCTGGCAAGAAGACACAATCACTGCAAAGGACGTGAACCTGCACACTGCAATAAAGCTCCCAATGGTGAATTTTATTAAGGCTTCATGGTTTTAATCTCATGTGGGCCTTTGTGCAATTTTGAAATGTTGTCAGTCCATAGTAAGTGAGGATACAATGCAGTGTCAAATGTGGGGAACACACAACTCTGTCTAGTACTTACACTGTTTTATATATGTACAGCGCTTAACAAATTTATTGGACCCCCTGTCAGAGACAATCCAGCATCATGAAGTGCTTTAATGCGGACTCTTTCAGGAATGAGGAATTTCAAACTGAATTCAAATTGAAGAAGTCAGAAATTAATTAAGCATAACTAAAACTATTTTTTCTGTTCAGGTATGCAAGTAAATAACAATAATTTGACATCTTAATCAAAAAATAATAATGTGCTTTTTCAGTTTTTTTGTAAAACAGTAAATTTTAAAATTCATGGATAACAATATTAATTATATTTTAGCATTAAAAACATCATTTTGGTTAAAAAGCTTCTACACACTGGTGTATTAACCATTACAGAAACATAAAAAAGGATTTTGGTAATTACCAATGCTGTTAATTAGGGCACCTCTAGCCGATTTTGAAAAACTGAATGTTACTTTTAATCAATCAGTCATGTTATACATGCCCAAAGGAGAGACTGAATACATGCAATGAACGAAAACAATCAGTAAAAACATAGAAATGTGGGAAGTGAATGTGTATATGTGCTGAAAGGTACCATTTGCTCACAGACTTAAGGGACAAAATTTGCAACTCTGGACACCAAATAGACTCTGCCCTCTTTTAACAGTGGTAATCTTATTATACAGAACAGAATAGCTTTTTTTTATCACCAGTGGTTTTGCTTAAGATATTTACCAAGATATTTAGAATGATTTGGCATTTGACAGAAAAGAAAGACAAGAAAAGAATTTAAACCAAACACATACAAAATCTATGTAACACGACGTCCGTTGTTACATTTCTACCTCTGACAGCAGAAAAAGAGACATTTCCCACCTGTCCATTGGGTTCCTCCGGCTCTTCCCAGCGGACCATCACAGTGTTCTGTGAAATAATGTGCGCCTGGACGTTTCGAGGAGGACTGGCCGGGGCCTGCTCTCCTGTACGGGCCTCCACGCGTGTAGAGGAGGGCCCCTGGCCGATGCTATTGAAAGCCGACACTCTGATTTCATACTCTGTGTTGGGGTACAGTCCCCCGATGCTGTAACGGGTGGTGGTGATGCTGTCCACTGTCTCGTACTTGCTGTCCGGCCCTTTGGCTCGGTACTGGATGATGTAGTAGGAGACAGGGTCTGGGTTGCCAGAGTCCCAGGTAATGGTCACACTGGTGGCGGTGGTTTCGGTGACTATGGGTGTGCCGGGAGGCTTTGGCAAAGCTGAGGATTTGAAGGGAAGAGAATTATATCATTTACTATGCACTACTTATTTGGTTCTGTCCATTCTGCACTTATTACTGTTTTGATGACATATAACGACTGCACTGTTTTATGCAAAGCAACTTCCCCAAAGTAAGGATATATTAATGACCTCCACAGTGTTATGTATCAATGTGCCTTAATCATTCTTTAAATACATACCGTACCACAAACATACAGATAAAATTTGCTGGACAGAAGTCAAATGGAAAATTGCCATCCCGCAAAGGTATCCAATTATCCTGACATGCACACATTTGGAAATACAGTGGAAACCCAATCAAACTAGATTTGTCTGTCAGTAAAGCAACAACTGAGGCACTTTTCCCACAATGTTCTCTCTCTCTAAGAGACAAAATTATGTGATTAGAGCGCCCCTTACTCTTTACTAAAACCTGAGCGGTGGACTCAATGATACCCAGGCTGCTCATGGCCACACAAGTGTAGTTTGCAGACTCCCGGACACCGTTGAGCTCCAGCACGTTTCGTCCTATCGGCATTTCATCCTCGGGGGTGAGGTCCTCGCTGCCCAGCATCCACTTGACATAAGGCATGGGCGAACCCACGGCCACGCAGGTGATATTGACGCTCCCTCCCGGCATGATCTCATGGTTGGAGGGAAGGATGGAGAAACGAGGGGGCACACGGCGCACTGGGAAAGGAGGAGAGTCGGGGTAGAAAGGAGAGGGGGGTTTAGGGGTAAGGTGGGGAGCGGTTGGGGGAGGGAGAAAAATGGGAGAGAGGAGAAAGAAAGGTGGAGAAAAAGAAGGAGGGGGGGTGAGGGAGAATCAGAGAGAAAGAGAGAGAGAGAGAGAGAGAGAGGAGGAGGAGGAGCGAGGCAGAAAGCAAGATGGAGAATAAGAGAGAAGGTGAGGGCAAGAAAGATAAAAAGAAAGAAAAAGAGAGAGAGAAAGAGAGGAGAGGTAACAGGAAGGGGGAGAATGAACTTCAGGGTTTTTACAGAAAATTACAAAGGGATATTTCAAGTTTAGTCCCAATTACTTTATGGTACTGATGATTCCAACAAAAAGACACAAATCTTGTGTTGAGCTCAACCAATCAGAGTGAGCTGCCTACTCAAAATAATATAGTGACAAACTCTTGAGTATCATTTCAACCAGGACATGACACCTATAGTCAGTTTCTCTTCTTAAAAATTCGGTATTCAATTTTTTTAAGCAGGAAGTGATTCAGGTTTTTACTCTTTTTTTTATTCTAGTTATATAATTATTTTATTGCCCCCTCTAAGCAATGACTAAACTTTACCAGAAACTACAGTTAGAAACTTTACTTCATTGAAATTTCTGTGCCTTAAGGTGCTTCTTGCATTAGATGGGCTCTTTTTAGAGAGAGTGTATGCATCATGGGGGCAGATCAATAAGCCCTGCCTGCTATTTGTGTCCCCATGAGAAGAACAAGTAACATGGCAAGTTATATCCAATGCTGCATCTGTCAGAGGTTGGTTGACTATATATTAGGGAGAGATGCATCGAGAGACTGAACTCATAGGTCACTTGCATGCCTGGGCGACTCAAGAGGGATAAAATGGAGGAACACAAAGAAGAGAACGAAGAACTGAAGACTGAGAGGGAGACAGAAAGAAGCGAGACAAGACAGATAGAGGGACAGAATAAGTGTCAGAGAGAGAAAGACAAAGACAGGAAGAGAGAAGGAGACAGAAAGAGAGAGAGAGAGAGAGAGGCAGCTCTGCTTCTCTTCCAGACAATGACAGGCAATGTAGCAAAGGACAGCCACATTGTACAACAAGATACTGTACAATACATAGGATTCATAACTGATACAGTGTGTAGTCAAATGAATTGGAAATGTGGACAGGAGTGGGTTCTAATAAGGTGTTGTGGCAATTACAGAGTGATCATTGGACACATTAAGTAAAGAACACCAAGACAGCATGAAAGAGGCAGAACGGGAAAGAACGAGTGCGAGCAAAAAGAGAGATATGTGAGGTAGTATGTGCATGTTTATAAGTTAATAAACTTATGTACATGTGTCTGTCGCTCCTACACATCAGGGTGCAGACAGAATGCAGAAGAAGAAGAGAAAAAAGGGGGGGGAGGGAGGGAGGGAGAGGAGGGGAAAAAGACAGGGAAGTGGAGATAAAGAGAGGATTAGAAGAGGGTTTAGGGGAAGGACGGGAAAAAGGGGGAAGAAAAGAGGAGCGAGGAAGAAGAAAACACATGGATCTATTTAAAAACACGGCTATATACCAGAGTCAGGCCCATTCAGAAAGTAGGTGCTTCAAAAGTAAGAAAAAGAAAGACTAGTAGAGATCGGATGTTGAAGGAACAGAGAAGAAGAGGATACCCCAGGGTCACAAGACAGGAAACAGAAAGAGACAGAGAGAGTAACGGACAAACATCTCTGCATGGAAGGAGAGAATGAAAGGGAGGGCAAACAGAGAGCAGAACATTGTCGAAAAAACTCAGCTAAACTCAACACTAGGAAGCTTATACGTATAATAAAACATGAATGTGAAAAGCAAAAAATGTTCTAAAATAGATCAAAATAAAAAAAGTTACTGTAAAAACCTACAGAATGAGTCTACATTTGCTTTAAATGACTGCAAATCAATTTTAATATACTATATATATTTAATAAAGCAATAAAATCAAAGATAAATAAATAAATATGGGTAAATTTGCTGCACAACCTCCACTCCTTAATGTGTAACATCATTACTTGGAATCTTCACAGGCCACATCCCCCCTACTCAAAGAATCTAGAGACAATTGAATAGAAGTTAACATTTTTGCATGATTTCAACAGATGAAAAAAAAAAAAGAGGTGCCATGACGTCACTATCATTTCATGAATAACATAAAGTGCAAAGCATTTGGAATACTTGTAGGAAAAAAAAACTAAAATGCCGGAAGATACCCAGAATTGGATACAGAAGTTGAAGACACGAAAGAGACAAAGAGACAAAAACAGGTAGATCTGTTAGAAAACAGACATGATTAGGCAGGCATCTCCTCATCTGAGCATGCTGGAGACAAACAGACAGACAGACTGCATCCATGACAGCTCCATGCACAAGACAGACACAGCCGGTGCAATGCAGCATGACACAACTCAGTTTCATTCAGTCAGTTATTTTATACCTATCAAAAAAAGAATAAAAAAAAAAAAGAAAAAGACAATTAATTAAGTGTCATGGATTAGTTTGGTAATATGCAAGAACAACACGATGAAGGTGAGTGATCAAACACATGAACTCAGCAATATTTCTTAAAAAATAGCAGTGAGGCCCGGAGACAAAAGGCTGAAAAATCCACTGCGGAGACACAGCCGAGTACTTTACAATAAAGTGAACTCATAACAAGGGATAATCCTTCACATGCTCACAGAGCCTCTAGCTTAAAGTTAATCGAGCCGGGCTGCATGATTCCCCTCCATTTTCTATACAGTTTTGTGAGAGCCAGGAGCTTCAATCTTTATTAGCGGGAGCTATCATTAGTCCCGTCCTCTACAGGGAGTCTGGAGGCTACAGGCTGGGGAGACCTTGGCACAGCCATAAGGATTACCGCTATATGCCCGTTCAGCACCGTCACCGAGCTGACATTTACGCAGCACCATCCAGTCTGTCTCAAGGACAAGGCTTTCATTAACCACTGTAGTAAGGGGGAATCATTAATATCCCCCCTGGATATCTAAAATTGTGAATGGATATGATTAATTTCAAATGTCATTCAGTAGAGGCGTATCTGAGTGTTTGGAAAAGATAGCAACAAGCAGCGAGATAAAGCACGGGCTATATTACAGTACAGTCAAGTTAACATATTGCTATATCTGGAAATAGACTTATGTTTTAGTGGTACAGTAGCATTCAGAGCATTTACTAAAAATGCTCAATTACAAGTGTCACTTATGTCAAAAAATGTAATTATTATTAGCAAAATATGTCATTTATTGACAAGTGGCCAAAAGTGAAAGTTAATGGATAATGCTAAATGTTAAAATATAGTGTAACAGCAGCACGAGCAGAAAAGAGTCAGGGATTCAGTAATGTCATTTAGAGTTAGCTGAGAGTACTCAGTCAAGCAAGGATGGATTTTATTGTTTATTAATTCAACTTTAATTTGTAAGGGGAAGAAAGTGTAGGTTATATAGTGTAACTGTAAAATATCAAAAGCAAAAGCACTCAAATGAAGAAAAATAGCCTTGTAAGTGTTACAGTGTACTGTTTATATTATATTATCGTATAATTATTACTGATATATTCATGTTATATTCATATTCATGTTATTGACAGTAGTAAGACTGGACGGCATATGCATGATGTCCCCCATAGGTTTCTGAAGAGCTTTTTGAAACTCAAAATCCGCGGCGCTGGCCACTGCCATGTTTGCAGTCCATCTTTTTCCACCTCCCAGCTAATCAAATCTAATCAAAGACGTGGCTCATCGCCAGAGCTGACGCAGGCCAAATGATGCCTGGGTGCTCAATCTGTAACTGCATCTACCTGTCAATCCAAGCAGCCATGCTTTTACCATTAATATAGTTCAAACAAGTGATTTTTAAAAATGAGCCTCAGTACAGTTAACGGTTGTTGAAAATTAGCTATAGAGACCAAAACAATTTTTTGTACCAGACTGTAAATATGTTTATTTCTGCTGTGAAACATTTTAATATGGGGGCTTATGAAGATTGACTTCTTCTGTAGCCAGCCTCAAGTGGACAATCGAAGAATTGCAGTTTTTGGCACTTCCACATAGTCTTCACGTCACAGACATGGAGGTTGCCGCTTAATTCATTCTACTGCTGTTATTTGTTACTGGTAACTGTTAATACACCATTGTGTTGTCTAATCTATGACAATGCATCATCCTATATTTTGCATACAAAATCATATTTTTAAGTTGTAATAGCAGAGAAGTATGGTATACGTACAGAAGTAATAATACAATATTTATCTCTGAATTGTAGTGGAGTAGAAGCACTTAAATTAATATACTTAGTTACTTTCGGGCACAGGCGATGTAATGGCTCTCTCACCATCTTGAGTTCATGTCATAATTCTGGCAAAATAACTGATGCTTCTCCTACAAACCTGCACAACACATATAACTCAACAGAAGGGCATGTACAAGCGTGACCACTAGAGCAAGATTTCCATTCAGTGCAACAAGTGCAGAACTGGAGAAGATGACATGAGAGCTGTCATGAAGGACACACAACGTTACACATGATGATACAAAAAGGACAAAAGAGACAGCAGCAAGACATGACAAGACAGCAAGTTCAATAATATCAATCCGAGCATATCAATAGGCGTGAACACACACTGTGCCATGCTCTTGTGTCAGTCCGTCAGTCAACAGACATGCAAGCGGTGCTCCTTTCTCTTTCTCTCTCACTCCTTCCATGCAAACATCGCCTTTTTTTTAATCTTCCAATTCTTGGGTCTCCATGACAACAAGATCATACCATGCAGAAAACATTGATCGGGGAGTGAAGGCAATACCAAGGGTTCTGCACACAAGGCCTCACAATGCAGTCAATGCACTCTGCTGCGTAGGCAGACCACTTCATCATCGTAGCAGCTTTAGAGAAATCAACTCTCTACATTTTTGGCGACAAAATCATTTCACCTCAAATCTACTTCGGTGTCCTTTGAATTGTTTTTTTTTTTTTTTTTCTGTTTTGTTTCTCTCTGTTTCAATAAGTGAAGCTTTCTGAAACAAAGGAGTAACAAAAGAAAAGAAAGAGCACACCAACCTTCTCGAAGCTCTGAGGGATGGAAGGGGGTTGATGCAGAACACAATGACGTGAGGGGGGAGAGAGAGAACGGGGAAACACAGAGAGAATAAAAACGGCCAGCGCAAAGCCACTCACTCCACTGCATCACTCACACATACATACATACACCACTCACCACCCAACACTCGTACCAACACTCATACATCTCATACACACTTCTCCGATATCGCACTTAACATAGAAACTAGAAATCTGAACATTGGTCGTGGGCTTTCAGCCAAAAGCCAGTGATACACCAGCACCCACAGTCCAGAGGCTAGAATCAGTTTAATCATGTGGGTGTCAAATTACACAATTAACATATTTATGAATAACTTATTAAGTCTTTACTCTTTAATTTTCAATTTCATCCATATCTTTATATCAAATCTGTGCATATGTGCAACATTTTCCTCTTAATCTGCCTCTTGTACAGAAACCATTTTAGTAGACAGATCAGTGATGTTTCCATGCAGTTAAACCAAGGTGTGTTCCCAACATCATGTTCAATTTGATTCTGCTGTAGGGGCTCGCACCGAGGTTTAAGGTGGACTTGTTAAGGGTGGTTGTGAGAAATACCAAACAACAGGGTCAACATATATTGTAGACAATGAATGGGTTAGTAATACTTGTTTAAGAGCACAGTTATGAAAAATAAATAGCTTTTTTTTATATATACCAAAAGCACCTTAATTGTAGTGTGTGTTTCTGCGTGTTTGTCTTTGCATGTGTGTGCATGTGCACGTGGCCGTGTATTCTGTGTTCAGGTCCTACCTCGCACATATAGGTTGGCAGGAGAGGAGTAGCGCACGCCTTGAGAGTTGGTGGCCACACACTCGTACTTCCCTTGGTCTGTTTCCTCGCTGTTCTCAATCTGCAATGCTCCTGCAAGACAGAGAGCGACAGAGAGAGAGAGAGAGAGAGAGAGAGAGAGAGAGAGAGAGAGAGAGAGAGAGGGATAAAGATGTTTAGTTGAGTTTGCATAAAATGTTTCTGCTGCTGTCTGCAATGCTTTGCATCCTTTTCATCCGGAGATGTTTGTCTGCTTGGTCTGTTTCTGTAATATTTTGACCCGAGGGTAATCTCTCTTGTGTTGCTTCAACATCTAATAAAGTCAGCTTTGCTGTTATATCTGTGAGGCACCATCTGAATGGGTCGCGCTCTCATAGATGTTTTTTCTTTTTTCTTTTTCTTTTAAAGAAGTTTGTATTTCCCCCCTCCCTTCCTTTAAGGCGAACAGAAACTGCACCACATTCAAAAATGTGAAATTTCTTCCAGAAAGTTTGGAGTATAAAAACAAGTCTGAAAATGACTTTTTACAAACTTCGATGACACTTAAAGGACCTTTTGTTGTATGCTTCTTTAGAAGCCAAGTGATTCCCCTCCTACGGCAGGCTCACTGCTGCCGTGAAAAAAGCCGGTTTCTATCTTGGCAGTTAACTGGCAGCAGCTACACAGCTTTACCCCACGGCAACAACCCGATGCTGCTCTTTGCGCTTGTTTCTTTTGCTTCCTCAATTTTTATCCTTATAGCCTGATCCCACTGTGGTAAACAGTGTCTCGCTAAATGTGCTATAATTACACTCGCACTTGTCAGGTACTCTTTTGTTGCACAGGATGCTATTCTTACTGCTTTTTAATATTTTATTTTTTTGCTAACAGCTTTTTGAATTACCAGCAGGACCTTTTTTTTTCTTGCTCTTCCAGCCTGCTCTGTCACATTCAACTCATTTGAAACTGACTTTGACATGAAGCCTGAGGAGAAAGCACAACACCATGGATTACACTCTGGTGCTGCAGGAGGACAGAAAAGACACAACTCAAACGCACACACGCACGCACACACACACACAGGCATCTGGATAGAGATAAAAGAACTAGATAAAAGAACGATAAAAGGGATCTAGCTGGTAAGGGATCTATGGAGGTATATAGAGAAGCACATTATATAGTATGCTCTGTGTTATACTGATTTCCCTTACACAAGCACACAGTGGTGCAAGAAGAGTTCAGACTCTTCCACTGTGGCAATGGCACAATGAAAAACAATTAGAAGTACAAGTTTTGCATTCAAGTACATAAATATTGTAGGTAAAATATACTCAATTACCTAGATTGGAACCCTAAAGCGATTAAATTAAATTAAATTATGTAACTGCATGCATTAACATGGTAGCAGCATTTGTAGCTGGTTGAGCAAAGTGTCAAATTTACCCCAAATTCCACCCAGAAAAATTCAAACTAAATTTTCATTCATATACATTGTATTATGGTGGAAGTCTCAGGGATAAAAACCTTAAAACTTTAGTGCATCTATCAACATGCCTAGAGAGTGCCAGAGACAAGTGAAAAACTATGGTTCATTGGTTGACCTTCAGCTACATTTCATACTAAGTACACAAAAAGAAACTCTTATCATAGCTGATAGCGCTCTCTGAAGTATTTACACAAAAATGTTATGTAAATATTAGTGTTGTCAAAATTAACGCATTAATTTTAACGATTAACAATTAATGCGTAAAAATTTTTTTTACGCAATTAACGTGGGAAGATGGATAAGGACGGACTTTTAGGGGGAAAATTTCAATTTAAAAAGTTGCCCGACGGACAAAAACAAGGCAATTTTCACAGTTTGCAAAGCTGAATTTAAATTCCACAGAAGTAACACAACTTTAACATATCACCTCAAAGCAAAACACCCTGCTGAAATTACCTCCACGGGACCTCGCCAGTCTACACTACAGGAGTGTGGCACTCGTGGGCGAATAACAAAACCTGTGAGTGAAAAGTTAACCAATTCCTTGGTTACTTTGATAGTTAAAAACTGGCTCAGTCTGAAGAAGTAAATAATTGTTATGGAGTGAAAAATGTTAAGTGTTCAATGTACTGAATAACAGTATATTTCCTTATTCTGGCTTTTTTGTATTTGCACTGTGCATATGTGCACCTTAAGCCAATAAAATGAATGAATTTAAATACATTTTCTCTGTGTTTTTTCTATATTAATTTGATCATTTTACATAAATAAATCTTCATTATAAGCTTCAGTCTCAGAAAAATGCAATTAATTTATTGATAAATTAATTGCGATGAATCGTGATTAATTACAGAAATTTGTGCAATTAATTAGTTAAATTTTTTTTATCGATTGACAGCCCTAGTAAATATATATATATATACACATGATGGTTGATTTACCGAAAATTAATCATTTTTGTCATTTTTTTAAGAAGAAATGTCAAACATTCTTTTACATTTTATATCACTGTAAATTGATTATTTTTGGGTTTTGCAAAATGAGACACTAAAACATCACCCTGGACTGGAGAAATCTGTTTAATGACATTTTACAGACCAGTCAGAATAATAAAGAAAAGAAAAGGCAGATTATGTCATCAGAAATGATAATAATCACTATAGTTGCAGCCCTATACTGAAGGAAAGCAGATGTGCCTAAAATGAAACCTAATACACGAGTTAATGTTCTGACACTGCAGATGCATACACATGGAGCATTATGCTAATGGAGAAAAAAGCTTCCACTGATTAAATCTTAAAAAACTGTCTAGTTAAGCACTAAAAGGTTCACAGACAGTTTGTGTGTCTGTGTGTCATTCTCCAGAGCTGATCATCATGCAGAAGTTTAAACATGTTTCTGGAGACTCGGAGGAGGGAAAGTTTCACTCCTTCCTCTCACACAGCTAAAGCACAAGTGTGTTTAGTGAGCTGAAGCCCTGCTAGCTGGAGCTGTCATCCATTTGCTTCTGTCTTCTGCATTACATGAAAGAAAAACAGCTCGTGCCCTCCTCTTTCTCTCTATTTTTCCATCTCTCATTTCCCCGCAGTACGGGGCAGAGTTGGAGAGATAAACAGGAATAAATTATCTGCTCTACAAACCGTTCCTCCTCTCTAGAAAGCGATACAGGCAGAAGAAGCAGCGAGAGAAAGATGGAGTGGAGGGGAGATGTAGATGGACAGGTGGAGCTCTGCAAACAAGAACTCGTCTGACAGCTGGAAGCAGCTCATATGGCTAACCATCAGCGCAAATTTGAAATCAGCAATTGAAATCTTCTTTTATGCAAAACATGTCATTACCATACATGCCGCTCACTATATAAGCAGTAGAAGGATCACCACGTATATACACAGCATGGAACGATAACTAGCAACTTAATGAAAGTCATGGTGCAAAAGCAGGACAAAAAAAAAATGTAAAAGAAGAAAGTGAAAGACAGAAACAGATAGATAGGAAGAGGCTGCGGGAGAGCAGTTTGTTAGTGAGTCTGGAAGCTGCTGACGGACCTAGAATGAGATGTGACTTCAGTAAATTGAGCTGCTGTGAAATCGCGGACGGTGTATTATGTCTGCTGGGCAGAGACTCGGCCGATCAGATGACAACAGATACTGCTAACCTGATAGCTCTGCCAGAACATCTAGGTCAAACAGATCACCAGGACTCCAAGTCTCTCCTACGAGGTGAGACATTAACTTTTAACTGGGACCGGACAACAATAAAGATAGACGGTCTCTATTTCTTTACCACAGAACACTTACTTAACAGGGTTTAAAATGAACTGGTGGGATCAAAAAATGTAATTTGCGCCCTAATTATTAATTAATAATGTTTTTCTAAATTTTTCCAGGATGTGAATACAAACATTCCTATTGAGTATATTTATATATATGTGTCTGCTATCTTAGTCTTATATAACAGTAAATTTAACATTTTTCAGTTTTAGACTGATGATCAGACAAAATAAAACATTATTTTCATTGTGAAAAGAATCAGCAGATTAATTGATAATTAAGATAATAATTAAAGGTTGCCCTGTATTTATTCTTTGCAGATGTATCTGTCCATTAATGCTACATCCATAAAAAGTGATATGAAGACTAGGTCAACAAACCTCAGAGAAATGTCTGGAGAAATTATCTATAAAAGGGTTTGTCTATTTTGACATTTTAAGAAAAAGAAGAAAAAAAATCCTGGCTCTTCACCAAAAACAAATCTTTTTTTTTTCTGGCTATTGTCCTGATATCTGTTTTTGAGATATCCTGCTGAGAAACAGACAGGCAAACAAACAGGACCAAAAACAAACAACCTCTGCCGCAGAGGTATTTAATGATGTACAGGCAGCATTTTTAGTCAGACCCGATCACAACTAATTTTAAGGGATGTAGTAGTATTCAGTCAAAATATCACAGATGTATTGTGAAACTGATTTAAAGAAACTAAACCACACTCTTTAGTTAAATGTGACCCAAACCGTGACCGTTACCATAAACACAACCTTTGATCAGACCATAGTTCTTAGCCAAGACAGGTCCATCCATTACCCAGCAGTCAACCTCAGGGTCCATATTGCATGCCATCTGTTAGAGTGTAGGTCTACCAAGGCTGTTAAGTGCTTAGGTAAACTCTCCAGATCTTAGTCCCAAATGTTAGCGATAGACAGATAACTTGTCATGGTTCTCCTCATGCACATCTAAACTGGTGCAGCAGATGGCATGGAAAAATAGATGGATGCCTTGGTTAAGGTATAAAGATGTCAGGAGAAGTTCAGCTATACTACGCCATATGTTTCCACCCTCAGGAAATGGATGCCGCGTGCATCTTAGGTGTATACACATGCTTCTCATAACTGTCAACAGCCACCTTTTGGACAGTTATCTGCAGTAAGGAGGACGGCGCAGATGAAGGATACTTGTGGGCTGTGAAATGGCTGCGTGTCATCTTTTGTGGGATTTGAGTGCAGTCATTCTCTATATCATTTTTCATCCTGACCCATATGGGCCATAAAGAAAGACCCAACCGAGATAGGAAAGGAAAGACAGAAAGAAAACAATGCTTGTGGCCCAAAACAGATCCATGGCTGCGATCCAACAAGAGCTGGCAGATGTCCACTAAATCAGAGTCATTGCTTGGAAGGTGCCCCCATTAAACAGATCTTAAAGGAGTGTTTCATCCACAACACATCTCTGCTCTGTTTTGTGCCTAGCTCAGGTGTAATTGATTTCCTCCAAGTCATTTCACTGCAGTGTTTGGTTCATTATACAGTGTATTTTGTTGTTCGGCTTTGTGATGCTTTCGGTGATTTGAAATCCTATTAAACCTTGCGGTGAATCTCACCGAGCCATTTGTCTTGCTACTGTTACATTGATGTGAAATGTGGCCTAACGTTCTGTATCGGTGAATCAGTGTCACGTCTCTGTGTGACACTCTACAGGGGACAAAATGAACCTCAGAGCAGACCAAAGGAAATTTATTATGATAGATAGTAAATCATTTACAATTTTAGGGCTACAGAATTAAGTATTCACTATACTGTATGCCAACGAAATACTGTACTTACTAAACAACTAAAACGATTATTATCACAAAAACTATTTCAAGGTTTGAGGGAGATTCTTTGTTATTTCACAAAAACTATTTCAAGGTTTGAGGGAGATTCTTTGTTATTTTGTAGCTCCAAGGCCAATGCTTTCTCATAAACTACAAGCAGAAAATGGAAAATTATTTGCATAGTGTTTATCGTAATTAGGGAACTATAAAACAATCACCACACTGCTGCCACACTGGCATGTTTCTGGTGTTTTGATGCACTTTAAAGGGGACTCTAAGGGGGAGTTTTCTGCTTTTTGTCTTTTGTGTGTTATCTATTGTCTCAGCTGTCTTCATGCAGCAGCACCAAGGCAGGTCCTACAACAAATTCCACCCACATGTACTGCAGAGGATTTTACATAATTGCATCCACTCTGTATATCCTTATATCAAACTGGGTTCCCCGATCCTCTCATGTGTTTCCGGTTTTAACGGTCACGTGTAAGCGATAATCAGCTAGCTAACTATAGCTATAGTTCTAATTTAAGATGCTGCTTTTCTCAACATTTGCGTGAGAACAGAGATTAGTTTTTGTTTTTTTTCCAGAATCTCATGCGGTTAATGTGACATTGTTATCATTGTAGACCTGTGTCATCGAGTGACGGGTGTGGCAACAGTAACTAAAAATGTGAAAGTGTGAGACTCTTAAATTAGTTTAAACAGCGGCAGGGCAAAGTCTGCAAATGGAGACACAGACAGAAGGTTGACAGAGGACACTAGCGATCATCAGTGAAGGATACCGGTTGACAGCAGGGAGATATCGGGGCTGGCAGGACGGAGGAGCACAGAGAATATGGATGAAGCAACAACAAAATGGTTTCGCCTCACCATCACTTTCATTCCCCCTGAGGACGACTGAGCGAGAACGGCTGAGAAAATACGTGTCTGCCTACTCTAGGAGACACTGTATCATCTATATAGAAGAGCATAAACAAAGCTGAACAAACTGTCTTAAACGGAAGATGATTCTTCTGTATTCACCCCTTTATCTGTCTGCAGAGACGCACACTCACACACACACATACATACACACACACACACACACACACACACACTTTCTCCTCCTCTCTTCTGTCTAGCAGCACAAAGAGCTTCCCTCCCTTATTTTTCCTTATTACTGTCTCTGGAAAAGTAATATTACACTCAGATTTTAAGACTCTGAGCTCATCTCACACAATTTTAGGTTGGGCGGGTCAAAAGATATGAGGAACATCAGTTAAATACTAAATGTGAAGAAACTCCCATCTCTGTATCTATTGATTTTTGAGATCTGTAAAAAAAAAAGGACTTATGGTTGTTTTGGGGTAGATTTATTATTCTATTAAGTATATATTTCAAAGTGAGTTTATAATTATGTGAACTTTTCCATCCCACTTGTAGTAGGTGTGTATAAGACATTACTTTGCTGCCTTGTTTTTCGACCTTGACAAGATGTGCACCTTTTTTAGTTTATAATCTTTTCTCCCAAATGTTAACAAAAACTGCATTTTTTCATAGCTTAAGGATGGCACAATTATCCTTTTATGAAATTAGCTTTAAAAAGGTTTTACACCCTCACAGGATGTAGATAAACTCAGAGAGGAGCGTGTAATCCCTCAATCCTAATTAAAACACGATAATCACTAAATTTAGAGCAACAGGGATTTTACCTGATAGCGATGTTAAGCTTTAGATGCACTGTTTGTTTACTTATTTTCAAATGAAGTAATCTGTAGCTACTCGTCTATCTCACCTGATCGGAGCTGTTTGATACGACCCTGGCTGGCGCTGGGGTCGACGGGCAGGAAGTCTTTGAACCAGGAGATCTCTGGATCGGGGATGCCGCTGGCAGCACACAGCATGGTGGCAGTCCTCGTCCGCTCCACCACCTTCAGCTGAGGACCCATGTCTATACTGGGGAAGCCAAATGGCAACAGGTCCTCTGGAAGGATGCAGACAAAGAAAGAAAATATTCTGAATTAACACATACGAGCAGCATTCAAAATGAATATAAAGCCATCAAAAATGGTAGAGCCAATAGCCTCTGTGACAGTTGTGCTTAAGTTAAATGTTATAATACATACACATAATGCATATAGTACAACTGAAGCTGATGGGTACTGGACAAATTAATATTTTATACTACAAATAATCCGAATGGGACATGAACACGTGCCAGATTTCATGCCATTCAATAGTTAACTCAAAGCCACAAATGTCAACCTCATGGTCACACTAGAGGAAAAGTCATCAGGATTCATTGTCTGTACAAAATTTTCCTCTTCAAATTCATTCTGGACTAACATTATGGACCACTGACTGCCATCCCCATAGCCACCCTGCCAGAATGGGAGCAATGTGTCTACTCCTTACTTTTTGGGACAGTTGATCTGCAGTTTAAACACAAACGCCTTGTTTTTATCTTTCTGCACAGAGGTAGAGTCAGCCCTGCCATGCATTCACTCCTTTTTTCCCTTCTTTTTCTGTGTTGAAACACAAGACTCGCTCACACGCGCGCACACACACAGTGATGTGAGAGCCACTGTTCCCTCCGCCTTTAACATCTGCAGACCCTTGAAAGTAGAGATACTGACGAGGACAGCGGAGCCACTATACCCTTCTTCATCAAAGCAGCGTGTTTGTTCCTACCGCGAGCTTGTCATTAGGTGATCCAGTAAGGCAGAAACACAGCTAGGTCTTAGTGTCTGTGTGTGTGTGTGAATGTGTGTGACAGACCGTTTCTACAAGAGTATAAACATACCGCCCAGTCAGCAGGAGTTACTTAAGTACCAACACATGCACACATAGAACCACACACACACACACACACTGGTATAAACACAGCCACACACACACACACATATGCAGTACACTCCTAACCTAGAAACACAGGTGTTTGGTGGCAGTGGCAGTGAACTGTGAGTTTTCCATGGTGTGGCTCTGTGATGGTAATGATTCCTGTCTAATAACTATGCAGAGAGCTGCTCAGAAACAGCAGCAGCAATTAGAAGCTGGGATCAAGAGGAGGGGCAGGGCACTGGGGGTAATAAGGACTTGTTAGCAGTAATTGTTAAAATGTACCAACGATTAGAGAGGCCGATCTGGGATGTGTCTGGGTATGTCTGATTACGTTGGGGGGGCAGTTAAGAAGTGTGTGTGTGTGTGTTGCCTGTGTGCATGTGTACATATTTGTTCTTATTAGCATCTTCGCAGATTTGTGCAACGTGTGGAATAATGTACAGAGACACGTCAACACACAGCCAGGAAAATGTGAGTGTGCGCTCGTCGAAAAGCAGTTGCTTTCCATTTCACATACACACAAACACATTCTCATACACTTTCTCTGGTGAATGGGATTAAGCAGCTCGGTGACAACAGTCCAGATGGCCAGACACGTAATCAAGCATCCATCAGGCTTCCTGCTTCCTCCTCTCCTTACCCTTTTAACCACTCTATCTCTCTCTCACATACACACAGACACCTCCCCCATACCTGCAACTATAATTATATATTCTCCTTTCCTACAGCAGCAAAATAATTACCAAGATGGCAATTTCCTCGGCTAATAAATCAAACCCACAGGAGCATCTTGATTGTCAAGCATAACAAACAAAAAAAATCTAAAAGTTAGCTACCTCAAACTGGGCATCACTGACAAACCCTGAGCCAAACACAGTCCAAGATGCAGAGCGTGGCCATGTCAACTGTCTGTGTGTTTTTCCTCCGTTCCTCTCCTCCTCCGGGCCCCCTGCTACCTAACCACATGACAGACGTGTACCATCTGTTTCCACACACTCTGCGCTGGGGATGAGAGGCTGAGTGGAGATAGGATCTATCGCTCTCTTTCTCTCTTTCTACAGTCATCGGCTTTGGAGAGACTCTGTCAGATAGGAATGTCAAGCTGCTGCTTGATGGCAGGGCTGAGGGAAGGAAGGAGAGCAGAAATGCCACAAAAAGACCAGAGACTAAATCAAAGCTCAGAGGAGAGTCTGATGACGATGTGGTTAGAGCTCAGGTAGCGATCGGGCAATCATAGCAAATTTCTGATATCAGCCAAAGAAGACTTAAGTGGAAGGAGGGGATCACCTTAATCCCCCTCTGCTTCACCTACATCCCCTTCCCACTGCCCCCAACTGATCAATGCTAATGATCCAACCAAGTGGAGGCCAGTGGTATGGCCACTGACAGGAAAAAAATGGGAGGAAGAGAAAAGAAGGAGGGGGGGGGGATCGATAGGGAGGTCAGGAGGCAAGCTCTCATGAGACGAGAAATATGCGAGGCCTACATCTGCTCCCCCTCTGCCCTCCCCCAACCCCACCCCTCTCTTGAGAGGGTTCAGATGGTCTTTTTATCACCCCGCCGGCTACAACTACATGGACTCCCTGGCTGTTAATTAGAGCACGCCACTGCAGCGGGCTCGAGGCGTGTGCATGTACGCGTGCGTGTGCCTGTGCGTGTGTGTGTATGTGTGTGTGTGTGTGTGTGTGTGTTTGTCAGGGGGTCTGGCTCTGTATTCATGTCAGGTCTTTATCAATGCTGCAAATATAGAGTGTAGGTGGACCTTGGACTGAATCATTAGAGAGAGGACGGAGAAACAGAGAGAGAGATGAATGGATGGATGGATTTTCAGATGCTGCCGCACTAAATGAAAACAATGTATGATGCAAATATATTCTAAAGATTGTTTTTAGTGTCTGTGGTTTGGGGCTAAAATGTATTAATCATTTATAATTAATTGTGTTTCATTTTCATTTAATTGCTAAATTATTTAGTCTATAAAATGTCACAAAATGAAAAAAAAAAAAAAAAGCCCATCAAAACTCACCAGAGCCTGAGGGTGTGTCAAAATGCTCTTTTAGTCTGACCAACTGTTCAAAACCCAAATATATTCAGTTAACCACAGTATTAAGCATAAATTCTCCACGTTTGTGAGGAAGAAACAGGCAAATATTTGGCATTTTTGCTAGAAAATTATTCATCATTATCAAGACTATTGCACTTTGTTTGGTTAATCATTTACTTTACAGACTGACACAAAATAGGGAATAATATTCATCACAATTTCACCGGGCTCGAGGTAACATCTCCAAATTGCTTGTTCAAGAGTTAAAAACTCATTTTGAAATAATATTAAGCTCACATTAGTAAATGTTAGACACAAACAGCAATTCTTGGTAATATGATTTTTGTTTCAGGAGCCTGGACTCCTGTGACTTTACATCAAGCGACCACAATAGAAGCAAGTCTTAGACTTATTATTGTTTTATCCTTGACATTTCGTAGATGTGTGACCTGGCGTTCATCACTGTTTCAAACAAACTAAACTGAAAAAAAAAAAAAAACATGCAGTTTCATTTTACCATAAAGAAGGAATGGAAACATGAACAAAATTAAACCGTAATTATTATAGACAGACAGACAGACAGACAGACAGACAGACAGACAGACAGACAGACAGACAGACAGACAGACAGACAGACAGACAGACAGACAGCAGGATAGATAGATAGATAGATAGATAGATAGATAGATAGATAGATAGATAGATAGATAGATAGATAGATAGATAGATAGATAGATAGATAGATACACTTTCTGTTTTGCAGATACTGATAAACTAGCGAACAGATAGTTGCGCTGGACACAAAGGTACAGTTCACTGGAGAGGAGAATAGAGAGCTACAGGTATTCAGCCCAGCTCCTGGATGAGTCAGCGGCTGCTTGAAATAGATACTGCGGGCATGGCCTTGATCACACTTTTCACCAAATGAATCATTTATCAAACACAAACACTGCTGCGCAAAAGTAACGCTTATTTTTCATCGCCTGGTTAAATTGATAAGACAGCCTATGGAAAAATGCACCATGCGAGTATAAACACTGTGTGTGTCAACAATATTCGGGGGGGGGGGGGGGCATTGGCAAGGACCAAACAGCATTGTTTCCTGGAGCTTTGTGTGTATTTGTGTATATCAAGAGGTTGAGAGCGTAAATTTTGGCCTGGTTCTGTTTGCAGAAGGGCAATCAGGCCCTGTGCCCAAAACCAGTCGGTTGAGCCAACCGAATCTGGGCAAATATGCAATTTATGCGTCCGCATCCAAACACACACACACGCACACGAATACTAGGACATACAGACGCACAAAGTCAAACAAATAATGCATATGATGGAAACAAACAAACAGGAGTCCAAGTTTTTTCCTGTCACTCTTTGTATTCACCCAAACACAGATACAGACACACACTTCCCCACAGAAAGTTATCATTTGTCCTCGTTAAGAAACAGGTTGCCTATTCATCTTTCAGTTCATTTCAGCGGGGGAATGGCCGCGTGCATGAAAGAAGCCTGAATAAAAGCGATCTCGGGGAGCCTGATTTAGGATTAATCTGCCAGCGCTCAGCAGTCTACAGAGGCTGTAATGCTTTGACTCCTATAGACTGCAGGAGGGTTGAAGGGGAGCACTTTAAATGCTAATGGGCCTCTATGATAATAGATCACAATACAATGCAGAATCAGATTTTGCATCGTAGATCAATCCCACCAAAAGCCCACATGTGTCCCAACCAACCCAAGCCCTATTTTGGCTCTTCCTCTCTGATCCAGCAGCCGGAGACTAAACACACAAAACATGATGATCCCACACATGACAGTCAATTACATACAAACATGCATGAAGAATAGACTGGACAAAAAAAGAAAAAAGAGGAAGAAGGGGATGAAAACAGTGACAATGAGGGAGTATATATATGATGAAAGAGCTGGTTTTCCACTCAAGGAGTGTAATCCTCTTGCAGGCTGAGTTGATACTCTCAGTTGTTTCCAGACTGAAATGCTTGAGCCGTCGGCCTGCCAATGCAGCAAACGCCTGGGGGGAATCACTGATCTGACTCTGTTGTTCATTTGAAGGGTGTTTGCCATGGTGGCAGAACATCTCTCCTCCCCTTTTTCTCTCTCACCCTCTTTCTCCCCCATCCCTCGACTCCCTTTTCTCCTAAAATGGGACACTGGGAGGTGAGTATAATCAGGATTACTCTGCACAAACCAGGCATACACACACAAATATATGCACGCACACACACCCATAAACAAAGAAATCTATGTACATGCACCCACATAGACAATCATGAAGCACACACACATATATACACAGCTGCAGTGATGAGAATCTCTCGCCCACCAGAGGTTTTCCAAACATGCAGAACTGCAGATATTCACATCTCCTGAAGGCGGAACAACACAACTGCAGTGTCCATAGAAAAGAGCAGTTTGGGTGGAAAGGGGATGGGTTGGGTTGGTAGAGGTGAGGGTGGGGGAGAGCAGCTGAGAGCTTGTAAAAATGCAAAGGGAGCAGGAAGAGAAAGTGTCTGGATAGACAGTGAGGGTCAGGCAGGATAGATGGCAGAGAAAATGAAAGAATGAATAAAACAAGAGAGAAGAAATTAGAAACGGACATCGCTGTGGGCCAAAGAAGAGGCTGCTGGAGTCAAAGGCAGAAAGATGGAGTCAGGAAAAGAGAAAGGAAGAAGAGTAGGTAATGGGATGGGAAGGGCGATATGTGATGATGATGTTAAAGGCACAAAAAGAGTAATCTCGTCAACCATAACATACCACATCTCCATCCATTAGGCGGCCTATAGAGCAGCAGTCCATATCCTGTGGCCAACCACAAGCCCCTGACACTGTACAACACTGCTATTAGTGTCGGTCAACCATTATACAAAATGATGAGATGAAACACATCAGGGGATGAAAAGACTTTTCAGTGGTTTGGTCAGTAATGGAAAGACTTTGGTTTGCAGACATTTTCTCCAATGAACCGTGTATTGAAAAGAGTGACCCAAACACAATTTTTTCAAACTTGTGTGCACTTAACAGCATCCTTGGGTGACACGATCTATCATACAGTATATCACTCAACAGACTGTTGATTGCAGGGGTGTATGGCTTTGAAGGCGTGCTGTCAAATAGTCAGACGCATTTTATGGAATAAAGTTATGAAGTGAGAGGAGGTGTCTAGAAGTAAATGTCCCATTACTTTTTTGTCAAGGCTTGGCTGGGCAATGAAATCGGTAGAAAAGATAAGAATATATCTGGCTCTTTTGATAAAAAGTCAAAGTCAGTCTTTTTACAAAAGAGAAACATAAGGCGGGAAGTCACTAAGCTTCTTGGTAACGAACATGGGATCACAGCGCATTACATTTTGTTGCCTAACTGCAGACTAACAGGTGAAAGGTGTGAAGAGTTCACTTTATAGTTTATTTTGAAATTCTGGATAAACTTTGGACACATTCTGTGACAATGGTGTGCTGGTGTGCCAATTGAAATGATTCTGAAATAATGAGTTCTGTATTTAGTAACGCTCTGATTCACACCTCTGACTGCCACCTTCTCTACGGCCATTACTGCTGAGGTATTTTAAAATTTTGAATCATTCGTCATCCTGTGTTGACAGGAAAAAAACACAATTTCCTAGAAACAAAGCTGTAGTAGTGCAAATTTATGGCTCTAACATAAACCTACAGTGCCCTTAAAAGATCAAGGACACTCATGTGTCTCTACGACAACCGACATTGAGGATATCATTAGAGTTGGGGTAGGCAGATTTTTTTTTTTTTTTTTTTTTTTTGAGTCACTGGGCAAAAATTAAAGGATAACCTTTCAGCATATTGTAATTCAAGTTCTCTGAGCGGAAACAAGGCTTTGTTCCGACTGCAGGCAAATCAGATTTGTTTCTCAAATCAGATCTTTAAGACAGACTTTATTTGCAAGTGATCAGATCAGATTTGTATGTCCAGACATCATCAAACTATCTCCATGAGTTGCTATGGTAGCGATGCAGGCACCAATAACTACGTACATTGGTGATGCGGCTTTCCAATGCCAGTGTAGCTTTATCTATACAGAAAATGCTAGCAGAGAGTTCATTGCATACTGTGTTTGTCCACCATAACACTATTCCCATATTAGCATGATTCTTCTCAATTGCTCTGACGCACTTCCGTTGTTGTGTGTGGTGGTTCGAGTAACTGAAAAGGCACTTTGAAATAAGATTTGAGCGTCCAGAGTGAGACTGTTGTAGAAAAAAATCTGTAGAACAAAATCAACTGGAATTACACTTTAAAGCACTACCAAATGTGACTTTTTATTTTACTATTTTGCAAAATTTGAATCTTATGTGTATTTTCTGCTGTCCTGTATCTGAAGCCTAAATAAGGCTATAGACTTCTGCATCTCATCTTAACTCTGTTTTAAGGGGGGGAGATTTTTTGCCAATCATGGGTAATTTCAGAGAGAGTTGGAATTCCTACTGGCTGCTTTCACAAGGTGTCTGACTTGCTCTGCTTCAAATTTCAGGGTTTGGTGAGAGGGGCTTTGCTGAGTGAGATGAGAAGGTTTTACACAGGGTTTGCCTACTGCTGCTTTAAACAGTGAAATAAGAATCTAGGGGTGGAGGGATGTGGACTAAATCCTGATATAAAATTGTGATACAGTATTTTCTTCCGGAGAATCAAATGAGAAGATAAATGTCCGTTGGAATCCAGAAAATAACAGTATTTTATCAAACTGATCTCAAAACCACATGAAAATGTCCATGAAACTGCTGCTCATTGATTTACAACGTTCACCACAATACAGCCAGAGCTATTAAAAGGACACCAAACACAGTATGGCAAAATCTGTCAGTTGACAGATTAATATTGTCTAACAGTATATATCATATCAGCCACCTTACACGGTGTAAACAAAACTGGTGTATGAAAAATATAATCATTATGGCTACTACCAGCTCTGAGTCTGGTTGGTGCTCTGGGTGTAATATTGTTTCGTTCATTGCAGTCGTGTATTCTATTTACTGCACAGCACATCAGCAGATTAGGACGAATCAAAGAAAGCTGATTCTATTGTCACAGAGGGGACTCAGGACGTCACGGTACACAGATCTCAGTAAGAGAAAAGTTTACACAAACAGGAACAGGCAGACACGACCACACACACACTGAGAGGCTCGCCCTCGAGGTGTAGTTTATGTGGTAATGTGCTTTAGATTGGGGCTGTGTGTGCGGAGATGATGGGCCGGGTAACAGATGGGCAGGAGTCTATTCCCTGGGCTACCAGCCTTCTGCTTACCACACAGTCCTGCCAACTTCACAGTCCTCATCCATCTCCTGCGTTTCTACACCCCCTCCACCACTCCCCTGACACCCCATTTCATTTCTATTGTTTCACACCAGGCTGTTGTGTTACTCAATTTTTCCCCTCTGCTCGCCCTCCGTCATACTCCTTTTCACCTCTCTTAGACCTCTTCTCCCCACTTTCCTTCTCATCCTCAAATGTCCTCTTGCAGAAATGGGTTGTCCGCCAAACCGAGGCCTAATCCCCTGTAGTAACAGCCTAAGCGGCCATCCCTCTATTTCTTCGTCCTTTCCTGCTGTGCTGGGAAAACTGCCAGCGTACAGATCCCGGGCTTGCAGCCACACGCTGCAACTTTAGTTCATAGCATGTTGGAGCACCACATTAGATAAGTTTCGCTCCAAGGAGGCAGTGTACATTAGATTAACACCCTCACTGTGGTTGCAAAGCTCAGTGGTTACAGCAAACTGGGATGCGAGAGTACCCTTTAGCTGGCATGTCAGCTGGCCCTGTCTCTGGCCAGATCACGTTTGTTCGCTCTCAAGAGGGACTATAAAAAGAACAGTCGACTGCAGCCTGCTGTGATAGGCAGGGTGTGGCATGGCTTTATTGTCACATCTACAACTGACAGCCCAGGGAACCGGGGACGACGGTTGAAATCAGGTGTGTGCATGTGAAAGGAAAGCACCACTGAAGTGGAAAAGGATGAAGATTGAATGTGCGTGCGTGCATGCAGGGGATGGGGGAGGGGGGTTGGGCGTGTGTCTTACCTCTGATAATGGCCAGCTTTGCAGTGACAGACACTTCTCCTTCACTGTTGCGTGCCACACACTCGTAGATGTTCTCATCTCGGGGTGCTCTGAGCGGTTGGATCCTCAGCACGGCACCTGCACCCTCATCAAACTCTACAGTCTGAACAGCCACAGAACCACAAGAAAAGACACATCAGCCACGGCAAAGCAGACACATGGATTACTTTAAGAACAGTCAGTGTGGTGATGTATACCATTAACTTAGCAAAGTTTTTTTTTATAGTAAAAATGTGATAATAATTAAAGTTTAACACTTCATTGATCTCCTAAAGGAAATTCCTTTTTTTTTTTTTTTTACTTGCCCTCCCTTCCACGAGGTCAGGCTCAGCTCGAGTTCCTGGAGCTGGTAGAGATTCAGTGTCTTGCACAAAGACACTTCAGCAGGGTGGATACTTACCAACACTGGGGGCTGAATGTGGGTGCTCTGATTGAAATACATTATCTGCAACCATACTGCTGCATTTATATACATCAGGCCTCTAACATGAATGAACTGCAGTAATTAACAGCTCTGTGAAATAGCTTAGTTCTGTAATAGCCTGCTTGATAGTATACTGCAATATGTGCATTTTATAAAACAAATAAAGTATTACGTAATGTGCTTGTTTTTACGTGTCATTCTTGAAAAATGTTCCATGTTCCGTCTTGCAACACACCGTTGCCCATAAAGTTAGAATAAAATATTTGTATCTTTTCTCGTGAAATCATTTTAACAATGTGATTTATTCTTGATAGAAGTGTGTCTTCTCAAAACTTCAGCATCAGTCTCTTCAAAACATATCACAGTGAAAATTAACCCGCAATTGACCTGATTTGTATACATAGGAATACAAAGAGGAATGTGTCTGAAAACAAAAGTATTCCAACTTTATGGTCAACAGTGTATTTCATGAAATGTGCAAAAATGTTGTAAAGTTGTCAAATGAATATTTTTAAGAAATATTCATTTTGGGGAAATACACTTTTCTTGACTAGAATTAGCTGAGCAGACTGATACCACTCTCATGTCTTTACTTTAACACTTAAGTTAAAGCCACGAGCCAATTATCTTAGCTTAGCATAACATCTGGAAGCAGCCAGCTAGTCTGGCTCAATTCAAAGAACGAGTTTAAAGTTTAAAGAATCCACCTACCAGCACCTCTTAAGCTAACATACTGACACATAATATCTTGTTTGTTTCATCCTGACGACCTCAAGATGGCAAAAAGTCCCCATAAAACGACAACACGTTGTACACTTTTTGTACAGCTTCATATTTAGCATCATATTTCATATTTAGCGTAAAAAGTGGTATCAATTTTCTCATCTAATTCTCAGCAAGAAAGCAAATAAGTGAATTTAGAAAATAAAAATTGAGAAACAAAGTTTTAGCATATCTACAATCCAAAACATAATTATAGAAATTTAAATTTATAGCCATATCTCATCTGCAATAATAAATATGACATGATCTCTCTTTCTAAAAATATAAATCGTATAATATAGACATTATAATTACTATACCATACATACATTAATATATTATTACATCTGGATATACTGTTCTATATTTCTCATGCTCATGCAGTTAAAGTTATCAATTGTGCACTGTGACAACCACCTCGATACGCTGGGAGTTGACCTTCTTGCCCTTCTTGTTCCAGTAGACGACAGGCTTGGGATTGCCAGTGGCCTGGCAAACAAATGATGCCACGCCTCCTGATACTCCAATCTGGTCTGTGGGAATCTTGGTGAACTTTGGGGGAGCTGAGAGAGAGAGAGCGAGAGGAAGAGAGAGGGGAATAAGAGAAGAAATAAATAAATAAAAGCACAAGCATTAAAACTGACACTCTTACACCCAGAGAAATAACTCCACAACCGGCAACAACCCCCCTGCTGACCACACCCCGTTTGACTGTCAGAAACTGGTCAGGCTGGCTTGTGCACTGATGGCTGCGTGTTGTGCTTATTTCCTGTGTATCATCTAGAGGACACGCTGAAGGACTTCCTGTGGGTCATAAATAAAAGATGGGGTTGAGCTTCAGAGGAACATCTCTCTCTCTCTCTCTCTCTCTCTCTCTCTCTCTCTCTCTCTCCTTCTCTCGCTCTCTCAGTGTGTCTCTCCCTCTTTCTGCTTCCTCCAGGGCAGGCTATCCTCATACTGCAGGCAGCACAGCCTGTCATGCCACATGAGTGTTTCACAGGTAGGAGAAGTGTTGGCTGCAAATTCACAGCATATAATTGGTTTAAATGTATTAATACCAGAGGTGTCAGTTTGTGCCTGCACACTCCTATAGGCGATCTCCACTCGCAGATTCTCATGATCTTAACGAACACGATGAACATACCAACATTAGTTGTGTTAATTCCCTGCTTCGCCCCAGGGGAGAATTTGCAGAGAACAATTTCAGCTGTTATGATGCATCTGATGTGGGATGGTAAGCACACCGGTTGCCCTTTGTGAGAAAATAGCAATTTCAAAGTCTGATATTGAGCCAACAGTACTGAACCTATATTTTCCCACAGTGGCTGAGTCAGATCAATCAAACAACTTCATGCACCCACCCCTTGCTATCTGTCTGTGGCCTGTTGCCATGGCAGCCAGCTTAACTCCTCCTCAGCTACAGAATCACTGCTATCCATCAGGGTGAAGTCAGGATGACCCTTACCATAGCAACCTGGATCCCTCCTCCCTCTCCCCCTAAGTCTGGGTGGGTGAGGTCCTACTGTGTTGATTCACTTCTGCTCTGAAGACAGAACAGGAACAAATAAAGCAACCTATCAGATGATGGCTAGAAGATTCTAAAGCACGTCTTCCCACTCCTGTTCACTTCACCGGCTAACAGCCACACAAAACACTTCCCAGTTTCACTACAATGCCTTGACAGTAACAGGAATAACGCCATGTCAAAAGACGGCTCCTGTGCTTGTTGTGGTGTGTTGTGCCACTGAAAGAAACATTCTGAATGTCAGATATAAAGTCGTTTCATGTTATGCTTGCTATAATGCTCAGTAGAAAGAAGCAAAAAGCCGGTTCAGTATAGTCAATCCGAGTAAATTTACACCCACCATCTTAGGACTCAAGAGCAGGATATTTCCTGCCTGTTAGACCCTTAGAAAGGCACACAGAGCGCAGAGAAAATTGCCCTTTTACCCTGCCAACAATATGAGAATGTGAACTAGCAAAAGTCAAAAAAATGTCATGGCTGAGAACTACCTTCTCCTGGCTATGGGATTATGAATGAATTTCATGTGCTTCTTAGGGCTTCTACACGGGTTTCAGTGGCTTTATATTGAGTCCAAAACTGTGTTCTCTTAAATGCGCTTCAAGACCAATCCTCGTGCAAAACCGACCCCACTGGCAATGTTACTACTTAAGCCTTTTCTGAAAGGCAGGGAAAAGCCTCGCAGTGCGCTGGCTCTGGATGGATTGGCGCTCAACAGAGACTTGTTATGATTGGATGGTTCTAGAAACCTGCCTGGAAAATGAGGGACTAATGAGGAGCTCTGTCTCTTTAAATAGTATGTTTCGCTCTATTGCACTGGACCAGACATGTCTACCACTGATCTACCACTGGCCTGTTTTTAATGAAACACCTTTATAACCTGTAATCATCTGACTGAGTGACTACTGCTGTGCTGAGATATGTCTGGGAAGTTCAGGTATAGTATAAGAGTGTAGTGAGCATGTCATGTGAACAAAAGTATTTTAGGTTTCACACTTTTTGCTTTAGGTTTCATTATATTTAGATTTTCAGAGTTTAAGAACTATAAGTTTAATTTGTGTCTCTCTCTGAAAAGTTATGTTCGGGAGATTAGCGTAACTCAAATTAGCAGCAACAAGTAAGAAACATTACTTACAGCAAAGGTATTAAGTGCAACCAGCTGTGGTCTA
The DNA here is from genome assembly GCF_000972845.2 of Larimichthys crocea. Taxonomy (NCBI): domain Eukaryota; kingdom Metazoa; phylum Chordata; class Actinopteri; family Sciaenidae; genus Larimichthys; species Larimichthys crocea. The sequence goes on from NC_040022.1 coordinate 16,324,990, forward strand.
ACAAGCCTTTAAGCCACTTTTAATAATGCATCTCTTCCTGTTTGTGTCTTGTCTTGCTGTCAAGTCTGTTTGCATCTCAAAGACAAATGTGTGCAACGAAAACAAGTCTGTGATACAAAGAGGAAGTTTGTTGTGTAGATGCAGGAAGAAAGAAAGTTGATTTATGGACTCATCTCAGACAAGAATGTGAAATTTGGACACGTAATCAACTAAATGTGTTGTTGTTTTGCAGAGTTTGTCCTTTTTTGTGTTTGAAAGTTTAAAAGTAGATCATTTTGTGAGGGAAATGTTTAGGGTGCTTTGCATAAAATTAAAAAGAGTAATGGAAGTGTCATTTCTGAAATGAATTACTATTAATTTTCAAAAAGGAGGAAGAGATTTGAGCGGAGCCACTGAATCCACAGAGACACAGAGAGCCTCTAAACAAATCTGACCTTTTAGGAGCAGCTGTTGTCTGTTAACTTCACCGTTAAACTAATAAATTCATATTTTTTCTGCTTCACTAATAAAGTGAAGGAAAAAGAAAAGGTCTGACATGAAAAATTTACAATTGTACAAACATTTGAATTCTTCTTAGTAGATCTTCACTGTGAACTTTATTCAGGCCAAATTTAGAAGAATCTAAAATTCAGTATTAAGTATACAGAGGCAATCATTAAGACGTTAGTGGTTACTAAGACAAGTATGTACAAGTTAGAAGTGATTTTACTTGTTAGGCAGCTCTATGGTTAGGAGCCAGATATTCACAAATAAGTAATTACCTTTGGGTAATTAGGAATGCTGTTTCTGTGTGCTTTGCAGTCAACTTCATTTCTATACAACAGCCAGACACTGTATACCTGCAATCTGGGACGTTCCCATTTGGTGTAAAAAGAAAAAAAATCATTAAAATTGGATCAGCTTTGCAGGAGAAACAATGAAGAATAAAGTTCCCCGTTGCCAATTAGTTTGGACTTTTTGGACTTTTTTGGAGAGGATTAGATTTGAAACCTTTCTATCCCATTTCATGACTCTCATTTACAGGTTCTGCAATATATCCTGTTAATGGAAGAGCAAAGAACAAGCAAGTTTGATGTTTTTCTTTGTTTTTGTTGTTGTTTTTTTGTTTTTTTGTCTGGTTTCTTTACTGTGAAAGCTAGAGAGATACGAGAGATTGAGCTATTTTACATCACTATCTGTTCTGCAGTGATACACTGTAGGTGGTCTAAAGGCTGAGAATTGCAATCCTACAACATCTTAACTGAAAGCTGTGTGTTGTGTAATTCTACCTCTTCAGTGAATATTTCAGATGTGACGTCTTATCAAAAGGCTTGTGGCCTCAAAAATGGCAAATGAAAAATACATTCAAATGCATTATACATTGAGCATATCTCCATCTTAAGTCTGTATCTGCTTTCCAAAAAATCAGCTTGGTTATATTTTCGGAGCAGTGACAGCTGAGTTTGTCTGAGCATGTGTGTGCGCGGGCGGGATGGGAGTGCAGGGGGGTGCGTGGTTGTATGTGTGTGGATCACTGAGGCAGGAAATCTGTGGAAATGTTGTAATCAGGGAGATGATGAGGAACATGCTGATGGGACCTCCCGGCTTATCAAAACACATTAACAAACGGCACAGTCCAGAGATGATGTAGTGACAGGCCTGGTTTCACTGACACACACACACACACACACAATGTTCATGCAGACACACATATATATTCGCATTTTACAAGTGACAAAGACAATAGCTTATCTATAGATAGATAGATAGATAGATAGATAGATAGATAGATAGATAGATAGATAGATAGATAGATAGATAGATAGATAGATAGATAGATAGATAGATAATCATACCTAGTGGTCCACACACACTGCTCAAAGGGCTGGTTAGCAGGATAATCAAGGGCAGCAGCAGACACAGGGGAGAGGAGCTAAGGCGGAGCTCCAGGACAGGCCTCCTGGACTGGGCTACGACTCCAACTGTCCTGGGCAAAGGCATGGCACCACCGTGGGTTGGTTGGAAACGACGAAGATTCGAGTAGGGCTTCACTCAGCAGGGGTAGGCACTCTGCAGACACGAAAGAAGAAGAAGGTCATGTGAGACAAACGAAAGGCATATATTCTGATCTGATCTCTGTTTTAGGTCTGCATTTAGAGCAGAAGCAGAAATGTGAAAAGTGAGCCATGAGGGAAGAGAAAATACATACAGAGAAAAGACCAATTCATGCTAATGCAGAATTAGGTCTTTTGATTTAGCCAGAACCCCTTTGACTTGGGATTAACAGCTCAAGCAGGCCAGCTCTGACTGAACTAATACCAGAACAATAGAGCCACTGCTCAACAACTAAGACAAGAAACAGACCAAAACAGTTTTCTGCATTCTGCCTCTGTATTAATAGGTCTCCTTTTCTAGTGAGGCATGAAATGAGCTGTAATGATACATTTTTAAGAGTTTTTTTTCCCTCAGACTCCTAATAATTTCATTTTACTTTAGCTCTGGCCTAATTCCTTCTTAGCATTCAGTATTTTACTGTTCTGGTGGCACAAGTGTTAATGGAATAGTACACCCAGAGTATGCCACAGTAATGGAAATCACTTAAACAAAGAGGACTGAAGGGTCAGTGGGAATGCAGCAGAATTCAATAACAGCAAATGTATCAGAAACTGCTGCTTTAATAGATGCCCCCCCTGTTAATCCTGAGCCTTAGGGGGGGATCTCCATTAGTATTTTGCTCTCTTTCCTCACATAAACACATCTGGAAGTCTGGACATAATTCAGCTCTGTCTGATTACAGAGCTTTAGACAAGCTGTGCAGAAGCTCCCTGTCTGGGAGTCAATAACTCCACAGTCCTATCAAGCTCCCCCGACCCCCATCCCCTCTGCCCGATGTGTCAGAACGCAGGTGGGGAGGCCAAATGATAAAGGAGCCTTTGTTAACCTGTCATATATCACACACATAAACATCAGCTTTCAAATACGAGTATGGGATAACGGATATATGCTGTAGGGGAGACATAATATGTATTCACAGGTGACGGGCCACATTGTGATCGGCACATAAATATGCGCAAACACACATCAGCAGACTTTCACCCTGACATACCCCCCAATCCACGGGCAGAACCGGAGTAGCAGAGATAAGTTCGACCCTTACTCGCCTTTACTAAACGAAAGAGGCATTTCTGGTGAGTTACATATTCAAAGACTCCTCCAACCGCTTATTGAGCTAATGACCTGCTCAAACACATTACTGTCTGCCAGTTCCTCCCCTAAAAATAGCTCATCTGAAAACATGGCTGTCTATCTGATAGAGGCTCATTTTTCGCGCCGCTTTGCCCTCGTCTTATCTGAGGCCTCGTAATAGACGCTGAATAGAAAAGCTTTCAGCGTCCCCCTTTTCAATTGAACAATGTGATAAGAGAAATCAGATCAGAGCTCATTCAAGCACCATTGGCAGCATGTTAAGTAAATTCTCCTCTTACGGAAACTCAATTTGCCACCATTAATCTAACTAGGAATACTGCTCTGCGTGGAGCCACGTGGTCCCTGAAACATTAGGTACTCCTACTCAGATGTTGCAGCGTCTGCTTCCTCTGTCTTGTGTGGTGGATTTGCTGGGGCCTTTATATCTCTCCATGACCTCGGTCTAACCCTGTCTATCATACTCAGTTTATCCACCCCTCCCTGTTGTCTTTCACCTGCTGACAAAGCCATCTCTGCTCTACCTCCACTGTAGTCGCACACCCTTTACCTAATCCTTAATCTTACCCTCGTCTCACGTCCTATATTAATCGCCATATTTCTGAAGCCTCCTCTCCTCCTTTCATCCCCTTCCTCTCCTCCTCTCCTCCCTTGTTAACCTCTCCTCTCTTGATGCAATCTCCGCCTTCGCACCCTATCATTCATCTGCTTCCCTTTCTATACACACTCTAACTCCCTGCTTGTATCCAAATCCTCTTCCTCTCCCCAGCTGCCCTGCACCGGCTGCTCCAGCTGTTGTTGGTCCATTGACACAGTTCAAACAAAAGGGGCTTAGAGCATCCTACAGCTGTGAATGTTGTGGGAGCGAGCCAAAACAGATACACAGACAGCAGCAGTAACACCAGGCCGGTCTGGGCATGTCTGCACTTGTGCTGAATGCTCTCGAACACCCTCTTCCTTCCCGAGCGTGCGGATCGAGATTGTGTCGTCCACTTTGCTTGTCATAGGAGGCAAGAATTAAAAGGTGCAAGCATTGTGAGCATGAATATTCTCATGACTCAGGCCTACCTACAGCCTCTACAGCCCCCTCACTGATACAACAACCTGCTCTCCCTGATCATCTGGCTCAGCATCCAGAGAGAAGACAGCAGGGGTTGGTCTTATTACCTTTTCAGCGTGACAACACAGATGGTCAGCCGGGCAGATAGATTGATGGGATACATGTGCTATTTATTGCGGGGAAGCAAATAATGACACCATAGCTCAGGTGGTGAAATGTACACCGGTTATTGTGCTCCATCAGGCTGATGAAATAACATTGTTTAGGTGGCACCCAACCTGCCCCTACTCCGCTGGGGCCCTTGGAAGATGACATGTTTTGTTTTTCTCACCTCAAACCCCCCTCCCTCAAACATCCGCCCCCCCCTCCTTACTCGTTACCCATGATGCCTTGCACCACAAGTGGGTTGAGACGGTCTCACAAGGCCTGTCTCCATGACAACGAGCCATGAGCGCTCATAGAAAGACCAGATCTGTTTCCTGCGGCACCATGCTAGTTGTGAGATAGTACACCTGATAGGAAGCTCGTGTTCTCCTCGCTTCTTTTGGCATTTTCATTTGGATCGAGCTCTGTGAGCAAAAGCTGGATGTGTGTTTGCGACGCTTCAGGGACCCGGTTCAGCCAAAAAAAAAAAAAAAAGTTTTTTTTTATTTATATTTTACGAGAACACGATGGGAGGAAGAAAAAGTCTATGGCTGCGCAATGCACCACAAAGCTTTTCAGGGGTGAATAACAACATTACACCCTCTGTCATTTGTCCTCTTTCACATTTTTACCAATGACTCTGCACTGTAGTGTGTGTATATTTTTTCGGCATAAAAATAACCTTGTCTTAAATTATGCATTGTTTGGTGTGCCAGCTTGGAAAGGAAAAGTTTGGAGACGGAACCGTGTACTAGTCAGAGACAAGGAGGGGCTGGGACTGATATTACCTCACGTTTCCTATGACCCAGGACCCCGTAGGCGCATAACACTCACAGGACTACACACACACAAAGGCACAGACACACAAACATGGCAGATGGCAAAGCATCATGGGGGAGATTGGCACTCACTCTCTCACACTTCCCTTCGCTCTCTTTTAAACACACAGCCCACAGACACACAAATTTACACACACACATACACACACGCATGCATGAACACACACATACATTGAGGATCAGAGACACAGGATGAAGCACGGCTTACTGCAGGCATGAGCTGCACCGCCCTGGTTACATTTTTAGCAGTGGAAATAAACTATCTGAGGCTCCTCTCTAACAAGAAAACACACCTGTCACTCAAACATTGCGATTCTTTGCCCTGAATATCAATGAGTCTGGAGACTTGGGTGCCTCAACTAAAATATCTATCAGTCTTTCTTAATCCTGCAGGCTGCTGAAATCAGGAATATGGTTTACCCACGCTGCACACATCCAAAGCAGTGTTATCACAGGAAGGACTGAAAATTAGGGATAACATTCCCATCCAGAAGCAACAATTTTTACTGGTCTGAAGCACTAAACAAGGTCGCCGCTTGAGTTAAACTCAGACTGCTGAGAGCGAATATGAGTCATGGAAACAGAAATCCCACACCAAACCTGTGGGTACGGAAGGAAGTCCATATATGCATTTTCTGTTCATTTGTTGTTTTTATATGATCAAGTAATCGATAACAAGTGACATTCTAGATTGTGGCTATTATAATTTCTTCAGTCAAGTATTTATCCTGATGAATGTGGCTCTTTAATCTGACTAATCGACTAGCGTGATTTCTTTTCACTTCATATATTTTTAATACATTTTTAATTTGGCAGGTTTAATGTAAAAACATTTTTCTTAAATAAAAGGTATTTTAAGACATCACTCTGATCTGTGGTAAGTTATGATTTCCATTTTTCATTATTCAATTATTCAATTCTGAATTAAAATAACTAAATACCCACTAAATCATTAATTAACCCCAAAACACTGGCACAAATAACAGAATGAAGTTGACATGGTGTATTTTATCGAGAGAGCTTTATTATTTGACTATTATTTCTTTTTAATTATGTTTTATCTGTTTTACATTGTTTTTTAAGGTATCATCTTGGCCAGGTCTCTATTGTGATAGAGAAGACTTTCCAACCTCAATGAGACTTTAAATTAGGGTTCAATGAATAAATAAAAATAATAAGGACATTTTCTGTTTATGGGTTAGGATTAGGTCTGTGTTTTATTCATTTGATTGTATGTTTTCATGTTCAAGCGTGGAATAGATGATTTTTTGCACTTGAAGTTGGCACATTTTCTGTCTTCCTTTCTGATGAAAACATATGTAGGTACTTAAATATGGAGTGAGTGTTTTCTACGTGAGTCCTTTCAAATATCTCTCATCTCTCCATGTGTTTCCATTGGGAAGCTTCCTTTCATATTTTATTATGTGATCTTCAAAAAAACCCAGCATGATTTTCTTATTATCATGAAGTAATGATATCCGAATCATAAAAATAGCTTCCTTGGGATCATGAGAAAAGAGAATTAAATTTTTTTTATCCACCCACATCCTCTCTCTGGCTTTTTTTGGCAAGGAGCATGAGTATTGCTTGAGGCCACATTTTAATTAACTGATCACCTGCAGCTAACAGAGTAGAGGACATGTGCACGAAGCATTTAAAGACACTAGAATGTCAAACTTATGCAAGAGTGTACAATTTTCTCAACTCTACACTTTAATTTCCTTCATTTCACCTATATTTGCAGCAACATCCTCGCTATGTGACCCTTTGTTTAATCCTAACAAGTGAGAAAGCTATCAGCCTTAGATCTCTGCTCCCCATTACAAATATTCTGCGTGTACTTCCGTTTTTGTTCGGCAGAACTCCATTTCACAGCTTACAAAGACAACACACGCATTCGTGATTGAAGAACAAAAGGAAGGAGGGGGGTCGGGGGAAGCGTGACTAAAAGCTTCTTCTTCCTCAGTCCTCATATACTGAAGTAATCAAACAAAGTTTCCCTCAAATCTCAATCTCTGCATGTCTAGGTCACAGCAAAGCTGTTGCATCAACAATAGTGCAGCAAACGTACGCCCACGCATCTTTAAGGGGCTCCAAGGTCAGGCAAACTGACACAGAGGAATCCAGTAATGGATGCATCGGCCTCGGGTGAGCCCAGCAACAGATGGACTGGCTCCTGCTAAGCAGGAAATGTATTACGAAATGGTATAAAAGTACATATAGGGCAGATTATCAGAGGAGATCAGAGCAGAGGGAACACAAAGTGTTTATAGGCTTAGTGAAGTTACAGTCAGTAATGTCGAGATGAAGAGGCTAATAAATTAACATATGTCTAAGATATAGACATTTTATTAGAATATAATGTAATAATATTTGTTTAAGTCACAGTACATTATTTTCTAACATTTTAACAACTATCGATTCTTTAATTAATCCCTAATGTAGTGCCACCTGTGTTCTGATGCCAACAACTGCTTACGCTCACACAAAAGACAAAAAAAAAAATTAAGATATTGCTTTGAAAATGGATCTGATTCCCTTGTTGTGATAGCAGCTGAGTGTTGTGTATAATATTATTTATTTTATGTTTTTAACACAGGTAGGCAAGTCAAGGTATATGTGAGTCAGTGTGAATGTGCTTTTGGTTTAAAAATGGAGCTATGCGTCACAGCTTCAATCTCGACAATTTTTATGCTTTCAAATAAGTTGAGGGATTACTTGCTCCTCCATGAGCAGAGTCAATTGCTCAGCCCCTTAGGCTCATAAACCTCTTTCAAACCCCTTAGGGTAATGCCAAAAATGCACTGTCATCCAGCTAAAACACAGCTGGGGTTGTTGTTTTTTTTTGTTTTTTTTTATGCAAAGAAAAAAAAATGGACATTTTGCAGATACTGTTTCACCTGACAGGTGAAAGTTTCCAAAACAACAAGATGTGTGCATGTCCAAACACAGACACCTAAGCAACGTTCACTCAACTGAAACAGCAACAACACAGAGCTCGCAAACATCCAAACATATCTTGTAATTTCTCCCAGCACCCCCCTTCCTCCTTCTTTTCTCTCTCTCTCTGTTTCTTGTTCTTCAGAGGCAGCCGATCTCTTGTGCAGCGGCTCATTACGCAGGCTGATGGTTGAGTCCTTGTCAACTCACTGTCCAATTAGCATATCTAAGGCTGGCACAGACTCTTATCCTAGCGGGAGAGAGAACTGTATATACATACTGATGTCCACATAGTTATGCACTTGCATGTACATCCCTAATTGTTAAACAGCGCTGACATATGAGAGGAGAAGGATTGTGTAAATTATCCAATCACAGGGCGCAATCCATCATTCAAATGTGAGCCAAGCGGTCGCTTCTTTACATAAATCCAAAAAGCTGTTTTTTGGGGTTAATAAGTAATTTAGTTTGTAATAATTTAATAATGAGAATGCATCACTTATGACACTATATGTGGATATGAGAGGAAGGAGGAGGGGCGAATATTTTTAAATAAAAGTGCAAATATATTTTCTTGTGATATACAGTGAATATACAGTCCATCCATCCATATATCCATCTATCTATCCATCCATTCATCCATCCAGTCCAACATGTGGTTCTCATCCCCTGAAGCTTCACACCATCATTTCTCAATAAAATAAATGATTAAAAGTGCATTGAGCAGCACACACACACATACATGCTGTAAAGACCCTGTCAGCCAAAACACACCGCAGCCAACTAATGAGCTTCTCATGGTGCAGGACTAAGGCTCCCTGACAACAGAGAACACCTTCATCTTCCTGGACGTCATTGTCATCACCATGGATATCATCATATTTCAATTGAGCTTCATTAATGAGACATGCCAGCCATTTTTCCCTCTCGCCGTTTCAGCTGTTTAGCAAAACCTACACATCAGTCAAGGGGACAAAGTCAGGATGTGTAAAACAGATTTCAGGGCTTGTTGATAAGTGTGTCTCGAGAGTGATAACAGACGTCTTTAAAATTGCAGTGCTCTGTTTTAATAACCTTATATTGACTGATTATTCATATAGAATTATCCCATGGTCATTAATGTGAGCATCGCAGACAGGCTTAAAATGGACTAATCCTTTCACTGATTCATAGGATGAATATATCATCATCCTTTGCGAGCACCTCACAGAGATTTAACATATCATCACACACCTGCACCACACTGCTTCAGCAGCACTGATCTGCACTGCGCGTTCACTGTTGCCCACTCGTGTGCTGCAATCTTGAAGCAACCCTTTATTCATTCTTTCCCAACGTTAAAAGGTGCCTATTAATTTCCTGGAGACACACTGTGTTTGCCCAGATCCAACTCTCTCCTGTGTATTTATGCTGCCATGGTATCACCTGTCTGGATTGGTCACATGATATGCCGTCCACTGAGAGCTCATTATCTCACAACTCTTCTGCAGCAACACTGAGATCATCTAGAGAACATTTACATACGTTTCACACTCCTTATTGTTTATATATATGTTTTTGCGGTCTATTCATAGCACAAAGATGCTGCACAAAAAGCTGATTACTACCAAACCTACAATGCCATTAACCTAAAGAATTCACTACTGGGTAGAAATAAATTCCTGCGGCTGCGTATGCTGGTGAACAAATCCCATTTACGTGCTACACAGGCGACCAGCCTTAGCAGTTTTGTCACTAACCAGCCATTGCATGACTTCCTGATGGAGATGAGATTTGTGACGCCAAATGAATTTCTCCTTGAGGGACGATAAAGTTGTGAATAGAATTGAAAACCGGAGTAATGGCGTAGAAAAACTGCATTTGTCCTCTGTCTCATTGCTGAAATCAGACGAAAAGTGTGTGAGTGTGTGTGTGTGTGTGAACTGAAGACTGACTGAAGAGAAGAAATGCTTGCCAGAGGTAACAGACTCGCGCACGGATGCTTTCCACCAATGACTGGCCATTACTCTCACCTCCGTCAAACAAACACTAATACATTCAACCTGGCATCCTTCAGCACTGTGGAGACAGAGTAATCATGAAATGCCACAAACAAATGTGGGGCTGTGTCAACCAGGCCCTACTACCACCACCTCCACACACAGAAATACATCAAAGACTGCAGAACCCCAGAGAGAGTGTGATTTCTTTTAGCTTTAAAGTTTTCTGTGAGCTTTCAAGTCAGTGACTTGTGATGATGGAAGTTTCCTGGACGTTGTCCGTTTTCCTTCCTGCACTGTAAAGGTCTTTTAGTAGAGTGGAGCTGTTTCACTGATGCAATAAAGATGTTCTTTCACCATATGGAGGCATGCCAAAAACCTTCTCTTTTCTTGGATTTGTAGAGCTGACTGCATCCGAGCACACTTGGTTTGTATTGGTGGAACAGACAGTGTATTTAATAGGAAATTTAAATTAGACACTTTTTTTTTAAGACTAAGAGTCTACAGGCACGCTAGAAGCTCTGTGAGACTGCACTTAGGCACAGCAGTGCTTTCTTTGAGGTAAATGCATCATCAGCATGTTAACATGCTCATAATGACAACGCCAACAAGCTGACGTTGTAATGTGTAATGATTACTACCTTCAGCATCTTAGTTTAGCTAGTATATTTAAGATTTATTAATTAGAACAAAACACAAAATACAACTGAGGCTAATGAGAATGACATTGGTCTTGCAGATACATATTGGACAAGCTGAAATATATTATAGTTTTTCCTTACGGGGGACATTAATGTCTGAACCAATTCTCATGGTAATTCATCCAACAGTCACTGAGATATTTAAGATTTTCAAACTGACTGACATCGCCATCCCTAGAGCCAGGCTGCAAGCATTGCTAAAGGGTTAAGACATATTCACACAGAGGGCTATGAACCGTAAGCTAATCATATGCTGTCTTTTGCCACACACTATATAACAAAGTGATATAAGGGCAGTGGATTGAGAATAAAACCTGGTAAGATATACAGTACAGTTCTGCTTTCTTCCCCATTAGCATTCATATGACTTCATCCCACCAAATAAAGCAAAGCTAAGTATAAAAATATTTTATTATTTCCTGTTTTGCAAGATCTCAAAAATACTTTTTGGCACACATCCAGCCAAAATGAATTCATCCAAACTTCTTTGCATGCATCGAGGATTTTTTTCACTCCCGAGAGTTGAAAATACTCTTGAGGACTTGTCAGGCGCTTGAAGCAAGGTGCATAGAATATTCTGCCGTTTGAATTTATTGCTGGCTTACTGTACACTTCAAAGTGGATGGTGCCCACTCTTTTTCCAAGTTCTGATTAGGCAGTTTGTCTCCTGCTTTGTCAGCCATCTTGTCAGTCAGCCCTACCCTCCTAATGACTCCTGTCAGTCAGGGATGTTACTGTCAAACCGAGTCAATGGCAGCACACCCTCTTCCCATGATTGGATAATGAGCTGTGCGCATCAAAACATTTAGCCATTTTCAGCGCAAAATGTCAGCAGAATAAAAAAAAGAAAAGTTATTTCTTGTCGTGCAGCGTTCAGAAACTTCTACAAAGGAGACTGTATGAAACTTCAACTGGAAAAGACAACAGCGAAATCTCATTGCGGAGGAGAAGAATGAGTCGTTGAAGTGGAAAGAAGGGTTGACCAGAGGACAGCAAGGCAGAGGAGCAGCAACGGGGGAAATGGTGCCCTCTTTTGCATACGGGGAGGAGAGGGAGAGGGGGGGGAGGGGTGGAGAGGAAGGTGAAGATGTCTTCAGATGTGGCAGCTGTGATGAAAAGAGAGGCGAACGACTAAAGACAAGAGGAGGAGAAGAGAGAAAGAGAAAGGAGGTAGTGGGTGTTTGTGTGTGTGCATTATTCATCCGTGCTGACACATCAGAATCTCTGATTCATCTTGAGAAGGGCATCAGTCAAGTCACAACCTATCTCTTAGTCTTCACTCATATGCACACACGACGAACACACATACTACATAATTATGGGTCTGGCTCACTACAGAGACCCTGAAGAAACAGAATGAGAGGCGTCTTTACGCATCAAGCGTGTAGCAGACTTTCTGTGAGGTCTGCTATTCTATTTAAATGTAAATATGAATTACCTGAAAACATAACTCATCTACAGCTAAGGAAGACATCAAACCAGTCAAAATTACTTACATTTGAACACACATCAGTCTTAGATCTGGGTGATAATTTAATGTGGTATTTCCACATTATTATAATTTATTATTAGTTAGTATTCCAGTACCTTGAAAGTAGCATTAACCAGGTGATCTGTTCATTTAGTGATCGATGGACAGTAATTGTAATTGTCTTTGTGCAAATGTTTAACGGATATTTGATGATGGACACATTTATTATTTGTCGTGGGTAGTTTAGTTTTAAATCATCACATGTGATGATGACGATTAAATGTGATGAGTTCAGAATGTGCGATTGTTGTTAATTGACTGACTCTATGAATCATAGAGATTATGTATGACTCAGTATTGTAAGAGGGTATTCAGAATGATTATACTGTACATCATTATACAGCTAATGTATTTAAGTTAACACATAAAATGATCAGAGTGAAGTCAAGTGGAGTGAACTCCATGTTACATCAGACACTTCACCCGAGGAAGATGAGAACTCTAATATCTAATTTTTAACATTCATAAATAAAATTTGCTCAGAATTATTCATTTAGGCACCAGAAACTGTGTGATCATATATCATAATACGATTCTAAAGAAGGTCCATAAACAGTGAGGCTGATTTATTGTCCTACTGGAGATAATGTATCTCAGGAGGCTCTCTACTTCTGCAAAGTTTAAATTAATAAATAAACATGTAGAATATTATTCTGCATCCTGGATCCTTTGTTGCTCTTCTTTCTTTCTTTTTATTCACTTAATGTGAATTTGAATATCTGAAAAAGGATTTGCACTAAAGGGATATATTTTTTAATATCACAAGGCGTATTGTTCATAATTTCAACCATACTCCCCAGTCATGATGGGTTTATTCTGTATGCTGTACGCTTTGTTTTCAGCAGCTCCTGAATAAACAAGAAGAGAAGTGAAGCAGACAAAAGCTTGCTGTTTAGAAAGCCTTTGAAAAGGTCAATTAATATCAATGCCTGGACAACAACAAAGTTTCTGTCTGCTTGTAATACAGGTGGCTAGGCTGCTTGCATCAAAGTTGTATGCCTTGATGTTCTCCTTACTTCCAGCTGACTGAGGCAGCAAAGCTAATGGAGAGTGTTCAGTAGAGACTTTTGGCAAAACCCATGGATGGGCGTAACATGTAACACAAGGGAGGAAAGTAGAGAACAGAGCAGTTAGGGTGAAGCTGCTGCAAGAATCTGGGAATAAGACTTCAGTGAGGCCTTTGACGTGAAACTAAAGCTGCTCTGCTGGGAGCGCACGTTACCTGGCATATTCAAGTCTAGATGGATCTTACAGTAGTATCTCCTCGGAAAGAGCAGGAAATCGCTGAGGCCTGTAGATGAACTCTGTGAAATGCTATTTAAGGGAGTACATGCCATCACTGATTTCATAAGCTACTGCTCCTGACAGTGTCTAGATGAATACCTGTGGGGCCAAGCATCTCTTTGTACTGAGACAGACGGAGGAAATTTACTAGTTGAATTATTCGGCTTCCACATAATGACTTTTCCCTGTCAAAATAATGTAAATATCTACTTCTTTGCTGCTTTCAGGAAAGTATAGGCCCTGTGTAATTTTGTCAGGCGGAGAGTGGAGCTTGAATTCAAAAGACAGGGAAGAAGAAAAAAAAAAGAGAAATCTGGGAATCTACTAAAGAGAGGAATCCGAGTGTAAAAATGACTGATTAAAATAATTAGAGATGTGGAAATGGTCTGGAACAATAACCAGCAAACGCTTAGTGCCCCAGGGAAAATTTCCCATCTGTGTGTGAGAAGGAAGACCTCCCTCGGATTCGCCACGACAGTGCGATTTTCCAGTTTACGCAGGCTACACAGCAGAAATACAGAAACCCTAAACAGGCATTTGGAGTGCACATGATTAAATCCCAAACAGGCAATAGGCCTCGGAATATGTGTCAGGATGAATCGATGTATCATTAAATTACGCTCTGCCTGTACGCGTGAGTGGCTGCGTTAACAGCAAATCCTACTGCGTATAATTATAGACATATGAGAGGTCTATGGACAACAAAACACTGCCTATATGAGCAGATGGGCTTGTTTTAAGTAATGCTTGTGTAGTAGCAGATGCAGCAGCCACTCTATTGTCTAGAAAACAGTCTTGCTAAATAAGTCAATCAACCTTGCCACTTGGTGCCTTCTATACCACTCTAATATGAGTATAATAGTACTATGGATATATAATATCCCTGATAGCCCCTTCATGAGTATGACATTATCATGATGGGATTTTTACTCTGCTGTGGCAATATTGAAATATCAGTACAATAACAGGACCCTTTTCTTTGTAAATATCCTTGACAGATATATATGATGCAAATGCTGTCTATTTTTTATGAGCTTGCTCTACATTATATTATATATTATTATAAATTATATTTTCTTATTTTTTTTGAGACCCATTACACCTGGAGGATACCTTTAAAGACCCATCAGGTGGGGGAAAAAGCCACTTTGAATGACAGTGGATGAGGAGGAACAAAGGCTCTGCCAGTCTGCCCCGGTCCCTCATGCTGCCCAGCCAACAATAAGGAAGGAGGAGGGAGGAGGAGGAGGGGGTTGGTATGATGATGGGGGACGCGCACTCAAAGCGCTGTTGCCAACCAGCCTGGTCTGCACAACCCCGCGGTCTGAATTTAACCAAAACGTTTGAAACAAAGTCTCAAGTGATGCTGAGATGGAAGAGAGAGAGAGAGAGAGAGAAGCAAAGGAACACTCCGGTCCTTGTAGATAAAGACTGACCGATGAAAATTCACCCCGGGCAGAAGGTGAGATTTCATTAGTTCCCAATAAAAGCTATTCGACAAGTGCAAATAACCCGTCTGGGTGGGGTGCACGGCTGCAAACATCAATTGCATAAAGGTGCAGCATGTTACCTTGGTAGGAAGTGCTCCGTCTTCTTTACTGTCTGGTAGATTCATGTGGGTGGATTTGCAGCTGGAAGCTTCCTCGGAAACAGCGGAGATAAATGTAATCCAGTGGCAGCAGAGCTCCACTCACAGAAAGGTCTGCCTTTGTGGAGGATGCATGCGCGCATCGCCGGCGTTTTTCCTCCACCACCCTGCGCTGTCGACCGACCTCTCGGGAACGCAGCGGGTCACGGCTGCTCCTCAGCCCTTTTGTCGGGAGAGCATTGCTGGTCGGGCGGCCTCAGATACTGCTGGTTGATGTCATTGATACTCCCTGCCTTCTTCCTTAATGCCCTCCTTCTTCCCTCCCTCTCCTCTCCTCCCCCCCTCCACCCTGCTCTCTCTCTCTCTCTCTTTTTCTCTCTCTCTCCTCCTCTCAGCACACACCGGTGCTCTCTCCCCCTCCCCCCTCGGTCTTTACACATGACGTGATGCAGGCAAGATCTCCAATAGCAACCGTATCCCCCATCACCCCCTATTACCCCCATTACCCCCACCCCCACCCCCACACACATACCTCCTCCAGCTCCTGGCTGGATCGCTGACTGGTGCAAAGAGGTAGTTGCTGAGATAGATTGCTCTTGTGTATTGGTGGCTGATTTTTTTTTTCTCCCCCAAATGTGCTCCTCAGGGGCTAAAATGAAGATAAGCACCTTGAAACCCTGTAGATTCCCATAACATAGTGTCTAATTATAGCTGTTGGCAGAAATACAGAGTCAGAAGCTCCTGCAGCTCCTACAGAGGAGGACTCCCTCACTAAATTATAGCTGGACACTCCAAAAACACTGTGGGACATCATGGCAATATATTATTATCTACACTATGATGTAGATAATACAATAAAAGAGGCTAGGGTAACAGTGTCTCTTGTTGAGGACAATAGATGTGAGGAGTTACCTCACGTTTGTGCTGGAGACACCGAGTCTAACACAACAGACCTGCAGTTAATTTCACTGTCACGAAGGTTAGAACTGATTTAGAGAGGTGTTAATCTTACTTTATTGTTATTTATTGAAGTTTATTTCTTTATTTCATTACCCTGAGAGATGTTTCTAATAGTTTGTCTTCCCTATTTAGGGTAGATTCACAGATGTAAATCAATCATTCATACTGGGGAGGTTAACTGAGTGTATTGGCCCAAATACACTTTCATCTTTTAGTTGTTTTTTCCCCTTCATAATGTGGACCACACATATTTTCCATTATTTTTAAGTGCGTCCTTTAATGTTTATCATATTGGCAAGAGATCATCAGACCATCACATTACGTACTGTATATGGACAAAATCCTTCAGCAAGAGAACATCACATTGGAAATGGCTGCAGGCAAACCCTCTGCACTGCTGCAGGCAACCAAGGACAGCTGGATTGCTATTGTCCCTGAACTAAATTGTAGTATCTGACCTTTACCTTCTGTTTTGAACAATAAGTACTGGGGAAAATTGACCATATATATGCGCAGAAATAACCCATTATGAAAATGTACGTCACTGAAAGATGCTGTCCTGCAGTTCGGGTACAATTATTGTGTTTGTCCATGTTAAATCTCTAATTTAGCTTGTTATCACTTCAATCAATAAAAATGAAACCGAAAAGAAAATCTGTGAAAATAACAAATCCATGCTTTTATTCCTAAAACCGGAATACTTACCCAAACATAGGCCTTTAGATTTGGTCTTAATTAGGTCACACAACATGACCAAAATTTTTTAAAAGGGGCAGATGCTGAGGTGTTGGAGGTCAGCATGACATTTCATGACTGTGTCAAGCAGGCTTTCTTCCGGCGTCTTTGCTGAAACCTGTGCTGTGCTCCGCAAAACAGACCAAGCGTCAGCCACTCTGTGCCCCTGCCTAGATTTCTCTTCATCCAAATGCATATTCAGTCCTGCCTAATAGCTCGGTAAGAGTCATTCTGAACAACTCATTCTCTCATTCTCGCTCCCTGACACAAAGACTGCTTGACAGAGTGTGAGAAAGAGACAGAAAAATTAACCAACTGCCACCACTTGTGATGATAATTGGAAACTACAGTTTTTGAGCCTTTAACGTGGTCTGATAGGGACAAAGGCTCCCCCTCTGATTGATTCTCTTTGTTGCTACTGACATCTAGTGGGAACTCACTATTATGATGCTGCATTTACTTGAGATTGGGAGCGTTGACACAAAAGGTTCATGAATCTAAGATCTGATATGTTGGCATTTCCCTGACAAGTCTCTCTTTGGCAGAAAAAAACTTCTTAAATGAGTTTAACTTTGACATTAAAAAGGTGAAAAGATTAAATGAACAACTTGTTATAGATGGTCCACCTCTTTGTGTTTCCTCTGTTTGTCCCAACATCATCGATCCGAGCTGTCTTTGTCCTCTTTACATCATATATCCGGCTTTCAGTGTCAGCATTTGCATTTATGTCTAAACGTAATTATTACCTCGATAACCTGACGCCCTTTACAGAAAGGTCAGAGGTCATGACAGCTATAAGAGCGCTCTTAAATCATGGATGCATGTTGTCACAGGGACTTGAATCCCTTTTTACCAGCTGTTGTTTCTCTGCTGACGATGCCAACATGACACCTGTCACACTGCCGCTAACAATAGCAGATAATTAATATTTCAGGTTCGGCTAACTTCAGCATTCCTCATGTTCAAAATAAATGAGCTCATATTGTTTCTGTTTCCTGTCAGAATAATGCAGTCTCTGTTGTCTGTGTACTGTCTCTGCCAGTCACACTGTGACCTGCCTGACTGTATAGCGTTACAGTATTCCCGTTTTCAGAGTTGAAGCTAGGGCAAAAGATCCCTAAAATTAGCAGGGTAAGTGCCCTGTCTCTACCACTGCTCTGCAGCAGTGACGTTAATTGCACTCTATTTATACTTTAAGAGTGCAGGACTCAGAAAGATCAAGTTTCTGTTATGCTTTATTTCAGTGTCCCCAGGTTTACGTGAGCAGAGCAGTGGAAAGCCTATGTTTGGTATAAAGACCTAAATTAAGTAGGCATGGAATATTTTTTTTGATTTTAGTAATGTGACATTTTTTATGCACCCTAAAATACTGCCTTCCACTTTCTAAATAAGATAATTTCATGGATCTGGTTTACCAGATAGGGTTGTAGGGCTTTTACGTCCCGCTATCACAACCATTTAAATCCATCTGAGTATGTATAATGATGCTTTTAATGCAAATGCCGCAACAGCACTCAAGCTAAAGAACTAGTGACATGCCAAAGCACAGTAAGAGATACATTTACAATTCTCGGATACTTACTTTGCGATTCAAAAGCAATTCCAAGTAAGATCACTGACACACAAGCGCACACAGATTATGTTGCGACACTGAATTTTATTCAAGCATCTCCAACACGCTTTTGTTCTTGAGTTATCATCAGTTAAATGAATCAGTTGAGAAAGAGAAAGGCAGCGACTGTTCATAGCCTGAATGTAAGTTGTCTATTTAGGATTTAGAGCCCCTCAGTGTGCATTCAACTTGGTGGTGCTTAGCACAGACAGACAAATAAAACATTCATGATGACGAGATAAACAAAAAGAGAGACTAATAAAAATAAGACTAAAGATGCAGGAATGGCCAGAGAGCCATCTGTTCCATTTCTGTGAGCTGCATCTGAGGTTAAAGGGAAAATTCACTCCAAAACAGAATCAACACATGATCTCAGGTACTCTGGATACGAACAAGAGGGCTTAAGCTCTGCTGTTATCATCGCAAAAACTCCTGTTTTCTTATATTGCTTCTCTGGCAGTGAATTAAATACCTCTGTTGATGTTGACATTACCCAGGTGTCGAATGATGTAGGCACACTTGAGGCTCTAGTTTGAAACCATACATTCGGACATAGGCAGACATTTTAAGAAAACATTCTCAGTTCAGAAATCCAGAAGATGCCAATTCACTGTCAGTGAAGCAGCCCCAGGTTTGAGATATGCATGTAAGATGAAAGTATAGTCCCCATGTACAATGTCGTGAATTTTTGCTCAGAAAACGTTGCTTCTGATTGGAATATCACAAACTGCATAGGTCATAAATGTCTTTGTGGAGACCGGGGAGTGTTAGCCAAACAATGGTACCAGCTTTTCTTTTTTTTAAAACTCATCCTCAGTCTCATAAAAGTCTTTCAAAATGATGGCTCTGCAGGCGGTCGAATCATGTCGCGGTCACAGTATCAAACATCTCCAGGGACTGGAGAATAGTGTGTCTCATCTCTCACTTTTAGGTTATTACTTCGGCTTATAATTAAAAAGATAAGTTAGTTGCTTTTCATTTCGCCACCAGTTTACGGTCTGTAACAGGACATGTCCCCATGGCTGACATTTGGCACAGTAAATTCAACACCTTCGCATATCAAAGACACATAGCAGACGTGTAAACAAACAGAACCAGGCAAAAACAAGCAGGTTTGGGTGGTTGAGTTTGTTCAAACACGTCCTTTCTGAATCAATATGCAAAACAACAAGTGAGCTACCATATTTACTCTTCATTTCCATGCATGTAACCTGGCTAGTTTGTTCAGATGCTTCCTAGGAGTAATATTAAAACCATCTTTCATACAGTCCAGCCATGACCAAATACACACAAGCACCATCATACCGTAAGTCTCCTTTTTACTGGGACAAAAAAAAGGGGGAGAAATGCATTAAAGCCTATATCAAGCTGAAGTTTCACCCAGCTTTAAATAAACCAACAACCACTTTAAAAGTCTGCATGACTTAATGTTAGAATCAAGCGATAACTGACCAGGTTTCAGCCGGAGATTTAAGCCCCAGAGGCTGGATGTTTATTGCTATGGTTTGGTCTGACACAAGGTTGGTAGGGCTACAAGCGAAGTGGAAGTCAAAAGGAGACAAAGATGATGGAGAATGGCGTTGAAGAAAAGAAAGTTTGTGGCAGATCACTGTCAGGTATAGGGGACAACAAGAAGAGTAGTGCAGGGGTGCCTCATCACGGGGACAGTAGTGGAAGTCAGTGCAGCTCAATGAAAGCCTCCATCTCCTCAGAGATGAGTCCCCGATAGGGCAGTCTGTGCTTCTCAATTGCACGAGCCGCCAGGCACTGAAGGGTGACGTAGTTCAGTGGGTAGAGGGCCGGGTGTCCGCTGCTCTGCTCATCCAGCAGCTCGTAGGCTGTCTTCCTCTGTGCATTTTTAGCGTCAAAGTGAGCCCCGGCCTTCATAAGTAGTGCCATAATCTCTGGACAGCCGTTGTTAGCGGCGATGTGCAGCGGCGTGTTGTTCTCACAGTCACGTGAATCGACGTCTGCGCCGCACTCTAGGAGGAGCGCCGCCACCGCCTGGGAAGGGAAGCGGCCGACAGGATAGCGGCCCACAGACGTGGTTTCCTTGTCTACGGCCATGTGCAGAGGGGCGAAGCCGCTCCGACCTCGCGGGTTGAGCTTAAGCAGACGGTACACTGTGTGCTTCTTCTGGTGCTCCTGCTCTGGGCTGCACTCCAGCTTCTCCAGCAGGAAGATGAGGTGCAGGATGATGGAGAGAGCTTTGGTGAACTGAGGAGCTTCCGGTGGGTTGTCCCTCTGCGCCACAGCTCTTTCGACCTCCCTCACGCTTTTCCCCAGCACAGTCATCAGATCGTGGAAGGTGATGCGCGTCGACAGGGTGCCTTTGGCCCGGTCTTGGAGAACAAAAGAGAAGAGCTCTGCAAAGGACAGGAAACTGGAGGCTGTCATGGGGCTGAGAGGGTCCAGGTTGCTCTGCTGCATGTCTAAAGCGTATTTCCAAAGGCTGATGCAGCGTTCAAAGTTGCCCGAGTCGGCATACACAGCTCCCCTGTAGCGGATGTAATAAGAGGTGTCCGGGTGGGATGGCCCTAGGATGCGTTCTCGTACCAACAAGGCCTGCATCCTCATTTCATCAGGGTCTGTGATCAAAGCTTCCAGTTCCTCTGCAGTGCTCACCTCCTGTGCACAGCCATAGGCGGGGATAGGGGGACCAGGTGGAGGCTTGGCCAGGGACCCAGTTTTGTCCCCTGGTTGCCTCAGCTCCATGGCTCTTCTCCAGTACCTCATCGCCCCCAAGAGATCCCGCTTTTTGTCCACAAAAGTCGCCCCGAGGAGTTCAAGCGCGTCGATTCGCTCCTCTCTGGAGGTGCGAGGCTGGTGGGCGAGGTACTCTACAATGTTAGTGTGACCTGTGACACTCGCAGCGAGGAGCGGGGTCATCCCATATCCATCTCTCTCCATCCGAGCATTGCACTTCAGCAGCATCTTCATGATGTCCAGGCTGCCTGACTCAGCACAGTCGTGGAGGGCGGTGTTTCCTTTCACACTCTTGCGGTTCACATCAGCACCGCGGTCCAGGAGGAACTTGGCTATCTCCTTGTGGCCCTTGTAACAGGAGATCATGAGGCAGGTGTGGCCGTGTCGGTTTGCTACCTCCATGTCGGCTCTGTGCTCCACCAGGTAGCGTACGATTTCCAGGTGGCCATCAAAGCAGGCTGCTCGCAGCGGCGTTGAGTTAGTTAGTGTTGCGTTGTTGACTGAGGCACCGTGTTTTAGTAGCGTCTTGACCACGGGGAGGTGACCGGCCGCCGACGCCGCCCACAGCGGCGGAGCCCCCTCGATGGTCTCGCCGTCAAAGTTAACCGCCCCCCCGAGTTCAACATTTGCTTTACAATGTTCAAGGAGGTAATCTACAACCTCTAAATGTCCGTAACGAGAGGCTATCAACAGAGGAGTGCCTCCTTGTGTTTTCTCCTCGGCTAAAGCCTCCAGCTCCTCAGGAGTTTTGTTGCTCAGCAACTTCTGGATAAGTTTCAGCTTACCATCTCTGGCCGCGTTGAAAACCGCCGTCGTTATGTCCATTTTACAGGCTCTGAGCTGCCGTGCTGGACACCAACCCCATAACCACTCGTTTATGGAAAAACTGTCGCGTCTGTTTTTGAATACCAGAGGGCAGGAATCATAGTTTGGACTCGGTTTCTAGCTCACATCTTTCTGCCATTTTGAGGGTGCTGTCAAGATGGCGTTTGTGTTGTTTGACAGGTCTATGTTTACGACGGCAGCGAGGCATTCTGGGTGACGTAGTTTTGATGGAATTCACTCGTCCGAGCACAGGAGGCGTTTTACCACTTCGAAAGAACTACATTCTCCACGATGCAGGCGAGTTAAATGACCCACCAGCTGATGGGTTCGTTTGTTATGATTGTTCGGACCAACAAGGAGCGCTAGCTCACGTAGACGGAGGGTGCCAGCTGATGCCCGGCTCACAAACCAAATACACCCACAGCAGGAGGAATTTAAATGGAGTGGATACATATAAACAAAATTAAATGATGTATAATTTATTTAATTACATTAAAACACAACACAAACATTGTTAACATATTCCTTATTCTATTTCTGGACAAACTGGGAAACAGAATCAGAGATTATTACTATATTATTAATACATGTCAAATAGATTTTCACAAAGAAGTAATTTGGCTTGTTGTTTTGGTGCACAACAAACATTAAGTAAAACATGTAAGGAAGATAAAAGCCAGTACTAGAAGATGTAAATATATGTAAAATATGTTTTTAAAATTAAAAGAGATTTAGATGTAGTTTTTTGTAGGTATGTGCAAGATATATAACGTTGTCATCCAAAAGATAAAAAAAAATAAAAATAATAATTAATGTAGTGCATATAGGCAGTAGACCTTAATGTAACATCATGCAAACATTAATGTAGGGTCTGGAGTGGAGGGTAAGAGTCAGTGTCAGCCTTGTTGATGAGGCCAGTAGTAGTTGGAAAAAAGTTACAGACATATATAAGACAATGAAGTCTTCTCCTGTGACTAATTATCACAAAACTACTAAAAAAATGTGTGTTCATCCAATGATATTCAACATTTATTGCCACAATGACCAGAAAATTGTGTGTTTGCCATAATTTCAGATAATCAGTTTGAGCCTAAATTAAACAGACCAAGGAAGGCTAAAGAAACCAGCACAGTCAAATGACAGTAACTTGATCTCACAGACACTGAGGCCTCCTGCATTATGAGCAAACATCATCTGCTGCCAACAGCATCAGGCTTCTGCAGTCATGTCACATTAATAGGGTAGTGAATAACAAGGTGGTTAAGCCATACTCCGCCATTAAATCAGTACTGTTAATACTGTTTAATAGCACTTGCAGTAATTTTGCAGCCATCACTAGGGAAGTAATTCATTTTCCATGCTGGTACTGTGAAATTCCTGCATTAGCAATAGCATCTAGGTAATTATCATATATTTACAACCCTCATATAAAAAAAGGAAGGAACGATCAAATAAATATCTGCATAGTAAGTAGCTGTGGAATTAAGACTGATCTGAACATCTTGAAGAGTCTTGAGGAGATCACATTACTTTATTCTCCTTTGCACAGCCATAATATTGACTTCGATATTGACATGCATGAAGCTGTGCGTGAACTTCGGGACCTTACATTTATGCAAATGTGGATATTGACTTTTTTCTTCTGTATCTCTCCACAGTATGAAAAATCATATGCCTACTTTCATATGCATAAATGCAGTCTGGCGTGCAGCATATTGCAGCTGTTGATGAGAACTGTAGTAGGATTAGAATATGTTATAAAAATTCATAGAAGAAGTTCACTTCTTGGGATTTGAATACTGGTGTAATGACATGACACCTCGTCTTGCTGACAGCATCCCAAAGCCCTTTTCAAGCTTTTTCTTAAACTAAAGAAAGGAAACAAACAATAAAAACATTCTACAGTAAGTTTAATGTTTGTTTTATAGAATATATAATGTTTACAAATTAAAACTTTGAGTAGGTCATGTAGAGAGGAAATTCAGGACACAATCCATGTCTTATTACCTTGCTGGCAGTCAGATGGGGTTATATTCACCGCACACATTTCTTGCCAAAAAGTCGATGTAATCGTTACTTAAAATGAATGATCATTGAATTTAGAAGTGCCTGTGAGGCATCTTAAGCTTAACCTTGACTCTCCATCGCCTCGGCCAATATCACAAGGGAGCTGTAGTGATTGCTAAAATCTGTGAAAAACAGGTATATAAAATATCATAGTAATAAGCGCGAGGTATCCAATGAAGTACCACTGTTTTGAAAACATAACCGCCCAACTGTCTTTAGAATCTGATTATAAAATCCTCTGATTATAAAAAAGATTCTGATTGGTGCACAGAACTGCTGTATGAATCATGTGTGTTGACTGTGCATATGACAATAAATCTTTTGAATCTTTAAAATACATTCAAATCACTAAGAAAAACAGAAGAGACGGAAATATTTCATGTGAAGTAACCAAAACTGTTCTAACTTTGGCAGAGAATGTTTCCATAATGAACCCCATTACTAATAGTGAGACGATGACTAAGAAAATACATTTTTTGGGTTCTAAAATGCTCATTGGTTTACTTAATCCAGAGATTATTAGACAATCACAGTCTACAAAGGCAAAAAGAATTACTTAATTTTCCTCACTAGTTTTATCTTTTTGCTTTCATGTCGGTGGGAAATTAATGTTCTTGAAGCCCACAAATGAATGTGTCCCACTTGCCTGTGGGGACTTATTTCAGTACTTTATAAGCAAATGGAGCTGGCTGCAGATCACCCTACATCATGAGGCTGAGAGTGTTCTCAGAGTGTTTACATTTTTTAATGAAATGTATTTTTCTTTCCTTTTCAGGGTCACAGGAGCATCTGTCTTAGCGTATATATGGGCAGATGGGATAAAACAGCAGGTTATCAGGCAATTAAAAGTTGCTTTCAATGTAATAATATTTTTTGGGGGACTGTAATGTGTCATTCTGATGTTTCACCAGTAGAGGAGGCATAAGATCCACTCTTGGATCATGCGCTTCAATGCTTAATGGAACCAACATGCATACCTGACAAATGTATGTTTGGACAATTATGGTTATGTTTTACTCCCTCGGTAGAAATAAATTTTAATATATCAATCAAAACATCAAACACTGAACATTAAACATATTACTGTACAGATAAATGATATCCAGAGTAGCAGAGTAATTGAGCCATGATTAAACCTCCTGTTGTCCTTAATAATAATTTGAAACTCACTGGAGGGCAGCCTGAGTAGCAGGCATAATTTCAAAATTAAACAGGGAGTTTGGCTGCGCACAGAGACAATATTGCATGCAAAGACCCAGGATTAAAAGCCTCACAAATGACACCCAGCCCGTGTCTGTCTCAGAGGACCCAGCCTCCAACTTATTTGCAAAGGAGGGTTTGTAATCATTTCTTAGGGCTTGCTCCTGATCCTGAGGAATTAATAGAAGATAAAATCACAGAGACAAAGCTGCAGGCTGAAAACAGCATCAGTGAGAGTTTAGTATTTTTATTCATAAGTAGTTCAAAAGCATGTCACGACATGTAACAGTCATTAATTTTACATCCAAGGTCAATTAAAATCTAATTCCCAAATATACATTTTACCAAGTACACAGAGGCATTGTTGATTTTCCACAGGAACGTGCACGTTATATTACTGCATTATTACAAAAAATACAGCTTCATATTAAACAAAGTCATCATTGCATCACAGCTGATATGATACTGAGCCACAACACAAAGCTCATCAGAGAAGGCAACACCTTTTGTAACTCAATACTTAGAGAGAAATAGTCAAGGACGACAGCTCCACTGCTCACATTGCTAATATACTGATAAGCATGTAAATAACGGTAGTTTCCATTTGTTTGACCTAGACCGAGCCCAAGTGATCTCAAGTGGAACTTTTAATTCTACACAGGCCTAATTTTTTGTCCATTGATACAGTGTGCAAGATGCAGCTCCTTTGTCATTAGCATTATCAGTATGCTTTCACATTCCCAGTATCAGATCTGTGGACTGGGATAGAAAGGGCCTTCGAGACGTGGAGCTGCTTATTTTCACTGAAGTCTGACGGGGACTCCCTAGAGGCCCGCGAGCAGCTCACTGAGCAGCACCTCCCTTTCTCCTAGAAGCACGTCTCTCCTCAGACTGGTTCCTTTGTTCACTACTTTTATCTTCATGGCCAGACTCTTTACTTGTGACTGGGGCAGTGCGTCAAAGAAAAAGTCCTCATTAAATACTGGATTCCTGCTATTCTTGATGATGGTGCTCCTCTGTTTCTGCTGCTTGCCAGGATTCAGATAGAGTGCTACACAGCAGTTAATGCTTTTAAGGTCCGTTTGCCTGTCGTAAAGGGCCTCAGCTGCGAGCACACGCACCCTCAGGCGAGCTGCCTCTGGGTCGTAGTGAGTGCTCAGCCTCAGTGTCCCCCCCTTGTGGAGGTTTACAGTGTGCTCACGCTGCAGGAGGTCTGAAGCTGCCCCTCTTAAGATACTGCTTTTACATCCACGAAAGGCAGGAGAGGGGGGGCAGCGCATGCGGCGGCGCTGCATGTTGGGGCTGTTGTCTGCTGAGCTGCAATCATCAGTGGAGAGAGAACTGTGGCGTGCCAAGGAGCGCTTGGCACGAGAGACCTTAAGGGAGAGAGAAAAAGCAATGGGTAAACATACAGAATACAGCCTGATGCTACATCAAAAAAGGGAAACCCTTAAACACGCACAGACTCTTCGAGAAACAATCCTCACCTTGGCTTGTGTCTCCTGGGTAATGGAGCGTAGGAGAGAGGCAGAGCGGGACAGGAGAGGGGAGTTAAAGGGGGATGACTCGGCTGAGGAGCAGGTGTCACTCTCTCCACCACTGAAATAGCGGTAAGGGTTTGGGTCTGCTGGGGCCAGAAGAGTCCCCCCTTGGGATCGCCTCTGGGAGTTCGGGGAGGTGAGAGGGCTGCAGGGGTCGCTGTGGAATAGGCTCTCCTTACGTCGAGTATGAGGAGACTCCACCAGGGTGGAAAAGCCATAGGAGGTCTGAGCCTTGGGGACGTATGGTAGAGACATTGCAGTCTGTGATTGGGGGTCTGCATTAGTGTTAACGTCAACGCTGACCTTGTCTGCAGGTCCAGCACCAGGTTCGTCAGCGCTCTCTATTTGGATGATGTGACGGTTGGCTGACTTCTGGAGATTTCCAAGGCGGGAAAAGAGGCGAGGGCTGCAGGGGTTCTTGCTGCTCCTAGCTCTGGGGCTCTGGCTGCAGATAGCATGGTCAGAGGAGGAGGGTCGTAATGTGCAATGCTGTGGTTCTGGGGTGAGAGACTCCTCTGGTGGGCAGCAGATCAGTTTTGGGGGGATGAAGAAATCAGGGATCTTCTCTGGAGTAAGGACATTGGCATAAACAGAAACAGGAATGGCCTCTACTGTTTGTGGGGGCTGGGATTGTGTCCCACTGCTCTCCACAGAGCTACGGAGCTTCTCCAGTAGCCACATGCCCACTCAGATGCCTCAGCTAACAGTTTCTCTGTGAACAGAAAAGTGATGCATGAAGAGGAGGGAGGACATCAAACCATAACAAACACACAAAAATCAACATTTTTCTCGAGGTTTACTAATTATTATTCCCCAAATAAGACACAAACCTCACACTAAATATATGTTGCCTTTTACACCTCACTAGAAAACCAATCTCTTGAACCATGAATCTCACTAATTAGTAAGGGAGAGTAAACATATAAGTTGCAGGCAAGAAGGACACATTTCTTTCACATTTCATTAAAAGAGTGTCTAAGCACCTCCAAACAGCACTTTAATTAAATGTGTAAATCAGTGCGCAAACATAGTGAGATAAAAAAATAAACCTTAAAATTCCCCCCTAAACGATTTAAACAAGCGCAGTTGAGTTCTATCATCTCAGACAAATCAAGCATATGTAACTGATCAAACCACTGCTATGTCTTATTTCTGTATTATTTCTTTTTTCTCAATAAAATCACTTAAGTCGTTGGAATTGGAATTACTTATTTAAATAAATGAGCGAAGGCGCATCTAAATAACTTTTTCCCCCCTCACACAAAACCCCATGAAGTACCATCGCTTCACATATCTAACATCTAACATCAAACATAAACAAACCTGTTGGATGTTGAAGTCTTTCTCCCGTTTCCTTCGAAAAACGGCGTGCGCTCCTCAGCAACCTCTCCAAGCGCTCTGCGCGTAAAAGGTGTTTTCCCGTCAGTCCAACTCCAAGTGTGAACCAAAACGTCTGCCAGTGGTGAAAGACCGCTACATGAGGCACTCCCGCTTTATACGGCGGGGTCTCTGACTTCTGAGCCAATGAGAAGGTTGTGAAACTCACCCATGATATTTACCATTAAACTATTCTCGCCACGAGGTTGGGGGTGGGCGATCTAATCTAAAGGCTGTTGTTTCATCACCCACAAAGTGTTGCAAATTATGTATGTTTCATATCGCTCGCCTCATTGATTTGAAGAGAGCGTCACAGGGATTTTATTTAGCGTTCACGTGAGCTCTCATCTATTCTCTCATGTATTATTGTCAGATAGTGCCTCCCAGTAATGTAGACTCCTTAATTGGACTTCCTGGTGGTGATTACTGTATGTGGAGGGACAATATGTTGTGTTCACAGCCACCATCTCAACTCAATTACCTCTGATAATAAAAGAGGAAGCTTTAGTGATGATACTACAGAGGCATTTACACAGGTAGTGGGCTAAACACTGAGTTTTATGCCTTTGTTTTCAAACTTTTCTGTCCTGCTGTGCACTCATGTCTCCCAAACTTAACCTATAAATCATCACAGCTTGAAGTGACTGGAACAAAGAAAAGACCTCACCTTGTGCCTGTTGTCAAATCCCTACGCTTACCTGCAGTTAGTTTTTGGACCATTTCTTACATTGTAGTGTTTGTCCATAAATCTTCTCATGTATATGCCACTGACTTTGATGTATTGCTAGGGTAAAGCCCTCAGTTTCACAGACTCTCTGCTGCTTGCTGTAGCTTACCCAAAACTCTGACAAGGACCTGCGGCGAAGCTGCCTTCTGTAGTTTTGGACCCAGTCTCTGGAACAGTCTGTTCATCTGAGGACAGCAGCATCAAATGAGGTGTTTAAGTCCCCCCCCACTGAATACTCACTTTGTTAGATGTGCTTTTTATCTAGAGCTAAAACAAGTCAATTCATAAATGATTACATAGTTGAAACAGAAAATGAATAGTCCCAACATTTTCTTGTTCCAGCTTCTTGACATTTTCTTCTGAGAATTCAGATATTTCTTTTTGTTTTTTCATGATAGTTAATTAAATACCTTGATTTGTCGGACACAAAATGAGTTAACTTTGATGGCTTTAGAAAATTGCACTGAATATATTTCAGTATATTCAGTTTTTATAGACCAATTAATCGATTAATCAAGAAGAGACTCAAATCAAAATCATGTTAGTAGCAACTTGAGTGCCTGCCTTTAAAGCCTGCCCCTTTTTTTGACTGTATATGCATATGTGTGTCTATTTGTTTTACTTTACCTCTCTTTCATAACATTATATAAATATGTCGTGGAGTATTAAGTACCATGTAGTTGTAAGTAAATAAAAGTGTTGTATGTCTAAATATAATATCTTTATAGGTGAGGTTAGAATTGAAATGGCAAATACTTTTATTGATAAACACCTTCAAATATCCTGATATCAGTTTACAACTACATTATAGTGTGCTATAAACATTTTATGAAATGCTAAATAGAGTGATAAAGTGGTTTGTCCTAATATTCATCACTTTCAGCTGTATCTCTTACGTGAAATGAGACATGATAGTCAGTATTTATTTGAGTAAATTTGGGCATCCCAAATATGCAGTGCCAGGATAGCAGATTTAATCACAAAAACTGTAAAATTACATAATGTAGTAACAGGGGAAGTTTAAAAAAAACTTTTTTTTCCATTCACTTAAATTTAATGCTAGCTCACAGTGTTGTGTCAGGCCTGTCTGTGCCTGAGTAAAGTAAAATTAATAAGGATAAATGAATTGTCTTTGTTTTCTAAGTGAACCTGTTTCTGTTTGGAGAAAGTGAAAGAATGCATTCAACCCACAGTGTCTTTTGCCAGGTGTTAAACATGGAGGTGGATCTGTCATGGTATGAGCAGCCATCTCGTAGGAGTCATTTGGACCAGTCAATGTTCTGCAAGGTTTATAAAAACGTCCAACAAATGTGAGGCCATTTTACAGGACCAGTTGCTGGAAATACAGTCCCTTCATCATATATTTCAGTCCCCCACACCATGCTGCATTACTAATATTTGTACAGCTTGTTTTGGCCAACATCAATAGCTTCACTAAACTAAACATATTCCACAAAGGTCAGGTAAGAAATAGCAGAAATAAACTATTTGTGTCTCCACACATTACTATATATGATCTTTAGAATGCTATTGCACAGTTAAAGTTACATGAATTGGCTACTTTTTCTTTGACTTTATTCTCTGATAGTTTGGTATTTGCATGCTTATTTCTCCTTGTGGTCAGTCGGATCTGCTTGATTCAATTGGAGGCACACAAACTCAAACTTGTGTACAATCCCTCTACCCTGAATAGCATACTTAGCAAAAATATTATGCCTCTTGGTGTTAAAATGTTTTTCCCACTTTCGGTCTAATCAAAGCATTTTTCTCTAACCTTATTTAATCAGGGTAGTTTCACTGAGTGATGTGATGTTTACATTATGCTGTTCATTTATTCATTTATCTAAACAACTGAGAAAGATGTTGCCATAAAAAACTGAAGAAGTGGACTATCTTTACAAATTAGATGCAAAAAAAAAAAAATCATAATATTGGAGAAACCTGAAAATACCAATCCACTGCTGCGCTACTGCCAATCTAAATGAGTTTAAGTGACTCAAATGCAGGTGTGTGAACCTGGAAGATAAATACGTAAGAAGACATTTAGCTGTAATTACTGCCAGCGATGGCCGTACAAAGGCCCAAGTAAACATGCAAAATACTTAAGCCAAATGAGATCCATTCATGCAATTTTTCCCAAAATAGATTGTAGTCAATTATAGATTAGTGATGAACCATTAGATTAGTGCACCAGGGGATATGATTCATCCATTGCACTAGCCATCCATTTAGAC
This sequence comes from Larimichthys crocea, assembly GCF_000972845.2. Classification (NCBI taxonomy): domain Eukaryota; kingdom Metazoa; phylum Chordata; class Actinopteri; family Sciaenidae; genus Larimichthys; species Larimichthys crocea. The sequence goes on from NC_040022.1 coordinate 16,356,223, forward strand.
ATCTGACCAGTCAACTATCTAGTGATTCCACAGAGAATCCCCCAACCCTCCCCAACTACATAAATGGACTGTAATAACTCTAAAGGTCTATCAGCAAGCATAATGATGGAGTCATAGGGAAAGGTGAAAAGGCACAAGAAATTATACATACATTTATTGTATATGCATATTTATTTATTTTAGAACCCTGATTTAAATCAAATATCACGTCCATTTTGAGGTAAATATATTAAATATTGTAAATATTTTACAATGCTTTGCTTTTATTAAGGAACAGTTCATCTTGTTTTTCTCATAACCACCGTCCCCTTTTTACAGAAATAATCAAAGGTGTTTTGTGTCTCTAAAAATCTTAAAGCTGCACTAATCAATACATTTATTTCAACACTGGATCAAATGTGAGTATATTGTGAAAGGGCATCACTCAAAGTGACACACCCATGAGATTTATCAACAAATTGTATTGTTCTCCTTCTTTGCCGTGTGTTTCAACTTCTTTCAGCTTATTGTTTTCGTTGCCCAGCCTCAAATACTGTACACTACTTACAGAGCGCCATCTCAGTTTGGATACCTCCGTTAGCACACTTCTATACAGAACACTGTGTCCACTATGTATTTCCTAGCAAAGTGCACTAATTTTGGCAGGGTAGTGTTGCAATTGTCTGAAATAACAATGCAACATTTGACCCTTTTTTGGTGAAAATAATATTACATATAGCAAGCTAAAGAGGTAGATGTTTCTCTCAGGATTTGGTAGAAAGCTAAAAGGAATGTGAAAGGAAACCTACCTATTTATTTGGCTGCAGACAGACAACTCAAAATTGTGATTTTTTATTCATTATTACTTTCCACATCAAACTGTCAGGTATAAAAAAGTGTCATTACTTAGGAATGTGTACATTTGATTATTATGGTAATAGTAGTGATGGTAAAGATGATGTCTTTCAAAGTCAATATTTCATGTGTCACCACCATGTAAAAACATCCTTCACATACATAAATCTACAACATATGAACATGTCTGCATGCACACACACAAACAGGGTAATGTGACTCTGCCTGTTTTAATTGGACCAAAGCTGGTGTGCTTCTATTTAATGAGGCCGTCCACATTTATCTGATTCTTCCCACAACCTCTCCAACCCAACCTACAAGATGTAACACACCATTTCTTACTCCAATTAAGTCTCTACTGTAGGCTATCTACAGTATCTACAGTAACATCACTTCAGCTGACCGCCAGCTGATCCAATTATCACCAGGCATGTTCGATATATGAAAAAATGTGGGCTATTTCTGTTACTAACTTTGACTGCTGCAGCCACATACCAGCCTCATGTTGACTGGTTTTGCTTCTTAGTTCTACCTGCTGCAACTTGCTGCTCACTGTTTCATCCATGGTTTTGTTGAGTATGTGTAAGGATTGCAACAACTACCGGACAGATTGCTGTGGGATTTGTTACAGACATCCATGGTGCCCAGAGGATGAATCCTAATGACTTTGTCGATCTCTGACTTTTCCTCTAGCACCACCAAGATACCGTCATTTGTGGCTCTGAATTCAATACCTTAACCACTACTCAATGTATTCCCATGAAATCTGGTACACACATTCATGTTCCACTCCTATAATCATTTGATGATTTCTTTTTGGGTTCCGCCTGGCATTAAGTCCAAACTTAAAAGCCGGAAGCCCTAAGCAGTCATGCATTTGTACATTTTATTTCCTCCGTTTTCTTGTGATAATAGGTTAATTTCATTTGTTTTCTCGATATAATAAAATAATCTTCTCAAGATAACGAGACTTTCTTTTCTCAAGATAATGGGATAATTATCTTGTGATCTTGGGAAAACTAGACTTTGTTTGCCCATTGTCAAAATTTCCTTGATCCATTATCAGGCAGCATAGGGGAGATGCCGACTGACCTTGGAATTAACCTCCTTTCACTTCCCACAGCAGTGAAATGACAGACGGGAGCTCTGGAGTTGACTTTGAGACACAGTAGGCTTTTATTTAATCGCGTATTGCAACCTACACTGTATATTTCATTCTAACCAAACTTCTTGCACTAACCTGCTCTGTTGCTCTGCCGTTCACACATTCACTCTGCTCCTCCTTACTGCTTGCTCACTCACACCTTACACACACACACCTTACACACTGCTCTGTTCCCAATGGGAACTACGCTACTCTTATAACACCGGGATAACAAAAAGGATAGTCTAGTATATTATATCATTGCAGGAAACATCACTCAATGTAGCAATGTCAGAGGAGCAGTATAAATAGTAGGAGTATATAGATCAGTGTTTAAAAATCATCACATGTGATGGAAATCACTGGCCTATCATATTTGATTTGTTATATAAAGATCAAATTAATTACGTCTTCATACCTCAAAGAAATCAATATGTTTCCTTCTTAAAGAACGGCTGAGTATCTTTAAGAAGGAATTAAAGTTGTTCTGGAGGCAAATGTGCACACTCCTCAGTATTGATATTATGAATATTAAGAACTGTTATGAGGTTTGCTCATTAACTACTTTGCTAGGCTGATTTAATATACTTAATGTGTTTGTCATGTCTCCTTATATTTCTTCCACGTGGGCAGATCCAAATAATCTCCATGTTTTTTTTTTCTTCTGGTATTACATCTGACTTACAGACACACTGAGAGTGGTTGAACAGTGTTGCTATGATCTCTGATCCGTTCTATATCTAAAAATACTCTTTGCTTCAATAAACAACATTGTGGCTGTATTTTTAAATTTCAATATGCACACCTAGAATGACTGCACGTGTCATCCTCTAACATTACTGGCAGAAATATGAAAACTGAGACAAATAAAAGAGAATCAGGAGTTCACCATGTGACTGAAATGTCGTCAATTTTATTAGTTATGTCATAAAGGTAGTCTATAAACAGGACACAGGGTACAATAGGCAGAAATGTTCCTACGCATTTCAGTAGCATTGCATTCATTAGGGTGTACCCACCAATGAATGTTCTTTGGACATTGTTATAATGAGGCCTATAGGCAAGAATTTATTCCTCATCATAGAGAAAACAGCAGACCCGTCTGTTCATTTTAGCTTCATTTCTGTGAATAAGTGCCCGAAATATATTGATTTTAGTGCTTCCATAGCCATTGTTGGTGGCTGAATTATTCTCAAAGAAAAAGTAATAAAAAGTTCAAATTAAATGTCAAATGAAATGCAGGCTTGTCAGTATGATTTCCCTTCCAGATTTATGAGCTATATATACCAGACATGGTACAAATACATACACACATTCATACCCTGACTCCAGGCACACAGTGTTGGCAAAGGCTGCCGTACAAGATGCCATCTTCTCATCAAAAATTTACTAATCCAATTCATACACTTACACACACTTGGGGAGCAATTTGTGGTTTAGCATCTTGCCCAAGGACACTTATTATTCTGATGAGTAAACGACCCATCAAATGGACCAAATGACTTGGTCGTGGTCTCAAGTCTCAAGCAAGTCCTTTCAGAATATCAACAAGGAGCATGTTTACATTTAATATCCTTTTTAATATTTAAACTGAAAACATAAACAAGACAGAGGTTAAGCATGTCTCCAGCTTCAAGTTTCTGGGTGTCCACATCTCTGAGGACCTCCCACACTTGAACCCCAGTCAAGCAGGCTCACCAGCATCCGTTCTTTTTGAAGAGACTCAAGAAGATCCATCTGTCTCCTCCAATTCTGGTGAACTTCTACACCAATGAGAGCGTTCTTACCAGCTGCACCACAGTATGGTATGACAACTGCTCTGTCTCAGACTGAAAAGCACTGCACAGGGTGGTGAAGACTGCCCAACATTACCAGTTCTCCACTTCCCACCAATGATGCTGTAGCATTTGCAGAGGGTGTGCAACTTTTCTTTCCCCTTCACTAATGACCCCCTTTTCACCCCACATACTAATACATATTTATACCTCTGTATATATCTATAGCATATTTATACCCCTACTGTGCATATCTAATCTATACTGTATTCATATTTAGCTGTTTGTTCTGTATGTAATATCTACCAATTATGTTACTTGTCACAGTGTTCCATTGTGGATAATGTAGGCACCTGGTTTTGACAAGAAAGAAGACGATGTTGCATATTTTAACTCTGAAACTGTCCATCATGAGTTTTAACAATGTTAGAGGCAACGCTAAATCTGTGGAGCATTCTTTTAACATTATATTATATTCATGTTTCTTAGCTGTAGATGGCTATTCTGTCAGTGTCAGTGGTGATTTTGGCACCTTGTCTGTTGGGTTTGTATTAATCGTTTCACTTTATCTCAGTTCCTTCTTATATCAAACAATTATGATCCAATGTTTTCCAATCAATTTGTAAAAAAAAATCTGTGTTGTAATAGTTTCTACAAATTCAAACCAACATGTTCCTCCTCTTTCGTTGTCTCATTCTTCATTTTTCATTTGATTCGGAAATGTAGAATGTCTTTTATAAACTAAGAGCAGATAAGATAGTAGCCTGTAATGAAGTCAAAAGCTTTCTGTGTGAGTCATGGCCTCCAGTAAGGCTGAGATGAGGGGATGGTAGTGAGTTGAGTCATGTTGATACAGGAGGATCAGATTAACATTGAACTGAATCCAAACACTTCCCATTCCTGCAGTACAATATTTAGCACATTAGTCAAAATGAAGAATATTATTTTACACTGAATATATCCAGACAGTATGCTTAAACTATGAGCTTATTTAAGACGCAATAAACAATAAAACAACAAGATATACAATAAAACAAATAAAATAAATAAAAACCTTTATTTGGCTGCCGTACCACTAGATTGGACCTGCGGTAGACACCTGTAACATATTAACGTTACTAAATTATTGTGTATATTATGTGCTTTTCATTATTTCTGCTTCAGTTAAGGTGATATCACTTGTTGGTGCACATGGAGGATCCTGCTTGTAAACCTTGTAAGTGTCTCATTGAGCAGAGAGCACACACTGTTGGATAACAGTGTTTTGGTTGGCACAAGGCTCATTCTGCTGCCATACTGATATCCTCTTTATGGCTCAAAGACAATCGACCCATCTGGTTTGGGGCCACTGGGCACCAAGGTAAACAAACAGCAAACATACACAGCTAATGGGAGAGTAGATTATGTATTATGATGATGCATTTGTTTGAAGATTGTCACATATACAGACGAGAAGCCATGAGTGTACATCGCACAAGTAAACACGGCAAAAAAGAAGAAAAAAAAAAGAGGAGCCAGATGGAGAGGGGGTGAAGATGGTACAAGATGGAGTATGTACAAAGCGAAGAGTGGACCTGTACCATCTGTAAAACAGTTGGGAAAAATAGCCTGAAGGAGAAGGGAACAAGAACATCAAAAATAAACACAAAACGGAGTAAGTCATTTCATTTTATGTGCCACTCAGCACAGTCGACGCATAAAGCAGATGTTCTCAGTTCAGTTAAAATCATTAAAAACCTCTGGAGGCACAGCTTCCAGCAACAGCTGAGTGTTCTAAATTTAATGAAATTATAAACTGGAGAAAGCACTGGAGAAAAACTGTCTGAAATGTGGATTATGAGCCTTTAAAAGTTATTTAAGGCTTTACACAAACTGACAAAACTTCACTGAATGATACAGCAGAAATACATACTGTAGATTATATTATGCAAGGAAATAAAGGTCAAACCTACATACGTAGCAGACAAACATCCCTTTAAAAGGTTAAAACTATTTTTTTATAAAAAGGCCTTTTTATAAAACTGTCTCAAAACACACACACACACACACACACACACACACACACACACAGAAACTCAAAGCTGTTTAAAACTCTGAATTTAATGCATCAATTGTCGTCAATTTTCCAGGTGAGGGGGTTGGTTGCTTAAATAAACTTTTATATTCATTAAAAGATTCATGTGGGAATCCGACCGAGGAACATTATTCAACATTTACAGTCTTTAATCTTTTGTGAGTTTGTAACCTTTCCAAGTTACATTGTACCTACTTTACTCTGTGCAGGAAATAACCAAACACACATAAGCAAATATATCACACCTGTTCTCTATTTATACAATATCATATTGCCTATAGCTTGTATTAGATCACATAGAACAGTCAAGTATGCCATATGCTGAGTGACATTTCAGGAGTCGTGCAATAGACCTGTGATATTTTATCTGACACACAAGAAGACTACATTCAGATATTAAACAAATATAACAACTGATGCGCTCATGTTTCATACTCCAAATAAAAAATCTAACAAAATACAATAAACATAACTGTTAATCTAGTCTAGAATCAATTTTTAAATTACAACAACCAGTCAATAAACTACACTACACATTTATCACCACCTACAGAACATTTATCCACCAGCTTTTATAAATACTTTAGATGTGTGTACAAATAAAATCTCCCATTGTTCAGTGTATGTTAAAATGTATAATATACATGTAATATCAACTTATTAGGAAAGGAGTTAATTTGTTGAATTGTTCAGTATAAGTTGCTTTGGTCTGATTGATTTATTTACATGTTTATTTAAACCGTATGAAATTGAAATGACTAAACTTATACACAGTCTAAAGAATATGTGGCTTCTGTACACAGCATTTTGTATCTGATTTTAGGTTCAGGCTGTAATGTCTCATCATTTCATAATAGCAGCAGTTATTTCTTCCCTCAAAAAAGATCATTGTATCATCTAACTGGCTTTCAGAAACTGAGCTCTCTGCTGGTGTCTATTTTGATTTATCAAACCAAGTGTCCCAAAACAGTTGCAGAGATGAGGTTTTGGCTCATGAAATATTCTTTTTGGAACATTTTTATGTTTTTATTGGACAGCTAAAAGTAGAGGGATGACAGAAATTCAGGGTAGGGAGAGAGAGAGAGGAAAGACATGCAATGAGTCCTCCGCCAACTTAGGCCATTGTGGTACTTCTCACAGTATAAAGAAGGGATGGCGTATGTGTGACATCACCCAGTTTCCAAATCTGTGGCTCTGGCTGCCACCATGTTGGCAGTACTGCGTCCTCCGCCTCCTGGCTGATCTAAAAATCTGCAAAGATGTGGATCATCTGCGGACCTGAGGCGGGCCAAATGATCCCTAGGTGCTCAAACAAGCCATCTGCATTGGCACCCACCTGTCAGTCAAAGCAACCATTGTTGCAAACAATTGTGTTAAAGTATCTTATTTCTTCTGTCTTTAAGTCACCTGTTTTACACAAAATAACAATGTATCTTTTAAATGAGTTGCTATATTCTTACTGATTTTCCTCCCCTGTCACTTAATTATCTCATAATGTACTTTTCATTTGACTTGTGCCCCTTTTTCCATCAAGACATTGTATTTGACAGACAAGACAAAGTCCTTCAGTTACTTGGCTACTTAAGATCTCCTCCGCCTGCATTTCTACTTGCACTGGTGTGTGCGTTTTGCGAGCGTGTTCCCTCCATCACTTGTGACTGCTTGGCATCTTGACAAGTGTGTGACAGTCAAGTCTGTCAACAACGGCAGCATGATGAATCCTTACACAATATGCTGGCAATGAACAGCGTCTCTCCAGCAGACAGAGAGAAAAGAAGGGAGGACAAACTGGAACACTGTATATTTTTGACAGAAAGATAAACAGAACAGCCTGGGTTCATCACCAAAACAAATAAATCGATGAATGAATCATGGCAGACTCTGATTGGCTCCAGTACAAGAATAGCTTGATTAGTTCTACAATCAACAGATGTCAATACTTCTTGAAACTACTGAACGTTGCCTGCTCTCTATTCTTGAAGTAATATCATGTCCTTAAAGCAAGAAAAAGACGAGGACAGATCGACCTCTCCTTCTATTGAGTTCCGACATTACATAAAAGTGAAAACACATTCGTCATCACACAAAGTTCAGCTAGGACGTCAAAGAGACAAATAAAAAATAGTGGTACTCTTGGATACCATGATTCTAATACCATTGAACATGAGGAGGTAGAGGGTCGCCTGTGGCGCTGCACAGTTTTGTTGGTGTTGTTTTTCACAGGAAAATACTTTGGGTCGGGTATATAGCCTATTTTTAATTCCTTCTCTGCTGCATAAAAAACATCCTGCTGTCTGTGAATTGGTTTCTCAGTGTCAACACAGAGCCTGAGGGGAGAAGAATGAAATGGCGGGAGTGAAGTACTCTGCTAATAGAAAGAATTAAATGAAACGAGGACCCTTTAGGGCTCCTTTACGTAGTCTCTCTCGACTCAGTACCTTAACAGTGCTTCCACTGGCCTTTTATAAAAGGCAACATGTGGGTGACTCATTGCCCTGCTTCACCATGAAAATGTGAATGATTGCTGGTTTGTGTGGCACAGACTAGAGTCTGTTGGGTCCCTAAGCAAAAATTCCCAGGGGTCCCTTCCGACCAGTGTTCATCACCATTATGTTATAAATAATCTAACACCAACAAAAAATGTATGAAATCAAAACTTTTTTTTATTCCAAATGTTCACATATCGTACCATATTAGAATTAAATAATGTGAAAAAACTGATTGTAAAGAACAATAAAAAACAAAATAAATAACTAAATAACAACAAGGTTGTTACATTGTAAATGACTCATATTCTCATAAGGCTATTTTTTTAAGCACTGGTTCAAATTCTGCCTGACAAAAAAACAAAATGTGTATATTGTCATAAAGAATCTTTCCAGGGCATGGCATATCAATTAAAGTAGAACACTGGACTTACGGTTTTCATCGTCAGCATTTGGTACTTTATCGGTCTGTTTTGTGGTCATACATTTAAGTAATGATCCTGAGGAGAGATAAGAGAGAGATTTTTAATTGTTCTCCTTGGGCATAGCTTTCATTACACTGGGGAACAATTCAGAAAAAAAAAAATGCTGATTCCAAAATTGCAGTCAGTTTTTTTCTAGCAGCTAGTTTCACCATTCCAAGTCAGAGGGCAAATATCAGTGCATTTGTCAAACAAGCATATTTTTCATATTTTAAAGTAAAACTCTGCGATCAAGACAAGCCGTGCAAGCAGTGTGTCGAGAGTTTATGTATGTGGACCAAAGGAACACGTGAAAAGTTGGCATTTGGTATCCCCATGGTTTGGGAAGAGCAAAAAGATTGTTGCACAGACTGTTAGGCTACTTTTGTTTAGTGAAAACAAGCAGATATCTGTTAAGTACAGTATTTTTCATATTTTTTAAGAAAACGGGGATCCTATAGTTCAAAAACAGCTGTCAGACCTAACTCAACAAAAATTACGTTCCCCAGTGTTATTCATTGCTATCATAGCATTCATAGATTAGGGCTAGCTATTAACACTTACACAACTTTAATAGTTACAGAAAAAGCTGTTTTTCCATCCAGATCACTCCAATACATTTTGTACCTTCAACAGACATCTATGTCCATCCATGGTACAACAAGTAAACAAAACGTTCAGCTTGTTGCTCAGTTCCAGGCTGAGAAGGAATTTAATAGGGTCCTTCACTCAGAACTGGTAAACCTCAAGAACCAGGTCCACCAGATGGAGGAGCCCCTCTGTCTTTCACAGGACCTGGAACATCTGAATGAGTCTTCCTTAAGCGATTCACAGGATTCATTGTATGAGTGTGTTCCTCAGAACCCTGAACTAGAGGCTGAAGACTCTCCCTCTGTTTCTCAGGGCGTAGATCCGAATGCTGGGGCTACAGGTGGTGGGGAGAATGCGGCCATGACAACCAAGAAGCATTCTGTATGGAAGAGAAGGCGCCACTTCCTTGGTTTGAGGAAGCACAAGAATAGGCAAGAGGACTCCTAATCCAGGACAAATTTCAAATAAATGTCCTTCCCCATGTCTGTGTGGGTTTTCTCCGAGAGCTTCGGTTTCCCCACACAGTCAGTGACGAATAATATAAAAATAAAAAAAATAAAAACATCTGAGTGGACTTCTCCATTCTGAGTGGCTATTAAAGTCACAGGATGGCACAGAATGTCCCTCCTCATGTCTGTGTGGGTTTTCTCCGAGAGCTTTGGTTTCCCCACACAGTCAGTGACGAATAATATATATTAAAAAAAAATTAACATCTGAGTGGACTTCTCCATTCTGAGTGGCAGAACCCAGAGTTAATTAGTGGTAGAAAAAAGTAAAATTGCTGCCTTAATACTTACACCGTTTTAGTATTTTGTAACTGTTTTCCTCAAAAAACAAATTAAGTACTAATTACCTTCAGGAAAAGTCTTTGGATTAAAAAAAAACAGAATCTGTAAAATAAAGACTAGATTACTTAATATTATGGTTTTGAGCAAATATTTTGATAGGTTTTCTTCTTTCATTAGAGGCAACTTCATATATAGTTTATTGTGTTTGTGTGTGTGTGTGCTTCTTTTGCATGATCATAGTACTTCTTTCGTTATATGCATCTGACTGCATATCTAGATGGAGCCCTTACAGCAGATGTATGATATAACTTTTCTAACAGAGAACAAACAATGGCTTTTACTGTAAATCCTTTCCGGCTGCTCTGTAGTCAGAGCCAGGTCTGATTGACTGAGCAGCAGGCCTTTGATCGCTGTTCATTGCTGGGCACAGAAAGCAGAATTCCTCTTGACACGTTGTGCAATGTTTTCCAAAAATATTAAATACAGGTTTTTTTCTCACTAAAATGACACTGTTTCTCTTAAAAGTGATGATCTCATACTTGTGGTTAAATGTGATTCCTAGCACAGAAGTAGTGAGGTATAAAGGGTAACAGCAGGGCTGGAGACACTTAAATTAATGATAAATGGTGGCGGAAAAGAAAGACTCATGACCATGGATGTTGTTTGAGACATTATAATGGCATGCTGTTTTTTATATACCAAATTTAAATTTCCAGCATTTTCTATTTTCAGTCTGATACTTTAAGCACAATGTAATCACCCACACACACACTCTCACAGTGGCTTCAGTGAAAATTTACAGGTTTTAAAGCAAACAAAACAATCATGAAAAATGTTACTGCAGAGAAAAAAACACTGGTATATTATCATATGTGGTATTATTTGATTGTTGATACTGATTCATAAGTATGTAAGTAGCATTTTATCATTGTAGCTGATTAAATGGAGCTGGTTTAGTTACTGTATGTACAGTTAAAGGGTCAGTGTGTGGTATATTTAAATGTATTTGTATTTTTAAATATAATTTTTTAATATTGAGCATAGTTAGTCACGTGACGCGGTGAAGAAGATGGCTGCTTAGCTGAGTAGCTCCGCCGTGGTAGCTTATACATTTATCCGTCAACACATAAATAGTAGGCATTTCCTTACTAGAACACGTCCAGACTTTAGACAAAGCGCTTGGGAGACAATGTCGGGCAAGCCTAAAAGCTCCAGACGACAGAATCCTAAAAACATCACTGGCTTGCCAGCTGCCCGTGTTAGCAGCGACGCTAATTCACCAGCGAGTCAGGAAGAAGACCGTGGCCAGCCACCAGGTAACGTCGGGAGCCTTTGTAAGGGGGGCATGTTATTCAGTTCTCATCACACAGGAAAAAACAAAACACAAGGAAACTTGCAGACTTGGAGAAGAAAGTGAAACAAAACTATTCCCCACACATCTTAAAAACAGTCACACAGCTTAAATATGAATATAATCGGATAATATCACAGAAGGTTGAGTTTGGATTATTCAGGGCAAGACAAAAGTATTTCGAGTCCGGGGATAAGGCCGGGAAACTCCTGGCACGATATATTAAGAAACAGGAGTCCATGGCCACGATATCTGCTATCCAGGCTCAAAGTGGGGGTCTTGCGACAAAATCGTCAGACATAAATGGGGCCTTTAGAAATTTTTACGTGGAGCTGTATACCACCACATACTCTTGCCAAAAGAAAGATATTCTTTCTTTTTTAGCAGGGTTGGACCTTCCAACTTTGAATATAGAGCACCGCAAGTTTCTGGATGCTTCAATCACAGCAGAAGAAATAAAGGAAGTTATCCGAAAGCTGCGTGCTGGTAAATCACCCGGACCTGACAGGTTGACCGCAGAATCTTATAAATGTTTTATGGAGGAGCTCACTCCACTCTTGTTACAAATGTATAATAAAGCTTTTGAAAAAGGAGTGTTACCCCCGACTTTGTCTCAGGCTCTAATATCTCTGAATTTTAAAGGAAGGCAAAGAGCCCACGGACTGTAAAAACTATCGTCCAATTTCGTTGATATCTATAGACACTAAAATACTTTACAAAATCCTTGCAAATCGTCTCAGTACGGTTATAACTACTCTAATACATACAGATCAGGTTGGGTTTATATCTAACAGATTTGCCTCGGATAACATTCAACGTCTAATTAATGTTATGTGGATGGTTAGGAACAACAATGCACGTACAGCAGCCATCTCACTCGATGCTGAAAAAGCATTTGATTGCGTAGAGTGGCAATACCTTTTTCAAGTGCTGGAGATTTAAGGCTTTGGGCAGACATTTCTGAAGTGGGTGAAATTGTTATATAATGAGCCTCAAGCGGCTGTACAGGCTAATGGCATAATTTGTCCATATTTTAAGCTGGGTCGTGGAACCCGGCAAGGTTCACCTCTCTCCCCATTACTGTTTTGTTTAGCATTAGAACCTCTAGCTGCAGCAATTCGTAAAGACCCTAATATCCCTGGAGTCCCAATTGCGGGGACCACACATAAGCTTATGCTATATGCTGATGATATTTTAATATTTATTACGGACCCAGACAAATCTATTCCTGCGTTGCTTAAAACTCTTTTTCTAGTTTTTCAGGCTATAGAGTGAATTGGACTCTGGATCATTTCAATGGCCCCCTAAGGGAATAAAATATTTGGGAATATTGTTTCCTAGGCAACTAGACAAAATAGTACAATGCAATTTTGAACCACTCCTAGACAAAATTAACAGATTTGGAAAGGTGGGCTCTGCTTTATCTCTCACTATGGGGAAAAGTCAATATTATAAAGATGAATTGTTCTGCTAGAGTTAATTACCTACTTCAGTCTCTCCCACTGAGTATCCCAGCAAAATATTTTAAACAATTTGATGCTATGTGTAACAAGTTTTTCTGGAACGGTAAAAGGCCAAGAATACATCTGCGTAAATTGCAGAAGCCTGTAGGGAAAGGTGGCCTGGGAATGCCAAATCTTTTATTTTATTATTATGCATTCAATCTGAAGCATTTGGCACACTGGGCTTTACCCCCTGGGGAGAGCGCTGCCTTGGTATGCAATAGAGCGGTCATTGTGTATTTCAATACCTCCAATGCTGTTCTTAATGGCTAGAATGCCTCCAAATGCTCGATCCCATCCCATTATCTCTCATTTACAAGGACTATGGAGAAAGGTGTCTTGCATATTTAAAATTAGCCCTTTTTTAAGCTTAGACCCTAAACCCTTGGCCCATATTGTGAAACCCTTAACCAACTGGATCCAGACAAGTATAATGATTGGCAAGCAGATGATAATGAGAAAGTGGAAAGATGCAGAGGGCCCCGTATTTCAAGAGTGGTTCATGGAGTTAGGTAAAATAGCTGCTTTCGAAAGAATATCCTATAGTATAACAAATGATATGGATAAATATAATGAGAAATAGGGAAGGTTTTTAAGACTGCATTCTTTACAGGGTAGCTAAAATATTTCTGCATATATTGATCATAATGGGCTGTTTTGGGGGAGCGGGATGGAAATGATGGTGGAGGTGGGCTGGATGCTATGCAGGGATCTGTTCTCCGGAGGTCTACTTGTGGTCAGTGAATTTCACATGGGACAGCAACAGTATAGTGGTGGTTTCCTGGTAAATGGACTGCTTAACATATTGAGCATGGACTGATGTATCTGTCTGGGAGTTGTCATGTCTTTATTGTATTTCATTTTCTGTCTGTTATTTATATGTTTTATGGTCAAATAAGTTGGTGCGTCTTTTATCTTGACTTTGCCTTATTTTTTTATTTTTTTATTATTATTATTTATTTTTATTATTTATTAATTTTGAATATTTTTTCTTGTTGTTCTTCCAATGTTCTATTAGTTTAATCTTGTAAAATGTGAAACTCAATAAAAAATTTGAATCATAAAAAAAATATTGAGCATAGTTTTTATATTCTGTTTTATTTTAGCTAAAATTTTTATAGTATTGTGTTTTACTCTTAAGCTTATTTTTACTTTTACGTGTAGTGCTGTTACACTGTTTTAGTGCTCTTAATACTGAGCTGACCGATTCTTCACATTTCATTGTATTGTTGATCCTGTGTTATCTTACATTTGATAAATAAACCGGAAACTTGAACTAGTACTCAACATTGAACATGTACATATGGATGTAAAAAAGTTCAGCTACTTGTCTCACCTCATCTGACTGTCCAGGCATGAATTAATGTACAGTATCTTTGCATGGAGCATTTATAGAAACACTGAGAGTTTGACAAGTTTTTTTCTTTTCTACTAATTTCTTTAAGGTGAAATTTTATTAAATTGACTGAAAAAGAAGGAGCAGGCAGTGAAGAGGCATCTAGCTGTAGCTCTGGTTGTCTGCATTTCCAGTAGGTAAGAGCCCTGGAGTCAGCTGCCCAGGCATAGTGTTTACTCAAATATAATCACTTACTTTGCCTGGGAGCCACTTTGGCAAAATGACAGGAGGCTGAAGACCAGTTAATAAACAAACATTTAAAAAAAATTGTCAGATAAAATGAATCTTGAGAGTCATAATCTTCTTGTGGTGCCACCAGGCAGAAGACGTGCACTGAAGTTTGTTTTGATTCATGATGGCGCCTGATATTAGCAACCTTGCATACAGCAATTGTCATTTGGCAAATTAAACACAGTTGTTTGAGTGATTGGTATGAGGTGGAAAGGTAAAGACAAATTCATCTGTCCATTCTTCACTAAATTGCCTGTTTTCCTTGTATACCTTTCAACATTTGCTGTCATCACTCATCTTTCCAAAGAGGCAAACCCAATCGCAGCAGCTCTGCACAGCACAGGACAGAAGCCACAAGTGTTGCTTGTTCTCACTTTCCATGTCGCTGCAAGTTCCCCAGTGACAGCCAGGGAACACTATTGAACATTTACTAATTGGTATAAACAAACAAAGAAATTCCTAGTGTGAATCAATTTATTTTAATTGTGAATTAGAAAACATTTGGCAGGATTCTCACTTTGAAACAAGCTGGAAACACTCAAAAGTCAACTGGAAACCACATTTTCAACCAATTAATGGAACTGATGTAAGCTTAATCAGCCAGCTAGAGCTGACAAATCCTGCACCAGTAGAAGGTGGAGTCTGCTTTTGTCTACCTCCTTGTGAAAACAAGAACTTATTGTTTCATAAATGAATATGGAGTGGTAAATCAGCATTAATTGCATAATGTGTGAGGTGCAAGTGAGAAAGGAAAAAGCTTGACAGGCAAGCATGGGGACACTCAGTTCAGTTCTTGAAGTTTAAACATTTCACCTTTGGGAGAGAATGTATTGAAAGTTACAGTTTTGTCGTGCTGTAAAAAACCCTTACAACCGTCTCACCTGACATACGTGTCAAAACTCAAAGTGGTTGTTTTGTTGCAGTACGTGTGATGTAACTGTGAGCAATGTGACCCCTGCCTCGTTATAAGATAAGCTTGACGCGTAAACAGAAGTGAAAGACTTTGGAGAACAATAATGTCAAGAAAACCTACACATACAACTTTCTGACTTTGATTGTTCGATTGTATTTCTGTCTCTGTGGCTTGTTATGTGCACTGACTCATTCACATTAAACGTGTTCTTTATACATGAATCACATTTGCAAAACTGTTATTTGTAACTTAAAAACAAGCCTACGCACTTGGTAAATGTGATCAATATGGCTCCTGCTATGTTGTTAATTCTTTTATATTAAAGTTCAGCGTCCTTGCTGTTGTTTTTGCCCAGTTTTATTTCTTGGCCCACCCAAAAGTGCTCATAACGGCAGCCTAGTAGTGAGGGTGTTTGAAATGGAGGAGGACCTAAGGTGGTGAGACAATAACAGGCCACACTTTGCACCACATGGCCCGGGTTTATTTATATTGTTAACACTCCCACGGACTACAGTTTGAGACTTACAAGCCTGGATACAGGTGCCAGCAAAATTTGGGTATCACTGGAAAGCCATTGTTATGATGGATTATGTTAATAGTTATTAATGCTCAGCCAAAATAATCTACCACCAGGAAACCTACACATTGTATGCTTTTCTACAGGTTATTTGAAATAACAATGAGTTCTTTATTACAGTTTGAGAGCTCGAGCGTGTGATTCAAAGGACCTGTAATTGTATCTTTCTTGTTGTCATGCAAATGATCAGTGTTATGAGACAATAAAGGATGGACTTAAATGCTGACAGCCACCCACATAACTCCCTCAGTATTATTTGTCACAAAAAGATATTTCATCAAATACATGTGTATGTTTTATATATATATAATATATTATATATATAATTATATAATATATATAGTAAATAAATATATAAATGTAGATATGTATTAGTACATGCTGTTTTTCTGCACATGCTTACATACAAAGTGCAATCAAAAAGTGAATATAAGGATATTTAACCCCCCGATAAGACGGGTGGGAGCCGCTTTCCTTCTCTGTTGCTAAAGCAACAAGGAAATGTCATGGCCACATACAGCCCACTGAATTGAAACTGAGCGGAAAAGAGAGAAAGATCACATTTTCATCCACCGTGTCTGTGCGACACCTGACATCTCCACCTGTCAAATAGCTCTGCACTATTTTCAACTGTGGACACTTACAGAAAGAAAAGAGGGGTGAAATGTATTTGACTGAAGCATTTCTGAAATCTGAAAACACAGTGGAAGGCCTGCTTTAATGTATTTCCATCTGTGTTCACTGTGATGACATTCCCTGTCAAATAATTATCCCTTCAATCAAATTTTATTTATAGCACAGCAGATATATTCTTCCTTCCTTGGTTAAGCTTCGTAGCCACAGGAGTGTGTAATTACTCCCATCTCATGGTGGTATGAGTCCAACAGTTTCCGCAGGTTGACTTCATTTCAGTCAAACCTGAACAGATGACAAGTCTGAGAAACATCTTTTTAATTAATTACAATAAAGGTGTGAGGACAACAGGAAATAATCTCTCACATATCAGTTTTTGTGATGACTGCAAAAGTGGGAGAGACAGATATTTTTAACTCAAGAGGAGGTACAGTGTGCGCACTGCACTTATTTTATCTTTGAATGTGGCCAGAATTTATAAAACGACCCCCTGGCCACTTTAACTTAACACACATATAAAATGCTTAATATGTAATAATGCAACATCTACTGCAGCGTTTCTATCAAGTTTCTAGCTTCTCCCTGTCTTTATCTTCCCGTTATAGCGAGCACATGAAAATCATTTCAACATAAAAGAGTTTGAGGACCTCAAAAACCACAAAATGACAAAAGTCACATGGTTGTGTGCTAAAAAGGCCTCAAGGGTCTTTTTGATATTTACCAAGTTAATTCCTGTAGGAATATCTAGAAAGGTCTTGGTGGAATTTGCTGAGATTACTTCACCCCACTATTCCAATGTGTCAATATCTGCTCATCTAAGTCTATGTGGAGATGTGTCAGACTATATTAAAGAGAAAAAGGAAAGTTAGATATATTCTGTACCTATATTGAATATGTACATATTCATCAGCCATTTTTCAATCTGAAGTGTGTATTAATGCTTTGTCATGTGTGTCTAGAGGCACAGGGGAGGCAGGCAACAGAAAAAGGAAGCACTGCAACAGATATGTGTTACGTACACTCCTCATATGACATCCAAGTTGTTGTTTTTTTAAATACATTAAAGAGATGGAGACATATGAGGAAATCACAGTGTTATAGCACATCTACAGGGTGATATGAGCTGATGAAATACACACACAC
This sequence comes from Larimichthys crocea, assembly GCF_000972845.2. NCBI lineage: Eukaryota > Metazoa > Chordata > Actinopteri > Sciaenidae > Larimichthys > Larimichthys crocea. The sequence goes on from NC_040022.1 coordinate 16,374,122, forward strand.
ACACTCACATGGGGTGGCATTTCCTTGCACAAAGGCTAATTAAGCCTTTCTTTATGCAGGTGTTGTGCCTTTGCACATGCGACTTGTGTGCAGGTGAGGAGCAACCATTACTGAGAAAAATCAACTAATTTGCTTGACAGAAAGGCGGAAACACAGCAGGGTGTGGACAACAAAGAGAAAATGTGGAAAGGGGGGGGGGGTGTAAATGCAAAAAAAGATAAAGATAAAGATCATTAAAAAAGAAAAGGGGCAATATGGGAAGCCAAATAAAAATAATGGACATGTGAGGCTTGCAGGTGAACATACGTCTTCTGCTCTCCCGTTTGTGATATTGCTGGTACACTTATGCCCCTTTTAAAAAGCACATCTAGAGCACAGTTGTAGTGTTGCCAGCAGCACATTACAAGTTTTGATAGTCTAAAATGACGTGAACAAGTACATTTACAACTGAGGCGTTTTAGGCATTGTTTATATGGCATGATTCATGTCATCTTTTCGAACCAGTAATACTAAATCTCTACAGACTGCACAACCTCTGTTGAGCAGTTACATACATCTATACCATATATTGATCTATTGATCTGTTTCTTGGAGTAAATTTTATTTAACAAGCTGTAGCAGAGCTACTATTCCGCTGCAGTTCGGTCCAGCCATATTAATGTAATTTTGTGAGTAATGGAGCCTGTAGACTGATCTGTCAATCAGATGATATCCAAAATGATCCGGCTTATTAGTTTGTTGCATAACAGTGCAGTTACTGCCAGCTTGAATTTAGTCAAGAACCTCCCAAGGACCACAGAACAGTTTTTACACTCAGTTGAAGCAGAACCTTTTGAAAAAAGAAATCACACTGAAAGTAAAACACTTTGTTAAAATCTTAGAAAGGTCTTCATTTGGCATTTTACTGCACTGTCAAATGGCTCTGTTATATTACATAACAGTTAACAAGTGGCTACAGAAATTGTGAAATGTTATCTGTTACGATGGCCTCCAGAAATGCCACACCTGTCGCTCAGGTACAAGTCAAAGTCCTCCAGAAGCACTCCAGCCCACTTGACTTTTCTGCTTGTCATGAACATTTTCTCAAATGAAAATAAATTACCAAAGATTTTTGTCTACATCATAACGCGTACCCCATTTGCAAATGAACTGATAAAAAAATGCAAATACCACATTTGACAGTTTGCTTTTCCATATTTAGTAATTGGTTTTCTCTTATTCTTTATAACCTTTTTTTTTTTTTAAATCTCCACACACTTTCATACCCATGTCAAAATTTACACCTCCTCATAACTGACTCATAACTCTGTTTTCACTTAATTACATTTAGGAAAATAAGCTTAGTCACTGCCTTCCTGAGAGTTAGGTGAAAGAACTGCAAAGAGCTGGATGCTCTAGCTTAACATAAAGAGCGGAAGCACTGGAAACAGCTACCCTGGCTCTTTCAAAAGTTCGATAACACATCATCAACGCCCCTGAGGCTTCCTAATTAACATGTTGTATCTCTTTTGTTTAATCCGTACACAAATCTGGAACTACTTCCTGGCCTGGTGCACTGAAGTCCTTGTGTTTTGTCACTGTGACAATAATAATGTGCCATTTTTACATTTCTGTTTATGTGTGGATTAAACAAATGAGATGCAACATAATTTGGCTTTGGTAGTAGACAGAACTTTTTCAAACTTCTTCTGTCTCCAGCTTTTATGCTAAGCTAAGATAATCAACTGGCTCCATAATTAGCATAAAAATATGAGAGCAGCGCTGATTTTCTCATCTACCCTGCAAGAAAGCAAATATGTTATTTTTGTCTTTTGAAAGCCCGTCGCCTGCTGCTCGACACCCGCTCCTTTCGAGGATTGTGTTAAATGGGTAATGAGCTGTGCCTACTTTCTTCCAGACATACTGTAACATTTTCAATTACAGTTGAAGAGTTCAGTTTGTGTTTCATCAAATCACAAAATCTTTTGTCTGACGCTTGAGAGTTTTTTTTACTGTCTTTTTGCCAAACTCTAGGCATGCGGCTGTTCAGTCTTTTTTTTTTTATTGCCATTCTGCCATGTAGCAGAGATTTATAAAGTTCTGACTTTATAAATCTGACTTTTGTTCTTCCACAAAGATCTGCCATCACACAAGTGAATCTGTGGAATATTTCTTAACTTTCTAACCCTGAAAAGCTGGTTTCTCTTTAGTCCAGTAGTTACCCCAGGAAATACATATTTTTTTGCAGTTTCTACCCTGTTTGTGAGTTCTGTGTGTGATGGTATATGTCAGATGGTAAATGTGTGTTGCATCCACCACCTTCTGCAGGTAGAATAAACAGGGATGATTTTGGGTGAACAAATCACCTGTTGCCAATAAAATGTGCAACTGCCATCTGGTATTTCCTCCCATGATACAAACAGATTATATTCCATATGTAGATTTAAAAGACTGAATTTGCATTTTCATTTCTGTGACAATTGTAAAGTTTAGGTTGCATTTGCAGTGTGATGGACGCACATTGGCACACTCCAGTGAAAGCCATGTGTCTCCAAAAATCATTACCCTTTAACAAACTGATAAAAACAGCCCTGGTTTCAGCTTCATCACATTACATTTTTTGAGAAAATGCACAGGAGTTTTTAATCAACTGTTCAGCTTAAGAAGTAGGATAATTTTCCAAACCCATAAAGGAACATTTAATCCTTTGCATCCTCTGCAAAATCACCAGAGCAATGATTCAGTATGAAATATCACATTTACACACTGATTATTTCAGGTTAGGAAACAACATCTTTTGAAATATTATTGTTAATCTTAAGGAACATAACAATTTGAAGTCAGGTTAAGGGTTCTAGCTAAGCTCCAAATGCATTTGATTTACTTAAGATTTAGATAATTACAAGCAGGTCAGACAGATAAAACTGTAGGTATTGAACTGATCCTGGGGATGGATATGAATGTAGGATGTAGTGAGCGGGTTGCTACGTCCTTAACAGCATAACACTATAGCTTTGAACCTGTGTTCACTCAAGAAAGATGTAGGGATAAGGATCTGGACTATTCAAATGCAGTCATGGGAAACAGACTGCAGAATCTGTTGCCTTGCCAACCAAGCCCCTCAGAGTGTGAGGGTTAAATGTAAAAGACTCTCTGCCAATGCAAATATAGGTTGCCATCTGTTTCCATTACACTCCCTTTGTTACATATTGTAAAACAATCCAGAAAATGGTGTAGGTGTTCAGATCACTAATTTAAGCGATGTGAGAGAAATTTGCATACCTGAAGGTAAAAAATACCCCTATAAGCCTTTCAAGATGCTGGAATATGATTGTTCTCCTTACCTTCTATCTGTCATCACTGAAGATTAAAATATATCATTGTAGAAATGTGGTGATAATTTGTTCAACACATTTTTTTTAATGTTGGAACATTAGCTTGCACTAGTTACTGTTGCACAGTCGACATCTCTACAGTAAAAACCTGAATATTTAATGTAAAACGGAGAATTTCTCTTTTATATAAACGATCTGCAGTTCAAATCATATCTATCTGCAATCATCAGAATGTATTGTACGTGTTGCAAAGCAAAGTTATCCTCAAATGAAAGAGTCTTTTTTTAACTGCCAGTCGTCCAAACCAGTTGATGCCAATTTTAGCTCGGCTTTGAAATACAAAGCAAACTTCTGAGGAATTGCTAAAGTTTTGTGGCCGATTTAATTTCTGTCTCTGACTATTAATCTCCAGTGGAGCCGACAGAGATATCGAGAAGGCAAGAAAACAGCAAACTTGTTGCTAAGGAACAGTGAGAAATAACCCTAACTTTTCTTGAAGCATCTGATCTTATCTCCCATGGTGCGCACAGCTCTGTATGTGTGTGTGTGTGTGTGAGTGCATGTCGTGGGGGGGTGGGGGTGGTAGTTGGGGGAGTCAGGTTCAGCAGAGGTTGTTTCTAGGCAACTGTTAAAAAAAAAAAAAAAAAAAAACATGTTTGTTTTTTTCTGTGTCTTTCTATTCATTATAGCCCATTTTTTCACAAATACAATTTCTCATCATTTGGACAGGGTTAACTGGCGCTCTGTGGTGTATGAGCGTATGAGCTTTGATGGGAAAAAAACAAACATGACAAATGATAAAGCTTTCTACTGTTTGGAAAATGTCCCAACATTCATTACTACATAATATTTGTGCAAGCAACTTTTGAGTAAGATAGATCAGAGGTGGTCATGTCCTCTATGCAAAGTTATATAGAAATATACATGCTCTCAACCTTTGATATATTTGTTTATAATCAAGACATGTTTTTTTGTGGTTTTGTCTTCTCATGTTTTGTCTTAAACCAAGCTATATGTTTGCAATCATTCTAGTTATCACATGTTCTAAATTTGTTCAGTTGCATCCAGCTCAAAGATGCCAGCGTACATGAAGTGATGCTCGAATATTTGACCTATAACAGCTGTTGGCCTGCTGCCCAGTTAAGCCTCAGATGGGAGCAGTTCATTAAATTACAACCAGCGAGCTGTGGTAGAGTAAACAAACAAACAAGTGGTTTTTCAAGTGATATTGAGCCTATTGCACAGTTGTTAGGATGACATACGTGTGTCATGCAGCAGTTTGAAATGTCATCCTGTGACCTTATTATCCTCATCGTTTTAATCAAAGCTGCATTTGTGCAATTATGTGTGTGTGTGTGTGTGTGCATGTGTGTGTGTGTTTGCAAGAGGTGCAGAATTTCACATGATGGATTTTACATATGTTTTCTGGCTTTGACAATGTGTTAAAATTAAGAGCCGTTTTAAGTCTGTTCATTTGAAGTAATTAAACACAAATTTATATCAGTACAGCTAAGTGGGGTAAAAACCATGCACAGCAAAAACCTACTGTATTATTTCATATTCACAAACTGACAGTACAAGCAGAGCAGCAACTAATTAGAGTGCCTACCCCCTACTCCTCCACACACACATGCACAGAGAGAGAGAGAGACACACACACACACACATCGTGATTGTACTGATGTCTTTTACAGTCGATCTCCTTTGATATAAGTTTTAATTGGCTGTATGTTAGGTGTTTAATTGGGGGCTTCGAGCTGATGTTTCAGGTAGAACCTGTGGCACATTCGGTGTTTTGTCAAAATATAATTAAAATCCTCTTCCTCCGGAGACATGACCTCCACATCACACAAACACACCTACTGTGCATTCCAGTCTGCATGTGTGCGTGTGAGAGGGCAGACAACCCACTGCTTCTACTAACAGCGAGTTTGCAGGCAGCATCCCTTTAATTATCCCAGGTGATCATTTGCCCTTGTGATCCAGACAGTACAGTGCGGGACGGCAAGTCAGTTTGGTCAAATAATTTCTTACTAACCTCAGCAATGATGGGGTAAAGCTGTATTAGTCCATATTATCATCTTGTTGCACATTAGGGTCAGTACAGGTAATTCATTGGAAATGTATATTAACGTCCTCCACTCATGTGCACTTTATGTAACAGCGATAGATGACACATGTCACCAAACCGACATGAATGCTTGATTCCTAACAAAGAATAAACAATAGCTGATAGAAAGTATTTCCTAATAGACAATGGATGTGTTCATAAGTTTTTTATGTTGTATTTTTAAATACATACTATTAATTTTGAAGCATGTACAAGCATTGTCTTTTATGATCTGCTTCTCTGATATTTTCTGCCTTATGAATTGATCCAGTTTTTAATGTGATGTAAGTATGTCTGTATAACTGTGTAAAAATAAGACTTTAAAGTTTGATCCTTGACTAAATCTGATATGTTGTTTTCTCAATAAATTAGAATGCTGTCAAGAAAGCTGTAATAAGTATGGAAGTAAATGTGCATTTAGTTTCCATGAAATGTAATGTGACTTTTTTCTGTTAGTTATCTCCTCTGTACAAGTTATGTGCAAAAATTACCACCAATAAATAAACAATTAACCTCTCTCTGAATGATAACCTGTTGGTTTGCATGTTTAAGCGATTCCTTTGTGTGCTATGTCCCTCTCCGATATCCACTTTCAGCAGGGAATACATCCAATTAAAGAACCACAATGCTGTTTCATGGGGACTTTAATTGTGCCACTAGTCTGACGTCAGACCGCTGGAGTCTATTTCTAAGCAATTTCCTAGGACAAGGACATGAGAAGGAATAAGTCCTTGGCCTAATTTAAGTGCAGTAAAAAGAAAAAAGATGCTATGTTTTTGAATAAACTTGTGTGTGCTGTCTACATGATAATAAAACTTCAGCCTTCACTATTTACAGTTTTATCTTTTTCTCAACATAAGTTTCATGTTGCATCCAACGACATGGATGAACTCTGCACTTCAATCTTTTCTACAGTTAGATAGTGCCCTCTGTTGCAAGAAGAATACAACTACAGCTTTGATTTCCAGCTTATCGTAAACCAGACACATTCATAACATTCAATTCTGATTCATATGTCAAAGTAACTGGAAAATGGCTGATTTGGAGTACAATATACTACAGTATGGTTATAGTTTCTTAACTCTGAAGAAGTCCTGCAAATATCAATTATCTTTAAACTTAAGGCTTAAGTGAACAAAAAAAATAGTACAAAGAAAAGATTATGGAAAGACATAGCATTAGCACAAGAACAAAAGTATTTTGCACTGTTTTATAAAACCAACTACTGTATGTGTATATGTTTCGACCTAAGTCTATAGATATCCAGTGGTCCACAAGATCTTCACTTTTTGTTACAAGAGAAAAGAGTTTATCTTATTTTATTGTGTTTCTGCTACTGTAAACTATAGATTTATTAAACTCAGTGGACTGATTGCACTGTGGACGGTTTGACATGTCAAAGCAGGAAACTCAGATCTGTATTAATAATTGCTGCGCCATTACTGTTTTTAGATTCACCTGTGTTTTCCTGCTGGGATGTCAAAAGTCAAAGCCATTCACTGTGTCGTATCGTTCTCAGGCTTATTTCTGGGTTCAGGGTCATTAGCCTAGCCAGGTCAGTGGCACCTGTGAGAATACTTGGCCTGTCTCCCTTCTTTGTCACACACTTTTAGCAGGTTTGTGACAAATCAGTGTCAAAGAAGTGTGCATCATAAGCTTCATTAAATATAAGTGTGTATGCGCCTGCTCTCTGTTGGTGCCCAGTGTTTCCATGGCATCTAACTCTTTGCCATTACATGAACATGTTTAGGCAGGAAGTCAAATGTCACATTGCCCAAGAGACCGTATCACACGGTTCTTTCACTGTGAATGGGTCAGCACAAACCTCCCACTCGGGCTGCTATAAGAAGGAAGAAAGTCGGTCATTGTGTTCTTTCATTGTCCTACTGCTTAAACCTCTAAAAAAAACAATGTACACCACCTGCTCAGCAACAAATGGCAGACAGACAACTAGCTGGTGAATAAAATGGAGCATTTAGCAGCTAAAGAGCCAAATAAAAGAGTGAATAATGGACTTTACATAAAGACAGTGGGTGGTGCAAATAGATTATGTCACAGCAGTAATGCTAGCTTTGTGTAAAACTCTGAGGCTTGGTAAGTTTACTCGTCCAGCTGACCTCAGCTGCCAACTCACAAGAATTGGACTAAAATTTCTCTTTTTTATGTTATAAAAGCGTAACTGATGTTATTAGCTGGCTGTGTTATAGACTAACATTAGCATTAATATAACAAGAAGGGATAAAGATACTATTAAAATGCTGAGTGTAATTCACATTCATGACTAATGATGATTAGTTGTTGGATTTTGTGTATGAACTAATCAGCACATGAATGATGACACAAATGAGCCAAAGTGCACAGAGTATTAAGAGCAAGGGTCATTGCCTTTCCTACCATTCATCTGATTCATGTTTCCTGTATTTCTTAGGCGTGAGTTTACTTTTGGCCTACTACACCCCTGAAAAAATCTCTACAGTCAGATGTCTCACCAGCCTACAGTTTTTAATTTTCAATGTTCAAATTTTCCCAGTCATACAATATATTTGTTTGTTTTTGGTGGTGAGTGACAGAAATCTACCAGAAACTTTCATATTTTACCAGCTTTTGGTTGATTGTTCTTTGGCTCTGAGTAATATATTTTACCAGCTTTTGGTTGATTGTTCTTTGGCTCTGAGTAATAAAGCCACATTGCTCAGACATTGGTATTTTTGTGTTTTAGCATCAGGGGCACAATTGTCGTAAATATTGCTCACTTGGGCTCTGGCATGACACTGGCTCCAGTCACAATCTTAAGGTTTACACATCCTGGAGGACAGGTAACATAGGTATGAGGAAATACAGGTTATAGACAAATCTATCTATCTATCTATATATATATATCATGCCACTTTTATCCTCAGTACTTGTCTGTTTTAAAGGTTGATTTTTTTTCGTGTTTATTGTGTAGGTTATAGATATTTCCGTCTGTTTCACTTCTGTCTGTTTATTGTGGGTTTTTTTTTTTTTTTGGCTTTTTTACTTTTTTCTACTTCTGTAGTGTATGCTACACTTTTCTCTGCTGTAACAAGTAAATTTACCCGTGGGATCATAACAACCTAATCTAATCTAATCTAATCTATCTATCTATCTATCTATCTATCTATCTATCTATCTATCTATCTATCTATCTATCTATCTATCTATCTATCTATCTATCTATCTATCTATCTTTTTATATATCATGCCACTTTTATCCTCAGTACTTGTCTGTTTTGATTGTTTTTCGTGTTTATTGTGTAGGTTATAGATATTTTCGTCTGTTTCATTTCTGTCTGTTTATTGTGGGGTTTGTTTTGTGGCTTTTTTACTTTTTTCTAATTCTGTAGTGTATGCTACACTTTTCTCTGCTGTAACAAGTAAATTTTCCCGTGGGACCATAACAATCTAATCTAATCTAATCTAATCTATCTATCTATCTATCTATCTATCTATCTATCTATCTATCTATCTATCTATCTATCTAGCACTAATTGTCAAACATACATGGACTATAACAAAGCGTCATGTCATACATTTACACAGATCAACTCGACCTGCCCATAAATGCTGAGTCATGGTAGTTCAGTGGGCGGGGTTGGAAAGATCACGTGACTCCGGTTGTCACCGCCATGCGGCTGTTGAGACCGGCAGTGTTATTGGGTTTAGTGGGGAGCAGAGGTGTACGGAGAAGTATGGTGAGTATACTGACTATTATTATACTCGTGTGTTTCTTTATGTGTTCCGCGGCGACAAATGATTATGTATCCAGTGCTGCTGACATGCTGAGCAGCAGTAAGGTCACAGTCAGCGTTTCTATTTTTTTTTTTTTCCAAATGCGGTGTCACAGACAAATGGGTCCGGCGTTGAAGTAGCCACTAATGCTAGCTCTGTGTACGAGCTTGGTGTAATGATAACGTTTGGACATGAGCTAAAGTATGAACTTTAAATACATGTTTACGGTTTACACTTTGGGCTAGACGCAGTTAAACTCAGCTGTCTGTGTTCTCTGTTTATAAAAACGAGACGTGCGTACTTAAGCTCGCTGTGCTATCATCAGCGCTGACGTGATAGGAAGATTAAATCAGTGTTAAGTCGCTACAATGATGCAATTAAACCAGGTGATTTGAATTAAAATCAAACGAGGACACGGTTTGTGTGTCGTTCATTTTATCCCTTCGTTTTTACGTCGTGCGGCAATATCAAACGTTGTCAGATCATTTTATGTTTTTTTGTTTCCTACTCATGAGTAGACATGCGTACAGGAGACTGTCTGACCTGTTCTCTGTGTAAATGCATTATGCGTAAATGAGTGTAAAAACAAATAGGCCCGAGTGGTCTAATGATTAGTAAGTGGTAAAATGTTACCAGCCACTCAGTAGATTGTTTTTTAGCAGCCTATTGCAGATTTTACTAGCATTTAAGATAAGATAAGATAATAAATCCACTATGCCCTTTGGCTGGTGAGTATTAAGATCAGTGCTTAACTTCCTTGCCTTTAATTGAGCTCACTTTTGCACTTTGGTTTGCTCTCATGGACTTTGACTCCTCTTAAGGCTACACCTTACTCAATCACAAACTCACACACTTTATGCAATTTCCTTTCTTCACCCTTATGCAGTGTGCTCAAGTCGGAGACTGGCAGAGCGCCAAGTCAATATACGAATTCTCTGCCAAGGACATTGATGGCAATGAGGTGTCCCTTGAGAAATACAGGTGAGACACATACATATTGTTTGTTGTTTCATGTTGACATTGTTTTCATGTACAGACTTCACAAACAGTAATTTGCATAGATGTTTTCTCAGTTTAACAACTTGTTTGTTTCTCGGTTGTTGTTGGGGGTTTTTTTGCCAGAGGGGACGTGTGCGTCATTGTAAATGTAGCCTCCAAATGAGGAAAGACCAAGGTAAACTACACTCAGCTAGCGGGAATGCACGCCTCCTATGCTGAGAAAGGTTTACGCATCCTGGGCTTCCCCTGCAACCAGTTTGGAGGACAGGTAACAAGAATATACACAGTGTTTGTCAGTGTTGCCATTAATACAACACATACCCCTTGAACTATTGGCTGTTTATTAAATCTTTTCCCCAACTCACTTCATTTTGAATGTTGTGATCTGGAACACTGGATTCTTGCATATTTAAGATCATTATTAAATATATTTATTTATACTATGTAAAGATTTTGTATCTCATTGGAAAAACTCATTTCTGTTTTTCTAACTTGGATTTTTCTTGCTTGTATGATCTAGGAGCCAGGGCCTGATGCAGAAATTAAAGAGTTTGCCAAAGGCCACAACGCCGAGTTTGACCTCTTCAGTAAGATCGATGTGAATGGAGACAACGCTCACCCTTTGTGGAAGTGGATGAAGGCACAGCCTAAAGGGAAAGGAACCCTGGGGAAGTGAGTTATTTGCCTATTTTCCTGTTTACTCAACAAAAAGAGTCATGACATTGTGTACACAACAGACAGTAGTGGGACAGCGTTGATTAAAATGAATGCTTAGATGCTGTGCGCTATGTCACGAACAAGGTTTCTTTTCAGTGCGTCATTGTTAGTCACCGCATTAAGTGTTGGGTCTCTTGTTTAAGAAACATGCTTCCTCACTGTAACAGTCATGTGTGAGAAGTGTGGGCTGTGTATTTATATTCATGTCACCCTGCAAGAGAGGCTGCATATTTAATAAAGGGGAAAAAGAAACTTGGTTTTATTCACACTTTCCTATGATTCTTGTTCTATTTTACTCACCAATTGAATCTCGAATGTGATGATTTTAACAGTTCTAATATTCAAATCTTAGCCATAACTGATGGGAATGGTGAGTGAAACTACAAGAATTGGACGCATACATAAACATACGTAAACCCTGGACTTGGCACATTATGTCATTTTCTATTACTTCATCACACTACTTACTTCTTTGTCTGTCATTTGGTTTGTGTGTCACTAAAATGTTTCACAGTTGTGTTGACGAGGTAATTATCATCTCTACCTCAGCTGGGCAGGTGTTTTGGTGAAAATATGAATGTTCATATAGTAAGCATACAAATGGAAAGCAGAGAAGAAGAGTGCTGCAGGAGTGTGTTGTTACTGAAAAGTGGTCTCTATTATAATGCCCCAATTTGAATGAAGCCTGAAACCACAGTCTCTGTAGTTATCCCTGCAGGTTGTATTGTAATACGTTTTATTTTTCCTCTCTTTACAGTAACATCAAATGGAACTTCACAAAGGTAATTTGATAATATAGTTGGCATTCTCTTATTAAAAAGCATCTTGAGTAAAATTTAGTTAAATTTTTGTGTCTCAACCTAATGAAAAATTACATGTTGTTCTAATATTGTGGTGTCTTATTTCTCAACAGTTTCTAATTAATAGAGAGGGACTAGTGGTGAAGCGATATGGCCCAACAGATGATCCCAGCGTAAGTCTCACTCCCTGTGCATTTAATAATATTTCTGTTCATGCTGTGAAATGCAGCATTTTGCATAAGATGATGGTGTATATGATGGTTTCCTTCTGTTTATATTTACTTAAAATGTATTCATCTCAACCTGTGAGAGTTTAAGTAAACATCTCTAAAATCTGTGCTTATTCCTCTTTGCAGGTTGTGGAGAAGGACCTACCTACGTACCTGTAATACATCTGTCCCATATGTGTTTGTTTGAGTCCTGACCTCTTACATGGACTTCAGGGCATTGGTGTGAGTGTGTCTGGACCAGTGACGGCCTGTCTGTAAACCCAGCATTGGGGAGGGCAGGCCTGATGATCCATAGCGTGCAAACTAATCTCCAGAACTCACCCACACCAAACCCATAAGACCATGTGAGAGGTACCAATGTGGAGGCACTTGACATCTTACTTTAAACTCAAAGCAGCCATTCCTTTATCACATACAAACCCAATTGAATCCTTTATTAGTGTTAACTGAATCATTTATGAGTGTTAACTGACAAGTTAGAGCATGTGTCAATGTCATTTTTACTAAAGACATAAGATGCCATAAACATCAGAGTTCTGAAAATCTACTGATTATACTATTTTGTTAGTAACTTACCTTGTTGAAGAGCCTGTTATTGTGTCTGAAACTCATGTCTTGTGTGATGAAATGAAGAAATAACTGCTGTCCTGGACGTCCATTTGTCAATTTACCTGGAGTATTAAAATCTAATTTAATTGATAGATTTGTTGGCTCTGTTAATGGATACAATAATCTGTTTCATTTCATTTTTGAATTAAACTTTTTTTGTTTGAATTGGTTATAAAATATGTAAACAAAGTTTTACATTACAAAATGTAAACTACAGTATAATTAGTGTTTGTAAGTTATTGGTAAGATACAGTTGTTACCTTCCTTATAATTTATATATTTATCACGCTACCTCTCAGTGTGTCAAAATAATGTGATACTAGTGTGATAAGTTAATTTAGTTTTCCTTCCATTTTTTTCCTGGCTATCATGTTTTGTGTAGCAGTAGGATAAAGTAATTTATAACTTAAATCCACGTGGTAACGCTTTATTTTACACATCTTATTTTCCCGTTAAGTTGATACACAAATTATTAAATACTATTAATTTTAATGATCATTACACACTACAGCTGAACACAAAAACACATTTGTTTACAAGAATGATTCAACATATATAAATACATGAATAAGTTATTTACTTTGGTTTTTGTTAACTGTATCAATTCTCTTAAAGAAGAAGAATTTCCCATTTACTACATCGTTATTTCAAGGAAATTTACTGAGAAATTGATCTTAAAGAAACTTAAAGTATGCATGACTTAGTAATAATTGGGCCCAAGTACTGATAAGTCATCATTTCCATTCATCTCTTAACTTGGAAGCGAGTGTAAGACAGTACAATGAAAATAACAATTGTGGCCTGTTACCTGGCTTGCTTGGTGTAGTTAAGTAACTGAAAAGGGTAAAAACAGTGGAGTAGTGAGCAGCAGCATTAATGCTGTGGCTGACACGTGTGTAAATTGAGAAGAGGTTACATAAAGTATCATAAAACCTTTAATATACCGTGCATATATATGTATATTTCATCGTGACTTTGTTCGGCTATTTCCTTTCTCGGTTTTCATGCAGAACTTATATTAAATATAACATTAAAAGTCCAAAAATGGCCTCTCCCATCCCGGAGGTATCGTTTCACGGTGAGCTCAGTAACATGATGCTGTAGCGGCACGCAGCCTTTGCTCGCACATGATGACGCACAGTAGCGGCAGAGATGATCTGCACCGCTGGCTCTGTGCGCGTCGCCGCGTTTTGCGTATTTACAGCGACAGATATACATTAAAAATCGAGTCATGTAGTCTGTAATTGCAGTAGCGAATATCGAAGAAGGTGAAATGACAGCATTTCTAGATTTCTGTTTGGAAGTGCACAGCGGCTCATCTTGTTCTCGTTGAGGAAGGACACGGCTGCGCGTCGTCGTCAGGAAACTGTCCGGGAGATGGACGGGAGGACTGCGGAAACCGGGAATGACTGTAGGGCGAGCGAGGAAGCTGGCGCCGGCTTCTGCCTCCAGCTTGACCTGGGAGACACCGGTATGTCTTATATCAGCTAGTGACATATTGTCCCATCATTTTGGGTTTATTCAAACCTGCAGGTACACTGGGGATAGAAGTTGGACATAAGAGGACAGCATCCTACCATTAAATCATATGTAAATGTGACTAGGGACATTGATATGATATAAGGAGAAAAATATACACACAGTATTTTTGCAGCTAAAGCAGATACAGGGGGAAAAAAAGGTAGTTAGTGGAGCCTTAGCTGTGGAAATGAATAATAAATTGCTTGGTTGAATAACAGTGTCAAGATTCAAGTCACTGCTGCTCTGGTGTAAATGGCTCATGGTGTCAGTGGCTCACTGCAGGCTGGCACCAACACCAGGTGCACATTAGGGATGTGTACACACCGTGCAACTAGACCTGATGAAGATGTGCTGCTGTGCAATGAATGCTACCTTAATGAGTGTATTTGTAGGCACACACAGAATAATCACAAATATGCTCCTTTCCTCTCCTCGACCTCTATCTGTTTTCATAATTCTTCCCATCTATCTCTCTTTCTCTTCCTGGCTAAATCTGAAGAGTGCGTTACATAATCTGATATGGAATTATAACATAAACCACACACTAATCCCCCGGGAGTATCAATTCCCAGCATCGATGTTTATGTCCTGGCAACAAATGCGACAGTTTTATGATATTTATGTGCAAATGCGAAAGTAGGAAGCACATGTAGTCCTAATCAGTTTAGCAGGTCCAACAAGTTGTTTTCACATGTGCACACATTTATGTTGGATGTTTGTGCACGAATGATTATTATTAAATCTAGAAAAAAACTAGATTATGTGCAGAGATCCTCGGAGCACAAAATCTATTCCTGTGTTTAGTGTCACATTAATGTCACAGCAACAGGCCTCCACTTTCTCAGCAAACGGAGAGATCTAATCCTCTTTACTAAACACAAACACACACACACAGAGGCCTTAAGGCATACTTCTCTCATCACTGACGCAAAATGTTTTATTACAAGAATATCTA
This sequence comes from Larimichthys crocea, assembly GCF_000972845.2. NCBI lineage: Eukaryota > Metazoa > Chordata > Actinopteri > Sciaenidae > Larimichthys > Larimichthys crocea. Next base: position 16,389,127 of record NC_040022.1, read on the forward strand.
AGCTTTCATTAAATGTAAATTCCCTTAGTGTTTTAACATTCAAAACAAACCTTCTAACAAGAAGACTGCCTCTCACATATTAATACTATAATGACTTTGTCCCGTTTGTTGCTTGCAGCTCAGTGGCACATTATTCGAGCCTGACCTTAATCCCACAGAGACTCTTTGTGTGTGCGGATACTCCTTCTCATTGTTCTGCCTGACAGGCTTTGATGCAGTGTTACTTTGCACGTTACAGGTGTGGCGTGCCGTATGTGGCCTGTCACTGCACAAAAGGGCCCAAAAGAAACACTCAATGAAAGAATGAGGACTTTGTTATTATTGTTTATGTAATTGCATGTTCATTTTTAAGTTATTATTATTTCACAATTCATTCAACTTGATTCAACTTGTCTACCTCTTTTCTCAACATTGTTTTTAATGCACCAAAAACATCAGCTTCAGCATTTTCCCTTTCACCTTTTGATTTTACTGCACCACTTTGGTTCAGACTGAAATATCATTATATTTAGTACAGGCATTCAAGGTGTCCCCTGACTTTTCCTCTAGCGCTACCACAAGGTTCACATTTCCGGTTTTGTGTGGAATAACATGTATTGGATGGATCACAGTCAAATACAGGCATTCATGTCCCTCTAATGATGAATTGTAACAACTTTAGTAATTCTTTGACTTTCATGTAGTGCCATCATGGGGTCAAAATATATTTAGTATTTGTCTAATACTTTGCATTTCCCATTAACCTCAGTTGTAGTTTGTTTTTAGTGATAAGTAACACATGTTAGTATGCTACAGTAACAATCAAAACCAAGATTGTTAACAAGAAATGTACCTGTAGGCCTTCATGTCATTGTGAGCATTTAGGTTAGGGTACTACAACTACCAGTTGTTATGTGGAAGGCTCTGGCTCAGGTTATCTTCTCAATGTTGGCAGACTACCATATGGAGAAGATCTAAAAAAGGAAGCATCTAAATCCTGTTATTAATGTAGTGGCCATTGTAACAGTCGGAGTAGTGTTACACATGACCATGGCACCAGAGGACTAGGCTATACTACATATTGTATACTACCTATACAAGAACCCTGGACCCTGTGGATGAGGTGGCCGATAGGAGGAGGAGGAACAAACTGCTGGCCAATCCCTGTCATCCCATACACGGCATGTGGCCGAGCAGATTATTACAGCTGCGTATAGGAGATCTTTTCTGCTTGCAGTCTATTTTTTTTTTAAAACATGTTGCGTGTCAGTTTGATCTTTAAGAACTGTATGTTTATTGCATTTTGTTTGCATCCACTGACCAATGAGAAGTCATTGGTGTTATGTTGTAGATCAGCTGTTATTGTCCTGCCTTAGTGAGGGGAAACTCTGCCACTGTGTAGGCTGTACTTAAACATGGCTTAAAGATTCATTATCTGTGCCGTCAGATGAACTTCCTTAATCTTTACCCTCACATGACCTGAAATTTAGCATTGCGATGTAAACCAAGCAGCTTGTAGTATGAACACATATGTCCCATTCACTTCATCTCTTTCTACTCTCTCCTCCTCTTTTATACACAAACACATCCGGACACAGACCAGTTGTGTCCTTAAAGTCAGAGGCAAAGATTCCTCCTAATCCCCATGTGTGATTGGTCGGTGATGCGATCTGCAGACCTCAGCCAATGGCAGCACTCAGATTAGGGAGGAAGTCAATCCAATAGAGTTTTTACGTTCTCGGTACAAATCTATTGATCCAGGAATAGAAAACACTGACTGCAGTCTGCAGTGGTCTGACTACTGGATGTGAGGTTTTCTGGATTATCAAACAATTGGTAACCTGTAGGCACTGAACTCCTGTTGGTGAGTTGACCACCAATTTATTTGGAACAAGCTTGATGATGTTAAATAAATATGAAGATTGCAGAATTAGCCTAAAATAATCTCACTACAAGGTCCATTAGTAACTGTTCTGGAACTTTCGGTCATATTATACAACCTTACTCAGCAGATTAAGTTTTTTGGCTGTTATCATGAAGGTGTACATGGTCTAATTTCCACTTTTCTGAGCACTGAGAGATATTTGGATTATCATACACATGACTTGCAAAAATAATTGTAAAACTTGTTTAAATAAATGTAAAGTAGAATCAGAATTAAAATGTATGCAGTGATGAAAACTTTAGTTGATTGTGATGTGTCATGTACTCCTGATGATTTATCCGGGTAACAATCATCAACCTCAGTGTTAGTCTGATGCCACAGTCCTGCTAAATCATTAATTGCTAAATCATGCTAAATAATGTACCGATGTGGGCACCTCTCAACCTGTTTTCTCCTGGATCTTCTCTCTCTCTCTCTCTGTCCACAGATTCAGCCAAGAAGATTCAGATAACAGAGGTGAGAGGCCACTTCACACTATACACCTGTCTGTCTCACCTGTCTTTGTTGTGTTCTTCTTCTCTTTCCATTCTTTCATCTGTATTGGTTTGCAGCGCAGTTCAATTATAATATACAATATGTTCAGTTCCTATTTCACTGATTTGCATTTCCCTTTTCTTCTTTCCTTGTGACAGATGCCGTCCCCATTCGGAGTGGGCCTTGCTCATGAGAAAAAAATTGGTCACAGGAGGATTGATGCCTCTGGAGAAACAACGTACAAGAAGGTAGGTTAAAATACTATTTGTAGGTTTACTTTTCACCAACTACTTTCCACCCGCGCCTTACTTTGTTGTTCCTTTCTCTGTTTTCCACCTCCAGACCACCTCCTCTGCCTTGCAAGGGGCCATCCAGCTGGGTATTGGATATACTGTTGGCAACCTCAGCTCCAAGCCCGAGAGAGATGTGCTGATGCAAGACTTCTATGTGGTGGAAAGCGTCTTCTTCCCCAGGTGCGTTTGTATGAGTGGATGTGTTTTTATGTGCACCCATGTGTCACAAGTATCTTAACACAATGTTTTCTCTCTTTTAACGCTTCCTGTCGATCCCACCATGCGCTGTACAGTGAAGGCTCTAACCTCACTCCAGCCCACCACTACCCAGACTTTAGGTTTAAAACCTACGCCCCTGTGGCCTTCCGCTACTTCCGTGAGCTGTTTGGAATCCGACCAGATGACTATCTGGTGAGATATTTATGTTCTCTCATGACTGGAGATGCATTGACAGTATAAAATAGAATATTTACTGTTACATAAAGCATCAGCAGAGACACAAAAATATACACATCACATATAATTATTTGCTTCAGAGCACGCAGTGAACTGTTAGCACCTTACTCTTTAGTTGTTATATTACAGAACTGATAAACACCTGCCAATTAATAATTCATAATACTGAGGTTGTGCGTGTGGTTATTAACATTTTCCAACAGCTATTATCAACAGACGTAGAAGTAATTTCTGTTACAATTTTTTAGTCTATGACCACAAAATAACATTTTAATAATTTGTAATTAGTATTATCATTATAACTGCAAAGAGCAAATTAATTTACATTAATTTATCTGGTCACTGATCTAAAAAAATAAATAAATCTGTGTTTAATTTTCTTGGGTTGTTATGTGTGAAGTTCCCTCTGAAAGCATTTGACTGATGATCAGTGGAGTTATCAAAGAAAACATGTTCTCTGCCACAGCAGACCTCTGCTGCTCTGAGGATGAATATTAAATACCCACACACATTAAAAACACAAACTGACTACACACGAACACACACACACACGCAAAAAATGTTACACATGCCCTCACATATTTTTCATGTGAGGCTGCACACATGTACATACACACAGACACACATGTGATGACATACAGTGTACTCAGTTGCATGTTTAAGCTCACATTCCACCTGTGCCACGGGGAGATTAGCAGACTAAACTAAAGCTTTCTTTTTTAAACTCTGAGTAGTGGCGACAGGCAGACAGCAAGTAGTTTTGGTTTGTTTCTGCATGTGTTTGTGTTGGTAGTAGAGTACCAGTAAGTAAGTATGTGCTGATTAAATAACTTTTTAGACAAAGTAACTACTTTCTCAATTTCCCCATTCTAGCCAACTTCATTAGAACTGATTTAATTATTTAAAAAATCTTCAAGGGGTATTTGCTGGAAAAGTTCTTAAAACTGAATTGTCTGTACAGTAGAAAGACACATATTTTTTTAATTGGTGCTATATGACCTGAGAAAAGAGCTGTAGTATTCCCTTTTGCTCAAAAGGTAGAAACCCTAAAATTTGTTGGGCTGCGGTTGATTTTGACTCACATGCAGGAAAAAAATGGAAGATGTCACAAAATTTCTCATGTTGCAGCTAAACAGTACACTAAAATATTTCTGAAAACATTTGAAGTGTGAAATAAGCAATACAGTAACAGAATATTGGTCTTCATATTTGATCAGCACTGCATCATTAGAGGGTTTAACTTGAGTTTGATGAGCTGGTGTTACACCATATCCCATCAGATTCTGCAACAACCTGCCCTGATATTCTTACAGTAACTCTGGATATCTCACACACGATTTGTGTGTCTGTTAAGGCATGCATTTAAAAATGTGGGAAGACTATCTGTAGCTTGAGCAACAGCCCAGGAGAATGAGCAGGGAGCTCTGTGTGCATCATATTTATGTTTAATACAGTTCACCTCAGTTTAACACAACTCCTACTAATCAGCACCAGTTGGTGAAAGTGACATTTCCTGTTAAGTAGTTAGCAACTTCACAGTAGTTGCTAATACAACATTAACGTGTAAATGTCATCCCACCCACCCATACCTTTCCGTTTTGTACCACACACTTAAAAACAAAGTTCTTTTTTTGCTGTTGATGAGCAACGCCATGTGAGTGGGTAGATACATTAGTCTTTTGAATCCAACGTGCTCAGCAGCCCTGCAGTACCCACAAAGTGTTAAAGTCAGGATGAAATTACAAAATTTTTATTTGAAACAAGCATTTCCATGAAATTGTATTTTCAAAGACCATTAGCACAGGGACAGACTGTTCCCTTAAAACAGGCAGAGTGCACTTAATTCTTGATAAGATTGTTTAATGTTGAAACAGTCTTTTCAGAGATGAGGTGTCAGATTGTCAGACTTTGTGGTGAGATACTAGTTTGAATTTGAATCTCTGTTTGTTCCTCTGTGTCTCTGCCCTGTCTAGTATTCTCTGTGTAATGAGCCGCTGATCGAGCTGACAAATCCAGGAGCTAGTGGCTCCATTTTCTACGTAACCCGCGATGATGAGTTCATCATCAAAACTGTTCAACACAAAGAGGCAGAGTTTCTACAGAAGCTCCTTCCTGGATATTATATGGTAAGTTAAACCAAGCCCCTCCCTCAAAAGAATCAGTTGCTCCAAACTGTAAGTACATTGTCCATTTTTAATATATATCGTATTATAACATATATAGCATTAACCTCTACTATTTTATATCCATGACAGTAATTGTAAAAAATAAGATATTACCGTATGTTTTGTAATAGTATCTATTCAGGGATTTGGGTGTTTGGGTACAGAGTGTTTGTGTACATGAGAGCATGCATGAGAGCATGCTAAAGAGCAAAGAGCAGCTGAACTTCTAGTCATCTTTATCCCCTTTATCCTACTCCCTGGTGTTGGCCCCGCTCAGCAGTGACGTCACCAGTCACTGAGACCAAGACCCAGGCTAAATACTCCTTAAAAGGTTAAGCATGTACACAGCACAGACATACAAGACACAAGAATCAGCTGAGGCCTGTGGATGGGTCACGCTGTCTGACAGGTGCATGGTAGACTGCATACCTTACTATTAAATAATGTACAATATATCTTTCTCCTTGTCTCTTTCCCTATATCTGCTGCATAAACAACCCACGCCAGAACTTGAACCAGAACCCCCGGACTTTGCTGCCAAAGTTTTTTGGCCTCTACTGCGTCCAGTGTGGGGGAAAGAACATCCGAGTTGTTGTGATGAACAATATTTTACCGCGCTCTGTACGCATGCACCTCAAGTTTGATCTAAAGGGCTCCACGTACAAGAGGCGTGCATCCAAGAAGGAAAGAGAAAAGTCTAAACCCACTTTTAAAGACCTGGACTTTCTGAGTGACGTTCCTGAAGGCCTCACTCTGGACCAGGACACGTACAGCGCTTTGGTGAAAACTCTGCAGAGAGACTGTCTGGTAAGAAAGAGAAGAGGGAAGAGATGGACCAACAGTAGTTTGTAAAAGTAGATTAACACTGTGCGTTTTATTTTAATATAACAAACCAGCACAGCCAACTGCACATAAACAATTGAACTATTTGCTCAGTAGTTGTCTCATACTTTAAATAAAGAGTAGATGAGTTGCACAGCAATGAAAAAGTAAAAAATAGATGCCTGGGCTCATACATTAAACTTTACTTGTTAAATGTTTTGAAATACCATGTATGTATTTCACGTCAGGTTCTGGAAAGTTTTAAGATTATGGACTACAGTTTGCTGCTGGGGGTCCACAACAAGACCCAAGCAGAGCGAGAGCGTCAGTCTCAGGGCTCACCTGCAGGAGGCGGTGATGAAAAAAGGCGTGCAGCTCAGAGAGCCTTGTACTCCACTGCCATGGAGTCTATACAGGGTAGCTCCACATGCAGGGACACACTGGACCACGATGACACGTAAGTCACAATTCATATAGTGTTTGCTCTTATTATTTTTATTGCATATATGTTGTTTACGTTGGTACTGTTTTTTGTTTTTGTGTGTAGTATGGGTGGTATTCCAGCTGTGAGTAGTAAAGGAGAGCACCTACTGCTGTTCATTGGAATCATTGACATCCTGCAGTCCTACAGGTAGGCAACAATGAGTTAAATGTTCCATGTAATACCATCAAATCAATAGTTTGAAATCTTTAGGTATCGCATTTTAATCTATTTGCCAGACTTCTAGCAAATATGCTATGTTTTTATGAAAAAACTGAAAAATGTTGCTGTTCTTCCAGCATGGACGGAGCTTTCAATGTTTCTTGCAATGTCAGATGTTTTCCACACACTTCACACTTTTTTTATATTCTTACATAGATCTAAAGAAAAAAACAAGGACTGTGTAGGAGCACAAGTTGCAGCATCCCCCATATCACTCCAACACTAACAAGAACACTAAAAAAGCACGTAAACCACTAAAGTTTGACTGATTAGCTACCACCTGTCTTCACCCGAGCATCATGTGTTATGTTAATTGAAGTTAATTTAATACAGATATATTGTATTTTATTGTGTTGCCTTAAACATCCACTACCCATGACTAAATACCTCAACACATATTAAATAATTAAGTTGTCAAAGTGTGTTTTTTCTTTTTCTTCAAAGTCAGGAAATTATTCATTTTAGGCTTATAGTAATCCATGAATTATGTCTCTGCGTGGAATGTTAAAAGATGCAGAGAAATCGCAATATAAATACAAATGGAAGAGACATAGCAGCCATTGCCAGGACAAACATGGACATAAGAACTGTGTATGGTGTGTAGCATAAAATCTAGTTAGTTGAGCCGGTGGCTACTGATTCATCCCTCAGTTGCCAGGTAACCACAGTAAGTCGCAGAATGAGTTTAACTAAATAATTTAATTGTCTTGTTGGACAGAATGATCAAGAAACTGGAGCACTCTTGGAAGTCCCTCATCCACGACGGGGTGAGTACCCTTCACATAACTGTTATGTAAGTAAAGCAAGCCATAAACCATTTCATATTTTATCCTGTGCCTTCGTCTACCCCCCACAGGACACAGTGTCAGTTCACAGACCTGGTTTCTATGCTGAGAGGTTCTACAAATTCTGTAGCAACATTGTCTTCAGGAAGAGCTGCTGTGAGTCTACAACTGTACCAATAATGCTATATTAATTATTGGGACGTGTTTGGTATGTTTTGTAAACAATCCTCTGCTTTCACAGCATTGCGATCATCTCCATCTAAGAGAGGACGAGGCGGGGCTCTGTCCATGTCCAAGTCTAGTGCTGGAACAGGTTCTACTGGACAGCGTCCCTCGCTGACTGATGAGAGGCAAGAAAACCAAGACAACATGGAGAACCTTCGAGGAGCCCGCAGCTTCCCTGTGCTGGAGAACAACGGTAGCTTAGTTTAGTTGTAAAGTTGTAGTCATGACCTGTTCACAGAGTTCATTAGAGGTTGTTTTTAATTTCATTTGGAAATGGGATGCTTAATACCAAACACTTACACGCAGTAGTATGGGATTGCCTGACCAGTAGCCTTCATCAGCATTTATTAAAGCTAACAGCCCTCATCAAAGCGAGCGAGAAAATGTCTATGCAACAGACTAATACTGCTCGGTATAAAGATTGAACTGGTGAGCGCTGGTTTTCTCTCGTTATACCGTGTCTCCCTGAACTTGGCACACTATTATCTTCAATTGTGTGCAGCCGAGGGCTCCATTTTCTCTTTAATTGAAATGAAGTGAGCCTTTATTGATCCCAGTGCAGCATCACTTTAGCAGCGATAGAAACAGAATCAAAGTTAAAGTATGGCACATCAACACGGGATATTCATGAATGACTGCGAAGAAAAGCATAAGGTTATTTACTGTGCACGTTAACACTTATAAATGAGGAAAGAAATAAACAGAGTATAACTATATTAAGAAAAGGTCGTGCAGTTTGCACGAATGAACAGTTTGACTGACATATTTATTTATGATTGTACCTGACTAAAGCATTTTAATTCTCTTTCATGTTTGCATTGGCTATTTTTTTATCTCTTGCATATATTACATTATGTCCTTTTGTATTTCTTGGTTCATTATGCGTACTAGTGAGAGAGCCACCCTGCACTCCTCCTTCCTTTGAAGATGCTACCACAGCTTCTATCGCAACCACGCTCTCCTCTAACAACTCCCTACCAACCACCCCCTTCGATACACCAGAGCACCCACGCTACAGGAGACAAATGCATTCCCCGAGTCTGACCAGGTGAGAGTAATATCATGAATATTCAATGATGTCTCCATAATGATAATATTCTGTCAAAAACAAACTCTCCTGCTGATATCACACGCTGCATTTTTCTGTGCGCTTTCAGGTCACAGAAGGTTGAGATTCATGGGGAAAAGCAGGACACCATAACAGTGGAGGTGGAGCTCAGGTACACATACAGTAATACCATACAAGGAGAATGTCCACAGCTGCCTGTGTAACAGTATTTCAACCGTGTTCTTTGTCTTATTTCATACAGTAAAGTCCCAAAGAGCACGGAGCTCACACAGTTGACAGAAATGACCTCCCCGAGCCAGCTGTCACCTGATCATCAGCCCCATGTCATCGCTTCATCCACCCCTCCGGCTATTAACCCATCTCTGGCACATCCCTCTTCCACTCTTCCTCCTTCCTTTGTGTCTTCTTCCTCCTCCTCTGTTCAGTCAGCTGGCCAGTCCTCCCCCACACTCACTTCATCCATCCGTCCATCCACCAAACCTCTCACCTCGCCTACAGCAGCTCAGTCTTCCACTCCTTCTTCACCAGTCTGTCGTCCAGCTCGAAACATCTCCACCCTCCCTCCCGCCTCAGCCTTTACTCCCATCTGCTCTGCATCTCCTCAGTCCTCCTCCTCTCACCACCTCCCCTCGACCCCTCCATCGTCCCAACCTCCAAGCCCCCAGGTGCCTCAGCAGGCACCACGTGCGTCTTGCAATCAGCTGTCTGTGTCCAGCAGCCACAACTCATTGGATGGGGAGGTGGCGGTGTCTGACATCTACTTTGTAAGTCCACATTATTACGTGTCGGTGCTTTGGTTTTAGTTTGAAACGATTTTAACTGCTTCATTCAAGGATCTAAAGTATGTGTATCCTGCAGGGAGCTCTCTTCAGTGTTTTGAGAGTAAAGATGATTTTTCCTCTTCTGTTTTTTCTTTGATCCACTGGGTCTTTTGCAGTGGCCCAGTCAGGACAGCGTGGTAGAGTTGTGATGGTGAGGGGGGTGGAAGGGTGTGTGTCTGTGTTGCAGTGTGCACGTACCGCGGGGTTGCTCTCGCTGTCCAAAAATGCTGTTTCTGAAGCACGAGGCTGCCACCGGTCATAGTTCATGCTTTTGAATGCATCAGCAAGACACTGGGGTTGTCTTTCCTGCACAGCATGATGTATTTATATCTGTCAATCTGCATTCATGCACTCTGTCACTGTCATGCTCACAGCTCTCCATAATTTCCCCCCTTTTATATGACTTTTATGTTACATTCATTCTCCATTTTCCACTTTCTTTCCCCTCTCTCCTCTATCATAGCTACTTGTCTCATCTTTCTCCTCAATCATTCACTTCATTTTATTTTCCTGTGCATACCTTATATGCATTTGTGTGTTCATCTGTGTGTATGTGTCCATCCATCAGTATGCAGATGGCAGATATTGGGTGTACTCTCCAGTTCTTGGCCGTCGTAAGCTAAACTCTAGCTCAAGTTACAATGTAAGTCACCACCGAAGTAGTTAGAGTCATTTGTTCCACGTACCATCGCACTGCTGGTAGCCGTTCCATATGGAGCATCACAAGCACAGCTGCTTATGGATCTTCAGAAGTACTTCAAAGAAAAGCCTCCGTGCATTTTACATGACTTATTTAGTGTTAAATTGTGCAAAAAAAAAGACATTGCATATGAATAATTGCCGCTTCTGAAGGACCATCATGTGCATTTAAATGGAGCATGCATCGTTATGTAACATGTTACCAGTAAACGCTAATTTAAATGTTGAATGATCGTGGACGTGCAGTTAACTGCAGCTTGTATTGGCTGTGTGCTTTTAGTGATCCTTCAAGCCCTCTGCCCTATAGCACTCAGTGTTCAGCTAGAATACAATCCCCCTTTCTGACATTGGAAATCAGCTGTGTTAAAGCTGAACATTTTAAAGCCCCTGAAAACAAGTTCCAAATATTAAAGAGTTATCTACAACATGAAATATTTATGGCCAAGAAAGCAGCAATGATGTTAAAGTTGTGGAAAAAAAAACTTTATTAGGAATTATTCATCAGGAGTTTGTAACTGTCAAAAACTCTAATCTGCTTCAGTGGGACTGTGTGGGTGTGGTTTGATCAGATGGGACTGACAGCGCTGCCAACGTAAAGCACACACACTCCCAGCTGTCATCAGATTTGAATTCATATGTTTGTAAACTCTGATTAGCGCACAAAAGTATGTGACATCTCCTATTTCCAACTCAGTCCTGCCCACTTCAAACGATACAGAAATCTCTGAAGTGTGCAGAAAATTGTGTGTTTATTGAGGATGCCATCTGTCAGAACGAGATGCTGACTGGGAAAATATGATTTCAGGATCTTAAAAAGTGAAATTACACCAACCTCAGTCAAAATATTCAGAGTATGTCATTGCTTCTGAATGAGAATATGTTGGTTTTCTTTTTCTTCAAATTAAACTGTGATTTCAGGTATAGACTAGACACACAGACAGTGATCAGTTAAAACATAATAAACAAAAACTTAACAGTAATGAGGTTTTACAGACTGACCATGACCATGTGAAAAATTAATCTTGATGCTGTTTGGAGGTCCCAACATGAAAAAACTTTTCAGTCTCTGAGCAGTGCCTTTTCTTACTATCTTTCCTCAACCCTCACGTCTTCTTCCTCTTGTCTCCCTTCTTGTGCTGCTGCCCTCCGCTGGCTGTATTCAATTCAACAGCAGAATCAAGAGGATCGGGGCTGGGTGTACTCTCCTCTGCACTACGGCTCAGAGTCCAGAAGGGCCTCAGATGGGGAGAGTGAGACAGTGAGTGTACATTTCATTCATTATTTATAATTAATTCATAGAGCAGAGATGAGTAAATGTATATATATATTTTTTTTGCTATTCTCCTTTGTTTTTTCTTACTTATCCCTTTTCATCTGTCTCTGTTCTTTCAGTAACTCACAGCGGAGACAGCAGTGACGGGTGGAGCCAGAAGCTGTCTCCATATACAGAAGCTGTGTGTTTTCATAATAAAGCCTCCAGGACATTATGAGAATTCTCGCTGGTTGCCCAAACTGCATGTGGAAGCTTGCTTTGCCAACGGAGACTAAAAGAATGAACTTATAGAAGCATTTAAATATACAACGATACAATCATGCATACAGTAACATGATATACCATCATATATCATAGATATACAACCACCAAAATATTATGCAAAAAAAAAAAGAAGAAAGAAAAACCTAAAGCATTGTTTCCTGGACAATCTGACCGGCGTCATGCAGAGAAATAAACTCAAATCAACAATCAGCTGAGTGGCACTGTGAAGGATTTTGGTGGCTGTTAAGTCAGGTATCATTGCAGTGCTGCTGCTGCCTGCTGTGTTTAGGTTTTTAGTGTTCACAAGTCACACTGCACTGTGTCAGCTCTGGCTATGCAATATGCACATAAACATTATCGATTTCTCTTTTTGACTAATGCTTTGACTTCAGAGTTTATTCATGCATTTATTTTTCACTAGTGGCACGTCAAAGCTGTATATAATTTGATTTTTAGCACTTTATCAATGTACATGTGGCTGCAGTCTCACGAGATCGTCTATGTTTTGTTATTTTGTCATCAGTTAATGTTTTGTGTGCTGTGTATGCACGAGTGTTCGGTTTTTCCAGCAGTGTGTGTTGGTCCACTTAAGAAACGTTGATCTGACAATGAATGGTTGTGTTCAAAATGCCTTACTGACAAACTCATTTTCATAACTGTTTTTGATATTTCAGTCACATGTAATCATTTCACACACACACACACACAAAATATATATATATATAAACATGAAAAGCATTTATTGTGAGTAAATACCAAATATTTGAAGCAGTTAAAATGACATAGAAACCGTGCATTTGCACCGTTTCAGGATTCAGAACCGAGACATGAAGAGAAAACACGAATCTTTTGTAAATTGTAGATAAGTCTGTCTCTGTCTGTGCATGTGTTTGCATGCGTATTGATGTGTGACTGGGAGACGTGTAAGTGTAAGATGTTTCTGTCCTGCCTATTTGTCGAATTGTCAGAAGATGTAACTTCCAGTTGTTGTGATAGGCGATGAAAGTCTGAACCAGCTGTAAGCATGTTGGCTGAGCGAGAAAAAGTCTGTAATGACATTGGATTCATGAAAACAAACTGAGCTAAAGCTAAACTGAAATAACCTCAATTTTCTATCCAGTTCAGTAACAAAAATAAATATTCCATTGCCACAGACAGTACTTCCCTTCTTCCACACGTGATGATACTTGTTCCAACAAGATGGACCATGATGAGACTTCCTGACTGTGCTGTAACAGGTTACTGTATTATCTCTGCTGAAGCTAACCTGCCTGTTTGTAGGCAACAGTGTTTGTAGCTGATCACTGTGTAAAAGAAAATAAAGATTATATTGTGTACAAAAAAATGGTGGGTTTTTAATAGTTTAAAGAATAAAAACAGATTCACTAAAGTGTTTTAGTTGTAAAATTGTAAAATATTATTTGTGTAAACCTCCCACTAGATGGCACCACGAGGTCTCGGAAAGTCCAGTCCTCAGCCGTCATGCTCATACAGTACATTGTGCTGCCTAAAAATTCAGCAGTCTTAGTGGCACTGTAAAATGAAATTGCACATAGACGTATGCCAGTTTATGAGCTGTCTATAGGCCATGATTCATTTTATGGTGTTGTTGATAGACCATAAAAGGGAGGCTCATATTTATGTCACTCTTGACTTTTTAACACACACACAAACATAATGATCCAAAATCTTGATTGCTTTACCGGAGCTGGTATTTTATTTCTCTGCACCGTGCTAAAAATACACTTTAATAAAACAGACAAGAATCAATATGGTTCAATCAGAACAGCCCATTGGGACCGAAACTGGTTATCTGCAGTACAGACTCTGTATACTGTGTGTATACACAGAAGTAAAAACTGTTACAATATTACAAAGTACAATCAAAAACACACGCAGTGTGTGTGTGTGTGTGTGTTCACTGTTTTCCTCTGTGTGTATTTGTGTATGTGTGTGCTTTATGTGTAAGTCAGAGTTGTGAATGTCACTCAGGGTGACAAGTCAGCCATGTCGGCCATGATGGAATGTGTGATGGACAAGGATCAGCAGCCACCTTCCCAATTGTCCTGAAATGAAATTGTCCCTCACTCTTGGTTTCCCCCCTCTTTTTGTCCTTTCGCCTACCTCTGATCACACACACACACACACACACACACACACACCTAATCCCTTTGCTCCTTCTCCTGCCACCTCAATTCCTTCTCCCTGAAATTCAGCCAGGAGTGGTACAACTCTGTGATTAACTTAAAATGTCCAATGTATAATTTTTAGGGGGCTCTATTTACAGAATATAGGAGAAATTAAATATAATAGGTCCTCTTCAACTGAGTGCACTATGTTGAACCTCCATGTTTCTACAGTGCCCCAGAATGGCTTTAGATAGGGCCTTTTGCATTCTCCACAAGTTTTGCAGTCACCGTACTTTCTCCTTCACACTTCACTGCCTGTTTTCATCCCCAGGTTTGTCAAATAGTTGGGTCAGTTGGTTGCAATATGTAACCTCAACACTAGATGGCACTAACTCCTACACACTGCTGCTTTAAATAATATTATTTAAGGATAAATTGCTAATGATATCCTATATTGTTCTTATTATCAACAAATCCCATGGAAAGATTAGTGTACCCAAAGTGTGATATACAGGAGACTTATTCCTCTGTACCACACCTCCACTGTCGCCAGAACTATTAAAAACTCATGAATGGGCCGCACTGTTGTCACGGTTTACATGTGACTTTATCCTTATGAACATGCGCACTGTGTTTTATTTTGAGTCTCAATAACACTTACACCTTTTTGCTGCCATAAACACCCACCAGAGCGCTTGCACATGTATTAGTATGTAGCTGAAAATAGTCCCCCAACAAATGCACCATCAGCTACTGTTGGAGAAACATCTGCTGAAAACTACAGTGGCCAGCTGTTTGCCTTTTTCCCAACCAAAAATAGATACTCTTGATCCAAAAAAAAAGATTTACATCTTCATTCCATGGGATCGGGTACACACAGTATAGGAAAGTAAATTGTGATAAATGGTATGACATGTTATTGTTGTTTCCATGGAATTTATTTGCAACACAGATCTAAAATATCACCACCATGATTCTCTAAAACACTGATGCTTAGAGAGTGCCATGACGGCGTCAGACCTGCATGGCATTTGAATCCACTTGAGGATGCTCTGGTTTCCTCCTGCAGTCCAAACTCATGCATGTCAGAGGGACTGAAGACTACAATAGATAAAGAGTGTCTTTTTCATGTCAGTTTGCTTCTGTTCCTCCCTTTGCTTTCAGCCAAGTGCATGCTGGCATAGGCATCAGACACCTGTGACTTTGAATAGAAACAGTATTGTTGTGAATTTTATGAAACACACACACACACACACACACACGCACACAAGGATTAACATAAATTAGAGAAGCAGTGAATACAAACAAACAAAGACAGAGTTCTTATGTTCTCATTTTTTAATAAAAAGATTTCATGAACTTAAAGACAAATTATGGAGTATGTGTACCTGGGGTGAAGTGGGCTGTCGCAAAGCTGAGCTTTCATCTGCA
The DNA here is from genome assembly GCF_000972845.2 of Larimichthys crocea. Taxonomy (NCBI): domain Eukaryota; kingdom Metazoa; phylum Chordata; class Actinopteri; family Sciaenidae; genus Larimichthys; species Larimichthys crocea. Next base: position 16,404,660 of record NC_040022.1, read on the forward strand.
GGGAACATATACAAATGTCTTTTGTTCTTTCAAAGGACAGAGGGGCGAAAGCCACAACAAACAGGGCCAGTGTGTGTGTGTGTGTGTGTGTGTGTGTGTGTGTGTGTGTGCGTGTGCACGTGAAAAGGAGAGAGAGGGGGAAAAAAAACGAGTGAGGGAGAGAGATCAAAGTGAGGGGTGTGTGTGTTTGAATCTGTGTGGGAGGTGAAGCCTCACCTACCCAGAATGCCTTGCCTCACTCCTTACAGCCCACTCAGTTTTTTTTAGGAGCATCACTTCTCTTAACAGCGAGCGTGTTATGATGCTACCTCCTTCATCAGTCATCTCGAGATATTCTCAGAGAGTCTTGAAACGGTGACTCGGTGTGACCCAGCAGCCGACCTCTGATTTGCGGTACACGAACTACATCTCCCACGCACGGTTCAACACAACGTGTATTTTAACCGCTCTGGTATTGCAATGCACAGAGCAAAGAAATATCTACAAAATATGAACAGAGTCTTGGTTGTATATCACAGCAGAAGATTACTACAGAGTTGGATCAGAGCCCATCCCCCTTTCTCCCGATCTCGCGAAGGGATCGAAGCGTCTCTTTTTAACTCGGCGTGAGAAGCGTCAAACAGATGTCTGTCTGTCCACACAGAGGCTCTCACACACAGATGAAAAGCCATGAAAGTCTCTGTGTTGCGTTGTAGGTGTCTTAAGGCAGTGTTTATCTTTGGCAGGCTGAAGAAAACAAAGCCATCGATTTCTAATCCTAATCCCCCTCTACTGCTTCTCTCCTATTGATCATCTATCCATCCTTAATGAGATGGAGGGATAGAGGAATGGAGGGCTGATGAAGGACAAAACTTTCACCCATCCCTTTTCAATCTATCTCTCTCGCTCGCGTGGGGGGCTTGACGTTCTTTATGGTGGAATGGAAAATAAATGCGGCCCGGTGATTCTGTAGAGCTTTATCAAACGGTGGAGGCCCGCAGAGTTGTGGAGGTTTGCTTTGATTTTGAAACTGGATGACATGGATGAATGCACTAAACAGTGCATACGCCGGGAGAGTGGATTGAGTTGCAGTCCAAACATCAGTAATGGAATTTCTGCCTGCGCAGTACGATGTCTCTGAGTCAGTGATATTCTCTGAGCCGTTACTCCTCTGCTCTGCTTATTCAGTATCTTAGAGTCATTCCCTCATCCACCTGATCTTAATATTACTGAAGCTGTGGAGGTAATGATTCCCTCTTGCTGGGACTAGTTAGTTATCTTTGTCTCTACTTTATCTCTACGTTTATCTATGGAGTGTACATTTCATAGCAGATGCTCCGCGGTGTGTAATCTCTGGTTCAAAAAAGCATGATGTCGTCAGTTGGTTGAAACTAACCACTGAAAGATCTATTCATACAGAAGTGATGTAAGTCATCATGTGATCTTTACGTCCAATTTAAACAGGACAGGACACCAAAATCCCCAAAGTTAAGGTTGGCTGTTGGATGGAGTGTTTGAGTCTAAAAATGCAACCAAAACAAAACAAAAAATGCTTAAAGCCGCATGATTATTATTATTTTATCTGTCAAATGACTACCTATAATAAAAAGGTGTCCCTTTTGTGAAAACTTCTATTGATGGGAGTCTGAAATAAAACATAAGTCGACTCTTACCTTTGTGTGTTTTACTTAATCTTTGCAAAGAGACAATGCAGAGTATCAAAGCAGTCTAATCACTACCTATAATAAGAAGGTGTCCCCACACTACAAAGAATAAACACCAAACTCTGCAGCTCCCCTGGGCTACATGAAGCCTTTTAGCTCCTTTCAGCTCATTGTTTTTTTTGTTTTTTCTTTTACGACCCGCAACTTGTTTCAGTTTGTTCTTACTGTTCTCGTCAATCTAGCTTCCAGCTAACACAGGCAGCTGTTTCTTTCATAAAAGTTCTGAAAAACCTCACTATACGCCACCTGCTCAGCACCAGACACACTGTAAAAAAGAAAAATGTTACCGCGATAGATACAGAACAACCTTTTTTAATATTACAGTAAAGGGATATTGGTGTTTTATTCCATATTTTAAAATGTCTGTAGATTTTATGGTGAAATGTGACAGTAAAAAAACCTAAAATATGCCATTAAATATTACAGTGTTTTAATCAACAGTCCCTAATTTAAAATTCTACTTTATTCTATATACATTTCCTTAAATAGCTGTATGAATAAACATTTTGAAATATGATATTCACGGCATTTTTTACAGTCTTTTACTGTTATGGTTTGACAGTTTTTCACTGTAAGATCTACAGACATTTCATACAGTGCAGCAGGCAGAAAAAAGTGGATATAGAGGAGCTTTTAGCAGCCAGCTCAGGAGTTGGTGGACACCAAAACAGAGCTAAAAGGGCGGTAAAATGTATCAGATCGACATAAACAACCCTAAAATGCTATGTAAATATATGATATGTAAATGTTGTGTTTACAGCTTGGAATAGAAACAAAAGAAAAAAAAACGCCACTAAAGGTTTGTTATGTACATGTGTTATGTATGTAAATAAGTCACATTTAAGTTACGTTGCTTCTGCTGAGAGCCATTGTTTTCTTATGGTGGTGTTGAATATGTTTCCTGTACATTTGAACCAAGGACTCAAATAAAAACAAAAAAATATTCAGCTATTTATTAGGAATTTAGGATTCATTGTTTCAAGGGTACCTTGGCTGCACACACTTCCTGGCACAGAGACCACTACAGCAGGCCAAATATGACATTGTCCCCAAACTCTGGAGGGTAGGGTTTAGTGAAAAAAAATATCTATCTGAACGGGTCATATTCATACGTTACCTCTAAGACTTGTTTACGTGGCTCTGGAAGAGCAGATTCATATCCTAATCTGTGTCTGGGTTACTAACCAGAACAACCTGTTCAGTAAAATAACTGGCTCATTTTATTCGAGACATGAAAGAACAGATTCATGGGCACGCACAGATTTTCATGGGAGTGGCACACGGATGCTTCATTATCTTTCTTTGTTCGGATGCTGCAATCATAGCGAGGAGGGGAAAATAAGAGGGAAACTGTCACCATGATCGTTCAAAGCAGTATTATTCTATCATGGACCTACTTGATTCCAAACCTGGACAGACAAAATATCAAAGACTGAACTAGATTGTAAGAGGAGAGGTGTGGAACACCTGCTGTTAATGTTAGACATCCTGAGACGTTACTTGTGTTGTTGCACAGACTTGTAGGATTAATGTTAATCACAGTGGTATTCACTTTGGGATCATGGATAAACAATGACTCTGAGGTGGGAGGTCCGCTAACCACACCCCACATTCCTCTGAGAGAAACACACAGACATCCTGGACTTAACCTAAGGTCAGACACAAATCACAAACAAGAACAGGCGACCCTGGCGAGCTTTTAAAATGACACCGAGTCTTGTTTTTATTAAAAAAAAGCATCGCCTCGCTTGCAGAACTTTGGAGAAAATTGGATGGTTTTGGATATATAACGCATGTCGATGCAAAAATGGCACCCTGGGGATGTTTTTCCCTAAGTGTGTGATAATGGCTGCAGCAGAAGTCATTAATAGCAGGCTAATGTGTGTCAGATGGTACCTGTCCAGCAGCAGCAGCAGCAGCAGGGGAGAGAGATCCAGGACACGAGTGACTGGCCAGCATAATGAGAGGGACATGGCCTGCCAACTTGGGCAGCTGCTTCTCTAGTGGGACTGAGCGGTGCGTATGTGTGTGTCCTTACAGTTTCCTGTGCTCTTTCTGCTTCTTTTCTCAATGTATTTCTCATGAGCAGCATCTAGAAATACAGCAACACACCCTCACACATCAGGGTTACCGTGGGAACGCCTGTGGCATTATGTTAGTCATTGAGGTGATGCCTTTAATCCTGAAACAAATCTAGACTTTGTGTTGTGTGTCTCGGGCTGTGTGTGAGTGAGCGTGCCCGTATGTAAAGCCCAATCTCACACCCGTTACATCACGGCTGGCCGCACAGCAAAGACACCCCACTGCCACTCCCACATGGAGGAGCAGGCAGGATTAGCCAGCTCTATACACGCCCTAATCTGGGGACAAAAACCCACAATCTCCCTCCCACTGAGATACGGAGACAGAAAGATTCAATTTGATCTGCCCTTCTCAATATAACAAGAGTGTCTTTTAAGGTTAAAATTACTACTGCTCACTCTACCATCAGTCAATGTGGATTCAGCCCCTAAACGCTGTCCTTTTTATCCCTATCATCGATTCCTTTTATTCAAGTTTGGGACACCAAAGGCCGTGCTATGTGGCAGTGAATGCAGATGGGGAGTGTGGAGCCGTGCCTGCACTTGGGCACACTGTGCTTTGAACTAAATGCTAAAGTCCTGATACCATGGTGACGTTCAGCAGATGTAATGTTTACGATATTTTAGTTTAGTGTGTAACATTTGCTGCTTAGCACTTCAAACAAAGAACAGCTGAGGCCGAAGAGAATATCGAACCAAAGTCAGAAAATCATCAGATGAAAGCTCTGCAGACGATGACAGTCTGTACCTACTGCACATCATGCCAGTGCGTCTCTTAGATGTTGAGCTACTTCAGTTTGGACCAAAGTGGTGGACAGACCGACATCCACAGAGCCAGGCTGCTCTGTCTCTTACCCAGCGTTATTTTTCTACAAGAACAGATGCCATTCTATCACTTTTCAAGTAGAGCTCAGCGTGTGATGCATCATCACAAAAGGCTACCTGCTAAATGTGTTGTCAGTGTCTCATTATTTGACAGAAGCTGCCTGTTTCATTGCCCCGAGCCAAGACGACTCTCCCTCTGTCTCCCTTCCTCTTGCTGTCTCTTACTCAGAGGCATCTGCCTCATTAACCACCATCAGCATTTTGTTTGCTGTGTGTGATTTGGATGTACTGGTAGTGAGGCAGGGGGTAGTATGCATGTATGTGTGTGTGTCTGTGTGTGTGTGTGTGCAGGCAGCTCTCATTAGGCTGGAAAAACATTGATATTTTTTGCCAGAATCCAGATCACATCTTCACTTCATTTATATATCAAAAGGTTCCTCCAATCAACTCCCTGGTGTGTGTGTGTGTGTGTGTGTGTGTGTGTGTGTGTGTGTGTGTGTGTGTGTATATGTGTGTGTGGTAGTGTAGTGGGAGACAGATGTTTGCTGATTCGACAAGTTTGCACTGCAAACTCAGCCCAATTTAACCGACAAAAAACATGATGCCACACAGACGCTCATGGTGACAGCCCACTCTTAATTTTCTCTCCTTTTAATTCAAACTCTCAGTTTTTCTCCACTTTTCTTTTGTCTTCTTCTCTCTCTCTCTCTCTCTCTCTCTCTCTCTCTCTCTCTGTCCTTTTCACACACACAGACACAGCACTGTGTGTGTGATTACACTGGAAGCATTTCAACCGGGTGTTCTTCTGGAGTTATTTTCCTTGTCACAGGCACCTCTGACTAAGTCTCAGCTTTCACAGAGGACACTCTCTTCTTCTGCCAAGCTCAGGAATGATGAACATAAAGCACTTAAGCTTTCATTGGATACTACATTACAATATATACTGTACAGTAAATACATTACAATACACAAGTTCCGCTTAAACAAGATTAAAACCAACATAAATCGGTTTTGGGATTTATTGCAATGCAATATGGCAATCATTACAATATTTCCTCAGTGTTTCTATTTTACAATGTACAAACTAGATAAAAAAAGAGCATAAATAAAAAAAAAATGCTTCATGTAGCTAATTCTCAGCATCAAACAAGAGACATATACAAGTGACACAGATGGATGACATTCTAATCTAAATGTCTAATCGACAGAAACAATAATTCATACAGTTTTGAAAAAAAAAAGAAATTAAAAACACGAGCAAATCATACAGTTTGTTAGTATGATCTTCCAGTATGAAACAGGTAAGTAATGATACATTCTGTCCGGCTCCTCTTACTCTCTTTCTCTCAGGTAACTTTGCATATTCTGAATACTCAAAGATAGCTGACGTCTTGACAAGCAGGGTTCCATGTTGCGTGTGCGTTCCAGCACACAACACACGCACGCAAACATATGAGCAAACGCAAAACATATTTTATTCAAGTCAAGCCCAAAGCAGCGGGAAAAAAAAAAGTTGGAAGCCATTCTGCTTATGCACAGCCTTACATATCAGCCTTCACAAAACAGATCATAAAATAATGAAAAATAGAACTGGATAAGAGGACGAGGCTTCAGTCTGAGCTCGCAGTAGCAGCTTAATGCCACGTCCAGATCATGTTTTTTTTGTTGTTTTTGTTTAGAAAACTCCACAAGGATGGAAGTTCACAAAAGTGCTGCTTTCTGTCTCTTCTCTTTTCACACCATACTTTTTAACTTTACTCCACTCTCCTTGTATTTCCACTGGTGAAAAGTCCCTCTAAAGTGCATGGATGAGGTAAATGAAAAAATTCTTCTCCAAAACAGGTTTGTATCCGTTCTCCGGCTCAGACTGGAACCATCGTGTGTTGCATGTGCTGCATTTGAGACAACATTTCTTGCTGCACACTAGCAATTAGTATGTCCTGGTGTGACGGTGTGATTATTCCAAGTCTGTCCATCTCCCTGTGGGTGCAGAGACAAAAAAAATATATGTTCAAACACACAAATCTACAACATTAGATATTCACAGGATAAAAACTGGGCTGGATTTTTTTTTTTTTTTATCATCACCAATTTCCAGAAAATTGGCACTTGTTCCCTCAGAACACACACCTATTTGAGATTCAGTGTCTCCTCAGAGACATGTGAATGACTGTTTAGCCACCAACCCGATAATTAATAGACAAATGTCTACCAATTGAGCTATAACCATCATTATCAAGCTGTCTGTGTCGCCAAAGCCTGATCTAGTTTGTGCCTTCATTGTCAGTCAGAACTATTACTAAACACATAAAAGAGAAACCACACCCCAGAACCTGTTTGGTGACATGAAAATGCAGTTACAGTAATTTAACATTAAATTTTAAGCACCACATATAGTTAAGTGATATGTCACTCACACACTGGAGCGATCATTGTGTGCTTTTAATATATTTTGGATGATAGCACAGAGGAACAAGCTACATCAAAGAAAACCATTTAGCTGGATAAACTCAGTGTTGGTTTTGGGGTCTTCAGGGGAATTTGTACAAAGGAATTAAAAAGATGAAACAACTCTAGAGTTATCCTTTAATTAAAGGAGCATTTCACTGTTTGACAAAATAGAAACCAGCTCGCATTACTCACTAAATGGCAAACCAACATGTTTGTGTAATTACATGCTACAAGTGCTGTAAGGCATCTTCTGTCATCTTGACAAAGTGTAAAAGTTCCAGTGTGCTTTTTACCTCCGCCATTGGAGGTTTTGTTTTCGGTATTGTTTGTTTGTCTGTCAGCCGGATTACGGTAAAAACTATTGGCCAGATTTTCCTGAAACTTGGCGGAAGGGTGTAGCATTAGCAAAGGAGGAACCCATTAAAGTTTGGAATGGATACAGACTTACACAGTGTTTGCACTGGTGGACTTGGCTTGGCAAGTCTGTAACTTGGCATATTAGATAAGACTATTGACTTGACTACTGGTCTTGGGAGAGATCTGCCTTCTCTGACTGACTGGATCATTGAACAGTGTCTAAAACCTCCTCCCTCCACACGCAGTGGTTACTCAGGTATACAGAGGTAAGAACAGATGTAGAAGTTGTCTTCTGGGCTTTGTTTTTAATTTATATGAACTACTTTGTTTAAGAATACTGAACCCTTAAAGGTCCAGTGTGTAGGATGCACCTACGTGGTGGTAAAGTTGCAACCAAATGAATACTCTCCCACGCCTCACTGTCTCATTCTAAGCATGTCTGTTCTGGGCTTCGATTCTTATATTCAGGTGATTATATACTAATGGAAACAAACTAATGAATATTATAAAAAAAAGTGGTTATAATATAAAAGAGAGTTAATCTATGTGATTGTTGAGTAAATGCTAAGATGTAACTGTTTGTGCAGCTCATGTTTTTGCACTGTGATCTGTGAACGACTCTCACTTCCACCCATTTTCACATGAAGGTGCGCTTACTGGTGTGTGAGAGCCAGGAGCCTGTCAAGGCTGGTGTATCCTGCTGCTGCCAGGGTGTCTCTGTACCTCTCCAAGCCGACGGACTGCAGCCACACACACATCGACCACTCTGGCACGCACACCTCCGGTACGACTGATACACACACCTCTGAACCCACCCCTGACTCCAGCATGGCGGCTGTGGGTCTTTAAAAACATAAGAGCAAGCGAGGTTGGTGGTGGCAAGATACTAAAATAGGAGCGTGAAATCATAATTGAAGGAGCATTGTGCATGGAAGTCTAATAATCTGGGTGTAAGAATGTAGGAGTGGGTGTGAGTACAGTAGGAATGCATGTGTCTGGCCAATAAACAGCTATGTATTCATGTCTATGCATTTGTCTATGATAATTTATGCTTGTATATACATGTACAGTATGTACCTGTCCCCTGCTGTGCGGCGCAGAGTCCCAGGGTTACGGATGAGTTTATCCAGCATGTTAAGTATCTGGCTGAAGGTGGGTCTCTCTGCTCGCTCTCTCTCCCAGCAATCCAGCATTAACTGGTGCAGCACCACTGGACAGTCCATTGGAGCAGGCAGGCGGTAACCCTCTTCGATCGCTTTGATCACCTGAAGGTTAGACGTATACGTTTAGATATGCAGGTTCATGTTTTTCAAGGTTCAGAAACAGGCATCCTGTCCCAATCATAAACGTATACTAATATTACACTAGTACACTTATTGTCACAGCACATTTTGTCTGCAGTTAGAATAAAATAAATCAAAGCACAATACAGTTTTGTACATGAAATGATGAAATACGTGCGGCAACAGACATCAATCACGCTGCCACTTTGAAGCACGACTGCCAATTAAATTTCACAAAAAGAAGCAAAACCTTTTGCCGAAGATTTATTACTTTTTTGTTGTCCTTCCAAGAGCTTTCCAGAGCGGTCTCAACACCATCTGCATTTTATTTACATTTTTTTCTTTTTTTCTTTTTTTTTTTTCAGCTGTGAGCAGCTGTATATTATGCAGCGGGACAATACTGTTCATCAGGAAAGACTGACACGCACCCCTCATGCTCGCAGCTCAGACACAACTGTGCCTTCAGAGCCTGAGTCCTCTCAGAAAGAATATTATAGCGCAACATGAAAAAAAGTTAATGTCCTTCTCCTATTTGGGAGGAAATCATGCACTAAGTTTATACAGTTCCCATAAACAAGTCTAAAATTGAAAATAAAATCAGTTACTTAGCTGTTGCCTAGCCCATTTTTAGCCTATATTTGTTTAGATTTGTTGGCAAATGAAAGGTATGCTGACTATAAGCAGTTCAGGTTTGTATCGTACCAACACAACCATCAGTGAGTATATTTGAACATTCATTTATGGATGTTTATTCACAATGGTTATGACTCAGTGAGTGCTGAAGGTTTTTAAATATCTTAATTGCCTCGGTGTCACAGCCTCTGCTGCAGCTCAAAGTGTTCCACAAATCTTGCACAAAAACTTCTAATATGAAAATACTAAATAATCAAAACCTGCCTTAGTATCTACGTAGTGTGGAGTTGGGTCACAGCTCAGGAGTTATACTAAAAAAGCTGGTTTAAAGATGCTTAAATTGTATTTGCCTGTGAGACGAGTCTTTGCCACAAAACAAATAAGCTAAAAAACAAGAAGAGCAGCTCAGCGTGTACTAATTTGCTCTGAAAAAAAAAAAGAATGTAAATAAGATGAGGTGTCTGGAGAATGGCTCATCAGGAACATTTTCTTAGTCTACATCAGTGCTTCTGCAGATGAAATCAATCATGTTTGAAAATTTCCATATGCCAGAATGGCTCTTTGACCTACTCAGACTTAACAAGCTTTAATAGCAAAGTGATTGCAAATTTGCTCTGAAATAAGGTTTCTGTCTCAGATCTCGAAAACTGTTCAGAACAACTAAAACACCTAAATTCAAACAGTGCGTGCTTGGCAGAGGGATGCAACTAAGCTGCAATTTTTATTCATTTTTGATGAAGTCTAAATATTTATCTTCAATAAAAATGTGACTGATGAACAAAACCTAGACTTGTTGTCCTACAACTTTTGATATAACAGTGCAGAGGTCAAAGACACTCAATCAGAATTCAGTACGGTTTATCCCCTTTTAAAAGGTCATATAGAAAGTGATGCCTTTTATGTTTATCCTTCATTTATATATTTAAATGGGGTTCACTGAAGTCACTCCACAGGAGTAAAACTTTAATGTGAATTTAATTTGCTCACCGCACACATTATAATTAAGAAAAACTGTGGCTCGTGGTAATGTTCGTGATTAACAGTTGTTTAGACAGAAAACTTGACACGAAGCTTGAGCGTTAATATTTTTGGCCATCTTGCCATTCGCTTACGATAACATTTGACTCACTAACTTCATTACGAGGATCTGATAGACATTGTTTCACAACATGGGGGCGACCACAGACAGCTTATAAGCAAACCCTCACTTTGAGTATATTATACAAAACACTACTTTGGAAATGAAAATGAAGGAGAATCTTCAAGTTATTACTTAAACTGTAAACATTCATTAGATCTTAAAGAGCAACTTCCTAATTCAACTTTGACCGACCACACCTACAAAACACACAGTTTTACAAAGCAACTGAAAATATTTTGGATGAAGTCACTCTTGTTTTCACTTCCAAACAATAGTTTAAGATAAAATGGTTTGAGGAGGTTGGAGGTTTGTCTAAATGAGCCTGTGAAGTTTAAGACTTGTGTTGCCCGTCAGTGTTAAAGTAATCCATATTCTGGATCTAAATAATTCATTCCTTGTATTTGACATTTACCTTTAAATATGCAAAGGGTATAAGTAATGAGTTTTTGTCTTTGAGGCAACTCATAGGTTAGACGATATAAAAATGACTCACATCCTGGTTGTTCATGTCCCAGTAGGGTCTCTCTCCATATGAGACCACCTCCCACATGACGATACCGTAACTCCATACGTCGCTGGCCGTCGTAAACTTCCTGTAGGCTATGGCCTCTGGGGCTGTCCATCTGATGGGGATCTTCCCTCCAGGGGACAGATAAGTCCCAGTGGCCTCCTAAGATGTAAAACAGTCACATTGGGTCAGTGAAACTGTTTAGTTTAGAAGAAGATTTATTCTTTGATTGACGTCTTTAATACATTTTCAACAATGAAATTTTCAAAGGCAGCTTTACACAGAAAAAAACAAACAGGCTGTGAATGTTAAACTGTAAAGTGGTGAACAAAAATGAATTCAGAATCAGAAGACAAACAATCAGCAGACTGTTTATGTGTATACATCTATATATCTATCGCATCTGTGGGTGTCTTACCCTCGTAGTGTAGGCAGCCTCCGGGTCGTCCTCCAGAACCCGACTCAGGCCAAAGTCGGACACCTTACACACCAGGTTGCTGTTGACCAGGATGTTTCGAGCTGCCAGGTCTCGGTGAACGTAGCTCATGTCTGACAGGTACTTCATACCCGAGGCGATGCCACGCAGCATGCCAACCAGCTGGATCACTGTGAACTGGCCATCATGTTTCTGGAACACAGAGAGACAGAAGAGTGGGTTAATGTGGACACACATGAATAGATGATTAGTCATGAATGGAAGCATTTTTTCTGTGATTTGGCACACTTTCAGTCACTGGAAGAATTCTGAAGAATGTTTTTCTCAGAACAAATAAGATAATAAGATGCATGTACCCGAAGAAAAGCATCCAGGGATCCATTTTCCATGTATTCAGTGATGATCATCAATGGCTTACCTAAACAGGTAGAAATATAATTTATTATATATTATATTAATATATTATAACACACACAAATACTACTACTACTAAGAGTTTGTAGATTCTGTAAACAACTTACATCTTGTGACGACACCCTCGAGCCTGATAATGTTCGGATGGTCGAACTGTCCCATGATGGAGGCCTCAGACAGGAAGTCCCGCCTCTGTTTGTCAGAGTATCCTGCCTTCAGACTCTTGATGGCCACGTAGATCTCTCTCTTTCCATGCAGGCGCAGCCGACCGCTGCACACCTCCCCGAACTCTCCTACACACACAGATAAATCAGCGGTGTCAGCGCCAAGTAAGCATGGGTGTGTGTGTGTGTGTGTGGGTTAGTGTATGTGGGTAATGCAAGACTCACCCATGCCAATAACCCTCTCAATGTGAATACTGCTAACATCAATCTCCTTGGCAAACTCGTGGATGGCCTGATCGGGGTCTTCGTAGGTGAACGGGTCCACGTAGATTTTGACTCCTGTCACGGAGGAGAGGCGGTGAGCGGACAGGAAACGAGGGAGGAGAAGACGCGTGAGAAATACTTGTTGTATAACAGCTGCATATGTTATGTAAATGTCTTTGGCAGTATGTGTATAAGATGTGTGCAGGTGGATTGGAGAGAAGAGAAGAAAACAGAACATCCATCTGTTTGTCGTTTTCTGTGTGTGTGTGTGTGTGTGTGTGTGTGTGTGTGTAGTACCTGGGTTAAGATGTTTCTCCTCCTCTGAGTCCTGCTTTGTTTTACTGTACTTGCTTCTCCTAATGGCACAAAAGAAATGATAGACATTTAACGCACAGACATAATAATGACATGTGTCAGAGCTTTTCATTCCTCGTGTTTTTGTTGCGATATTTTTTCACACTTAGGAGAACTAACAAAGGAACATATGTGTCACATTGTTTTTAACTTTACTTTCACTGTTTTTTTTTTCCTTCCGAGCGGCGCTGTGCATTCATTGGGGATTTTTCAGGATTTGCCGCAATAGAAAGTGATGACAATGAGAACAGAGAGAGCAACGGGCTGCAGGAAAAGACACGGAGCGAGCAGATGAAAGCGTTTACGGGAGAGAGAGGGAGGGAGGGAGGGGCGATGCCTCAGGTAGAGAAAGATAAAAGGTGTTTTCCATTAAACAAAGAAACTGTCAAAAACACCTTTGTGAGTGAGCAGCTGTGTGTGCGTGTGTGTGTTCTTGTGGGCACTTGTGCGCGCTTGCGCGAATGTGTGTGAGTGTGCACGCCGGCGGAAGCTGACACACAAGCTGTGCTGCTGAAGAGACAGTAATGACAAGTCAGGGACAAAGGGATTATCACTGTCTCCACTCTAATCCCCTTTAAAAGCTCCAGGTAACACACACACACAATATTTGGCCACACAATAGCAGGGGAGTTGTGTGTGTTGTTTGTGTGGATTGGGGTGGTTTAAACACAGTAGTTAAGGTAGAGGCAGTACATATTCTGATGTCAGTGATGTACTGATGGGAAACAAACCTATAGGTGTCCATGCCTGCCTGTATGGATGCATATATATGTTTGTATAATTGTATGTGTGGGTGTGTGTTTACCTGCGGCTAATGATGAAGACAGCTGCAGATATCAGCAGTAAAACTCCAACCCCGCTGACAGACAGCAGCAGGAATGCTGAGTTTACTCCTTCTCCAATCAGAGGGAAGGGATCTAAAAGGGAAGGACATAAAAGTCAGCAACCACAAAGTTTTAATCTGCGTCAAAACAAACTTTAATACAGCCTCTAAAACCGTTGAACACATCGGCGTCCCGATACCTGAATTGGTGGAGAATTCAAACGGGGCGCTGAACTCTCCGTATCCAGCCGCCGTGCGAGCACGCACATGAAACACGTACACAGTGAGAGGGTTGAGACCCGTGACATCGACACTCCGAGAGAAGGTCCTCATTATGCGGTAAGACCTCTCCTTCTGATCCTGATTAGACGGGACAAAAACACAGGGCTTTTTTATGTGCCTGACTGCAAATCCATCACCGCCATCAGTAAAATACAAACAGCGTGCCAGCGTATTGACATTCGAGACAGAAGCCTGAGCTGCATTAACCTGTGGGCGCCTCACCTTTTCATAGAACTTGACCTCGTATTCCAGGATGACCCCGTTGGGTCGATCTGGCTGTTGCCACGCCAATGACAGACTGTGCCTGGTGACATCGGTGGCTTGGATGGACGACACTGGAGAGGGAGCTGAGAGGGAAACAGTGAGAATAGTTTCACTTTGGAGTCACTGTATATTCTGTGATGCTGCTAATAAGATAGCATCTGTAATAGCGGTGTCTGTTTGTCAACAATCCCATTGACCCAGTGCACCTGAGAACTGACCCAAATCTCATTCCTCCCTATTCCACAGAGACACACCTCATTCTCCTCTCCCTCTCTCCTCTTACATTGCCTCATTTTCCTCCCCTTATAGTGTTTGTCCTCCTTTTGTGGCTGTTCATATGATATCGGGCCATATGGCGGTGCAGGCTGGACTTGACACATCCCAGACAGCTCTCATGCTGTGCACACACTAAGCTAAGTTATTTCCCCGGGGCACCTGGAACTAAGCAGGTGTGCCGTTTTCTAAATGCCACTGTATAAGACTAAAGAAGCAATGATGGCTGGGATGTAACAACGTGCAAAAAAACGCTAAAAAGAAAAAAAAAACAATGAATGGACTGCATGTGTGAGGAGCGCCACACACTAACTAACACCTTTGCAGCTAAAATGAAACACGCCATAAAATCCGGGTGATTTTTCAAACACTTATGTGGTCAAGAGCCGAAGGAAAATCCCACCCTTAGACACACTCGCACTGTTATGTGTCAACAACTTTGCTATGTAGTGTTGTAATTTACTACGCCGAATCTACTTCCGACCGGCTCTGTCTGTTTGTATTTAAGTCAGTGATTTACATTTTCCCAGAATGCTTTCTGACATCCTCTTGAGAACGCCCCTATAATTAATTCAGCTGTTGTTAGGTGTAGGAGGACAGAGTAATAACTATGGCAACTATGACAGTGATAGTAAGTAGTTAAAGGAAAGCAAGAAATTGCCTTGTAGCTGTGTTTTCAATGTGTTAATGCTTTTGTTAGTGACGGTGATGGATGTGTTACATAATCGATCAACATCAGTTTTCTTCTAGTAAACTCTGTTGAGTTACGCAAGAGATAAGAGACATTTGAAGGGCTTTTACAACATACAGTCTTGTTATACCTTATGTTGTTATAATGTGTTAATTCTCAGAAAGTTGGGCTATGCACTCTTCAAATCTAATTTATTACATGTTTCTTCATGAAATATTTAAAGATCCTCTGGACTGAACACACAGATCACGCGCATTTTCAGAAAATATTCTTAAAGGTCCAGTGTGTGACATTCAATGGTATCTACTAACATAAATAGAATATCATATTCATGACTATGTTTTCATTAGTGTATAATCACCTGTAAATAAGAATTATGTTTATGCTACCTTAAAATGAGCCTTTCATATCTACAGATACATTTCCTTAATCATTTTAAATGTACACATCACCAGTAGTGTTTTCAGCACTGGAGGGTTCAGGGCGGATGCTAGCTTCAGCATGTAAGTACGCAGAGCGAGCACACAGAGCTTGTTCATAGCATGCTTCCACAGTTTTGAACATGACTCGAGGGGCCTTGCTTCCCTGTGGGCTCACGTGAGCGTGAGCAGCAGTTTGCATTATGCTGACCCACTTACTGGTGACATCTATAAGCAGATTTTGTGTTGCTGCAATATTCAACAATCTGACAAACACATTAATCACGCTCTTCTCACCGGCTTGGTTGGAATCTGACAAACACATTAATCACGCTCTTCTCACCGGCTTGGTTGGTGGTGACCGTGACAGACACACTCTGGGTTGCCCCTGCACCGCTGGCCTGGGAGACCCCGTTGCGCGCGTGGACGATGAAGGTGTAGTGCGTGTGGGCTCTGAGCTCGCTCACCACCACCCTGGTGGTCTTCAGGCCTGTTTGGCCAGGAGAGAAGAGCACATCGGAGCCACAGGGCAGGCAGAGCTCAGAGCCTGAACCTGAGCCAAGTCTAAGGTAGTCTCCAGGTACTGGTCTACTCTGGAAGACACCTCTCCCTGACTGGACTTCAGATCCCACAATCCCCTGGTCTGACTGCATCCCCAGGCCGTTGTGCTGAGCCTCAGGCTGGGAGATGCTGCGATTCCTTGGGGGGGCTTTACCGCCACTCTGACTGTGGCTTCCTGTTTGACAGATAAGACACTCCAGGCTGTAGCTGGTGTCACTTCGACCTCCAAGCCGGCGAGGGGGGGCCCACTCCAAGACCACCGAGGTCTCATTCACCACAGAGATGAGCTGCTGTGGCGCTGACGGCGGCTCTGGAGAAAAAACACGGATAACCAGCTTACATTATATAGTATACAGCACATAAAGGAAGTGGAATTATACAGGATGTATAGTGGGGCTGCTGTGAGCTGTTGGCTGAAATGTAGACATCTGGCATCAGACTGAAAACCATACTGTTCAGAGATGTTTTTGATGGGCTGCATGTTTTCCTCTGTGGTATTTCTGTGTGTGTGTGAGAGAGAGACAAGGGTGTGCGTGTATGTGTGTGTTTTCATTTTTCCCAGGCCAAGGAAACCATGTGCCGTATATAGGCATAATTAAGTTTATGACACACAGACCAAGGTCTCCAAGTCTGTCACACAGGACCTACTCACTTAGAGTAGAGAGGGAGTGAGAGAGAGAGACAGAGCAAGAAAGAGAGATGGAGAGAGAGAGCATTTATTCACTTCTCAATGTCTTTAGTTATCACTTCCAGACAGGATGTAGATGGTGGCTTAGTCATAAGTAATGGGATCATGAAACAGGGGTGGCATTCAGACAAGTTTGTGTCTCCCTCTGTTTGGTAGAGATAGAGAAGTTTGGAGACAATGACCGTGTTTCTTGCCTTTATTTGCAAGCAATGCACACACATACTGTCTGTTTTTTCACTTATGTATTGTTTTACCAGTATGTGTGTGTTCTTACGTGTGCAGGACATGGATGGAGGGTCACTGTCAGCGCGGTAGTATCCGGAGTGGCAGTCGCACACAGTCGCCCCGTCTCTGAGCGAGTGGCTATGTGGAGGACACTTGGAGCATCCGGCATCTGAAGACTTGGCCTTGTAAAAACCAGCCGAGCAGGCTGAGGAGACAGGACAGAGACGGAGATTTAAAACTCTGCTTTAACAACAATAACATGTACACGTGTCACACTGACACAAGCTATATGCAAGATACTAAAAAGCAATTCTAAAATTTCATGCTCAACTATCATGTGCAACATGGACAAACATATACTGTATGTTCAATTAATTGACAGCAAATAATAAGAAGAAACCATTTAGGTAATTGGTTTATTGTTTGAATGACAGTATCATAGAGTATTTTCAGATTTTCTTTGTTCAATTTAAATGATTGACGATGCTGCAGCTGCTACAGGTACAGACAATAATCATGATTATTAAAAAATTAAATAAATAATTTGCTGCAGCCCTAATGTGCGCAATCACACATGTTGCAGAATGATAAAACTGGTTTCAAGATATTGGCTTATCAGATATTTTATGGCAACACAAACAATGTTGTTAGTCAGTTTATGGGAGTTAAAGTCCGCTCCGATGTGGGAGGCAAGCATTGAAGTCAGCACTGACCTCAGGCCAGCTGACCCCCTGACCCTTGATACAGTCTTTGTTGTCTTCCGTATTGACAGCCCAGACAACAAGTTAATGAACACGTGGACTGCATTTCAATCTGAAGATAAACAACTGTGAGGAAAAATCTAGAGCGAGAAATAGATATAGCGTGAAGGGGAGGGGCACTATGACTTCTTTTATCTTTGATTTTGATGAGCAGAGAAAAGAAACACCTAAAAGAACACTTAGTGATGAGCTCCCACTCGCACACACAGAAACCAGAAACACTCGAGCTGAACACATCAAAACTACCACAGTGCAGGCAGCCCACACAAATATAATTGACATTTAAATATATGAAAGAGGAGAAACAGAGAAAGGGAGAGGGTGAGGGAGAGACAGAGGAGGAGTGGAGGGAGAGAAATCGTCTCTCTGTATACCAAGGAATTCATGCATTGACAGAGCAACAATACAATAAATGAGTGCATAATTATACTGCTTGACATCCACTGGTGAAGCAAAAGAGATGGCAAAGCGTGGCTGCTTGGAGCCATTTTTCTCTCTCTTTAATTTCAGGAGGAAATCCTTCATTTGTTTCTAGTGCAATCATATTTTCAACACCTTCTTTTTCATCATCACACCCTATTCATTCTCCTTCCTCAATCCCACCATCTTTCCCGGTTCTATCCTTTTTTTTTTCTCCAACTCTTTCACATTTCCAAGGGAGATGAAGACATCCCAGTGGGAGTGGATAGGAATGTGGGAATGATGTGTGTGTGTGTGTGTGTGTGTTTGAGTGTGTCAGGGTGCTTTATGACACTCTCATCAGTAGATGAGAGAGAGGAAGTCTCCTCTGTAATCTACTCACACCGACCATCCTGCCCCATCTGCATGAGCCTCCATAGATTTGCTCTTTCACACAGTCATTTGCCCTCCCTTTCACATTTTTCACAACCTCCCTCATTCGCTCCCTGCGAACTTCCTCCTCGACCTCTACTTATCTGCCTTTGTGTCACTGATAACTCTCTCACTCTTGCTGTATCACTCTATATCCCTCTTTTCTCCGAGTGTCAAACTGCCAGAGAGCTTTGAAGCCGACTAGTGGCATTTATGGCTCCATATCGATACCAATTCAAATTAAACGGCACACAAACACAGCAGAGAGCATTGGAAACCAGTAAATCCATAAACACATATACAGCTGATAAGGTCGGCTTTCATCTGATGAATGAGTGATCATAATACGTCAGCTGATTATTACGAAATGCAAGATAAAATACAGTATTATCGTTCTTCTGCTTGTTGGGCACATTCTCTTGTTTTAATCATCAACGTGGCTCTGTAAGCCATGGATGGGAAAGAGAGGGAATTAAACGGAGGACGATAGAGAGAAGTATTTGACCTGCTAACGACTTAAGGGACTGAACAAGGCTCTGCCAGGGGGTAGCACAGTCCCTTTGTCCCACCCAATCCTCTATCCTTAAGAATCCAACATAGAGAACAGAATGAAGGAGGAAAGAAAGGAGCAAGTATTTGAAGCTATAAACTTCCTTCAGCGCCCTCTCATGTCTCTATTCTCTCTGTTGTTTGTAGCCTTTTGTGTGTTTTTAACGCCGCTTTCGTCAAGGGGGGGGGGGCTCTGCTGACCTGGAATAAGAGCTCATGAGGGTGTCATTAACCCGACATTAACCCTACGCTACAGAGGCCCGTGCGGAGCCTGAGATCGGCCAGTAAACTGTGAGGAGATAGAAACATACACATGATGATGAGACAAGGTAAAAGCTCGTTCAAATGTGTCTGCGCGTGAGCATTTTCACAGCAAAGAGAGTAGCCTGTAATCAGCTGTTTGTCTGTCTTGAGACAAGGCCAGAAAGTGACAGAGAGTGGATGAGGATGAGGACAGTTGAGGACTGGAAGAGACGGCGAGAGAAAAAAGCCAGAGGAGGAGCGAGAGATAAAAGTGGTAAAGAGCAGAAAAAAAGAGAGCGAACGAAGGGGAGGGAGAAGAAGCGGAGGGGAAGGTGCCCTTTGATTACTATCAGCATTGTCGGCATTTGCATATGCATTCTTCTGCTACCTAAAATGCAAATGCAGCTCACTGCGAATCCAACTAAGAGCCTTGTCGGCACACTGTATGTGTGTGTGTGTGTGTGTGTGTGTGTTTCTGTGTGTTTGTGTATTCTCCTTGACCCCGTGTTATCTGTCATCATCCCTTGTTCCTTCCCAGCAGAGGGGTGTGGATGGAGGAAGTACCCCCGACCGTTCCAGTCTGACACCTGTCTCTGTGATGGATGGAGGGAGGGAGGCACGGATTGACGGATGGATAGACGGATTGATAGACTGTCACACGAGGAGGCGGGACACTATTAATCACAGGGGTCATGCACTGTTAATTAAAACCCACAGAAATGCTGGAGATAAGACGTGATGCTTATCTTCCTTCTACTGTATGTCTTCATTGAGAGGACAGCTGGACTCGTATTCCTAGAGAGCTTGGTATCAAACTCATCTCGTATCTTACATGGGCACGAGTGTCTCATGTCAGTTTGCATTTGAAGCCTTTAGGAATGTGCCCAATGGAAGCTGCAGCTTTAAGTTTGTCTAAATTGAAATGCTCACACAGTATTGGTGGTTTGAAGAGAAATGTGTGTGGATTTGTGTGTGTGTGTGAGCTTGCCCGAACATTAGCATGTGAAAGGGGCACTACAACAATAACCCTCCTCCCCATCACACTAAGATCACCCCCTGCCACCAGCAGCAGCAACCCCCACCCCTGACCGTGGATCAGGGAGAAGAGCTGGGGAAGAGAAAGGAGGGATAATGAGAGCAAGACAGAAAGACAGAAGAGGGAGAGCGGAGCTTGTTCCGATGCCAGAGAGCTACAGACGGACTGGTGGGGCTGGCAAACCTCTTCTACATTAAGAACAACCTGGGAGAAGGAGACAATAGCACACACACACACACACACACACACTTGGAAAAACACACTTTGATTGTGATGGCGGAATGCAAACCATTCCCCCCACCTGAGTTTGGCTTGCTTCAAACAATCACTTGTGCCATTCTTTTGCCTGCTTTGTCACCTGACATACGTGCACACACACACACACACACACACACACACACACACACACACACACACACACACTCCTCCTCCCTTTCTGTTTGCACCACGACACTCTTCTCTCGGCATTCCCGGGCAGTCCTCCAAACTGTGTATATGGGAGGGAGGGCTTTGTCAGGCAGAAAATCAGGGATACAGTATACACACATGCACACACACGCACACACCAAATCAGCAGTCCAACATGTCCAGAGTCCAGAAATGCGATGAAATAATTAGAGGGACTGAATACAGCGATTATGCACTCTTTCCACCATCCGCTCACTCTTTCTTTCTCTCATCTCTCTTTTAGCGTTTTCATCGCTCTCGTCCAAAATGCTTTTTGCTGTTGACGAGACACTGCAGGTGCGTTGGAAAAGAAGCACAAGCATGAAATCTATGTGGACGCAGGGGAACACAGAAACATTCCAACCCTCCCAGGCAGGGAGCAGAATTGAGCAGAATCAGACGACAGAGAACACGGAGGCCAGAGGAGAAGACGGCAAAACAAAAAGTAGACGGCTCCTCTTTCATTCCCTCTGTCCGTTCACATTTCAAATTCTCTCTGTTGTTTCTCCTCTTTCTGCCTCTTGTCTCTCCCTCCTCGTTTCCGCTCCTCCCAGACGGATCGCAGCTGTCAAACTTTTGACGTCTTCATCCACCTCGGTCATGACCCTGCACTCTGCAGTTAAACTCTCTGTGTATGTGTGTGCGCGGCTGTCAGTCAGAGTTTTTGACGTCTTCATCAGGATCAGTCATGACCTCGGTCTTAACCACGGGTTCAGAAAAGAAGGGGAGTTCCCACTCTCTTGTGTTCCTCTTTGCACCCGATGACGAACCCCCAGCGGGGGGAGGGGCAGCTCTGTATTGATGCCTTCTGCTGTCAGTGGCCTTCTTTCATTCCCCCCTCTCACGCCATTCAACATCTAATCCCTTCTTCCTCTCCAGAGCTTCTCCTCTCATCCTCTCCATCCTCATTACTCTGTGTCAAGACTGAAAATGAACTTTTCACATTTCACCGCTTTGGCTAAGTCCACTCTTGTTTAAGTTCAACTCAATGAGAGTTTTTGGGAAGACTAAATTGCTTTTAGCACAAAGTTTTGGGGGAACAGCTCACCTACGAACACCTCAGAAACTCACTGATAAACATGTTAGATTTAGTTGATAACAAGTTGCTGTTATACGGGTGATGATGGACTACTTTTTTGCCCAGGCGCTGTGGCTTTCCTAATCTTTGGTGCATAAAGTGAGAATAAAAATTACTGTATTTTTTAGGACAAACCCTCCTGTAATTACAGGTGTCTCAGCCAAGCAAAATCATCTGCCTATCTGTCTTTGCCTGTGTCTGTTATTCTGACTGACTGACAGCACGCGAGTCTAAAAGATCCAGTGACAGGAGGAGAGACAGGTCATCTAAATCTCCTCTCCAATCTGTCTCCCCTCCCTCCTTCTCTCTCGTTCTCTCTGCGGATTTCAAACTTAAAATGGGAGATGGGTTAAGGTGTCTGTCCAATACTGCAGGGTCAGAGTGTTCACTGAGCAGCATTCAGTATTCATCCAGACTTTGATGGATTTCCACAGAGGCAGCTGAGCCCGGCCAACAACGAAGGCAGGCAGTGAGAGCGGGGTGTTGGAGAAGAGAGGAGCAGATAGATAGATGGCACTTCACATCTGCTGGAGGTTCAGCAGAGTCAAGGGTCTCTCCTAAATCTAGTTGAGGAGGAACATCTTTCAGGCCTCAGGGACCACCCCGGAAACCTCCTCCTCTTTTCAGGACGAACAAACGGCCCGAACGGGGTGAAGGTTTCAGGGAACATTTGTCACATAGAGATTTTTGGCTACTGCTTTTCTTTTTGCAAAGAGAAAAAAAGCTCTGCTGCATCCCTCTCTTTATGTCCATCTCTCCCTCTTTCTCTCTCTCTCAGCGTCTCTTCTCTTCTCTTTGAATTATGAGTCTGTTTGTTATACAATTAGCCTGCTGGGATAGGCTTCATAAATAAAACTGAGGGAGCAGATCAGTGAGTCGCTTTCTCTCTTTTCCATTGGTCTCCGTCCATCTGTGTGTGTGTGTGTGTGTGTGTGTGTGTGTGTGTGTGTGTGTGTGTGTGCATGAACAAACATGTTGTGTGTCTGTTGCATATGTGACTGAATAGGGGGAGTGAGGCTATGCTGTAAAAGTGTCTCCACCAAGTCTGTTGTCCCCCGTTCACCCCACTTTCTCACACGAACGCGCACATTTAGAAGTCTTCACTATCACAACAGTCACTTCCAAACATTACACGTCATCCACGCCACATGTATGTTGGGCAGAGAGGTGTGAACAGCTTGCATATTTGTTACCGTAAAGTTCAGACCAGATTTGTAAGTGATAGAAAGACATCTTTGTCCAGATGGCTGTTGTTATGTCAGCACACCTCACACTGAGACCTATAAGCTTCTACTGGTGCTCAGTGAAGCACTTAAGAACTGTTTACATGTTGGATTTATTAAAAGATATCACATGAACTGAAGTTTAATGACTTGATGGTATATTTAAACTCTGTAATATAATCTGATTAGTGTATAGTCTATCTCCTGCAACCAGCACAGATGAATATTTTAAAGCCATAGTTAGACATCTTGGGAAATATGCTCATTTGCTTTCTTGCGAGAGAGTTAGATGAGAAGATCGATACCATTCTCACGACTGTCAGAAATAAGATTGCAGTCGAAAGACAGTTAGTGTAGCTTGGCACAAAGACTGGAAACAGGGGGGGAGACAATTAGCCTGGCTCTGTCCAAAGGTAACAAAACCCACGACAGGCACCTTAATTACCACATTGCTTCTTTTTGTTGGATCCATACTAACACACAGTGTAAAAACGACACATGGTTTTGCGGAGGTGTGTCGAACTCATTCCTGACCGGGCGCAGTAACTCTCTAGTGTCTTGTCATCACAGCGAGGTTGCCAAGCAACCCTAGGAGCACCTATAAGGTATACCCTGTTAATTAAGGGGCTTTTTGAGGTGCCAGTAGGTGGATTCTGCTACCTTTGGACAGAGCCAGGCTAGCCATTTCCCTGTTTTCAGTCTTGTGTGCAAAGCTAAGCTAACTAGCTCTCTTGGCTCCTTGGCTGCAACCAAAATGCTGATGCCCAAACATCAGTCATTTTGATACACAGAAAACCTAATATGCAGCTTATTTTAGTCATTAAAAGAGTTAATCTTAACTGCAGCTCTAATGGATTTCAATTTGTAACATAGTTCTGTCGCTCCAAACCACATTTGCACAAAAAACATTTCTGATAAAACTGTGTGAAAAGTGGTAAAAACGTCCACGTGCACGTTAATTAATTTCTTTTGATGTTGCGGAAAATGCTAATGTGTGTATCCCCTTTACAATGACAACAGTTCTAAACATTATACAATAATCAAACAGGTGTTAATTACTACACAAACCAAACCTCAGTCACTGTTTTCCCTCATTAGATTGTAGACTGGAGCGCTAATGACTGTTACTCATAGAGACATGGGACTGAAGTGGCAACACAATGGGGGCCGAGAGCTTATAGCCTGAGTCCAATACGGATGAGTCAGACCATCACAAAAACAAACAACAACTCATTACAAAACAGTAGCTCTGCTGCACCCAGCATCGCTTACCTTTACATGCGCCACTCTTCTCTTGATATCCTGGGTTACAGAGACATCCACCAATAGGAACCAACCATTCTCCATCAGCACCACAGTACATTTTAGGCTCCTCTCTCTCTTCCGATTGGTTGACACAAGACCCCCTGACCTCCACTAAGGAAGACGTATCAGCCCCGGTGACAGTGTCAGGAAAAGTTGCCAGGTTGCGGATGGTAAGGGGGCAGGTTTTGTAGAAAACTCTGACAGACACCAAAGCGATGCAGGCGCCAACATCCTGAAAGGCCAGGTAGAAACCCTTCCGGGTCGCGACCTTTACGTCTCGCACCTCAGTGTTCAGTTTCATGATGCGGTCACCAACGTCCACCTGGATGAAAGGACAATGCAGTTACTTTAATGAAATGTGCAGTAAAGTGTGTCAGCCCTTATTAATTCAATTTGCTTGTTCAAACTAAAGTGGAAGTTGTTACTGAACCATGGCTGATCTTCACTTTTTCAGCATTTGGCTCTTATCCAGATTGACTTCTATTGATTGCAAAGGTAAAATAAGCTGTAATGCCTACAATGCTAAAATCACAAGTAATTTTAGAAGAGACTAAGCAAAAGTACCCTGGCAACATTCCTGGGATGGCAGAATGGACATCCAAGATAAAAGTGCTTGTAAAACAAATAAAAAAATCACAGCTAAGTGCCGCAGGGGGATTATTTTCAAGATAAGAACAAATTAAAGTGAGCGGAGGAGGAAGGATGAAGAACTCAAAGCCTGACTCAGTTGTTTAGTGTTACCTGGGTGAAGCTCTCGTCTGCTGCCACGGTGTCCACCTTAATGAAGCTGCTCTCTTTGATGTAGCTCTCCCTGTCTTCGTTTGATTCGTGGTAGTACAGATTGAATGTCTCCTACGAGACAAAAGAGACGGGAAAAAAAGTCAGACTGAGGCGTCTATTTATCATCATCAGCACTCATCTTTTCTCTTAATATGATAATGAGTCAAAGGGGAGGGGGGGTTGTGCTTGAATAACCAGCAGCTGTAATATATAATAAAACTCCATTAGCAGCAGTCTGTCCATTAACTAATTAGCATAAACGTTGACACGTTAAAGAAGTCGTGCTTTTATCGGATATCCTTGTTGTTCTGCACCCAAACCCATACAATGACCATTATCAAAACAGAGAAGTATGTTTTCTTATACCTTGCAGGTGCCGGTGACCCCCGGCAGGCTATTACAGTCTCTCAGGGTGAACTTGACTTCAACGTAGACTCGCTGAGCGCCAGAACGAGGGATCCAGTCTGTCCTCAACCAGTTGTTTTGATTGGGTTCTAAGACATTGCACACCTGGTATGTTCTGATGGGGATGTTCTTCTCATCCATGATACTCACCTCTTCCCACTGCAAACGAACAGACATGCAATTGTATTAGTAAACTTGAGAGAGTGAATCATGAATATCTTCAGGTATCCTCTGGTTTTCATTCATGCCAACAGTATAAAAATACATTTGTAGACACTTAAAAAGTCTTAGATATCCCATCAAGGTGATCATTGAACATTCCCTTAAAAAAGTTATGAAATTGTCATACAGTATAGCAGTTATGATAAAGTCAAAACTTTTTTTAATTCAATAAACTTTTGATGTTTAATATGTATATAATTAGCTGCTGAGCAACAATGCTTTTGAGGGATGTTGAGGATCGTGTGAATGTGAGTTTAAGACTTAGGAAGTTGAATGCAAGCAAGGGTTTTCAAAACAGCTGAAATTGATGACATAACTCTGACAAAAAATAAATGCAGCTAAATGTTTACATGATGATAACAGCAAGATTAAAGTCTCCAAAAGCAGACTATATTATATAGTACTGGCATGAACTGAAACCAACTGTAAAATGCAAAACTAAACTCTAAACTTTAGCTCTAGTAGATTCCAGCTTTGACAGAAGTAATGACCACAAGAACACGCTCACCGTGGGGAACTGATCTTGTTTTTCTATCCACTTGAGGAAATATTTGTCCTCATAAATAAAGAAAAAAACAAGATCAAAAACATTTTAGATGCCAGGGGCGTCTCTCCATTAATTCACCACTGTCGTTTGAAAGCTCACCGGCTAACACTCGTTCTTGCATCAATATTCTGCGGTGGACAGTGGTTTAGATTTGTTGTTACTCCAAGGTTTTTACAGGCACATTTCCATACAAGTGAAGTAGCCTCAACCTTCACTGCACCATCCATCTCAATAGAGCAGACTATTTGCCTTGTACTGTGACCCTTCAAATGACCGCTGAGCCTCCCAACTCCAAATTGGCTTTTTATTGCCACTGAATAATAATCTGCTCTAGTGAGAGCTGTATACACACTAAATGCGCCGTGTCGAAGGAGAGAAAAAGAGAGGGAGAGTCACGGTGTCAGAATGTGTGTGTGTGTGTTGGAGGGGTCTATGTGTGTCTAATTGAGCCTGATCGATATGTCATCAGAGTCGATCTTATTGGTTGAAGCTGGCTTATTACAGATATATTGATAAATAAATATTGGCGTATATATTGTCAGATCTGGAAAAAGAAACTGCAGTGCAATAAATGTTTCAATGGCTCCATTTTTATGTAAATTTTACCCCTTTTTTTCCCCTAATTCAAGTTTTTATATGATTTTTCAATACGATTCTTTTTTAATATTCTTTTTTTTAAATGTTCTGTCTTACTGTCAATTTGACAATAATCTTTAACATTTAAACATTAGATGACAGATCTTTTATTATTCTCAAACATCAACATCGGTATCGGCCTAAAAAATTTCAGCATCGGTCAAACTCCTCAGTCTGTAACTGTGCACTCCTCTATGTACAGTATGTGAACATAAGAGAGGGTGCGCATGAGCGAGGGCATGAGCACATGGTCACATCTTTGTGTGTGTTTGTGTGTTGTTGTTGTATGTTATATACGTGTGTGTGTGTCTTTGCAGGGTATGTGTGTATCGAGGGAGAGGACTGTAAAAGAAAAAAAGCTGTCATGGGGTATGATGCCTCCTTGTCTAGT
The DNA here is from genome assembly GCF_000972845.2 of Larimichthys crocea. Taxonomy (NCBI): domain Eukaryota; kingdom Metazoa; phylum Chordata; class Actinopteri; family Sciaenidae; genus Larimichthys; species Larimichthys crocea. The sequence goes on from NC_040022.1 coordinate 16,431,954, forward strand.
CTCTTTTGAAATCTTTGTCAGCAGACACAAATCACAGCTGTCAGAGGGAAAAAAAAAGCTTTTGCTTTTGCCCCAACCATACAGAGATGGTGTTTTGTATCTGTGTGTGCGTGTGTGTGTGTGTAGCTGATGCAGAAGGTGGGGGGTGCCTGTAATCAAAAGCTCAGTGCGTGCAGACCAGGACCCCGTCAATCAAGCAGCATGTGAGAGAATTAGAGCATGGTGACTGAAGAAATAAGAGTCAAGTTCACCAATAACTCTTAAACCAACAAAGAGGTGAGAGAAAGAGATATTGAGCAAAAAAGAGAGAGAGAGGGAGGGAGAGGAAGGGCATATAGATGGCAAACCATAATGTTCCAACAACAAAAAGTACAAAAAGATTAGATGATATTTAATAGACATTTCCAGGATTCATTCTGGCAACTGCATGGTAGTAAAAATCCCTTAAAAATGACACCCACCACCAAGCTGGTTTATGCCTTCTCGTGTGCCAAACACGACGCCAGCAATCTCATATTAGCACTTAGACTTGGTGAACAACAGCACATTTCAAAATCTGTGGGACGATTCTTTACAGTTTCCAGGCCCGAGACAAGTGTGTGCAAGTGTGTGTGAGTTAGAGATGAAGTGTGTTTACCAGAGAGAGAGAGAGAGAACAGGTTGTAAACAGTGTATCTGTAAAAAATAAATAAATAATGAATAAAAAAAATTAGAGCTCCCACTCACCCCTCCCTCTGAAGGACTGGCTGCCCATTTCAGCTCTCCTGGCACTGTCCTGGTATCCAGCAGGGTCACTAAAATGCACACACACACACACATGCAGGTGGTTTTAGGGCAAAAAGCCTACAGTGCTTCAATAAAATAAATAAATGAAATATCCGGGAGTGAGAAATTTCTTCGATTTTTGCACTTGGAAGAGTATCCACACCACAAGATCACCTCTAAATAATTGACTACTGAGCTCATGGCAAATATGGAATTAGCAGGATAGTTACCTCACCTGATTCACTCTAGTATATAACTACTTTTAGTAGTGACAATTATTGTTATTTCCATTACAACCTATCAGATAGAGTGTTTCTATAATGTCAAATTCTAGCACTGATTTACAGGCGTCAAACCTTATGTATGCATTAAAAAAACAATCATAAAGTATGAAGGTTTAGCAGTTTATGAGTGAAAGCTCTTTCACAGTAAACTGTACACTACAGTGTGCGCTACAGTGGCCATATCATGTGGAAATATCCAAGAAACAAAAGATTTTCGTCACAGCACTGGAAAGAGAGAACATGCAGCTGAACTCCTCAGAGAGAGAGAGAGCAGGAAAAATTACAAGTGTGCAATTTCTCCAATAATCCAACTTTTTTTTTTTTTTGTTCAAGTTTCATATATATATTTTTTTTATATTCGCCCTGCTCTTTACCACTGGGACGCGCACGGAGCGGAGCGCACGCAGCGCTGTCTCCCAGCGTGCAGGAGCGGATCACACGGAATGTGTCGCGCAGCTCGGACCGATTCCCTCCGTACGTACTCACCTTCGTTGGGTGGATAAATCCTCGTCCTCGAACTTGAAACTAGTGTAATTATCCAGATGAACGTGGAGAATATTCGCCGTAAATTTGCAGCCATGTGTGCCCCGTGAAAGAGTGCGTGTTCCCCGTTGGCTCTGCGCGCTGGCTGAAGCGGCTCCATCCCGGTGGGAAAAGTGTGTGTGAATGAACCCAAGTGTGAAAGCGAGTTGGATGCAGCAGCGGATACTGGGGCGGTCTCTTACACTCAGATGCTTCCCTTAATGGTAATTCAAATGACATGAGCCAAATGACATACAGTACTGTGGTCCATATGAGCCTCAATGTCTCAACTGTCTATTTATCTAAAAAAACACATACAAAAAAACAGACGAGAACTGATCAGACTGTAATTTTGGAAATCTGAATTTGTAGACTTCTTTTTAGGCTCTAAGGATTAAAACAGGGGACAATGAGGTAGTAGGTAAAGTAATAGAACATTTCCCTGATTATTAACCGACTGTAATAGCTTAAAATAAATAAAATAATGCTGACATTTCCCTTTAATCACTTACTGATCTATCAGAACAATATAGTCTCCACTGTGAGACCACTAATCTAAAGATAAATAAAGTTAACAAATGCACAACTCCTTTGGAGAGTCGCTGTCACACGTCAGAAGTGACATTTAGGAGTGATAACCCTGAAGGGAGCCGGCAGACATGTAGTCATTAAACGTTACATCATCACGTTTTGCTGTTTAACAAGAAGAAGAAGAAAAAAAAACACAGCCTGTCACATGAATACCAAAACATGAATGTGTCACAATTTCCTGACGAAGGGCTGAACTGCCTGAATTTGTTTGCTTTCATGGCAACTGAGGTTGTTGAAGTCTCTTTGTCCTACACAAGAGTGTGACTACAGCGCCACCTGTTGATGGCTACTGAGAAAAGGAGGAGAAACCCAATGACTGCTTGGGGGATTTCTTTTGTGGGTTGTTGGTTGTTTTAAAGATAAGATGAGGGTGATCATTCTTCCCCTGTTAGCTACTGTTTTATCGTTTTCATTGATAAGTATGGACGTAATACAGAAATAGGAGCAGATTCAGTCTTGAATGAGGTGGTTATAAAGAAAAAGGAGCAGGTCTTTGGCCTCGTGTAGAAGCGTGATGGAGCGAACAAAGAGCAGGCTCATGACCCGTCCTCCTACACTCTCCCTTCTCTGAAAGACTCTGGTGAACAATCACTCTTGATGGAGGCACAGCTTGAAGAAGTAAACAGAGGAAGTAAATACTTTCATTTACATTGATCCACTGGAGTTTTACCCGATCTGTTGTACATTTTAAGCACAAAAGATGAAACAGAGACAAGCTCCATGCAAGGTCTCATAACCTCGGTGGAAATCGACCAACAAAGAGACTCGGATAGCAAGTGTTCCATTGATTTCAAGTCTTTAAACAGAGAACTGTATGTGTTAGCCTGCATTTGCATGTATGTGCTTGTGTGTGTCTACATCTTGGGCCGGTCTCCATCTCGCTTTGTGTCTTCGCAGTTGCTACGCCGAAACCATCTCGATCCCCTGTAAGGCATCATAATGGACCCAGGAAGAGCATCTGGCGCTTTGAGACGCCAAAAACGATCTCCCCGCTCCGACCTGCCACTCTTCCCCCATCCACCATAATACGGTTTTCACGTTTCATTCTCCCCAAGCGCCACGACAGACTGCGCAATCACAAAGACCCAATTAGCCGAGAGGGGATCACGATTTCGCCCGGGGAGCGACGGTCCAATCGCATTGGCCAACGTACGGCGAGGGCCTATGGGGCAGCGGCGCAGGTGGGTGGGACATGCCTTTGGGGCGGAGGTGACACAGTGACATGGATGAAGAACGTTCCGTTGTTTCTGGTCATTTGTGTCACCGAAGTTTTGATTGATGACCGTCGGGATGTTTTTCCCACTCTCCCCTGAGATTCCCAGCTCTCTGGAGGGGGTTTCCACAACAGGCCCCCAGCTTCAAACCCCTACTTTAAGTTTGCCCCTTACCCTAGGCCACACAAACACACACCTACATACACACACACAAACACACACTTACTTTGTGTTCTGTTTGGGGCCCCAGATGGCTGCTACCCACACATCTGTATTGTAAAACACTAAATATAGGCCGTGTCTGTTGTTGTTGTTGTTGTTTGCACACGTAAACTTGCCATACACGTATGTATTTCCATGTGTCTAATAATGATAGAAACAATAGAAGGGACGGCAAGAAATAAAGCAAAGTACATACAAAGTAGCCAAATGTAAATGTGTGCATGTGTGCAAGAGTGTAAAGAGAAAAGCCCGGGGGACGGTAGGTGTGTGGGCGGCTGAGAGAGATGAACAAAAGAAGCAGAGAAGAGAGATGAGGAGCAGCGCACTGCCAGTGAGGATTTGATTGGGTGGGTGGGTGGCGGTGGTAAGAGAGAGAGAAAGAGAAAAGGGGGGCTGGTGTTGGGTGTTGAAAAAGGATCTTCCCTCAAAGCATTGCTAAGATATTCCTGGAGCGAGGTTTCATTTGGCTTGCAGTCCTACACAGGGTGCTTACATCGTACTGGGAGCGAAAACCATTTAGTATTCAAACAACTAGACTGGTATTCTCTGGTTATATGACAGATAATAGTCAGGTTTTCTAAATCTGTGGGGTGTGAGTGTGTGTGGTGTGAACTCCTCGGGTCGACAAAGCGTCATTAGCATGTCAGAGGCGTTTCGTTAGTACCCAGTTCTCTCCATAACAGCTGCTAGTCTGGCAAATTACTCAATTCATGTGTGTGGATGTGTGTCCGTGTTTATGCGCGTGCGTTCAGTATAAACAAAGCAAGAAGCGAACAGAAGGTTTCATCAAAACCATCAAAACACCAAAAGTCTGTGTGTGTGTGTGTGTGTGCCATGCATCGTGCACTCACTTTGATGATTGAGGAAAATCTCCATCAGCATCTTGCTGTCGGAGCGTATATGTGTGTGTTTGTGTGGCGTGTTTGTGTGCGATTGCATAAACACGGTGTCAGAGTGATGAGATGTTCTCTCCATCCATCTGTTCTGCTGGCATTTACATCTTCAGAGGGCGACAATAGAGGAGAGATAGAAAGCGAGAGTACAAGAAGGAGAGAGATAAACAGTTGAGTGAAGAGATATTACGATAACGTTGGTTTTGTCTGTCAGTCAAAAGAGCAAAAACACACTCTCAGGTCACCTGCGGAGCACAGAGGCTCCATTCCGACGTGATCTTTTAACATGTCTGAGGGTTTCTGAGTATCTGTGAGAAGAAGTGTGAAGCTGCAGTGTGTCTTCCTGTGGATGTGGTTACAATGGTGTGCAATGTGTGCCTTCCTGGACATGCACGGTGTCTGTTTGAGAAACGAGAGAAATCACATTGTTCTGATCCTCCTTATCTGCCGTCTCGGTGGAGAGCCTGGCTGTTTCCCCCCTCAGCGATGTGACCCGGCTGTGATACCACATGCCCTCGTCTCTGCAGATAACAGACCACCCTAAAAATACTCCTCTTTCTATCACTCTAACACTCTTCCCCTCTGTTCTCACCTCCTCTGGCTCACTGTATCCTCCGGAGTCTCCCTGGCCAGGAGTAAGCTCTGCCAGACTGAAATACCTCTGGGCGCTTCCTAATGTCACAGAGGTCCTATAATTCTATATTTTCCCCTCTTTTCATCTTCTACTACTCATTCTGTTGGAGGCCATGGATGTTACAGAGTCGGCTTGAACAGCAGAAGTGCAACTCAGACTGTTACATCACAAGTTTTCTTATAATTTTCCACAATAATTCCTCATCCCCCCTGCAGCTACTTCAGTCACCCACACTCTGGACACACAGGGCAGATGGGATGTAGGAGGAGACGGTGAGGACAGAATCTGCCGGGCTCACATAATTATACATCAAGTAATTTACCACAATCCTCAGTAAAATATCGAAGAGTGCATTGTTTTCCGTGCCTCACGGGTGTGACAGTCTGGAACAATGCTAATTATGATAAACTAGGACTTTTTCTTTTTTGAAGATCATGTCACAGCCAAGTGCTTTTGCATCTCTCTGCTGCCTCCCTCGCTGCCTAAACTCTTATGGGAAGTGCTTTTAAGGATACCGACAATGACCCTTTATATAGTTTTGAGGAAGTTTCTTGCTAATTTAATACGGTTTTTATTCCGAGCTCCTTTTGCCACATTTGACGTCTGGGGTTAGAGCGCTGTCGCCTTTTTGTTCTTTTTGTGTGTGTGTGTGTGTGTGCCCATGTGTGTGCATGCATCCTTGCCTTTCTTTTGGCCCAAACCCACGCAGGTGACCAGAGGGGGCCATGTGTGGGTGGACAACTCAATGGTGACCCCCTCTCTTTACCCTCACTCACCCTCCTCTCTCCTCCCATTCCCTCTTTTCTTGCGCTCGGTCCACCAGTGTGAGTCCAAAAAAGAGGGAGGAGGAGGAGGATGAGGAAGGGAGGGGGGCCCAGGAAGAGAAAAAAGTCTGTTTCACACCCACCCTCAAGCAAACACACTGGCCAAAATTTTGCAATCGGCAAAATAACAGCATAATAAGAAAATGTCTGCATGTTCGCCTTTGATCATAAAGTAGTAGCTTCTGCAAACATGAAAAACAAAGCATGAGAGGCTGCAAGGAGTTTCTTGTGAAGTAGTACTGAGACAATTAGTTGGTCAATGGATTAATCTGTAAACGGAACATAAGCCAATTAATATTTAAAATAAGACTAACTATATGAACGAACAGTATTCATGATTGTTCACAAGTGAACAATGAAATGGCCGTCTGATGTCAAAGCAGTCGCTCGTAGTGACGAACCAACAGAGAATTATCACTAACTCTGCATTTCCTCGCAGCTCCAGGGAGCGTTTTGAAGAAATGTTAATGAGGCTGGATGTGTAACAGGAAAGTGTTTGCTAACACATTAACCAATCAGAATGATAGGGCGATAATTTGTCAATGTTGTGTTTACAGCGTGTTACAACACACAAACACACAAAACAAATCAATCAATCAAATTTTGTGACCTGAAATGCATTTTTAAAGTATGAATTCTTTTCAGGCATCTATTTTGGACTGAATGTCAATAATACATTTTATTTAAGTACCTAAAAGGATAAAAACATCAAAATAATTAATAATTTAGGGCTGCGACTAATGATTATTTTTACCATGTTCATCATGTTTGGACCAAGAGTACAAGAAATATTCTGTGTTCAGTGTTAGATTATCAATAGCTTATCAAAATTATTTCTGAATTTGAAATGAATATTCAATTAACCGACTAACTGTTTCAGCTCTAAGATGATGAACTGTATGATCAAAAAACTGTAAATGAATCAAGAAGGTGAATAATCATCTGAAACAGGGCTTTAACCTCACAGGAAAGTGTGTGTCTGTGTTTGTGTGTATGTTTCACTGAGGAAGATGATAAGAGGCTGTGTTTTATGGAGGATTAGCAGGGATTAGGCTGTCAAACAGATGATTGTCCAGTTTATCACATTACCTTTCCCTTTATCAGTAGTTGCAATAGGTCATACAGACATATGCACAAACACAGAGGATGAATAAGAAGCCAGGATATAAACTGTTCCTGAATGTGTGGAAACTTCTTCACACACTGTGTTTATGACATGATTTGTCATGAAAAGTATTCGCTGTGGAGGAGAACGCTTAGGTGAGTCTCATCGCTTTTGTACTGTTAAATTTACTGCTTTTCTGTTGCTGAATGACTTTACTTATATAGCAGCTTTGGAACAATTTACAGTTTGTGATGTAAAAAAGCCTGATTTGCATTTCACATATAAAAAGCTTTTGTTGTTATGACAGATATTCAGGTTGTGTGGGACTTTCACTTCACATTCATTTATCATGTCTTGCTTGACATCCATCAGCGGCCCATACCAACACTGCCCCCCTATGGGTGTAGGTAGAAAAAACTGCTGGTGGACACCATCAAATAAATGTGGCATGAGTGTGTGATGTGGTGTGCTAAATTGAGACGTGTAGGCCGGACTGTTAAGTGGGAAGAGAGTGGAGGTTTCAAGGAGGGCAGAAGTCGGGCAAGTCATCACAGGAACATAATGAGTCATGATCTCTGAAACTGTCACGAAATGACAAAGCTTAAGACAGTCAAAAGTAATTTCAGCCTTCTGGATCAGACAAGGTGATGTCTAAGATCTAACAGACAAAGTGTAACTATATAAGTTTAATATCTGTATGAACTTGACATAAATACTCTAATCTGACTAAAATATATGCACAGAAAACGTATGACACGTACCAAAGTGTGCTTCCTTATGACACTTATTCCCATAGAAAGACATACATTATAAACGTTCTAGTGGATTCCTCAAAGATGCATTAATTTATAAGGGAGTTACTGTCAAGATGAGTCATTTCAGCTAATATCTGGAGGAGATGAAAATTCAACAATTCCTGGCATATACACGCTTATTAATCACAGCAACATTTCACGTGGTGGGAGGCTCATTCGAATGGCAACAAGGCCTTCATGCTCTGACAGCTATCACCTGTGTTTCTATAGCGCCCTTGAGCAAAAGACAGTGAATCTCCACCAGCAGCGATACTGGCCCTAATCTTTTGTTAGATTTCCTTGTGAAAGAAGGTTGAAAAAAATAGATTTGTCATTCAAGGATCTGTTGAGTATTCACTCTGAAGATGCAATCGCTCACTGTACTGTATGTAGCGTAAATGGCGTAACAGCAAACTCATGGTGACTGTACAAAATTCATGAATTCATTCATGAATGTTGCTTTCACAGTATTTTACTGTGCAGGCAGTGCGGATATTTACGATTAATCATTTACAGCTTGTACATGTATTTTTTTGAGACGTACAGTACACTATGAAATGTTTACAAGTGGAAGATGTTGTGCCTATCTAGGTCAGCTGAGCTAGATTTGGAGTTGTCAGCTTTCTGCAGACTAAATAGGTCATGCTAACGAGGAGGGGGGAATTTGACAAGCCTTTCATACTCTATCAGTTCTCACCACAAAACAATCTCAAGATTGCTGATTATGTAAAACACCCTTTAAGTTACAATGTCGATTTATGACAATGGATATTACAGTCACTTCTGTCAGCACTAGAATATATATGAAGCAAGATAAGGCGATATTTTGTCTAACAAATTCCTTTGTAAGTATAATTATGCATGCATATGCACTGAAAGCTATATATGTAGCAATATTTTGGAGAAATCAAAATGAAGCGAGGAATGCGTGACGATTAAAATCTGCTGTGCTGTATATGACGAGCTTCACAGCATGATTATTAACCCAGAAAGTATAAATATAGATGAGGGCCCAAGGAGACAATATGAACCTAATGCATCCGTTCCATAGTAATACTTTCATAGGCCCACAACAACACAACACAGAGCAGAGGCTTAATTTGTGATCAAAGCGCAATGTCTGCAAAATTCGTTGCCTTGATGCAACAGCGGACTTCCTGTCCTCAATTTAAGAGCCACAGGTTGAAAAAAAAAAAAAATCAAAGTGTATATATATGTATGCCAGGGTTATGTATTTAGTAACTTCTCTGCTGGTTCTTCACACCCGTCAACATGGCTCCCAGTGGTATTCTCATTGTGACAACCGCTCTCCTGTGCATCCTACTTGGCCTGCTCACTCCAGCTCCAGCTGCCCGTAAGTTTATCACATTTGACAGTTAATGAATTAGATTAAAATACAGTAAAAAAATATATTAGTACTCTAAAATTAACTGATTAATCATGTGTTGTGTGCCCAGAAGGTTCCCCATGGAGCAAGTCCTGTTGTACCAGATACTTTAGGAAGCCGATACGCTTCCAGCATATAAAGGGCTACAGAGAACAAACTCTCTGGGAAAACTGTCGCATCAAGGCAATCGTGTAAGACTGTCTCCTATGAAATCATGAGAAGCCCAGTCTGAACCACTGCCTACGATATTTAAATACCATTGTCATAGCATATCAAAGGGTTCGCGAAGACTAACAGAACTTTTTTGTTTGATTTATTTTAAAACCTTTAAAAGAATCACAATTTTTTTTTCTACGCAAGCTGTCAAAAATCAGTCCAGTACAGTACAAAACTGGCTATCAAAGCTCAATTCTACTTTTTGATTACTGACTGAAACCTGGAACTGAATACTTTATAACTGTTTATTTTTTGATCAAATATTTTAGACTATGTTGTGTTACTACAAAACAACACAAAACACTGACTTATTTGGTAAACTTATTTTGTTAAAAAGAAAAGAATGTTTTTGTATAAAACCTCTTATATTCCTCAAAATAAGTAATAATCATAAAAATTGTTTAGGTATTGCAACTGGAATTCGGCTATCAAATATTCACTATTATCAAAACATTATACATATACTATACAATCATACGCTGTGCCACAATATAGTATTCTATATATCTCTGTATGTGTGTCTGATAATGTGTCTCACTATTGCAGTTTACTCACGGTTTGGAAGCAAGAGATATGTGTGAATCCGGACGACAAGTGGGTGAAGAAAATTCTGAAATTACTCAGGTATGAGACTCCTACTCACTTTTAAATACCAATCAATTTCTGTTTAGACATGGATCCTAAAATCACGAGAAGCTCTGTGTGTTGACAAGGTTTTATTTTGGGGGCACTGTGGGTAAAAACTCCTCTCTTCTTTATAGTTCAAAACTGTCCAAGATGTCCAAGGACGGCTCTGCGGCGGGTGAAACTCACACGAAGAAAGGTGTGACGCATGCATTTAATGATGGAAGTGGATCTTTCAGTACCACAGAGACCTACCCAAACATCACTGAGAGTTTTGATTAGCAAAAACCAGGTTGTTGCCTCAGAGTAAAATGATCTGTGTTACAGGAATGACAATTTAAGGGAAGTGTTTCGGAGAAACTAAACTTACTGCAATCCTGTCACGGTGGCGATATTATCTCTGAAAAAGCAAAGAAATGCTAATTACTTTTATTTGGTTAAACATATGCAGCTTCAGCTCTAATACTCCATTTAATCACGACTTAAGGGGAACCTGAAAAGAACAGCTTTTAGATCATTGATCAGATTATGCGCTTAGCCGCTTAGTGAATGTTTAAGTGAACATCTCTGTTTTTAAATCATGCTGTGACTATACTGTCTTATATCCTGCAATTAATCTCTTGTTTAACCAAGTTGATGTGCTAAAAAATGAAAATAGCAATTCTTATAAACCAATAAACTTACTTCATAATACCCCAACATTGTTGTCCACATTTATTTAATCAAACTATGACACTGTCTCTCTAAAGTGAGTCATGTTTAATGTAGCTATGGCAAACTTGGTGTTAAAATTCAAGGGCAGTAAGTGGTTTAAACCAACCCTATAATGCATCATGCATTAAAAGGTATACTTCCCAAACAATAGATGAGAGAAGTCCCACAACCTGTGTAAACTAGAGACTGCTGCTGTGCATGGTGTATGTTCAAGTAGTGTGACACGTGTGCCTGGTGTATTGAGAAAAGGATGCTCCCAGCACATCTGCTGGAAGGTGTCTGAAAACGTTTCGATGAGCTGTCCTGCCCACCCCAGGCTCATGCAAATGCATGACATGACTGGCAGGGAGGCAGTCTCTTGTGCTATTTCAGATCAACAACCCAAGGGGTTGGTGCTCCAGTCAGACAAGGTGACTCCCTCAATGACACGCTCTTCTCAACCTCAACTGTCCTGAAGTTATTTCACGTTGCCACTAGATGGCAGAGTCGATCTGTACAATACTGTGCCTCTGTCAGCTTCACCATGATGTCTGGATGGTAATTTGATTAACGTCGCTACTTTTAATTTCCAATATCAAGAAATAACAAAGACACATGTGGATAGAGGGCAAGAATATTTATTTTTCTTTCTGAACAACAGACATTATGGATGCTTTTTGTAAGCTGTTAAGCCTTATGTTAAATGAACACACAGACAGGGAAACACATAAATATAAAAGACAATAAATATTAAATATTACATTAGAAAGCATTTAAAGCATTTTAAATATTTTAAATTAATATCAGATAACTGGCTGTAGATATTCGCGCTGGTCAGGAATGCTTTCTAAACGGTGGTGGTTTTAGGGGTAGGAGCAGAAGTGATGTTCTTCTTTGCTCTGCGTGCCTGCCTGTAAAAGACACAAAGAAGAGATAACAGTTAAAATAAGTTTGTGTTGCACCTGAACATTCATGATACATCATGGCTGAGATGACAAAGGCCTACTCACTCTAGCTCCTTGATCTTTTCAAAGACCCAGTCCTGTCTCCAGTGGCTGCAAACTTCTCCGTTTGTGGTCTCAAATCTGGTTAGAAGAAAAAAAAAAGATCAGTCACAATCTCCAAACCAATTTTCATCAATAATTTCAACACATACTACTGACTGTCACTCTGTCTAATACAATACAGATGTAATTCTTACATGACAGCACGGACACATGGGAGGTTCTTCCTCTGGATCCTGTAGCCCAAGATGGGAGCAGTGACATTCGTGACACTGACCTCAGTGCAACACTTGACAATCTTCATTTCTGCTCAGAGAAATAAACAAATGTTAGGTGCATACAACCTTTTGATCAAATCTGAATAAACACATGGTGCTAGCCTACGTTTTCATCAAAAGTCAAATATTTTAAATGTACATAGCAGGGTACAAGTTCTTATGTGGATTCTAGCTGTCTTGGAGCAGACTAGTGTAACATGGCACAGGATCTCTGAGAGGTGACTTACCAGTAGCTGTTGCTGCCAAAGCCAGAACCCCGACGAGGAGAGCCAGGCATGCCAGTCTTCTGATGCACAGCTGCATGGTTACTGCGTGAGATGTTTCAGAGGTTCTTTGCAGAAGCTGAATGTTGGCTCTGGGAGCTGCAGACTACTGATCTCCTTGGACCAGACCTCTAGGTTTTATACCACAAAAAGAGGAACCAGGGCAAAGCGACCGAATGGATCACCCCCTCATGGGTGGAAAGGACGCACTTGGGTGTCACTAGTTTACCGGTTCCCTTTTTTTGTGATTTCATCATGACATTGCTGAGCTGACAAAGGAATTCATTGATTGATTCATTGATTGCAGCTACTGTACAGTAATTTTAAAGTCTTTTTCTAGCACTTCTTTTCTGTTAGCAATGACTAACTTAAAAGTTAATCAAATATATTAACCTACAAATAACAAACTAATTAACCTGCTTTAATCCACGAGTTTCAGCACATTCATCCTTTATCTTTAATATTCTTAGATGCATACTGTGTGGAGTCTGAAACAGAAAATTTAAAGAGATCTCGAAATATCGCAAAAAGTTTTCCTCTTGTTTGAGGTGGAAAATCTGTTTTATCTATAAAACAAAATGCAACAATGAAGTACAATGAAAACAAATAAATTATGACGTCCACAGAAGCATCAGCTCCACCAGAGAGATGGAAAAGAGCGCCATTGTTGGGAGCAATAAGGAAATTAATCATTTTGTTTCACACTCTTCTTCTGCGACGGTTTATTGGCACCTGACTGGGAAATTAGTACCTTCAGCTTAGTTTATCATACATAACATACATTAATTGGCTGATTTTCCTTAAAGTTCACTTTGGGCCACATTTGGATAGATCTTATATGTATGAATCTGTTGCTCTGTGATAAACTCCTGAACAAGGTGAGCTAGAATAGAGAACAGATAGATGTGCATGCATATTATTCTGTATTAACAGTAATTTTCCCTATTTTCTCGTTAACTATGATCTCGGCATGAGGATTAATAATTGTATGTAGGTATAATATACATTATCGCTGATTTCAGTGATAATGTAAAAGCAAAGTCCCAATGTGTTATCTGTCTCTCTTTCTCTGCTGTTAGTCATCATGGCCAGTGCAACACCAAAAAAAGGGAAGGAAGGAGATCCTAAGGCCACCACAAATGTCCAAGCATCCTCAACCCAAATTTAGTCATACTTCCGTCATTTTAGTCACAAGCCTGAACTTGTTTGAGAAGGCCTTAAAATGATTCAGACAACCTGAAAAGTATGAAAGATCAAAATTACTCTGCAAGTACAAATGCGTTCCTTGATATACTAAATGTCTGATTTAGCACAAACTAAATGAGGAGAGTTTATTTTCACTTCAGTTTACTTGCAGATTTATAAAAAGCTGCCAAAAGCCAAAGAGCTGCCAAAACGAGAAAGAAGAATTGAGTTTGTTGTTGCCAGTAAAACGAAGCTGCCAGTTACGTCCCACAAGACACGAGTTGGTTCAAAAAGCAAATTAATTTGCTCAGTCTGGCTTATACAGGATTTGCTTTAAATAGCCATTTTTATTATATAGTATATTACAAATATCTATATTAAAAATCACTTACTATAGCCTTAGACTGTATTAACGATCCATACAAACTGCATCACTGGAACTCATCACCAGCTACAAATCTCTGGCACCTCACCTCCGAACTAGACTCAAATTAAAAGGTAAGGCTATCACGGTATGTAGCCTACCCTTTGAAAACCACATCAGAACAACAACCATCTCTGATTGTGTTTCTGTGTGTTCAATGAATAATAACATAACATTTAAAAGTTTTGCACCAAAATACTAAGGATGTGGGGATTATGTGGTGTGAGTTTCAATGTCAAGTCTCTTCACAGAAAAAAAAAAAAAAAAAAGCAGAACTTGTGATCTCAGACTTTTTAATGTTTTAATGATAATTCAAAAAGCTTAATTTCTCAGTAAACTCATGACCATGCTCTTGTGCCCTCTAAGGAAGTTACAGTATTTTTTGTTTCATTTTGCAGAAGCATGCACAGTTGAAAGGGATGTCCGCTATGCCAAAGGATAAGATTTGCTGATAACTAAGAAAAGACAAGAAAAGAAAGAAAATCGCTGCATAGTTCAGTCTCAATGGAGTAATCCTGTGCATGTTACAACAGAAAGAAGTCAGATAGTTACTCATGCAAAGATTCATGGGAACAAACAGCCACATTAAGAAATCGTATAGGCCTATTCTGATGTAAAATAGTTCATAAATCTCAGCACCGGGTGAGAAAATATTATCTGTTGTCATCAATCAACAATCCTTATCAGCTGCTCGAATATAAAGCGTTATGATCATTAAACACGACAGCTCGACACTGAGCCCTGCTCTGCACTTTCCCACCTTTGTAGTTGTGTCATATATCTCATCAAACTGCCCTGTCAGACGACAACATAATGACACTTGAGATACAATCCACCGTAAAAATATAGAGTAACATACACTTCCGCTTATCAGAAAATCCTCAGTGATTTAATATTTAGATGTTCCAATAATCTGAAATGGAAATAATCTGTATTAATGCATCTCGAAACATACATCTTATCAGCAGACTGTTAGCTGTGTTAGCTGTGTCAGCTGACATTGGAGGCAGACTTTACTGGATATGGTGTTTGACCTAAACAGTAAAATTCTTAGTCAATGAAAAGCAGAAGTGATGCTTGGAATGAGGAAGGAAGCCTGAACAGTGTGATTGGTTACAATAAATCGAAGATAAAATTGTGAAACATGCTATGCAATTTCTGAATGGTGGGTTGAAGAAAGTATTCCTTTATTACGCAACTCATACATGAGTTTTCTATCTAATATCAAAGGCTGTTCATCTGACAAATTAAGTCAGATTAAGACTGTGTGACCTGAGTGATCATTTATCAAATTTAACAATCCAGGCACATTGCTGCACTGGGTTATGACTTCTCTTATATCGTTATCTTTATGGGCTCCAGCTTACTGCCAAAACAAAAATGAAACAAGTGTTCAATACTTGGTAGAACAATCTTAGCCCTCAGCAGTCTGGAGCGCAACTATGGGACATATTAGTGAGTCATAATAACAGACTGTCATTGCGGAGGGACGGGATAGAGTCAACTAAACATAATGAATCCATTAACAACATTCCCCCTACATTGTCATTTTTAAAAGCAATGGAGCGACAGCTCCATCAGTGCTTTTTTTTTAAAGATTATTTTTTTGGCCTTTTATGATAGGACAGCTGAAGATATAGAGGAAGCAGAGAGAGGGGGAGTGACACACAGTAAACAGCCGTCCCATGCAGGATTCGAACCGGGGCCAGCTGCAGAGAGGACTGTAGCCTCTACACACGGGGCGGCCGCTTAACCCACTACACTACCGACCGCCCCGCATCAGTGCTTATTAACGATGGAATAACTTCTACAGAGACGTGGAGGCTGCAGGAGAGAAGAGTTCCTCTTTTTAGTTTTGTGTCGACTTTGACATCCCAGCCATTACTGAGCAACATTATCATTCAATCCGAGTTGCGCATGTGTCCACCAGATGAATGAAAGTCCAACTATTCACTCATTTCACTCTCTTTAGGTCTCTACCAACTCCTGAGGGAAATATCTGGCGTTTTATCTGCTAAATGCTCCAAATGTTCACCAGATAACTAACTTTGCTAACTTTGTTAACATTTGTCTTAAGAATGGGAAACGGTCACAGTAATGGTAAAAAAGAAGACAAAGTTTGCAGGGATTTAGTGGTTTTGTAGCAACATTGCACTACCTCCACTTTGTTCTTGACAGACATAAACCTCACGGGCGCTGGAGATACTTGTCAAATAAACATAAACTTATGTTGTTTTAGGCATTTGAATACATGACAAATACACGTTTTCAAGTCCCTAATTGAAATCACCCTACACAGCTTCACTTTAGCCTTCAATAAAATAAAAATAAAAAATACAGAGGCTGTAAAATGACATAAAACTGTTCCCTGAGTCCCGTGAATGTCCCTTTTAGTTTACCACATAATTGTAGATCATTTTATTGGTCACATACAGTTTTTAACGCTTACCTGGAGTCCAAATGAAGAGTCCATCGTGTCCAAGTCCAAATCCTGTGACCTCTGTGTTTTCCTCCTTCATGTGGTATTGTAGCATCTTTTTTGAGTTTGACAATGAACAAACAACCTACATAAGAGACAATGTTAGGCATTGTCCATTTTTACTGGTATGAATATTTAATGACAAAGAAAATGTAGCAGCATTCAAAAAAATGACTAACATGCCATAAAACTGAAGCATTAATCACATTTTAGTCTTTAACAATGTATGCTACACCACTTGGCTGGCTAACATTGTGGTGAGCTAACATTAGCATAGAAAACATACTCACCAGACTAAATGTGATCAATTTGAATCTTCCTAAAAATGTTTTAATGAACCACAGCATCCCAAAACACAATACACTGAGTCCTGGTTAACTTTGACGTGAAATATCAAACAAAAATAGCAACTTTTACTTCTTGTAGCTAACTTGCCTCCAGCTTTAATGTTACCTGCCCAAATGACAGACAACGCCCTCTGTTGCGCATTCAGGAAAACTGCAACCTTTTCGTGTAAACTATTGGTTGTAAAAATGTATGTAGGTTATAATATTGTATAAATGATTATATTCGTACTGTGGTATAAGACAGGGCTACAGATGTGAAGGTCTTCCTTATTTTACTGGTGGTAAGTAATGAGTTAATGACCTATGAGGTCTTTCTTTAAATAGTTTTTTGTATGGAAGAATTATCCTGTCTTTATTCAAGAGCGCACATTTTCAGTTTGAGAGCATGATTTCTCCTTCTCGTGCTCAGATTTATTGTCCTCGTGCTCACATTTTGTGCTAATGTAATTTTGTCAAATCTAATGTGCTCGCGCACAAAACACGTCCTGTGCGCTCTCAAATTTTTTCTGCTCGCGCTCAAAACAGCACGTGTCTGCTGAGACTGAAGGATGTCCCGCCCTGCACTTATAGGGTCTGGCCCAATCTTGGTTGTGTTCCTTCACGCTTTTTGGGCACTTCGTAGGGGCGGGTATACGGTGGCCCTGAAGTGCAAAACACAACAGCAAATTCAAAAACACAACAGCAAATCGAATAACACAACAGCAAATCGAATAACACATTAGCAAATTCAAAACTGAAAGTGTAGGTACATGTATAGTGTAGCGTGACATGAATCGTCACTGATTGGACTGGTGGTCCTTTGAACCGGAAAGACATGACTTACATGTTTTCAAAATATGAGCGCTGTTAGTGACAATGTACGCGCTGCTATAAAGGATATTTTGATGCACGGCATGGACATGACCTGCATCAAAATATTCTTTAATAGCAGCGCGTACGATTTATGTCGCCCGAGGGTACCTACTCTTTCCGTTTTGAATTTGCTGTTGTGTTATTTGATTTGCTGTTGTGTTATTCGATTTGCTATTGTGTTATTCGATTTGCTGTTGTGTTATATGATTTGCTGTTCTGTTATTTGATTTGCTGTTGTGTTATATGATTTGCTATTGTGTTTTTGAATTTTCTGTTGTGTTTTGCACTTCAGGGCCACCGTAGGTATATGGTCTGTTTGTAAAACTGCCTCTCTTAAAAATACATCAATTTACCATACTAGCCAGCTATTTGAATCGTCACCTATTTAAGACGCCAGTTTATTTATGTATAATTAATCTTAAATAATCCTAAAAAGAGTTATCGTCGTTTAGACACCGTATGATTCCATTTATTGTAGACTGTTTCTAATTTTATATCAGCGGGATGTTTTATATACTATGAGATGATGGGTAAATAGGCTAGGCTACGTGATTAAAAAAGGTATAATATAAAATACGCTATGATGATAATGACTTGAGGATAACATTGGTAGCCTATTTACGACGTACGATTCAGCGCTCAATGCGTCTACGTATATATGTCTATGATTACTTTGGCGACGCCCCCTGACTACAGTAGCCATGATTAACCAATATTGATCCATATATAAGGCGCATCGGATTATAAGGCACACTGTCGGCTTTTGAGAAAATTGAAGGCTTTTAGGTGCGCCTTATAGTGCGGAAAATACGGTATACCTTTTTAATCACGTAGCCTAGCCTATTCACCCATCATCTCTTGTTAAACGTTACAATAAAAGAATTACACGGATTCTATTACGGTAACAGTCATCAATTAATTTTATTTTAAAATCATAATATGACATGCAGCAAGAGCGCAACGGCCGGGATGCGAACCGGCGTCCCATGGTTCAAAATACGGGCGGCGGTGTATTTAACCCCTCAACAGGCATGCTATCAGGTGTATTTATAGTATACAAAACATCCCGCTGATATAAAATTAGAAACAGTCTACATCAAATGGAATCATACGGTGTCTAAAGGACGATAACTCTTTTTAGGATTATTTAAGATTCATTATACATAAATAAACTGGCGTCTTAAATAGGTGGCGATTCAAATAGCTGGCTAGTATGGTAAATTGGTGTATTTTTAAGAGAGGCAGTTTTACAAACAGACCATATACCCGTCCCTGCGAAGTACCCAAAAAGTGTGAAGGAACACAACCAAGATTGGGCCAGACCCTAGAAACACACTAATATAAGTGCAGGGCGGGACATCCTTCAGTCTGAGCAGACACTTCAACCTGAGAGGACGTGCTGTTTTGAGCGCGAGCAGAAAAAATTTGAGAGCGCACAGGACATGTTTTGTGCGCGAGCAGAAAAAAATCTGAGCGCACAGGACATGTTTTGTGCGCAAGCACATTAGATTTGAGTGTGAGCACAAAATGTGAGCACGAGGACAATAAATCTGAGCACGAGAAGGAGAAATCATGCTCTCAAACTGAAAATGTGCGCTCTTGAATAAAGATAGGATAATTCTTCCATATTTTTGAGGAATGAGAATCCTTCTGATGTTATGTTGGGGAATTGTTTGTGTTTTGAGATTATTATTTACCACCTGGCCACACAAGTATTAAGATAACTCTAATCTAAATAGCTGAAATGCACACCTGTCTAGGTTCAAGTGTGGATAAGGTCTCTGCTGTTATGTTTTTCCAGTCATGCATGAAAGAACAGGTGAGCACATATCATGCGGTTCTCTGTGAAACAAAACATGGTTTGGTGCATCCTCTATGTAAGTGCATCTGTTTGTGCGTGCAAATGCAATGAGACAGACACAAAGGATATGTTTTGTCTCCTACTGCTGTGGTCGGCAGAAATGAGTGTGCCAGCGTCTCACCTCAAAAACCTTAAAAACAGTAGAAACCTACTACGTTAGAGATAAAAGAGAGTCTACTGACTTACACCAAACCTAAAAAACAAAGAATGAACCTGTCATCCATATGATGCTAATAACAAATAAAAAACTGGTCTGTGTGTAGAAAAGTGCTTTGATCCCTTTATAATGAATGTAGTGAAGCAGAAAGTTTCACTCACTGATTTCATCATTTTGACTGACCATAATGATCAAGATCATCATCACGTTACAGCTATTACACATATTTTCCATATAATCATTTGAATTGTAAATATAATACATGCAAAGACCACATCTTGCAGTGGAAAACGTATTGACACCCACAGACCACCAGTAATGAGTGAGTGGAGGGTCCAGGACCACTTTGGTGAGCTACCGTAGGTGGTTATAAATATATACTGCTTTCCAGCAGTGTGGGTGTCAACTTGCAACGGCCTTAAATGAATGGGCTGACTGAGCGGGTGGGTTTATAAGTGTTGCACAGTGCAGACTACACATCAGATTGGTTTTAGCCACAGACACAATGACAAGTCTTACCTTAGTCTCACTCTTCCTTCTAGCTAGCGTGCTGTCCACAGCTTCTGCTCATGGTAAGATAAATATAAAGATTCTTATGTGTGTGCATTTTGTTTTATAAATATTTCACATATGATATGTCTTATTTCATGTTATATTGTGAAAAGAAGTTGACGATGATAACAATGGACTCTCGTGTCTTTATTCAAAGGTGGTCTAGCCAGCTGTTGTCGATCGTTTTCAACCACTCAAGTCCACCGTGACAACCTGAAGGATTACTACAAACAAAATCAACCGCCATGCCCGATTCCTGCAGTGGTGTAAGTAATCCAATCTGTTTAGTGTTTGATTTTTTGTACATAGTTTGTCACTGCATGTCTTTGCATGTCCTTGGAACTTTTGAGTTTAGTACAATTAAGTCTATGTGCACTGTGATGCATTGTATTTCAAGAATAATCTTAATAATTTATATAAAGTTTGGATCAATTATCTTATCTCTGCAGAAATGTTGCAACATGTTACTAAATGTATACTTTCTGTTATGATTTTCAATAGATTTACCACGATAAAAGGCAAGAGAATCTGCTCCAACCCCACCAGTGTGTGGGCAATGACCAGCATGGCGTACCTGGATGGAAAGAACTGGCAAACGAAACATGCTAACTTATACTGACGCTGACACAATATGGACACAAACATGCTAACTTATACTGACGCTGACACAATATGGACACACAGACAAAAAGACAGCACTATTTAAACAAAATTTAAAAATTCTTCGCTTCTACTTCTACTGATTTACACTGACTGTGAATGTTTTTATATTTTCTGCAAATTCCTTACCTCATTCCAGTGATATTAAATTAAAAATATTACATTTGCATTTACATTTTTATATAATTTTTATGATATAATGTTTATTTTCTATTCTGTATGGATGTAAATATTTTAATAATGTCTTTTTGAATTTTTTATACTGAGCGAATAAAAATGGTCACATGTAATGGCTAAATTGTGGTGATTATGCGTTGCAGAATACATTACTGTCAAAGTGCGTGTATAGAGAAGATGCAGTCTGTACTGCAGAATCTTTAAATAGCTGCTGCTCTTAAGCTTTATCAGATCTTTTTGTGTTTTTTTTTTTTTTTTTTACAAAACATCATAAAAATGCAGATATGTAAGATATTCACCTTGGTAACATAGTTGAGTCTACAAGCACTGCCTTACTTAGTAAAGTGGAAGATGTGAGAGATTCTTGAGTTAGAGGGGGTCCTAGAAAATTCCAGCAGGATTATAAAGTAGTGAGGACAGAGCCAGTGGTGCAGAAAGTATTTAGAGCTTTACTAGAGATAGCAGACTTTAAGAATACTAAAATAAAATACCAAAAGTATGTGAGTGTTATCAGCGTTATGCACCTAAAGTATCAAAAGTGAAAGATCTTGCATCATTAGATAATGAATATTGACACATTCATGTGTTGTTGACACAATTTACTTGGTATTGAGGTGGCGCTTATTTTAACTATTTTATTTACTGTTTGGAAGTTTAATTCATACCATACGCAAAAATCCATCATGTGCTTTGTTATATAAAATCTTAAAAGTCTGTAAAATAACTGGTAAATGCAGTTGCGAAACTACTGTAATAGAATGAAAAGTGTAATATTTTCCTCTGAAAAATAGACACATAAAGTAGCAGGAAATGGATAAACACCTGATATGTGAACTTAAGTACAGTTCTTACTTACTTATGTAAAGGTTATATCCCACCACAACCCAAAGTGATATAGATACATATTAAGTTAGTTAGTGGATCTTTTTTAAATTTAGTATTACATTTTTAATTAAGTATTTTCATCAATGAAATTCAATGAACATCACTCTTATATATCAAATATTGATGATATATAATACATTAAGTGCTTTAAAAAGCTTGTTGTTTATTAGTTTATGGTGTCAAGTTATAGACTGTTTATGTTCTTTTGTCAACCCAAGTACATAGAGGGGATGTACAGCACATAGTAAATGATGATGGATATAGTTTATCTATATTGAGATTTTAAAACATTGTTTTTAACACTCTCACTTGCTATGTGTCACTCTGTGCTCTCAGAGCTGCTCTCTAACCACACACAACCTTTAAATGGCACGCTCATGAAGCATACTTTAAAGCCACTTAATGAAACGTCGACTCCAACAACACAATATTTGCTTAAACCAAACTCTGAGTTCATGTCTATGACTATGGGTGGTGTGTCATTGACAGCGTTTCATCATTTTCACTTTTTCTGTTGGGCGCCATGTTCCATCTGCTCTCACTGTGGTGATGTGACATGGTGGGCTTCGGGCTGACCAGGTGGAAGATTTGGGGGGCTTCCTGTTAACAAGTTTCCATCATTTGGTGGAGTTAACACAATGATGTGTGATTAAAAAAAAAAAAAAGGCATGAAACCAAGTGTTTACAATGGTGTAGGTGGAAAGAGAAAGTACAGCTCGGCCTCATCATTTTACAGCTGTGGGAAATTTGAGGGGCTGAGAGTGGAGCGGTGCAAAGTTTGCTCGAACCACAGTGCAATGGGTTTCCCCCACCCCTCAGTATAGTGGCCCACCACTGTTGCCAGTATGATTGAGCTATTGAATGCATTAATGCAAAAGTCATTTACAACTTACGCTGTGTATAGTATAAGTGAAACACCACGTGTGAATGAGTTTTAAGTACGATATGAATCTGTACATATAGCAATGTGTTGTGCTCTGGTTTCGACACTTGGTGTTAATATAGTGCCATTGGGCATGTGGGTCTTCTTCTTTGAACTGTATTTCTGCCATTTTCAAGTACTTTACATGGCTGCAGTCAAAACAGCTATGCATTATTATTCATTATTGTGTGTGTGTGTGTGTGTGTGTGTGTGTGTGTGTGTGTAGTAGGAAGATGACAATATCTTCCCATGCTGCAGTCCGTTAGGTTACGTGTGGAACTGAGAGAAGCGCTGTGGTATTGTATTTTCCACCTGATGGGTGAACCACACACTTGTCACAAAATTCAAATAAGATGGAAAGCCAGGAGCATCTTGGTTGTTGAAGGGTTACAGTGCAGGCCACATAGCCACATGGTGTTTCAACTCCAGTGAGCGACCTTTACTGCAAGTCATACTCCCCCCTCTCTCCATTTCCTGTGTGCTTCTTTGTCTTTTACTATTCAGTGAAGGCAAAAAATGTCAGAGTAAAAGGTAAAGGACAAAAATAGATCTTGCCCTTGACTTTATAAAATCTCTTCCTTGTGTGTTGTGTATGCCTACATAGAGTACAAGTAAGCATTTTCCCCCCAAAATTTCTATTTTATTTATTATTTTATTTAGTTTTTAGTCATCAGAGAAATTATAGTACAGAAATATTTGCTGCAGGAGTCAGTTTTAATGTTAAAACCCACAAATGTCTCACAGTCTTTAATCCCATACTAATTGGGGCAATTAATAACATGGGGCAGTGCAGGGGCCTGGTAGCTCACCTGGTAAGGCTGAGTCCTTACCGCAGCGACCCGGTTTCAGTTCCACCCATGGTGGTGCAGTGTATATAAAGTAAAAAGTGATATATTTTATATCATTTATAATAATATATATAATAATTCATCTTTCAGTTCTTACAGTAGCTCAACTTGTCTCAACCAGCATTAGAGCGGTGTGCTTTGGTGTTTTCAAATTTGAGGTTTGGCATTTTGTTTATGCGTCACAGTTGTGACACTGATGTTGGCACAGATTAGATTCTAAATTTGATAATGCATTTCTAGGCCAGCACAGTTTCTGGAAACAGAGGGGAGAGGTTTGCAGTCCATTACTACACTGCTAGATATCACTAAATCCTACATACTGATCCTTTGAAGGACCAGGAGGAGAGCCATTGTTTGGTTTGTCCATTCTGGGCTACCTTTGAAACATGGCAGACATAATGTAAGAGGACCCACATGGTCTCCCCATGTCTGCATGGGTTCTCTCCGTGTACTACGCAGTCCAAAGGCATGCAGGTTAATAGGTTAATTGGTGATGCTAAAATTGCCTCTAAAAGGTCAACCATTCTCTTTCTCTATGTGTCAGCCCTGTGATAAACTGGTCAAAGTCAAAGTCAAAGTCAGCTTTATTGTCAATGCTGCTGTGTACAGGACATACAGAGCATTGAAAGCGGGCAGAGAAGGGGGGGGGGTGGTTCAGCATCCTGGTGGCCTGGTGCATGTGAAGCTGTCTCTCAGTCGGCTGGTTCTCGCCCGGAGGCTTCTCATTCTCCTCTTCGGCAGGAGGCTGAAGAGTTGGTAGTTGGGGTGGGTGGGGTCGCCTGCAATGCTGAATGCTTTACAGGCCAGGCGTGTGCTGTAAATGTCCTGGAGGGAGGGGAGGGGGGCACCAATGATCAGCTGCTCTCACTAGGCGCTGCAGGGTTCTTGCAGGATGCAGTGCAGCTGCTGTACCTGCAGTGATGCAGCTGGTCAGGATGCTCTCGGTGGTGCCACCCATGACATACATTTACACTTAGTCATTTAAGCTGATGCTTTTATCCAAAGCGACTTACAGAGATGGGAACAATCAAGGTACAGTGCAATTAGAAAATGTTAGTGCAGCTAACATTCAGTCCAGTTGCTGGTAGTGCTAGGAGAGAAAGTACTTTCTGAAGAGCTGGGTCTTCAGGAGTTTTTTAAAGGTAGAGAGGGATGCCCCTGATCTGGTATGAACTGGTAGTGCGTTCCACCAATGGGGAACAACAAACAAGAAGAGTCTGCATTCCCTTGAACGAACAGCTGGCAGAGCCAGGCGTCATTCATTGGAGGTGTGCAATGGTCGTGAGGTAACATATGTCTGTATAAGGGAGTTCAAGTAGTTAGGTGCAGTACCGGAGACTACTTTGTAGGCGAGCATTAGCGATTTAAATTTAACGCAGGCTGCAACAGGTAGCCAGTGGAGCTTGATGAGCCGCAGGGTAACATCTTTTGGGTTGGTTGTAGACCAGGCACGCCGCCACGTTCTGGATCATCTGAAGGGGTTTCACTGTGCAGGCTGAGAGGCCCGTCAGGAAGGCATTACAGTAATCTAGTCTTGAGATGACTACAGCTTGTGTCAGGAGTTTAGTAGCATGTTGAATTAGGTAAGGCCTGATTCTTCTGATGTTGTAAAGTGCAACGTGGCATGACTGGGCAACTGAGGCGACATGATTGGAGAAGGGTAGCCAGGGTGTTGTTTAGCTCAGTTGGTAGAGCAGCCGCCCCATGTACGAAGGCTCAGTCCTTGCCGCAGCGGCCCAGGGTTTGAATCCGACCTGCGGACCTTTGCTGTATGTCATTCCCCATCTCTCTCTCCCCACATTCCTGTCACTCTTCAGCTGTCTCTATACAATAAAGGTTGAAAAAGCCAAAAATACATCAGGCTTTATTGTACAATTATGTCGTACATGTTCTGTGTTACATGACAGCTTGAACGTCACATTGTGTTTAATTTTCTTAGAACAGAGGAAACGGTGTAGCTAATACCGCTTTGCAGAATTGGGCGACCACAAACATTCACCCATACACACATGCTCAACATACACACATGCTCAACAGAGCATTCAGGATGTGGTGATTGTGGTGGCATGGCCGCTCTCAATTTTCAAGTAAAACCAAACACAAACCTGCAACAGGAAGGCAATAATATCAGACGTACCATCTATACTAAGCCACAATTGGTTACAACTATACAAGCCTTTTCTACTTTCTAATTGTTTATGAACTTGGAATATTATCTTAAAATATTTTCTTCTTTTGGCTAAAAAGAGGAAAAAAATGGAAAAAGTTCAATTGTGAATGCCTTTTCTATGATACGTACACAAATACTCTTCTGACATTCATAAACAACAATATTTGTGCCGGATGTGCAAATCATTGCGATGATGACCTTTCCATTTGCAAATAAAAGTAGTGAGTAAAAAGTGATAATAATTAATCTTGCAGTTCTTAATTTGTATTAGCCCAACTTGCTCAACCAGCATTAGAGCTCTGTGTGCTTTGGTGTTTTCAAAGCTGAGGTTTGGCATTTTGTTTATGCGTCACAGATTAGATTCTAAATTTGATCATGCATTTCTAGGCCACCAACGTTTCTGTAACGGAAGGGGAGAGGTTTGCAGTCCATAACTACACTGCTAGTTATCACTAAATCCTACATACTGATCCTTTAAAGGACCAGGAGGAGAGCCATTGTTTAGTTTGTCCATTCTGGGCTACTGTTGAAACATGGCAGATACAATGGAAGAGAACCCATAGTCTGACATATTCTGAAAATAGAGGCCTCTAAATCTTTACCACAGATGTTTACGGTCATTGGTGTTAATTCTCTTTATTTGTTAATTCTAAAATGTTTCTCATAGCTTAATGTTGCTGTTGTGGAAGAAGTCATTTTGCACCATGATCATAGTTGAGTGCAGGCTTAGTAGCAACTTTCAGAGACGCAGTGTGTGTGTTCTCTGTTGCTAATAAACAGCATTTCCTGGGGCTGTGTGGTGAAGGGGCACAGGAATTGCTATCAAAACCACAGTCAAGTCTTTGTCTCTGTTGTTACCACACAACACCCCAGCTACAATATTACGTAATAGGAGCGTTTCAGCTGTGCATTAGCATATTTTACCTGTATGTGTGTTTCAGTTGTGTGTAAAAGGTTTCACTAGAACATTTCACTGTGTGTGTGGTTGTCAGTATAGCGAGTGTGATGAGTTTGGTCTCATACATGTATGTGTGCTATAATTCTGAATAATGTCCCAGCTACCACTCATAAAAAAGTCTGTTCTCTACTCATCCATCAGAGTCTGGTTCAGATATGGCACTGAAGAAGACGAAGGCATGCAGTCCAGGTTTCAACAATCATCGATGTTGACCCACTCAATTTCAGGACTTGTGCATATCCCAAGGTGGGAGACAGTCAGGGAAATGATTGCAGATCTCTGACACCAGAACAGTTTTTGACCTCATGCCATCACAGTCCCAAACAATGAGGCCAGCTATGTGATATCCCAATACAGTTTCTGTAAAATAACCCTGCAATGGCCAGTGTGAAAATAACATAATGTTAATGTAAAGAACACATCATGTATTGTACAACAGATGTAAACATCATTTAATTTTATGTTTAAATGTACATAGAGGAATGCATACTAATTATCTAATGCACTGTATCACAGCATTCGTAGCTTCTCTTAACTTCCAATGTCTGTTTCTGGAAAGGCCTTTAAAACAACAGACATAAAACCTCCACAGTCAAGTTAGATTTTGTTCACCTTCCACACCGACCTCACACCCCGAGCACAGCTGTGGCTCAAGGAGGTAAAGCGAATCGTCCACTATTAAAAAGCTCAGTGATTCGATCCCCGGCTCCTCCAGTCTGCATGTTGAAGGCAAGGCAAGATATCAAAAGAACCTCAAATTGCTCCCGATGTGCCATCATTGTGTGAATGACACCTTTCATGGCAGTCAATGCTGTCAGTGTATGAAAGTGTGTATGAATGTGTGAATGAGATATGTAGTATAAAATCACCTTGAGTGGTCAGAAGACTAGAAAGGTGCTGTGTAAGTACTGTCCACTACCCCTACACACGACAACACGCCTATTTGACTTTTAAAAATCCGTTCTAAACCCTCAGTTTAATTTTAAAATATTGACAAAGTTTTAGCTTCAGTAATCAGCACATCTTATGTGTTAGCTCCATTTATAGAAAATGATCTCTGCATTACTAGAGTAACCTGCATAACACAGCTGTACAGCTACATGACCGCTGTATCTTTGATGTCCACTCGCTAGAGTTGCTTTCTATGTTTATCTGTATGTCTTTGTTGGTTTCCTTTCTACATTTGTTATTTGCACTGACTACATACGACAACATACTAATGTTTGTTTAAAAAATACAAATACTTTATTGGCAACTGAATAAGAAAGGTAACAGTTTGTACTCTTATGATTGCACATACACATATTAATAACAACAAGATATGGGTCCATATATTAAAATATATATAGCATATTAAAACGTTGCTACAATAATACAGGGCTTGTTTCAGTTTCAGGTTAGTTTACTGTTGAAATATACCAGGACAAGTCCAATTGGAATGAGTAATGTTTGCTGACTGTGGCAACTTTTATTTGTCTTGTGATTCCTCAGACACGTTTGTTCTGCCTCTTCCTCCCTCTCCCGGATCTTTGCCTCTGTCGTTTCCTTCCCTTTCTGCCTTTCGGTGGTCCGTTTTTTGACATGGTGGATGCTGCTGGTGTGATGTCGCTTGTTGATTCATCTTCATTCTGTTGGAGTTTTTTTTTTTCCTCGTCCACCTTCTTCATGGCTCTCTTTGTCCAGGCGTTGTCAGGGTCGGAGCAAATTGTCTTTCCACGCGTTGTGCGAAATCTGCAATTGATTGTGACTTGTTAATGGCACTGTAATGACATTTTAACATTGTTTTTAATTCAGTTCTGACAAATTATTTCTGTATGTATTAAATGCATTAAAAATTGGTATTTAAAGTTCAACAGCAGCATCTCTTTGCAGAAAGGGTTACTGTTTTTCCAAATAACCCACAGTTGTAACTGTGAACTGCTTACAAGGGGACTTTTTGTTTCCAGAATGACAGGGACACTTTCTGAGGAGGAGGAAGATTTTGCTGTTGAGTTTTTTAAATATAATTTTCCAAAGCTCTGAAGAGCAAAGATAAAATTTAGTTCACCCTTATTGTATTGTTATGGTCACACGTGGACAAAAATGAAACCAAACCCGACAGCATAGGCACATACTGCTAAAGGTAACTGAGGAAATGTGTTTGTTTTGGTGTTTTTGTGTAATGGGTGAACCCACCCTTTAAAAATATAATGTCATTTATTCGGGAGTACATTTTGATATTTGTTATTCTAGGTTAAAATATGATTTGATTCAATACAGTGTGAAATTCCAGGAATACTTACATTATGGCTGAGACTGGACAGACTCCTTCAGGCTGAATTGTGTAGTTCGCAATTCGATTA
This sequence comes from Larimichthys crocea, assembly GCF_000972845.2. NCBI lineage: Eukaryota > Metazoa > Chordata > Actinopteri > Sciaenidae > Larimichthys > Larimichthys crocea. Next base: position 16,461,086 of record NC_040022.1, read on the forward strand.
GCTGGGACTCTGGTGGTCGACCACTGCATACAACACCATTGTCCACCCATTCCATGGTCTAAACAAGACAGACACAGAGAAAGAAAGATTAAACACCCTTCATTTTATCCTGCCAAACACAGACCATACATTCAATCAAAAATTTGCTTCTGTTTTTCTTTTTCTTATGGTACTCACTTGCATTGGCTATGCTCATCCATGTGGTGAAGCAGAGAAGAGCGGCTAACACCAGGCTGGATCTCATCTTCAAAATTACACCTTCAGTTTGTCCTTTAATAGTTCAGTGTAATATCTCTCAGCACAAACTGACTGCTGACTGTAGTAGTAGCAGTAGTAGTAGTTCAGGGTGCTGAATCAAGGCAGTCTTTCTTATACACCAAATGTGGCGTCTACATTCATGCCTTTTCAATGAGCGTTGTTCTCTGTCTTTGTGATCGTTGTAGTTTTCATTTCAGCTCTTATAGAAAAAGAGCCCTTCCGCCTCAAACCCCTTCACACCCCTAACCCGTCACCATGGAGAATATAGTCACTGTGGCCGCACAATGGGGAGAGGAAAGTGTGAGTTTACCTCTCGCAAGCTAAAAGTGACAAACAGACCATTCACCACAGAGCTGCCCACAATATACAACGTACAACTGTAGCATCACTCAAAAGCAAAACTTACAAATACTCTACGCTTTCCTTTACACTCACTCTGAAAGCCACAAGTTGCCTCTTCTTTTAGAGCCCCTGATAGTATGAGACATTTGTCAGCCGAATGGAACTTTGAACTATAATAAATGTTAGATTAGGTCTGGGGAAAGTTTTTGCGGTTAATCATTTGAGACGGGTAGTATATAAATGATATATTTTCATCAGAAATACTTGCTCAAAGCGCACACTAATAGTACACCCACGCAGGTGGTGGAAATTATTTTAGTTTTCAGAAGCATGAATTTGTAGAGACTGTTTGAATGACATCTTTCTGACTTTTAGGCTTGCTTCCACTTCAGTGTTTACTATGAAATTTCTAAACCAAAATAAAAGTGTTTCAATGAAATTGCTCTGTTGATTTGCTTGCAGAGATGAAGTCATTCTGAAACTAGACTTTGGTGAATGTTGACATGGGAATTTGGGTCGTTTGATGACTGTTAACCCTCTTGACAGAGCTGACCTTTGACTGTTTCAAAATGGAGGAATTTTATTCACATCATGCTGCTCCACAAAAGTCACTTAGCCAAGCTAGCCAATTAAGCTGCTGGATGGCTTCATTTTGTTTTTGTTATGTTTTGAAAATAAACCAGTGTGCTTATTTAAACCCTCTAAATTCATTATCAGTCCTGAAGTGAACAGATGAACTTCTGTGATCTAACCTCATAGCTCTGAAAAAAAAGAGCTGGTAGTTTTGAATGGAGACAAGTCAGTATTATTTTTAAACCTTACTTGAACTTCCATGAAGAAGGGACAGGGAGAAATATCTTAAAGTAAAAGAAAAGTATTTAAGAGTGTATATATATAATATATATATATATATATATATAATATATAATATATATATAGATAATATTTATATATATATATATACACATATAAAGGTGAGAAAGATGGACATACAAAGAGGCAGAGAGATAAACAACAACACAAAGAGGATCCATTGAAATGCATTCAAGAAAGAGCTGAGGAAAAAAGGGGGACACAACATGTGTAAATCAGAGAAAAAGATGGGAAAAAATGAAATGGAGAATGGAGAAATCTACAGTATGTAACAGGGCCCTGCGGTATATCTTAGTCAGCACATCATTATACCAGCTCAACAATGACAGCAAAATAAACCCCTGATTAGCCGTCCACATGCTGTCAGGTTGGAAAGCAAATGTTAGCTTCATGCCCTTGACTCTTTTAGTCGACAACAGCAAATCCCAAGGCACATAAACACCCGTTGTCCCAAGTGTCCAGTCATTAAATCCAGCGAAAACTTGGCTGGTGTATGCCTTCACTGAGCACAAAATGCATACAAATAAACACACTTGAGAACATACTACATACAGCAATCCACAAAGGTGCACAAGCAAGGACCCACATAGTGACTTGCCTGCAGTGATGTACACATACATACACCAACATCCCAACATCATCATTATCATCCCTGTGTCAACCTGTTTGTCAGAGGAGAAATGCCTCACTGGATTATTCGTTTCTCTTGTATTCATTAGTTGTTGTCCTGGGCAGCAGCCTGGGCTGTTGGTTGGCCGACAGCGTAGCTGATAGGAATTAGTCTCCTGATAAAGCAAGAGAGTGGAACGTGGCATCGCAGGAAATTACAATCAATACTGATTCTCATATCCTCATCCGATATCGACCGAGAATGGGAACGAGAAGCACATTGTCAAGGCCCTGTACATGGGCACGAGGGCATGCTACGAAACACATTTACATCTAGATGCATGTAAACACACACAGACACACAAACACACACTTTAAGGCTGCACTAAATGTGGTTTTACAAAAGTTCTGTTTCTCACCTATGCTCTATGCATGAGAAACAGGATAGTGAAACCAACCTCCACCTTAAACCACAACTTACTGATCACACTGTATGTATTCACAACCTACTCATGCACAATTCTTATCTGAAATCATGGTTGTTCCTCTTTGTTCCCTCTTCTGTGTCATCTATTATAGTAGGTTTGTGGGATCAGGGCGAGGCTCAGGCAGAGAGGAACATTTCCTGATATGAAACACATCATCACACTAGTTGGTGCGCGGCTCAAAGCAAACACGCACACGCACCTACAGTACAGGTGAAGACACAATGTGAGTGGCATGTTGCAAATGAGACAATTAAAGGAGGTTGTCATCAGATGTATATATTCGGCTTTGTCTGCTCTCCCTGTTTAATAAACAATCAAGGCAGCTCAAAGTTTCATTTTATCTTTTATCCAGCAGTGAGGGATTTTATTGGTTATTCAGTGAAATTAAGATATGTGTCTTTTTTTTTATATATAGAAACAATCAGACAACCTGATTAGCTTCCACTCCTTTCTGTCTGAGTCAGCATACTGATAAGTTCATCTTGAGTAAGAAAAACACCAAGAAAATTTCTACAAAGGCCAAGTATGCTGTAACAAAGAGCTATGTGTCTAGGTTTGAGTCTGAAAGACGCTGTAGCCTCAGTGTGACAGGCCGGACGGCTGTCTGGGGATGGACTGCAGTAAAGAGCAGCTCACTTCAGGTCATTTTTAGAGCTAGAGAAGCGTTGGGAAGAGCAGAGATGCTTTTGATATGTAACAGTGGAGCCATACACACCGATCAATATGCCGACCTTTCCCAGACTGATTGCATGATGTTCTGCTTTGCCCCTAGCACCACCACCCACCAGAGGTCCATCAACCATCAAGCACTGTTATTCTGTTTCAGCAGGAAAGGGCTAGTGCAAGTTCTCTTCTTGGGCTTTGCTCTTTTATTTTACCTCAGGACTTTTATTGCGTTATGTTCTCTACCTCTCTCTATCTCTGTCTGTTCACACACACACCTCCACACCCACCCACACAAACATATAGAGAAAGATAAAAATGTCTAAATGAAACCAGTGACAGGTTGATCCTCAACAAATGAGGGTCTCTGACCCATTCCCCAGGGCGTCTATAGATGGATCTTGTATATTTCTGCTCGATACCAGGGGGATGAACAGAAATCCCACTTGGAGTTGAGAAATGTCATTTACTTTCCAATTAATATTTCAATTAACAAAGTCATTCCCAATTCATTCCCTGAAAGCGGTGGAGTTGAAATGAAACTGACCTCCTGCCCCGGTATCAATCTGGTTCCTATTGACCCCTCCATATAAAGCTTCAATTGTGGATCAACCGTCCATTTAGGGAGCACGTCAATAATCGACTTAAACCACCGGGCTATATTACCATAGACATTAGCATAGTAAGAGTGACTAAACCGCCCTGCGCCTCCGGCTCACGGTCCAGAGGACGCAGGAGCGCGTAAAGTCTAATCAATAAGCGCTTTAATTATTGCAGCACTCGCCCTGCAGTTCTTCACGGTTGGGAGACGCGCAATGCCACAGCTGATCCAGCACTATCATTTCAGACAGAGTGGGTTTTCACCGCCTCGGTAACTTGTCTCTTTCGGCCAGTGCTATTATAGACAGCGAAATTGTCCACTCCCCCCTTAGATTTGGTAAAATGGGCCGATTAGTTGGGAGGTGATGGCCACTTTTTTAGATTGTGTTGCTGCTTTGCGCGTGTTTCTTTTGTTAACTGCAGCCTACAGCACTCACTTTGATATGCAGTTAATTTCATTTATAGTCTAAGGTGTAACAGAAGAGATTAAGGTTGTTCCCTACTGCAGAAATGTTGAAGTTTATATTCAATCTGTATGATCTTTTACAGGTGCTTTAAAACAAAAGACATTTAAATATAATGCCAAATGTTTTGTTATGACACCAAATGGGCAAAACAGGTTCACAAAATAGTTCACAGCAATTGTGACACTGTGAGAGTGTATGTGAGTTGGCTGAGTTTCCTGTCAAACACCCATTACTCTCTGAGTACTGCCAAAGTCAGCTGTAGTAGAGTTTACTACTTAAAAGTGATGAATGAAGCAGCTTTATTCCACTTTGCCCGTCTGTTCCAGGGTTAATAAAATACAGATAATAGAAGCACTGATGTAAAAGGAGGATCTCATCCTCTTTGAAGGATTACATTTCTGGAAATGTGCGTATTCATTCACTTGCAGACAAGGAGGTGAGATTGACACCTCTGTCATATCTGTCCTTTAGGCATGAAACTGAAACCTGAAGACAGTTAGCTTAGCATAAAGACCGAAAGCAGAGAGAAACAGTATCTGTCCAAAGTTTTGGTTGCATGGAGCATTTTCTAGACCAGCTTCATACCTGAGATACAGATACAAGTGATTTTGATCTGCTGATGATCCAGGAAATAAATAAGGATATATCCCAAACTGTCAAACTAGTCCTTTAAGCCTTTGTTCTTTACAGTCAGGATGGTTTGACACTTGGTTGAGATATAATTTGTGGTTCTGTGGAATTATATTGTATTCTATCCACCCTGTTTATAGTAATAAGGTGGTGTGGTTAATGAGGTACAATGAAGAGCAGAATAATGAAGTACTGTCATTAACAGAACCACTTCCCAGTGTAGTGCAATATATAGTTGAACGACACCACAAACTACATGCTCTAAAATGACCATAAAGTTGAGTAAACACCCCTCTAAAACTGTTTCAGCAAAAACTGGACTGAATTATGAACTTAGGATATATTCCATTAGTCTTAGCTAGGTGCACCTAATAAAATGGCAACTGGGTGTCTATAAAGACTCATATGCATGTCTATCTTTCTTCCTTTTCTCTTTATTCCATGTGGAAAAGACGGATCTGCAAAGAATATATTTGTAGATAAACCTCGCTCCAAATTCTCTCCCCTCCCAAAGATGAGAAAGAAAATTAAGACAACATTATGGATCGTCACCAACAGAGACTTTATACAGCTGCTCTGCCAAATCTGAATGGGAATTAAAATGTGTATGAGACAGCATGGTGCTTCCTGGCAGAGTCCACAACGATAATCTTTTTTAATTTTAGTGATGCATCTCTTCTTTGCTCTGAATGTCTGATGCACACAGTGATCTGATCCGTTTTTTCAGTTTCATTTGTGAACCCTCATACTGGTGCACTAGATGGCGTACTTCCCCTGCAGTGGATGAAACAGGGAGCTTGACAGACTCTGAGAGAGTCATCCAAATTTAGCCCAGTAGTCTAGAGTGTGCAAAAATACAACTACTGCAACCCCAAGGCTATAGCTGACATTATTCTGCTCTTCATGGCAATACAGTCAGTCGTGAGGCTAAAGAGATAAAGGGTCAGCTGGCCTTGAATAATTCACACTTCCCATTCTAGACACACACTTAAATGCAGACTACTAGCTTGATATTGTCTTCAGAAAAAAGTGTTGGAAAACCTGATGTTTGTCTTTTCCCATGCCAGTGATGATTCCACTGATTGATTTTTGTGCCTGGTTGTCAGTCATTTGTCTCCCCGTGGTGGTGGCATTTGAGATGAGCCTGTGCTTGAGAAATGTTATTAGAGGAGGATCAAAGAGCATGTGTCCCTTTTAGACCACCAAGCTCATTCATGACTCAACTGCAGCCAGGTCTCCCTCTCTCTTCATGTCCCTCTTTATTTGTCTGCTTTGATCATACAGTCCATTCACATCTTGCTTCTTGTATCTGTCTTTCAGCAGGCATGCACCAGCTCTCTTCTGTCAAGCACATGTCCCATGATTGCCCTTTTCATCCCCACAACCACAACCACCACTTTTTTTTGTCTTTCTACCCACGTAGATTCCCCCCACTCTTTCGAAACTTTCTGCCTACAGCTCCTCCCCCTGTGACACCCCGCCAATCTTTCCTCTGTTGGGTTAAGCAGGGTCATATCAAAGCCTTGATGCCTAAATGCTAAATGTGTGTGCCTGTGTGTGTGTGTTTGAGAAAGCAGGGTCCCTCCTGCCTGAGCTAGATTATTCTAAGTTCCTGACCTCTGGGTGGTGAGAGGGGCCCATGTTTGGAAACACAGGCACTTGTCTTTGTCCCTCAAGCCCAGTGGGGGAGCTCGACCAGGGGCCTCTCTTGTCAGGCGAGTCCATGGACACACTCGGACTGTCCCGGGGCTGCCGGTCTGTCCTCTGATCCTCATCACCACCACCACCACAATCTTTATTTTAATACACCGTGAATAAGCAGACAGCTGGTTGGGCAGGCAAACGCTCCTTGGACACACACACACACACACACAACAGGATGTGTTTGGCTTGCAAGCAAAAACATTGATCCTGAGTCCCCTGACTGTGAGTCAATCTGGCCCCAATAGCTATTCAAGTGTATCTGCTTGATCTGATGTTTCCCGATAAGAGAGATTCCTCCCAGGGTGTGTGTGCATGTGTGAGTGTGTGTGTGTGAGAGAGATATTGATTGCTGAGTGACATGGCACTATAGATCCCAAGCAGCTGTTAAGAGTTTAAATGAGGCCTATAACATATCATTAAAGCCCTATGATAATGTCAAAGGAAACTCTGGTAAAGTGCTTTCCTTTGTCAACCGTGTAAAGCCTGTGTGTGTAGTGGAGGTTGTATTCTCTTGAGTCTCTCACACTGTAAATACATCCACACAAAGGTTAGAGGTTGGTGGGCCAGAGGTAAGGAAGCCCTGCTCTAATTAAGGACCATCGGATCGATCACCTTCTATCTGATTGGGGTACAGTAGCCTCGACCTTAGAGGGGCAGAGCACCCAGCTCACTCTAAACTCTATATTACTTTCTCACTTTCCTACATTTGGCTGAAGGTTAGTACACATAAACAAGGAAAAAAGTCCAAGACAGCTTCAAACTCTTTCCTCAGTACTTCTTCACAAGCTCTGTGTTGATGTGGAGGGCATTACATTGTACAAGATCAATGTGGTCATCTTCCAGTTCACTCTTTGCTGCTGATGTTTTTCCTCTAACACAATTTTCCACTCCAGAGATTTTAGATGAAGGCTCTGTGTCTAACAAACAACTCTGATTGGTTGCATTCTGTAGGATCCAGAGTATTTAGAGCTTAATCCATAGTAGGGACAAAAAGTCAGGATTTCTCTTTCATGAGGCTGGTACATCATGCTTTTGAATTAAATGTTAACATCAGAATTCTAACATAGTTCATAAGTACAACGGAGGCTGAATGCCATTAGTTTATCTAGGCATTTAGTAATAAACAACATTTTTAAAAAACAACTTTCATGGCAATCTATCCAATAGTTGCAAAATTCCACTAAAAACCACAAACCTCTAGTCTGATGGTGGCACTACAGGAAAGGTAAAGTGATCACCAAAGACACAGAGATCCATCCATCCTCAGGGTACCATGAATGTGTGTACAAATTGTCATGGCAATCCAATAAATAATGGTTGAGACGTTTCAGTCTGGATCGAAATGACTGACAGACCAACATTAGTTGGATGTTGCTATTCTTATAGCCATACTGTGTAAAGTGTGAAGAATAACCATAGCTGTATGTGTGCAGATCTTTTAAAAAGCCAGAAATGTTTCCATGTGAACATTTATATAAAACTGTGCTTAAGATTTCATCTTCGCTGGGTGGTCTAGATAGTAATCTCAGGATTAATACAACTTGTCAACACTGTAAAGCACTTCACACAACTCTGGTTGACTGTAGTAATTCCAGAGGACACATCCAAGGCCACTACAGTGCCACCATCAGTGAGAGGAAAGTCTTACTGCTTTTGTTTCCATACACAGTGTGTTTTTATACATATTTGTATAGAGAAACTTATGCACACACACACACACTGCCAGATGGTGAAGATGCTGTGGTTATGAGCGGTGTTACCACAGGTAATGCGATCACAGCGCAGACAGAATGATGTGTTTATATCATCAAGGGTGAGACAGGATGGAGAGGAGCAAGAGGAGGATAAACTCGGGGGGGGTGAAAGGAACAGAGGAATGCATACAGCGGGAGGGAGGGATAATGAGAAAGAATGAAAATGGATGATAAACGATGAAAAAGTGAGGAGAAGACAGTGAGGAGGAGGGAGTCAGCCTGTCAATCAAATTACAGACCAATCATTTGACAGAGGATTGCTTTGACCTGAAACCAGGCGGATCACATTCGCCACATACACACATTCGCAGATGCACTCAGCATCGTTTCCACACAGTTGCATGGAGATAAATGTGTCTCACTCACATCCAGTCTGGTGTTAAGTGCACGTATTAGGGAGTATCAGCATTCATGTATGTGCTGCGTGTGTGTGTATGTGTGTGTCTGAGTGTAAGTAAGTGAATGAGTAATGAGTGAGTGATGGATGGACGATAATGCACATTTACCCTCTCTCACGAGGGCTCGAAGCGCTTAGATGTCTAGCCGGGCTCACGCATACACACTCGCACAGAAGTGTGTTTGATAAGACGACTTCCCTCTTATTCATTGTACACCAGGCATAAATCTCTTCCCTGCTTTTTGTCCTTTTTATGCTTATTTCTCACCACATTTATCTCCCTCTATATCTCTTATTTTGGACCTCTCTCTCTTTATCTGCTTCCCTCACCCTTGCTGTCTGTCTCTTCGTAATGGAGCTAATTTGTTTAGCACACAAAGAGTGTCTGTCCATTAGTGCAGGCCTGCCCGGTGCCAAGAGAGATGGTGACAAATCACACCAACATGTGTATCTGCTCTGTGTACATAATTGTGTTTGTGTGTGTGTGAAGCTGAAAGAGGAATCCACGAGTTGGGAAAGGGTTTATTTATAGTGAGGAAAAATTTTGGGATTTTTAACTTTGACTCAAACTATGAAGGAATGTGAAAGGGTTTCAGCGGCCATCAACCACCTTGAGCTCATTGTTTTGCTTTGCCAGACTCAAGCAGTTATTTGCCAATAGACCGACTTTCTCCACACCTGCACTTCACTTTATTGAATTAAGTAACTACAGCAGGAAATTCGGCTGCCTTTGTGCTACCTGTAAATGCAATTACTTCCTACTACTACTTCATCCTGCCCTTTAGCAGACTTAATGCAGCTTTAATAACTGATAGACAGCATATTGCTAGTTAGTCTTTTTCTCTTAAATCTTAAGCCTGTATCTTACTTTTATCTTTATTCAGATTATTGAATATTTTAGTTTAGTCTAGTCTATGTGTAGATATGAGAGAGAGAGAGAGATAGAGAAGGAATATTATTATCAACGTGATCAACTTTCTTCTGAAATGTGGAATCCAAAGAAAACGTGGAACATTTACTGAAAATCAGTTGGACACAGATTAACTTTAACACAAATCATCTTTTTAACCCCAAGTGTGTATTTTATATCAATATTGACGTCTATGAACCAGCTGTACAAGTCTTCACCTATCGAGAATGCAGTTTTTTAGCCAACCATTATAATTTTTTATGTCTAAATGATCTAAATTACAGGTCCTGTGTAATTTAGTCTTGATGACATCAACAATAAAGCATGAATTTTCTCAAGCTCTGTCCAAAATAACAGCCTCGTTCACTCATTCTCTCGTCCCTGTAGACACTCAGTATTAAGCAGTAAATTGATGTTGGGCAGTCTTACAACAGTAGTATTCACATTTACAAAATCCAAAGCATTGCATTGAAAGAAAGTGGGGTACATGCCACAGACACTATGGTTTTGTTCCAGCCTGAATTTCAGGGCTTTACTGGACAATGCACCCTGCTTGGACAAATAAATAAATGAGTAAAAAGAGAGAGGGAGAGAAAGAGAGTCTTTTTCACAGCAGACATTTTGACTTGTCACAAAGCGCGTCTTACTGCTTAACATTAACAAAGGCTCTGTTCTATTCAAGGGTGCCAGTAAGCCATGACAGTGTGACAGTGAGCCAGCATGCACAATACAGCACCTACATGGAATTCAGCCATTTTTAACTTTATTATTTACACTTGTTCTCACTGTGACATGTCAACATGTCTTCTATGAAATAAGTCTTTTGTTTATAAATCAAAATCTTCCCATTGAAAAAAAATTATAACGATTTAAGGTGGGATTTTCCCTCAGCAGCTGTCTCGCTCCTCTATCCAGGTCCTGTATAGTTTCAGACACTATTGGACCAAGGATTAACTGTCACTGGGGCGTCAGCAACTGCAAATCCTAATAAGACTCCTGACCTGATGACAGCAGCTCTCTGTGATCCATATGTATGACAGTGAAGGCTAAAGCCCTATTCATATTCTCTTTGATCTCAGCCAGCCTATCGATATAAGGCACTGAGCAAGCAGGAAGTGATTGAGCTCTGAGTTGGGCACCTTACCCTCCTCTTTCTGCCAACAGACTGTCACTCTTTGGGCAAACTCCAATTCATCATGATGACTCCATCCTCCTCCTTTTATCCACCCATCCCTCTCTCTGTTAGCACTTATATTTGATGTGACGCTGACTTAAAAAAAAATAACAAACATCCAACGACATGCTCCCGTTTCTTTTATTTTCTTTAATTTGTCACTCGATTCAGTATTTTGTTGTTCAAATTGTTGCTCACCTCACCTCGCTCGCTGAATCTGCATGTTTTCTCCTCATTAGATATTAGATCAGCACAGACAGGAATGTGATACAGGAAGGCAAGGTCAGTTTTCATTGATTGTTAAATCATTCCTCTGTTTGAGAAGGACACGATTGAAACGGTAAGACACTGACTGCTCTTCCCCTGCAGACTTACGGTAAATATCCCTCCTCTGGGCTCAGCTGTGAGCCAGACAACATTCACTTTGCCTCAGAGTCAGCAGTTGCCGCTTGCTAAGTGTGTGTGTGTGTGTGTCTGTTTGTACCCCCAATATATGGTCCCTAGCAACCAAAGAAAACATGGCCCACATGAAAAGACACTTGGAACAGTGTGCACATCCTCCTCTCTCAACCTTTTTTTATCTGTCTGTCTGTCTGTCTGGTTGCATGTTTTTTGCTCTGTCTGCATAGCTGGTGTCATTCTCAAGGAGATCCAACTTCTCCTTCCCGCTCTCTTATGGGTAGAGCTGGCAGAGGCTGGCAGAATTTCCTCTCTGAATAGCTGTTTTTATCTCTTTCTCCCTCCCTCTGTCTCTCAGTCTCTTCCTCCCTCTATCTTTCTGGCTGAATGACTGTCTGGACTAAGCATTCTTTTTCTTTTGGAAGCTCCGAAGACCTGATGTTGAGATAATTTGTGCACACTATCTGTGAAGTCAAACGTTTTAAGATTGGTGGCCACAGTAAAAATCATAACCTCACTCCTGGCGTTGTTAATGCCTCAAGCTACGGTGTACTGCGCAGCAAAATGACCAAATAAACTAGGGATGTGGATGCATAGCTTAGGGAGATCGGTTGGGTTTTTGCAGATAAGGGGCCTTGAAGACTACAGGGTTGGGGGATGCTGAAGGGCTGCGTATGCAACAGAGACAGGGAGACAGACGGGGGCAGGAAGGGCTTTGTGCACCAGCCCTTTCCCACACTCCCTTTCACCTTTTGTTGTATGGCAGCACCACGGCTCTCTGACATGACGAATTGCTCTGCCTGCTTAACTGAGACAGTGGCGGTAGGAAAGTAAGAGTGGCGTGAAGTAGAAAGATGCGTGTGTGTATATATATATATATATATGTGTGTGTGTGTGTGTGTGTGTGTGTGTAGTCTTGTCCTTTAATCTTCATGCCTGAGACTACCTCTGCTTCCCATCTTCTGTCCTGCAATTCTCTGCTCGTCTGTCACCGGTTTGGAGCAGAGGAGTCGAGGTCTCAATGCTTCCAGCAGATTCCACAGAGGATGAGCCAGAAACAGCAACACACGCATACACAAACATACACACACATACACACACACACACACACACACACACGCTCACACTAATGCCTCTGCCCAAATGCCAGCACCAAGCTGTTGCCCATAAAGCGTTCAGGCTGTCACAATAGAGACATTACCACATGAGTGAGTGGCTTTGAATAGGGCTAAGGGTGTGTGTGTATATAGAGTGCGGCGGCTATGGGGGAAGATTCTGGCAAGGCAGACGACCCTGTCATCACCTCTGCCCCTTGTCAAACAAGCAATCGCCGTCAATGGCACATGCATGCAACACACACACACACACTTGCACACACTGCCTGTTGCGCTTATCCAAGTTTCATCTCTACTTTGTTACAGTGCTTTATTTTCTTAGACAGCAGCTCTGGGCGAAATGAAAAGGGAGACAGAAAGAGAAAACTTGGATGGCTGCTTAGATGACCAAGACAGATAAAGTGAATGGCTGACCTATCCGGGCCGAGCAGGGTGAAGGGTGAGAATCCAGAGGTCGAAAGAGGAGGGAAAACGAAAGAAAGAAAACTCCTTTCGAAATGAAACGGATGGGTTAGGAACAGATCAGAACTTCCTCGTGGAAATAAATTCTGTCAGAAGGATGAATGTTGCACAGCGACAAAGGCAGATAGAGTTATGTGTAGAAAGGCGTAAGGAAACACATGACACGAATGTCAGCTCTGTCAGTGGATTGTCACTGCATGTGTTTGTGTGTGTGTGTGTGTGCAGCCTTGAAATGTCATTATGTAAAAAGTGCTGCCTTTATGCTGGCGAGATCACTCTTCCACGGGGCATGCAGAGTGTGTGTGGTTTTGGGTGCATTCTTGTGTGCATGTGTGTGTGTGTGTTTGAGTGTGATAGAGGGAGTGACAAGGGTTTAAGGGGCCGTGTCACGCTGTCACTGCTGGAATGCATGACAGCAATGTTTTGTCACCCTACGGATGAATGCAGCGTCATGGCAGCAGAAGAAGAAGAAGGAGAAGAAGAAGAAAGGAAAAGGGGAGGAAGGAGGAGAAGAAAAAAGGACTAGTATTTTTTTTTTTTTTTCTCCTCCCCGCACTCAATGAGGAAATTAGGTCATCCAAGTAAAGCCATTGCAGAGAACAAATCATCATCATAATTGGACCCTTAACAAATCTGTGGAGGTGGCTGCTTCATACACGCAGGAGAAAAAACACAAAAGGCGATACACGCTTCTGTAGCTACACACATTGCCAAGAGGGGGTAAAACAGAATTTCAGCATAAATCAGTGTATGTTTGACAGTTTTATAGCTCTTTCAGGAGCCTCATTTGGGACAGAAGCGTGATAGAAGAACGTTGCTCGTGGTAAATATAATTGTGGTCATGATCCTTCCATAAATCACGGCGTAGTAACCTCACATTTGCCTGCGGGCTACAGGGAAAAAAATCCCAGAGCATCAGGTGACCTATGGGATCTCTTTACCCCATTCTTTCAGCTGTCCTCAGCATTCACAGCTAGAGAAACGCCCAATTAGATATGAAAATAGGTTCTAATTTCAAGCAATTTATATTAAGCCCCACACACCAAAATGAGTACTCAAATGTTAGAATTAAAGGAATAGTTTGAAACACACTGATTTCCGCTGTTGCTTAGAGTTTGATGAGAAGATGATCATAGCTTAGTAAGCGCAAAGACTGGAGACAGGGAATTTCTATAATTAACTAAATCTGCCAACACCTCTAAATCTCACTAATTAACACGTTATAGCACAGTAAACACACTATATGGGCGGCCATCTACTGTTGTTAATTTACAGAAATGAATGATTAATTTCCATGATTTCCAGAGCAGTGTCATGTTTTGTTATGACCTCAAGTGATAAAATTGGTCAAAACAGTTGGAGAGGCTGACACCGAAGGGATGAGAAGTACAATTTTTTTTCCATATGAACACAAACAAACATGCACACACTGGAGCAGTTAAGCGTGAGCGGTAACATGTCCCTCTCAAAGGCATCTTCTCCCAGCAGGGGCACAGGGTTGCGCCACATAAGCTCTGTCAGTAGGCTGTGTTAAAGAAGAGGAAGATTTAAAAGGCTGACCTCGCGCACTCCCAGCTCTTCCTTGCACATTTCACATGACAGGGTGCACACGTTATTTATTCATGTTTAAAGACAGACTGCTCAAGCACACACACACACAAACACATGCACACACACACATGCAAACTGCAGTCAAATACATGTAATATAGGCAGAATAAATCTCCATAAAGTGTTTGATTGCACTCTGCTGTGCATGTCAGTGTAGTCTAGTGTTGGTAACATCTGCAGGAACCATATCAACATCTGGGCAAAGACAGAGAGATGCGAGACTGAGCTGACACTAATCCAGTAATTGCCATGTGCCCGTGTCACTTATCAAAATAATTGACAGTATTTTCTACAGTGAGATGGAAGTGTTTTTTCCGGTGCTTCCCAGACTGTTCTGTAGATCCCAACAACCGCGGATCAGTAATGAGATGGCTGTCTTTGTTGTGGTTTGTTCTTGCTAAGAATGTGGTTCTAGGTAAATAAATCTGAACTCTGTTTTTGATGCATGCATAGTTTTCTTTCCTCTGTCTCTACTAAATGTTTTAACAGACGATAGTTTCACATCATCCTGATGTGTATTAGGTCTTTTAGGATCATAGGTGATGGTCGTAGAGGTCATGTTTAAATTCGATTCTAATTTTCAGTGAATGCATCCGTTTCAATGCTCCTGAAAGGAGTGGATGGGATATACAGCTGTCACCTTTTATTCTCAAATGAAGTGGCTATTCATTTGTTATAAATACAACTGACTGAGACAATGAATCAGAATATTTTTTAACAGACCTTCCTGCATATCCTAAAAAATGAAAATGAAAATAAATATGCTTTTAACAATGTGCTTAGTGGATGATCTAATCCAATGAAAAGATTTGGTTTGCTACATTTGAAGCTCCATTGTGCGGATGGCCTTGGAAGAGATTACAACATTTTTGATCATGTCCTTGAAACGTTTAGTTGAACGTGTCCTTATTAACACGTTTGGCTCCAGAGTGGAGAAGCTGTTTTTTTCTCCTCCCTTTATAAGCACCAGTTTCTTCTTTTGAAATGAAAAATTGTTATATAACATCGGGTTAAATCACTTATTCCCATGGATACTTTTTACAGTGTAACCTACTGTGAGGCGACTCCAAAGGCCTATATATACCACCCCAGAGCCATGCAGCTGATTGACAGGACTTGGCTGACTGTGGACCCTCCTTCCCAGCGTCTCCTCCTCTTTCTCTCTTTCTCCTGTCCTCTCCCCCTTCTCCCTCTCTCTCTCTCTCTCCCTCTCCCTCTCTCTCTCTCCTCAATCGCAGGGCTGCGCTCACCGACTCGACACCGCCAACAGGGATGCAGCGAGGGCGCAGCGCAGCCTGAAAATGGCACCACCACGCGTCCTGTGGATCTATCCATCCCTTTTCCTCCTGTCCACCCTGCTTCTTTTTCACACGCTGTCGCCGTGCCGAGCTTTACGGAATTACCCGGAGAATGAAGGTGGGTGTCCTGGTTGGATCGTGTGAACCTTGAGTGGACTTGTGAGGTAGATGACTTGGTTGTGCGCTGTGGTTGGCGGATGGGGAGCCCCATGCCGCGGTTCCACTCGCCGGGGAAAGGAGCAGCGGAGACTCCCGTTAAGTGCTCGGCTCTGTTATGAATCATGCATAAAGAAATGCGAGGGTGAGAGAGAGAGAGAGAAAGAGCGAGAGAGAGAGAGAGAGAGAGGGGGGAGAGACACGGGGAGAAAACTGTTGGTCACGTTTTTCTTTTCCGGGCATATTGACATTAAATTTGTATGACATATACACACAGGCAGCTGTGCCATGCTGAAGATAGAGGAGACAGATGTGGACATTTCACTTTGTGACATCCCCACATTTTTATTAATCTGTGTAACTCTTTTTTTCTTGCATTAAAGTAGCCTAACTTATAAAGATTATGTCAATATTGACATCTCTGTCAAAATCTCTCTTAATTATAGATATCTTTATTATAACACACTGATAAATGTTGTGTCTCTCTGCTGTGGACTACAGTCTACTGCTTCAGTCTGCAAATGAGGAGCAAGCAATTACATTAAATTTGTCACACGCTGCTGCTGAGCCTCTCTCAGTTATTGTATTAACATCGATGCTTGGGCCTGAAATTAGCCAATACATTTACTTACTAACTACTCCTGACTGCTTGGTGGGCTGAAACATTGGAGCTGGCTTGTTTAATGGGAAAGTTGTACTAAATGGAGACAAGAGCAGAGCACTGTGCACAAGTTGCATTCACAATTTATAAAGGAGTAAAAAAAAAAAAAATATGGATGATGTGTCTGTTTTGGCTGGCTGGCTGTCACACAGACAGTCTGACTGGAGATGATACAGCAGTGACTTGATAGTCGTTCTGTGAATCATTTCATTCACTATTTCCAAAAGCTACAGTCAGTTCTGTTCTGTTCTGTAGCTCAACAAAGCTCTCCATCTCTGTTGTGAGCTGCATGATTTGCCTTTCATTGACATTTTCTCTCTTCTCTCTCTCTCTCTCTTTCTCACACACACTCCCAAACCAAAACTCCAGGGTTACCTGGCATAAATTTAAACAGTCAAATCATTCACATTCACATTCACACAGTGACAGGCCACACAAAGGGTTTTGACGGGATCTCCCATCCCTGGCGGACTTAACAGTATATATAGGCTGTGTGTTCGTCCATCGTGCTGAATGTATGTCACAGCCCCGAGGAGTTCACACAGAACAAAGGCTCCTGAGGATAGATGGGGAGCGAGCGCGAGCGAGAGAGAGAGAGTGGAGAAGCAGGAGGAGGAGTGTTGTAACAGCGGGAGACAATGCATGTGAGGGAAACACTAACACGCTGTTGAAATATTTATTGAAATGAGCATGAATGATGAAACCAACTGGAAGCCAAAGGAAACTCCTGTTGATTTAGATAAACGCACAGGGCCATCTGTGAGTTGCTGTGTGTGTTGTTGTGTGGATCATGTTCAACTTGAGGTGACTGACAGGTCAAAGGAGTTTTTCATTACTAATACACAAATAATCTGCCAGGCACTGACTGTGTGCCTATGGGCTATGTCTGTGTGTGACTCACTTGGTCTTTCATCGTCTGCTGTCAGACTAACGGCCTAATTGGCACCTTTAAGCCTAATGCCTGACTTGTGTGTCTGTGTGTGTGTGTATGTGGAGAGTGTGTGTGCACATGCCCCTGTGGGACAATACTCCAATGAAGCCATTTTGGGTCAGAGACTCTACGTTTACCTTTTGGCCTTATTTACTCTGTTGGGCGACTGCTCTATTTTGTGCCAGTGTGTGTGTGTGTACCTTAAGTTTGTCTATGAGTGTGCATATTCTCCACCCACGCATCTCCATAGTCGTGTTATTCGAGGAAATCCTCCCTCCGAGTATGTCTAGTAGCAGACGCGAAGCTGTCATAAAAGGAGAGATACAGCTCTCAAGGCTCAATTAAGCACAGAGTCCCTTTGATAGAGCTGATAGTGTTAGAAGGGAAACAGTGTTAAGCTGTCAACAAGCTTAGTTTACTACCACAGCTATTGATCTGCTCCGAAATTGTTGGCATTTTACAAGAAACGCAGTTTGCGAGGGTGGAGTGGCGGAACAAGGTGGTTTCGGGAGAATTGATAGGAGCGGCTTGAAACAGCTGCTAACTGCAGACCAAGGGACACAAGATGAAGTGGAAATAGGTTCATTCATAAGTTGTTGTGATGGGGATCCATCTTCTTTGAAGGTCTTTGTTATCAACAGATAGAAAGAAGGAAGAGCAGTGGAGGAGGTTTTTGTGCACCAGCAGAGGGAGCTCATCACACCGCCTGTCTGAACCCTGAGGGCACACTGATGTAACAGGAGGGTGGATGCTCACAGGTCTCCCATAGTTCCCTATTTGCCCTGCTGTCCTCATCCGTGCTTTACTCTCCTTCTGAATCCCACTGGAACAACATGTGTCATCTCTCTTTTTTGTTGCACCTACTCCTCCTTTATTGCAGATTCTTGGTGGGGAAAGGAGCAGACTCTCACTCCTTTCTATTTTTGTGTCTTCCCTCTGACTCTAAATATACCAGCTCAATCCTAGAAAACACACTAGTGTGGAAGCATGACTGGAGGCCTGCGCCTTCCTTTCCACTGCAAGTGTATGTTGATTAGTATATACTAATACAGGTAAATTAATGATTTAACTCCAAATTCTGCCTGAAAGCTGTGGAAATGGATATATAATTGAACTAATAACCATGACTGGGCAGGGAGGGAGAGGAAAAACATGACTCAACTGTGGTTTATGGTATAGTCTTGAGGTTTACTGTAATCTGTAATCGGTCTTGGAAATCCAGTACACTTGAAGCTTTTCATTGGATTGGCCTCAGGGTGCCGAGGGGTGAATTGCTGTATTGCTTTGTAAGGTTAACATGAGGGTGAGCAGTTAGTGCAGAGGCAAGCATATGTAAAGCATGCCCTCTTCTAACACACACTCCTTATGATTCACACAAGATCCTGACTGTGGTATAATGTTGGGTCAAAGGTCTCCTCTGGTTTAATTGCTTTAATCCATAATGGCTGCTTGTAGTTATCGGCAGAGCCATACCTCATTATATGTGTGTCCGTGTGTGCATGTGTGAGTCCGAGAGATTGCTGTGCTCCCATGTAACAACCATGACCTTGGACAGAAGAGGATATAGATCTCAGCACTCATCAGAGAGCAGCGGAGAGAGACAGCAGGCACCCTCCTGTTTCTTTTTTCCACCTCCTCCACTCCGATCTATCTCTAATCCCCTTCTTTCATATCTGCCCTTCTCTGTTTTCTGCCTGCCTCCCCGATGGCCTCCATCTTCTCTCTCTCCTTGGTTGTTTTCTGCTTTTCTCTTCTTCTTTCCCCTCTCTCTGTGTCTTTCTCTGACCTCCAGTAGTAGCTGGACAGGAGCTGCGAGCCACTGTATGTTTTCTGTATTGTGCTCCTATACCTGCTTAACACAGGCACATACACAAGCCCACATGGATGCATACACACACACACACACACACACACACACACACACACACACTATCGTAATGTATGGCTGGGGGGTAGTTTGGTGGTCTTGGTCCAGAGAACAGTGTCATGTATTCCCGAGGCTGGCTGATAGATGGGGTTATAAATACAGCTCAGTGACAGAGAATGATTCTGCTGTGCAGGCTTCACCTCATGGATTCATTGTGTGTGTGTGTGTGTGTGTGTGTGTGTGAGAGAGAAGAGAGAGAGAAAGAGAGAGAGAAGGTGAAAGAGACTGAAATGAAATCCACAATAGAGAATCTGTGAGACAAAAAAGGTGATAAGAAAGAAAAAAAGACGTTGTTCTAAACAAACTGAGTAACCGTCACGTTTCTCCACGGTCTATTGAGCAGAGCACCCATAGCAGCACTCACACTGCCTTTGTGTCGTATACGATGGTTGTCAGTGGGTGCTAAATATGGTTTTGTATTCAGCCCTGTCAATTCACACTCAAATAATTTCCCCGCATTGCCTTTGTCCGTGTTTAATGGAACTGCTCAACATTATGTGTATTCACTTTCTTGCTGAGAAGACTCTCTCTCATGTCTGTACGATAAATATGAAGCTATAGCCAGCAGCTGGTAGAGTAGAGTGGATGGACTGGAAATAGGAGAAACTCTCGAGTAAAAAGAATCCAGGTACCAGCACCTATAAAGCTCACTCATTAACATGTTATATTGTTTATTGACTGCTAGTGGTGACTTCCTGGAGCTTCGTCATCAGTGTAAGGTTTCTAGGAAGTCACTTTGCACAGCCAAGAAGCATAACCCTCCATAAATCCACATATAGTATATATTTAATATATTTAAAGTGTGTTTTAAGGTTAATAATCCAAAGAAACATTGGGGTAATTAATGAGATTTAGAGGTGAACATGTAAGTTTACTTTCTTTTTTGTGCAAATTCACACGAAACCCGAGCTAAACACAGTACAGCCACAAATGACAGATTTCTGACGAACTGAACTTGAAGTTTTTTAAGCCTGAATGATTTCCATCGGATGCAGGATTCATTAATGTCAAAGAAAGCCTCCCCTCAGTGTGTGATGAAGGGCCCCCATCAAGTCTGCTGACCCCTTCCCCCTCTGAACAGGCCCTTAACTGCTGGTCAAATCACTGATCGCTCGGCCTTGACCACTTTCCACCCACCACTCCAACACGAACACCCCAGTTCTTCTTCTTTTCCTTCTTTAAATCTCACTGCCACTCCTCACACACACACACACACACACACACACACACACACACACAGGAGGTGTGAACTGCACCCCCTGTCCTGACCTTTAATATGGCTAAATTGAATTGGTTGTTTCCTTACTGCTTCCTCTCTCTGTTTTGCTCTTGCTGTTTGCTCCGCGGGCTTGGCTCATGCCGAGGCAGTGAAAGGCTGCATTAAACAGCTTTACACACAAACAGCCGGGGATTTGGGTCAGTGTTAGATATAGTATGTTTGCTAACTGTTTCAATCTTTTCATTGCTAATAAATGTCTGTTACGGTATTATGTGAGTAAAAAATACCTGTCAGAAAATATTTATACACCATCTTCTTGATATTAATTTACAGAAAATATTCATAAATGTGAAAATATCTGTACATGTTTATTTCAGTGCATACTCCAACCATGGCTGGTTGTACAAAGTGTTCAAATTTGAAACTGGAGACAGCTGTTTCCATCCCATTCCTTCCCAATAGTCAATGTTGGTATCTTTTAGCAATCACCAAGATCTTTCCCCAAACCTAACCAAAACGTTTTATTTGCCTAAACGTAGCCAAATGTAAACCACAGAGGTGATAGATCATAAAACACAAACATTATTTTTTACAAGACATTTTTAACAATTTGCTGATGGTGCTATATTTTGGTTGAAGGACCTTTTGTTGTGGCTGCAGCTTTTTACTGTGTATATATATTTACAACTTTTCCCTTTATTGCAATCACGACTGCTAATCTTTGTGTCCCCTGTGTCTTCTACATTCCTGTCTCGAGACAGGAGTAGAGCATAATCTATCGATGTTTGGATATATATTGGAGTCCTGGAGTGGTTTGCCAGATGAAGCGGACACAGTTTCTCTGTTTGTTTGGGGTGTTTTTCTGGCATAATTCCCAAATGAATTTATATCCACGCCCCGTATCCTTCTAGCTGCAGTGTTTTGCTAGTTATCCTTGTTCTGTCTCTCTGTTTACTACTTAATGGTGCCCACTTCAGTACAAATTGGGTTACGTTTGATTTGATAGAGGCAGCAGGGCAGACAGACGAGTTGCTGGACGGACAATTACCCTAGGCATGTGTGTATACATGTTACATGTGTGTCTATCAGCAGTAGCAACCTGTCTAAGCACACTTTTATCCGACATGTGATTTCCTAACTGTCTTACACCGCTGGGCCTCACACCTGAGGCCAATTTACCCTCCTGTGACTAACTGCTATGTGACAGGCCTCTGTATGTGTGTGTGTGTGAGAAAGAGCTCCCGTCCCACCAGGAGGAATGTCATAAGAGCACAAAAAAGGTCAAGAAAAAGCCAAAAAAGAGAAACACACACACTTGAAGAATGAGGATTTAGACAAAGACACTTGTGCATAATTAGCCGTCCTGTCTTATTAAAGTAAAAAAAAGCTTTATCTATCCCTGCTCATTCTCTCTATTCACTCCTCACTAGCTATTTTAATTCACCTCTTTAAATGAATGGTGGGATGCGTCACAGGCGTGTGTGTGTCTGTGGTTTGTATTGCAACTTGTTTCTGAATTCTCAAGGTCTCTGGTTTGTGCGTGTGTGTTGTTACATTCGTGTGCATGTGTTTGCTGCTCTTTGCCCTTGATGAGTCGTTGGCATACTAGTGGAAGAAGCTTATTAAAAAAACAAGTGTCTGGATCTGACTGGGTGTCACAGTTCAAAACTGTAAGCGTTCAACCAGCACGCACAGACGAACCCACACACGCACGCACACACACTTCAGAGTGTCTTCAAGCGACAAACTAGGGCAGTGCTCCTGTCATAGTCTGTCAGAATGGCATCTTTTCTGTTCTGCTAGTGCTGCCAGTGTATATGAAATAGCAGAGTAGGCTAATGTACTTTCTGCAACAGCGGAAAGGGGGGGGGTCGAAAAAAATGCAAGCTCAACGAGGTACAGTACATCACATACATGAATATTTTCATAAACATTTTTAGCTCTGCGCACCATCTGCCTTTCTGGTTACCAGAGGTTGTTTTTTTTTTCTTTTCTCAAAGCTTTAGAGAACAAGGTTTTCAATAAACCATGCGCATCTCTTTTAAAATCACTAAGGCAGCTGCCTTGAAAAAGAGCTTCTTAACAATCGGCTTTTTTTTTTACCCGTCTGTGACGGCAGTGTAGAGAACATATTATGGTTGTTATCTCGACTTATTTTTACCTGAAACTGGGTTAGCTTCTTACATTTCTGCTGGCTTATTCGGGTGAAAAATTCAACCTCACAGTTTAGACGTAGAGTAAGAGCTTTTACAAAAAGATGTAGATGCATTTTGATGTTTGTCTTTTTCCATTTCCTTCTACAAATGTTGTGCAGATTGTTCAATCTGATATAAGATGAAAACACAGTGAATCGCCTGTTGGCCGTAAAATTCTGCTAGTTTTGAACAAGACGTGAAGGATTCGATTAAAGCCGACTTGATTTGATAAATGTCTTTTCTCATTTACCACAACTCTCTCACCAATGTGTCATTTGCAATGATGTATTTATTATTTAACATCTGCGCTGCGTGGCCAATGTGTCAATTAATCATCACAGTTTATCTTTTGTTGTAACGCAGTGTCCAGATTTATTAGCACTGATTAAAGATCTTGTGAAATATCCAGAGTAGTATCCTGATGAAATGATAAATATATAGAACATATATAGATTAAACTGGTACATATCTCCATATACATGATTCATAGTTTAACTCAGCTAGTATATCTGGGTTTCTTAAAGCCAATCTAAGTGCTCACTTCTCTGGTCACAGGTATGAGCAAGCACATCCAAGTAATCCAGCAAACTAGTGTGCCTTCACACATACTCATAGAAATGTTATGGTTGAATTAAATGATAAATAGAATGTTTATAACAAATCTTGTAACGGCAAATGAATCAACCAGGTCAAACTTTAATCAGCTTGCTATTTGTATAAGTGTAAATTATATGTACTTAATTATGTTTTGATCTATTTCTTCATCAAGGCTTGATTCAGACACTCAGCTACCTTTTAGCCATGCGTGCAACAGCTAATTGAATTTTACCATGTGTTTCACAGCTTTCGCCTCCAGTGATCTGTCACTCATTAGTAAAGCTATAGGCTGCTGTGGTTTCTATACAGTTCAGTCTAACACAAAGAGGCATTTAATATAATGTTTGTCGAAGTGTGGAAGATCAGCGTTGCATTTCTTTGAACGGAACGGGAAGTTGGAAAGCCGGTGCAATTGAACTGAATCAAAGAAGAATTAGCATTAGAATTCTAATAATTTAAATCACATGAATTATTCATAGACACATTGAGTTTGCAAACCACTATCACGTTCAAAAAAATAATAATTCCTCCTGAAATCATACTAGATCCCATCTTATTCTGTCAAAAACTCTCATTGAAAAATGAAATTAAAAATATTGCAGATTGGGATAAGCCTGCTTTAGAGGAGGCATCCCATGCACACAAACAAGACTTACTGGAATCTGAAAACCTGAAGTGTGATTAGAAGACTTAAAAATTAGTTCAAAATAAAACTTCAAATCCAGGGTGTGAAAGTGTGGAGACATTATAATTTACCAGGTGCAGTGGGTTGATGTATCATTTCAGTATTTCCTCCATGTAGAAGTATGTCACAATGGACAAATAGAAAAGTGGTAAAGGTAGGAAGTCTATACAGTAACACACAGCTTTGATAAAAATAGTACAAACAGAGGATGAGAGCGCAGAAGGAGAGCGAAGACTTGGGGAGGAAAGAAGAAGATTGAAAACCTCTAGTGGTTTGTGGATGAGTGGAGAGAGGACTGATGAAAAGACAGCAAGAAAGAAAGACTTGGTACGACGCCAGTTTGTCCCTAAAGTTCAGAGCTCAACTCTTCCCACTCCTTCATCTGCTCTCCGTCGGCCCGTTTGTTGCCCTGACAACACTCTCAGACGTTGAACTGCACTCTTAGTGGAGTGGAAGCAGGGGAAGGCTTTTGTGTGTGTGTGTGTGTGTGTGTGGCGGTACTAATACTGAGATATTGGGTTTGTGAGTGTGTGTGTGTACAGCTGTTTTATTTATTGCATCTGGGTGTATTTCAGTGCAGGAAGTTATCTTGGTATAGAACAAGCTGAAAGAAGAAATTTAAATCTTAGTGGCATTATCTTTCTGATAAAATTAAAGGAAAGGTTCAGTATTTGGAGAAATATGTTTATTAGCTTTCTACCTGAGAGTTGGATGAGAAGATCCATACCACTGTTATGTCTGATGCTAAAGACTGGAAATGGGAACATCTAGGTAACAAAATCTACATACAACCACCTCTGAAGCTCATCTTTCATATTTGTACACAAACTGACAGAGAGCCACACTAGTGGTTTCCAGTCTTTATGCTAAGCTTAGCAGCTGCTGGGAGACGAGATTCGCGTCTGTCTTCTCATCTAACTCTCGACGAGAAAGCAAACAAGTCTATTGACTGATTCATGAATGATTTATGGATACATTCTCTACACAGAGCGATCATATAATAAGTAAGTTTAACATATAATTTGGATTATTTTGTACTATTACTGTATGTCCTACTGAATGTGAAGGTCTTAAGTTATTCTGTATGAAATAGATCAGGGTGTTTATTTTAAATAATAAGTAGAAGGTGAAAATCCAACTAAAAACTCAGAAGTACAGAAATATGGGAAAAATACCACCTGCCACACAATCACTGCAGCACAGTAGCACATCTTTTTATATAATTTTGTACTTAAAATGAATGATCAGCATCTTATTTGCATTTTCTCCCCATTTTTCTGTCTTTTTTTCTTTCTATTACCGGAAGATTTTTTTGCCACAAGAGGACCTTGATTACCGCAAACTGTGGCTGTCAGCGTTTTTCTCGCAGCAGAAAAACGTAACAATTTTTGGTTGTGTGGGGACATGAATCCTGGATGAAAATCTGTTTAAGCTGATATGGCCGCTTTGAAACAAAAAAAGAAATCTGGGTTTTATGTCTAAAGGCAGTGAAAAAGGAAAATAATGAGGTTTGTACATGTAACATCAGCATGATGAATGTAGTGTCAGCAAGCCCCTTTATTATATATCCCCAATTCCAATGTAATATTTCATGTTCTGAGCTAAAAAGACCTTGAACTCATCATGCATTCACATATTGTACTCTATATTGAGTCTGCGTGGTGGTCTTATTGAGCAGTCTT
Source organism: Larimichthys crocea (assembly GCF_000972845.2). NCBI lineage: Eukaryota > Metazoa > Chordata > Actinopteri > Sciaenidae > Larimichthys > Larimichthys crocea. The sequence continues at coordinate 16,486,892 of NC_040022.1, forward strand.
CCTCTTTGTGGCACTGGCACCATCCTAAGGTGTGTGTGAGTCTGTGTGTGTATGTAAGCATCCTGGTCTTTTTGTGTGCCAGTCTGGCTGTTGGCAGCACCGTTTGATTCTTGGCAGGTGGATCACAGCTTCTCGCAGCCCAGCTGAAGCAGTGGATACCGACCAGAAAGAGAGAGAGAGAGAGAGAGAGAGAGACTTAAACAAACAGAGAGAAGAGACGAAAGAGAGACACCCTAGAGGGAGGAAACGGGAGTGAGAAGAAAAATAAGACAGACACAGACGGAGATAAAGAGACAAAGAGATTGAAAATGTTTTGTATTTTCTGCACGTGGATCTATACGGACTGTAGCTGCCGTTTCAGCATTTTATTGCTTTGGTACAGAAATTTCTGATCAACAAATTCACAGCTCATCCTCCTCATATTTCACTATCAGAATGTAAACCTCACAGTTTGGTGCTGAAAATCAATAAGACAGCATGTCTCTCTGTAACCGAACAACTCTCACAGTAATCGGGTCACATGCGCATGTGTATGGATCTTCACGTTTATGTCCCGTGAAGAAAAGCTTGGGTAAAATTAGATATGTGCGCGTGTGTCTCCATGAGTAAAAGTGGTATTTTCAGATATAAAAGCCTGGGGAAAGCCACGATAGTCGATAGATTTTTTTGTTTTGTTCCCGTGTTGTCAATTTGAGTGCTCAAATTTGAAAGGTGCCCCTCTGTGGGTATGACATGTCATGTTTAGCAGCTCATCAACCTGGAGATTGTGTATGTGTGTGTGTGAGACACAGAGGCTGGTCATTAGACCGAACATGAGCCTGGCCAGAGTGAGAGAGTGATGAGCTTGGTGTTTTTATTCCAGGCCAAAGCAGGCCTGGCCCAGGCTTAGATTTCACACACACAATTTAGCCAATTCCCTCGTGAAAGGGACGAGAAAGCGAGAGAGGGGGAGAGCATTTAGAGATGGATGGACAGATAGATAGAGGTGTAACGTCATTTTGTTTGAGGAAGAAAACTATTTTCATAAGTTTTATTCTCATCTTTATACAAACATACACACACCTATGTATATATGCATATCGGCTGTGTCAGCAGACAGGAAGCTATAGCTTATACATAATTGATGAGCCCAGTCATTGATTACAGGTGATAAGTGGTATTGACAGGAGGTGTGAGAAGAAGAGAAAAGGAGTCAATGTGTAGGTTTATGTATGTGCGTGTTTTCCCAGTGGACTGAGAAATGGATTTAGAATATGTAATGACCTCTGTAACACATTAGCTTAGTAGACAGTATTTTAGTTTCCACAAGATGAGCAACTCCAGACACAAAAAGGATAGATTTTCTTACTTTTTGAGATATGTCTCTGAGTTACAGTTAAAATAATACACATTTTAGAAAAATGCACTTATCTCTTTTCTCACTGAGGGTAAAGATCGATATCGCTATTGCTCTGCCTGTGCTTAAAGTTTGCCTGGCCAAAAAATAAATAACCTAGAAAATAAAAAGCAATCGAGGCGGGAAATAGACCAGTGTTTCGATTTAACGATTTTAACGAGCGACCCTGTTAACTGGCGCCTGTCAGCCGAATGCATCCGTGGTTGACGTAGTTACGACAAGTGTTGAAACAGGAAGAGAATATTTAGCTGTCAAATAGCGATGTGCGATATATCGTCGTTTACGATATATCGTCAAAAACATTCCCTACGGTAAGGATATGTTATCCCACGATAAAAACGATAAATTCTCATTGATGACATATGTATGTGTGCGACACACTCGCAGCCCAACGCGCATATTGACAAACATGGTGGAAGGCGGAGCAGATACGCTTGGCAGCGAGGAGCTCTTTCCTCACTCTCCAGCCGGCAATCAGACACTCAGATCGGTCAAAGAGACAGACAACAATAACAGAGAGCGAGCGCCGGCCTTGATAAAACTGTTATTAATCACAGAAATAAAAAGCTATTTCCTGATTGTTTCACAGCGGTTACATTCAGCAGGTATAGAAACTCCCACCACCAGCTCCCCCTAGCCTATATTATTATTTTGGTGATAGATTTATAGTCAAAAAGATTAGGCTGAATTGGTGTTTATTTATCGTTGTTTTTATTGTTACTAGGATAAATACCAGAAATTAGCGGGATAAATTTTTTAGTCCATATCGCCCATCCCTACTGTCAAATAAGACACCAAAGATGAACGTGGTATGTGCTACGACAACCAGAGATGCATGATCACAAACACTGCTGCATCTAGGGCTACAGCTCTCGAATATTTTGGTAATCGAGTATTCTATCGAATATTCCAACGATTAATCGAGTAATCGGATAAAATTATAACCGTAATTTTTGGACTATTGAACGCACCTGAATATAAGCTGCACCAGCTAAATTTAAAAAGAAAATAAATTTTGTACATATATAGGCCACACTTGAATATAAGCCACAGGTTTTCATGTTGTAACATGAGGTATTTACACAGAAAGACGGTACACGGAAGATTTTTTGTTTTGTTTGTGAAAAAAAGTAGCGGTCCGAACAGTATTACGTTATTTTTATTACTTTTGCTTTGCTGCGTTTGCAAATTTTTGCTGTTTCTGCTGTTTTATGTCCCGGCGACTGCCGTTCCGCTTTGCAGGGGACGCATAGCCTGTATTGTAAGCACGTTATGTCACACCAAAATGAATCTGCGTAAAACGTGAGCTTTAAATTTAATTAAATGACGCTTCGAGGCAGGGGAAATTCCTCTATCATTTTTTGTAATCGAGTTACTCGAGGTACTCGAGGAACATCCCTACCTAGGCCTATCACGCTTTGTTGTACACTCTGGAGCCGAGTTACAACATACCATCTTGTCATTTTTGATGCATCATGATTATCGTTTCAGTCAGTTATAACCTCGGTGAAACAAACGATATAGTAAGTGAGTCACAAAGAATATCATCGGTGTAACTGGCCAATGTGAAACGGACAATTTTACTAAATTCCATGAACCTTGTTGATCGGTAGGTTTTTTTATCTGTGAGCTGAAATGTGTGTGTACACGCACACACATGCGTGCGTGTGCTCCTTTCCTGAAATCACATATTATTATGCTATTACGTCCTATTTCTGTACGCCACTCAAATGGCCATGAACTGAAGAAAAGCAGTCTAAACGGTCTTTAGTCTCTCTGAACACACACACACACACACACACACACACACACACACACACACATACGGGCTAGAGGCTGCCTCTGACCTTTTCACTGCTCGGCACCTCTCCCCCATCGTTCTTGTCTCATCCCTCTCATTTAATCGACCCCACTTTCTCTCTCGCTGCTTCATTATGCCGTGTGCACTATTTTCTCTGTAGCCGTTGTCTCATGCAGACGCATGCAGATATGTGTGCCGTTACACGCGCACACGTACACTCGCTAATACAGCATGACATGCCTCCCTGCTGTCATGGTGTGCTGAGCTGTGGAGAAAGGCTGGGATTCAGTGAGGGCTGATGAACAGCATGAGTGCGAGAGGAAGAGAAAGAAAGAGAGGGAAAGATAGGAAAAGAGGAGGGTGGACCAATTTTACAGTCCCTTTGTAATACCTACAGGCTGTATGGATACACAGAGGGGCTTGTAAACAGGCACTTTAAATTGAGTGATTAGTCTCATTTGCATTCAGGAAGGCAAACTCTGTTTTCTTTTTACTTTGGAATAGTTTTTTTTTCCAGGTCACTGCTTATAAAAATGAAAGGAAATACGTAATTGTGCTGCTTTTAGGTGACACAGTCTAAATTGCGTTGGGTCAGCTGCTCACTCGTCTGATCTGGGATCTGTGGAATAAAAGTATGGGTTCAAAGATTTCCATACAGGGAGGATGACCTGAGAGAGCCACAATGTGTGTGATAGAGAGGGAGAAGAAAGAGAGTAGCAGCAGTCTCTGCAGATGGATACTGATTAAATATTGATGGTCAGCGGTGTTGAGGGCTTGATTAGGACCTGACTGAGCCAAGCCCATAACAAGCACATGCCTACACACACACACACACACACACACACACACACACAATCACAAATGACACACACAGGTGGAGAATACTGCTCCAGAATCTGAGCAGGTTTTCATTATGCCTCCCGCTGGTCAACCTGCCACCTTCCTCTCTTCACTTTTCATTCTCACCTTCCTGCATGCTCTCTCCACTTCCTCCCGCCACACAGGGATCACCCACAGGAAATAACACATGCAACTCTGAGGCAAATGCTTGATCCTACTGTTGCATGACACATTTCTATTAGCTCTCTGGGGTCCTAGCAGTCACTCCCAATTGCAAAAGCAATTGACTAGAGGGTTAAAGTGACACTTTTTTCAGAATAAACCCTTTTTAGGATTGAAAGTTACTCTTTGAGAAACTGAATTCCATTTGCCCCCATTGTAGTTGGGTCTCAGAAATCTCAAAAATTTCTGTATGCAAAGGTTAAGACAGAAAATGGGCTGTTTATTTTATTTAGTGTTGTTATTCGGTTGGAGGAAAATCTAAATTGTCGACAGAAATCTCTCCCACTGTATATTTCTATTCTAGCCGATGACTGAGGTTGGATAATGTGGTTTAGACCATTACAACAGCTGGAGCCTCCAGATCTAATTTGTACAAATGAACACATGTGCCTACTTGTAGGCTTGGCAGAGGGATGAGTAATAGGAGCCGTATATTGGCAAAAAAGGGAAAAAAAATTGTAATATACTAAGCATGCAGGTGAACAGCAAAGTAGATGATGATGCTGGAAAACACTGGAAACATTTTATGTGGCACGAAAACGTCATTGTAACACAAGCGTCAAATGTTTAACCAGCTATTTTTCAAACCTATTGGGTGAGCGGTTGATAGTCAGAGAAAGAGAGGTTTTGGGTGGAGTCTCACTTTAATGTCTAAAATGTAAATGTTACTGTAAAATATACTCTTGCCGTTGTATCTTGACTGACTTTGTGTCCCCCTTGAACCATAACAGCTGCTGCACAACCACAGTAATCTTAAAGCTCAAATTATAGGTTTATGTTGCTTGTGATTCCACTGCTGTTATACTCCGACACAACAAAAGGCGCCGTTGTATAAGTATACAAGTTTTTTTTATATATATATATAGGAGGTTTAGGGTAAAATATGAGGTTATGTGATGCTTTCAAGACAGCAATATCTCCAGACTGTATATAGCGATATTGTATATTATTATTTTCAAGAGATGATGACTGAAAAATGAAATGCCACTTACAGGTTTTTTTTTTTAATATGTGCGTGTTAACATGCATGTTCTCTCTTCTCTGTGTGCTTGCAGTTACGTTGCTGGACTCCATGTCAGCCTTGGCCGACCTGGGCTGGGAGGCTTACCCTAATGAGGGGGTGAGTATATGTAGCACAACACACACACACACACACACACAAACAAAAATCACCATCTCTTTATATTGAAGCTGGCACTAAAAAGAATAAATCTGATAGCAACTAGCGGGTTGTGTTGACATGTTTTATTTTCAGGGAAGGAGCTGGGACTCTAGCAGCAGCACTGGAGTGTGTGTTTTAGAGAGCACTGGGTTCTTGAGCGCTCCTTGCTAAATCGGGAGTCTGCAGGGGGAATTTACAAATTATTTCCACTGTGCTGCAAACGCTCTGGCACTAGAGCCTCCATTTAATACGGGTTGCGATTTTTGGGATGGATTGACGGGACGGGGTAGGAGGAGAAAGGAGGAAGGAGAAAATATTCTTACGTAAGAGGAGGGTGTCGTGCACATGTTGGTGTTAGTTGCATGTGTGTATGTGTATAAGGGGAGGGGGGTATAAGGGTAGACTAAGCGAGTCTGGAGTGCAGCCACCCTGCATCAGAAAATGACAACAGGGAAGTAAGAGAAGAGGAAGAGGGTGAGAGCGCCGAGTGCAGGAACATCGAAGTGCATTCAATAAAGAAATAAGAGTGGGTTCTGTATGTCACTCTAGCACATGAGCCGCTGAATGGCATTGAATTAATTCTATTTCCCCTTGAGTCACACTTCCTCTCCACTATTCAGCATCAGTGTGTTAAATTGCAGGATGCCACACACGGTTTCATGGTTGTGCGCAGCGGAGAGGCAGCTGAAGTGAGCAGAGCTAAGCGAGGTTGTTTTCTCAAGCAAGCAAGGGTATCAAGTTCACTTAACTGAAATGTGCTGATTGTGTGGCAATATTGTGGGTGTTTGTTCATGTTTTTTTTTTTTGTTGTTTTTTTCACTGAGGTCCTTACAAAAGAAAAGAATGTGTTCCATCTGCGGCTAAGCCAAAAGGTTGAATCTAATCTTGAAAACCAGAGTGCACAAGTTACTTTTATTGGAAATATGGTTCAGTTTGGGGTGGCTTAATCATGGCCCGCTAAAACACATGTGTTGTTAGTTTACGCTCAAAGAAATGTGATGGCTGGGAAGTAAAATATATATAATAAACTCCATCCTGTATATCTTGTGAGCTGTCAACATAGCAGGGATCTGGCATCTCTTCCCTGAGTGTGTACAGAAACTGTGGGCATCCACACGACTCCTCTGTCAAATAAATAGCACAAGTAGATCCTCGATAGCACAGTATCAACACAGACATTGTTAAAAAGTGTTGTCTTTGAGATTACTTTCAGGGTCAGCCACAAGCTTTATCGGCTGCTTCATCTCACCAAGGAAATGATTAAATTGGTTAAAGCTGGTTGTTCTTATTTTGTCTTGTGGTACATGAAGGAGATGTTAACAGATAACAGATAAACATGTTCCTCATCGCTCTTTTCCAGTCTAGTCAATGTCAGTCAAAGAGACAAAATGCAGAAGGCTAAATTGTCTTGATATATAAATATATTTATATGAATGAAAACCTGCTTGAGCTCCTCAGAATAGTTACAGTTTTGTTAAGTTGGCTGTGACTTTGCCAGAAAACACAAAAACTCTTAAACAGCTAAAGGACAAACGAGCACGGAGCAAAGCAAGACAAGTGCAGCTGAAGCAACATAAACAAACAAGAATAGACAAACTAAAGAAGAAAAGACTCCATGAATGGTTCCTCGAGTTCCCCTTTTTCTCGCACCAACCCCAGTCTGTACCTTTTCTTTTCAAACATTTAAATCTGCTGATTGTGACGCCAGAAAGTTACGTCATCCGCTCTCATTCCTGCCTGCTGATTGCTCTCACACATACTGTACGTGTTTACATGATCATGATTTTGTCTGCTTCAATAACACAGAGCCGACCCTTTGCCCTTACATACATATTACAGTCGCATGCTTTTATTCTGAAGCACCTATGGGACATGTAATGTATTTGCCGCTGAGCAAAACCAGGTCTCTGCAACAAGATTCGGTCAGCAGATCAGTCTGAAATATTGCTGGGTGAAAAAAGCAGAAACGGTGAGCTGTGAGTTGAAGAGATGAAGATGACAAGCTCTTACTGCGGTTTGTGGAAACTAGCACATCTCCAACACGTCTTCTTCTTTTTTTACTTTACTGCACTATCCTGAGGAAATCTGTCGTGCCAACACAGCTTAAATTTCCGCAGTACCCCATGTATCCCAACCTGTATCCAAAAAAAACAACAGAAGCCATAAAACAATCCAGCAAGCCTGATCTCATACCATACATTTTAAAAAGCAGTATAGAGACCAGCAGAGGCTGCCAATCCTGTTGTATGTTTAACATAAATTTACATATGTCTGAGTATTTATGTGGTGATGATTTATTTATAGAAATGGATCTGATGTAAAGGAGGCGGGATAGAGAGTGATAGCAGAGTGACAGATTGAGAGGAGAAAGGTGACGGGACTGTGAGGAGGTCTTATGTTTCATATCAGGGGGATTATCTAGTTGACCTTTGAACTGTAAACCTGAGGACTGGTCTCAGCGAGAGGCAATTCCCACCAATCTGAGGCCACTGTCTACCTGAATTAGTCCAAAACCACACTTGACCCCTGCAGGTCAAACTTAATCCAAGCCGTGCAGGGCCGGATGTGCCAGAGACAGCATGGAGCGACCCACTTCTGTCACCGGGAGGGGGTGTTCCTTGTGAGGGACACAAAACAGATACGTCTTAATGATGTTTAAAAATGGGAGGCCCCACGGCATCTCTACTCCCCCAGAGGCTCCTCAACGCTTACTGCATCAACCCCCCCCTCCCCACCAATTCCTTCTTCATCTTCCATCTCTGTTTCTCCCTCCCTTCTCTCCTTCTCTACACCCCCCTCCACCCTCCCCATGGAGCCAGACCTTGTTCCAGAGTTTTGGAGGCCAATTATGTCCTCGTAGGTGTACCCATCAGATGATTGCAGAAGCAGGAATATTATGTTAAGCTTGTGAATGGTTGAACTTAAACCCTGATCCGACGTCTCTGCTTCACTTCAAAGCAATCAAGCAGGCTCGGCGCTGATTGGCCGAGGTGATTGAGGGTTCAGGGAGGAGGGTCTCATTCTCAATGTTAATTAGTGTTCGGACTGAACCAACACAGATTCGCAGCAGGTTTCACTTTATGTGCGTTTGAGTGTGTGAGTCGGCCTATCCAAACATTTTCCCAGTTGTGTTTTTGATAGATTTTCTCTCAGCGAGCGGCTGGTGTATCGTTAGCAGATATGCAGGCGAGCAGGTTGTTTTCATGTTCATAAGCACACCTGTGCTTTACGCCAGGCAAAAGTGACAATGAACAGACACGCCAACTGGGGAAATAAGTCGCTCACCAGGAGAGGCAGTAATCCAGCCACTCCAAACTCTGCCTACAAAGAAATAAACAAAGACATCATAAAGCCCTCTTTATCCCTCAATGACTATTCCCATAAATGCTTTAATCACCGCTCCCTGGGGACTCAGCTTTGTGTGTTTGTGTGCGTGTGTGGGTGGGTGTGCGCGACCGTCCTGTGATGTCCGACTGGTCTCAGCTCTGCACAGATGGGTCTATTTAGCTGCCAGGCGCGCCTGTAATTTAGCAACATTCATTCCTCTCTCTCTTTTCTCTCGTCTCTCTCTTCCTCCCTCCGTCTCATGTTTTGCTCTTTTAATTGAATCAAGTGCGGTTGATCACAATGACTCTGAGTTTGTTGTGTGCGAACAATGTCGCTACAGCCTTGGTATGTAAGAATCTGAAGTTGTTCTCAGGGACGTTTGTGTCAGCTAAAACAGCTTAAAAAATCTCTCTCCTTCCTTTTCTTCTCAGTTTTTGTAGTTGGGACTGTTGGGTCACGATCAGGAGAGAGTTTTTTATCCAAGCTCTAGTTCATACACAGTAGACTTTTCTCTGCGGGGATAAAAAAGCATCTAAGTGTGTGAGTCTATGTGAAAATGTGTTTTTTATGCGGATCTGTTTTAGTGCTCAGGACTCTGAGGTGAAATGCGTCAAGCTTTTGCCGGGTTGTTGGGCCGTCGTTTCAGATTAACCTCAAGAATCCAACCTCAGCTTGTCTGAAAGTTTCTCTTTGCCTTTTTTTTTCTCTCTCTCTCTCTCTTTTCTTTCAGTTCATCTACAATTTGACTTTCATTTGAATTTCAGGACACGTTTGGGGTGCAGGGTAGTAGTTCCTCCTGTGGGTCAGGTGTGTATGCACATGTGGGTGTGTGTATACAGTATGTGCTCACGCTTGTACTTATGTATCAGGGTCCATGTAAATACATGGTTGGACTACTGTAATGTGATATGTGCTTCTCACTCAGAACTTACAGCTTCGGTCTTAAGATGATGACAGGAGCTCAGAACAAAGATGGTGGTCCTCTCATCCCTTACCACGAACTAAGACTCATCCAGTTTGTGTGTGTGTGTGTGTGTGTGTCTTTGCATAAGAGTGAGTCCAAGAAAATCCAGTTAGTGTCCCAGTGAATGGATCAGATATCTTGAGACACTGAAACCACATTGGTTTATTTTTCTTTTTCTTTAAGGAATAGAAATGTTCTTTCTCTTTGTGCGCGTTTGATAGTATACACATGTGTGTGTCTGTCTATGTGTGTGTGTGATAGAAATGTTTTCCTGCTCATGCGAGAAGTGTTCTCAATTACTGCCTTAGTCAGAAGTGGAAACAGATGGTAGCAGATGACGGGAGACAAAGTAGCTCTGTCCTACCTACTCCTTCTCACTCTGTGTCTCTCTCATGCACACACTTCTACCTCTTAAGCGCTAAATCACGCATTCACTTTAGAAAAACATGCTCGCTCTGTGCACACGTGCAGCATAGACAAAGACAGTCCTTGAGTCATCTTGACACAGATCATCACTCATATTCACCCAGACATGAAAACAGAACATGTAAGCTTAGTGCTGGGTTTGCATAAAAAACCACAGTTCATTGAACTTGGGCCCAGTTTCCCCCGTAAGCAATATCAGGACTGAGATCGCCTTTGTCCATTGACTAGTGATGAAACAAAATAATCTTACAGCTGAGTGGTGCTGCTAAATGTCACTGTGGCCTGATCACACGTCCACTTAATCTTTGATTTGAACTGTATGTTTTCATTAAAAGGATTTCCCTCGTCAATGCAAACTCTCTTCAGCAGCCCTCACCTCCTCTTTTTCGCACTCTCCCTTCCCGTCTACCTCTCTTCATCCTGCTCACGCATTTTTCCTTCGCCTATTTTTTTTTCACATTTCTCTATTTATCTTCCTATGTCCTTCGCCCACCCTCTCCCCCTTCCTCTCTGATTTCTCCCTTCTTCCTTCCCTTTCTCCCGCTTTTCTTTCCAAAATGCGAAAGACCCTACATCCAAACAGAAATTCCATGTTTTAAGGCAGTAAAATAAACAAGCTATCTTTTTCCATCTAGGAGACCCACTTTGCTCTTTCCTTCCTCTCTAATCCTCCTCTTTCTTATCCTCAGTGGGAGGAGATCAGTGTGATGGATGAGAGGAACACCCCGATGAGGACCTACCAGGTGTGTAACGTCATGGAGGCCAACCAGAACAACTGGCTGAGGACGCGTCACATCAGCCGAGAGGGAGCGCAGCGCGTCTACATTGAGATCAAGTTCACCCTCAGGGACTGTAACAGCCTGCCCGGGGTCCCTGGTACTTGCAAAGAGGTCTGCATCACTTGACACAAGCTTTTGAACACACAGACGCACACAATGTAGTGGCAGATAAAAAAAAAAAAGTGTATGTGTGTGTGTATTTAAGCCCACCCGTTGTATTTGTGCTTCTTGTTTTGTTCACTCTCGGTGAGGTCCAGATCAGGTCCATAGGTGCTGCTGTGCAGCTGTGTGCACTATAAATTTCTTTTGGAGTGAAGCAAGTAAAAAGACACATTTCTGTTTTTCTGAGATCCGTAGCACAGGAGTAAGTTTAATTTTGAATATGGTGGAGTCTGAGGTCTGCCTCAGAAAAATCACTTTTGCAAAGCTATGAAATATTCTCCAAATACACAGTGCGCTTAGCCTTTTAAAATGTATCTAACTACAATGTAATTACTATCTTTCACTTCTCAAATGTATGACTAACTTGGTAGATAAATACTACAGTTGTCATGAAAACACTAGATTAATTAAAAACCACAAATTAGTTTACAAATTGGAACAAATTAACTTTAAAGCATGCACAGTCGTCACTTCTTCTTTTTTTAGTGTGCCTAGCTAATCAACTAAATCAACAAATTAACTTTAATAACACTCCTCTGCATGGTATCTGTTACAATTATGCAGTATTGTTTGCTTTTGATGACCTTTTACTGCAGCAGAAAATCTAGACACAAGACAATAAAAAACATTTAATTATGAGTAAAGAGAAGCAAAAATAATTTATTATTCATTATGTGCATGAAGCCAGTTTATTACAGCAATCTGCCAGTTGTCATATATATTAACATACATATTCCTGTAGCGAAAAGATGTGAAAAGGTTTTTGTCTGTAGCTTTATCAGTGTATTATACTACAGAGCAGAAAAAGGACAAAGGACATTTTGAATGATCCTTTGTCGTGATGCACGATATGAAAAATTTCAACCGATACCATAAACCGATAATTTCCTTCTTCTCATGGCTGATACCGATACTGACAACCAAAAAACTTCATATTTCAACTCGAAAGACAGCGTGAGATGCATGCACAATACAGATCAGATCAGCCAGGGGTGCAGATCCCAGGGGGGACAGGGGGAACATGTCCCCCTCCCCAGTTTCTGAAAAACATGAATTGTCCCCCTCAATAAAAATACCCTAAATTATTCAAAACTGAACAAATGTCTTTTCAGACTTCACATTCTCAACACTTTAGATTCACATCTAAAAAATACATGATTGAAATGGTGGAACAAATGTTTGACTAATATATTTCTGACTCCACATTCCATCTCTGGCCTCCTCCACTACAATGCAAATGAATCGGTAGTTTCTTACACACACGCTGATGACATCAGCGGGCTTTAAAAAAAAACCCTGACCCCCTCAATCCTTCTCTCAGCTCTGGAAAGTGGCTGCAGCCCGGAGCTCTGGTAATTTGGCATGAGTAATTTTGATCAAAAGTAGAATACTAGAACAGTAGTGTGCCCGTGAATGATTTAAAAATGTAATCAGACTCTGTTTGCCACCTGAAGTGAAGTAACTTCACTCGCACTAGGTAGCTAGCTAGTGATATTTTCAAGTTAGTGGCCGATAAATATCACGCATCCCTAATCCTTTGTATTATTTTTTTAGTCTTTTCCATTCAATACACACTCAGCACAGACAGATGGAGGTTCACTTTGATGGCTGATGAATAGATAAATAGACAAGGGCTGAAAGAGAATGACATGAGAGAATAGCTGCTGCCGAATGAAACAGACGATACTCTGGAGGCTTTTTTTGTGGCTCCTCGTATATTTCAACTTCTGATATATATAGATTTTTTACAGTCCCCCATTCTCTCATATCAGCCTGATATCGTTACTCCTCTGTATTCACTCCTCTCTACTTTGTCTGCACCTCTGCACCCTTTTCACTCTCATTACAACTCCAGAATGAGTAGCGGAGATAATACCGTATGAGACAGCGCAGAGCACTGCAAACTACAGAATGTGTTGCTGACTGACTGGCCATCGAGACAGATGGACTGAGATTTGAAAAGAAGCAGCAGAATAGCTGGAGAGCTATGGGGGCCTTGTTAAAATTTCACATTGGATGGACTTTCTCACTTTTATCTGTCTAGCTTTACTGCGTGTTATTCTTTTCTAACTTCCATTTCTGCAGTCCGAATGGTGATGGACTTTGTTTGTTTTGCAGACTTTCAACATGTACTACTATGAGTCCAACAATGCCAACCTATGGTTCATCAAGGAAAGTCAGTATGTCAAGATCGATACTATTGCTGCAGATGAGAGTTTTACACAGGTATGGACACACACAGTCCACACACACACAGTGTGTGTGTGTGTGTATATATATATATATATATATATATATATATTATATATATATATATGCTGGTTATCTCTTGTACTGTGTTTTCTATACTGATTTAATGTTGATTTTAGCATAGAGCTGAATCTGGATTTTAATATGGGTTATATTTATACTTAATTATCTTATTCCATTTGTAGCAAAATTGTCAGGAGGACATAATTATTTCTGTCTTGGAAACAGTTTGAGTTTTAGAGTGAGTCATGAGTTTCAGGCAGCGACATTTTACCAAAATAGATTTCTACATTTTAGGATTGAAAAAAAAAGAAGCTCTGATTTAATTTAAATGCTCCCTTTAAAATGAAATAGAACATGTAAAATGTCCTTTGTCTTCAGGTGGACGTTGGCGACCGTGTGATGAAGCTGAACACGGAGGTGCGTGACATCAGCAACCTGAGCAAAAAGGGTTTCTACCTGGCCTTCCAGGACCTGGGCGCCTGTATCGCTCTGGTCTCAGTCAGGGTCTTCTACAAGAAGTGTCCCGTCACTGTACTCAACTTGGCCCAGTTCCCTGACACAATAACTGGCGGAGACACAGCCCTGGTAGAGGTCCACGGCATGTGCGTTAATGCCTCTGAGGAGTTTGAGGCTCCCAAGATGTACTGCAGTGCAGACGGAGGGTGGCTGGTTCCCATCGGGAGGTGTGTGTGCAAACCAGGCTTCGAAGAGAACAAGGACGTCTGCCAACGTGAGTGGGGTGGGGGTCCTGGGGGAGCATGTGTGGGATGTATTTGTAAGTGTGGGAATGGGTGTGTGAGAGACAGACCAGGCCAAATTTAGAAAGCTAGAAAGAGAAACGTGCACGGTTGTGTCATGGCTTTTTTTTTATTTATTGGCGGCGGGTATGCGGAAGGTGACTTTATTATTGTACAATTTACACCCAAGGGCACGTTCTGTAGTGTGCATCGCTGATTTACACAGGTCTCATAAAGGTTGGCCTTCAGAAAAGAAACAGACCCTTGCGAGATTCCTGTAGAGCGAACAAAAGTGCTCTTATAAACAAAACACAGCCATCGTATCCAGTTTGCACCCTGTGACGCGTGTGCGTGCAGCTGTGCAGGCCTGCGTGTGCAGAAGCATGTCAGCACTCCATGAATTCTGCTATGAAACTGAGGATGGGATGACAAACAATAACTCTGTGTATTTAGTTAATGATGCACTTTGTGTGTGTGTCAGCATGGAGCGTTATCACCCCAAGTAACTTTTATACAGCTCCCAACACTGAGAGGACAGTTCTTGCAGAGAAAAGGGTAGGAGTTGCTCTGAGGCATTTCCTCGTCCTTTTTTTGGAGTGTGTGTGTTTGCCAGAGTTGAATATCTCATTTTCCCTACTGAGTAGGGAAGAACGGTATGAGTGTGTGTGTGTGTGTGTGTGTGAGAAAATTCTTATTGATGTGTGCTTGTGTCGTAGGTATGCCTTAGGAAGCAGATTATTGAATCGTAAAACTCTACAGATGGTGTGTGCAGTATGTGTGTGCACATACTGTGCGAGCGTGCATTTGAGTGTGCAAGCTGTATTAGACTCACGCCGTCACCTGTCCCCACGGGCTCACTTCCTTCCACCGAAAAAAGAAAATGGAATCATAGATAGTCATCACCGCAAACTTGGAAATCGGTGCACATAATGCAATTTCAGTTGTTTTGGAGAAGCAGCAGCCAAGACGCTCAGAAAACTTGGCAGTTGGGGCCTTAGAGACAAGTGAGTAAGAACAGAAGCTGCACTCCGCAGTTTGCAGGCTGGTAATGTGCACAGATTGTGGGCACAACTCTGGCTGCATCTCAATCATGAGCCACCGACTGTTGAGCATGTCTGTCTCATAAAAGAACACGCTGTGGTTATTTGACAGGTGATCTCACTGACAGGCTTTCAAATGATTTCACTACCTACAGCGCGTAGGCCTGTGTCACACTCCCTGTATTGAACTTTATTTAAAGTCGGTCTGACGCAGCAAAGCGGTTGGCCTCAGTGATCCTCATGACCTCATCAGTCTGCTCCCTGAGTCTTATCGCTCCGGAGAGAATAAATAGGGCGATGTAAGCGCGTTTAACAAGCCAGCTTTAACTCAGTATCGGTGTCCTTGTGTGTATGTGTGTTAGTGCGTGTGTGTGTTAGTCGTGTGTTGAGGTAATGATGGATTTTTATTGACAGTCTGAGGTCAGAGGTCAGGAAATATATGTTTCCCTCGTCTAATAAGTTAAATTAGAGGAGCTGCGCCAGTTTGTGCACTATTTGTGTGTGTGTGTATGTGTGTGTGTGAAGACAAAACAGGTGTCCTGTGTCTGCAACACAGGAAGGAAAGCCAGGTTTTTGGATTCAGTTCAATTCAAGGCGTATTTTCTGGTGTAGCAATTATTCTGGAAACAATCAACTAGCATTTTCCAATAAATTTGAATTCTTTTGTGATGAATTGAAGCTTCTCCGCCGCAGGGGTTGTCTGCGCCACCTACTCAGTACTAGGGAACACATTTTTGTGGAATCTCGGGGAGGGATTTGCATAGCAATGAAATTTCCTCCTCATACAGCAGGAGAATTCGCTGTCCCATGTATCTCAGCCTAGCATGTCTCAAATATGTTCGCTGCTTGTGAAATAATGCCAAATTCACACCCTGGAAACCAGCTTTGGTTTTGTTAAAAAGGACCCTGGTGCTATTTTTCTCACACGTGCCTCCGTGCTGATATTGTTCCCTTCCCTCGTCAAAATTTCACTTAGCCAACTAATGTAACTGCATCTGTAATCAGCCTGCTTTTAACAAAGACATGAGAGGACACGGAGAAGTACAACAACCCAGGGCGTTGCGCTTTAATGTGTCCCTGAGAGAACAAGGGCCAGGCTTTTAAAGAGTCCTCTCAGCACTCGCCGTCAGCTCCAAACAAAAGGTTCCTGCCCTGACACAGTCTGCAGGTCTTCCATAGGGACAACACACTCCGCTAATGCATTTAAATCACCCTCTCTTGTTTGCTGTCACACAAAGAGATGAAGAGGTGAGGTGGAGGAGAGAGAGCTGGGGAAAGGACTGGAGGGGCATTTGTAATTATCATCACCGTGCAGGTGAACAAGCCTTTTAATGGACGACTTGAATTCCCCTTCTCTTGCTCTTTTCGTGTGTGGCTGTTTTCTTTTTCTTTTGTACCATTTAGCGGCTCTAAAGCTCATTGTTTTCTTGTTCTCATAGTCTGTGTGAATCTTCTCGTAGTGTTTTGGCCTTTCTAACCTTCTCTTTTTGTCTCTCTGTGTCACTCCTTCTCTCCCTCCCTCTGACTCTCATTCTCTATCTCTCTGTGTCCCTCTCTCTCTCTCTCTCTCACTCTCTCTCTCTCTCTGTGAGGCGCTAATGGAATCATTACTAGCCTCTCTGTGTTAGACAAACACCAGACACCTCCAATTACAGCCTTTTTTTCTCAATCTCTGGCTCTCTCCCCTCCTCTCTGCTATTTTCTAACCTTGCTCTGGTGTCTGCTACTATAATGGGACCATTCTCCACCTCCTCCTTCTACAAGCCCCCCATTTTGCTCCTCACCCATCTTTTCTGATATTGTCTCCTTTTTCCACCTCACCATTTTTCTTTCTGTCTCCCTCCTCCTCCTCCTCCTCCTCCTCTTGCGGCCCTCATCTCCTCTGTCTGCACTCGTTAAACATTTATAGATCACGGGTTCATCTTTCTCTATTTCTATTTTCCCACCCAATGCTCAGCTCTTATTCCCTAAAGTGAGGCGCAATGTGCATGCATATGTTTTGATATTGTTAATTTTGGACATTGGGTTACATTAAATCTCGTGAATTGTTTTATGACAAAAAGTGATGTTGTTCTTCCAGTACAAACAGAGTAAATAGTAACTGACTACAGAAGAAGAAATAAAGCACTATAAAGCCATCAGGTTGTGACAGAAGCTACCATTCATCTTGACATTTATCATAATTAGTAAAGGCTAAGATGAGGATAAAGTTTTTCTTCATGGCAACAAATCTCAAGAAAAGACCAAAACCAATTAACCGTTCACAGTTCATTTACTGAATTTTCTAACTTGCCTGTGGCACTCATTCGCAGCTACTGAATTAAATCTGGAAAAATGGGTCACAAATATCTAATTTAATTAAGTAAGTAATTTAGGTAAGGCTTTATTTTACAGAATTAAAAAAGATATTTATTGTGTTTTGTAGAAAGAATCAAGAATATATATATATATCTATATATATATATATATATATATAATTATATATATATATAGTTGGGCAGAATTATGTTAATTACTGTTAGCACTGTTTTCCAGATTGAATTGTATGTTTGCCTCTAATTTACAGCTACAGCTGCAGGTTCAGCTGACCTGCTGTGTAGGGGTTTTTTGGGGTTACAATGAGAATTAATTACAATGAACTAATTAGTGTACCACATGAGCAAAGTCCCCTTTTTAGGTGAACAAGCACCAAATGACATGGTCTTTTTCCATGCACCTTTCTCAGACATATAATTACATATCGGTTTCAGAAATCATAAGTAAACTATGAGACCTGTAAAATAAAGGTACAATAATTTACTAGAAATACTGTAGTTTCTTAGCATATTATTCAAATAACAGTGTATTTGTTGGGGACTTTTTTTTAGCAGTGGATTAATTAATACACGATTTGTGCTCTGCTGAGAGTTTAACACAGCAGGATGTTGTAGGTGGGAGTGATTCATGGCTCATGTTTATTGTAAGTGTGGAAAAATAGCAACCAGTGCAATGATGACTTTCTCACCGCAGACAAAACTTGTGAGTAGGATCAATTCATTATTGGTTATGGATTGGTTTTATTTCATTCACATGGCCTTGTGCGCACTGTGGCATGCAGTTAACACACTGCTACTCCAATGGCCGTGGCTCTGGTGCTCAATCAGATGAACTCATACTCATCTGCTTTGTCACCACTGGAGTTACATAATCTCTTCCTCTTATTCAAACACATACTTTCTCTCCCTCTCCCTCTCTGTCGCTGCCTCTCTGTCACATACATTTGCACAGCCCCGTCAATTCTCCATCTCTCTCTACCCCATGTGGAGGTCTCTATCTGTGTAGCCGAAGCCCCCTGCCTCGTTCGCTCTCTTGCTTTCTTGTCTCTCCCTCTCTGTTTCTGTCTGCCACTGTTTCCTCTACCCCCACCATTTCCACCTCCTACTCTCTCTCTGCTCTCTCTTTCTGTCTCACAGCTGGTAGGGAATGTAGTGAATTCTCCTCTCAAAACTCTCCCTGTCTTAAGCCCTAGGGGTACATACTGAAGGGCAGGAGTGTGTGTGTGTGTGTGTGTGTGCAGCTGTGACTAGGTCTGTGTGTGTGTGTTCTGTCCTTCTCTGTGTGTCTGACAGCACCAATTACTGCCTCAGATGCCTGAGAGATGGAGGAGATGGAGTGGAGAAGGACAGACACCTGTCACCTCGACACAAGTTCTCTTGCTCTCATCTCCTCTCTCTCTTTCTCAGCGGGCAAAAGTAATATAGGTCAGCATGACATGTCTGTCCATCAGCTTTACCTGTCCACTGTTCGGCTTCTTCCCTTTTCTCCTTATTCATTTGTCTGTTCGCTGCAAATATGAAAGAAGAACTTAGTTAGAACTTTTTAAAGTCACACCAGAATTATGTATATCATACTGATTTCACTTAGCTCTCCTGCTTGTCTTTTCACCTCACAAATTGGACAGAAACCAAGTGTGAATCACTGAGGAACAGGCTCAATGTGCATCCGATCCAGTGTGAATTGTCTTGTCGACTGTGTGTTCAGTCGGAACACTGTGAAGGCTGACACACTGGGTTATCCAACAGTGATAGGAGAGAAATGTAGTTTTTGAAAGACTAAGGTTGACTAACAAACAGAAACATGTTGTTTGTTGTTTTTCTATATATTTACACAGACATCTTAGTTACTAGTTTAGTGTTTATGTGTGGTCAGCTTGGGGAAATGCCACAATCTGTAGAAAACTTTAAAGTTAGTTGGCTGGGACTAGAAGTCATCTCTGGTGCTAGGTTGTAACTAAGGCTCAGACTACTTGCTGGAGTAGTAAACTGGGTTTTATTAGGAGTCTACTGATTGTTTTCAGGTCAGACCCTGTGTATCTCCATGGAAACGGATATAACGTACACAAACAGATGTTTATTTTGAAAGTAAATATGAATAATTTGCTGATATGTTTTATCTAAGTGGCCAATTTTTGTATAATTGCAATATTATATTGAAGGGTGAGCTATACCTTATTATTAGCACTTCAGTAAAACGTATGGTCTGCCAATAATGACAGTAAAACACACCTTCTCATGTAATATTGCTTGTTTAACATGTTAGTGTTAGTGTTACACACTGCAGTGTCATGTGCTGTGATATTTCCTGGCCGACCACAGTAACTCGCTGACGTCTTGTCACAATTAGGTTGCCATGTTTGGTATAATAACTTTAGAGAGATCAAAAACCAAAATCTGTCCTCACTGACTTTCTCTGGCAACTTTCACCAAGAGACACTACACAGAAGTGTTGGATGGATGATGTGTGTTCATGTGTGAATGTTTTCAGTGTGAAATAACTCCAATGTTGAACTATTCCTTTAAGGCATAGCCATGTAACCTTTAAAGCCAGGAAAACATCACACTGCTTTAACTCCTTACACACTAGGGATCACATTTGACCACAACTATGAGATCATCACTTTTAAGAGGGACGGTGTCGATCTATGGAGAAAAAAAAAAACCCTGTGTATATTTTTGGAAAACGTTGCACAACGTGTCAAGGGGAATTCTGCTTTCTGTGCCCAGCAATGAACAGCGATCAAAGGCCTGCTGCTCAGTCGATCAGACCTGGCTCTGACTACAGAGCAGCAGGAAAGGATTTACAGTAAAAGCCATTGTTTGTTCTCTGTTAGAAAACTTACATTCTGTATGGATAAAGTGAAAGTTATATGATACATCTGCTGTAAGGGCTCCATCTAGATATGCAGTCAGATGCATGTAATGAAATAAGTACTATGATCATGAAAAACATGCACAGTTAAACACACACACACACACACACACACACACACACACACACACACACACACACACACACACACACACACACACCCAATAAATTATATATCTCTTAAAAGGATGCCCCATTTCATAATGAGGCAAGAAAAACAAAGTTCCACTCAAAACCATAACATTAAGTAATACAGTCTTTTTTTTTTACAGATTCTGATTTTTAAAAAAATCTAATGACTTTTCCTGAAGGTAATTAGTACTTAATTTGTTTTTTGAAGAAAGAATCAAAAATCTATATATACATATAATTTACATAGCGCAGAATCATGTTAGTTATCGTTTACTTTGTTCTCCAGATTGTATGTTTGCTTTTAATTCATTTTAGGTTACAATCGGAAATACTTACTCAAAACAGTTACAAAATACTAAAACTGTGTAAGTATTAAGGCAGCAGTTTTACTTTTTTCTACCACTAACTAACTCTGGGTTCTGCCACTCAGAATGGAGAAATCCACTCAGATGTTAATTTTTAATTTTTTAATTTTTTTTATATTATTCGTCACTGACTGTGTGGGGAAACCAAAGCTCTCGGAGAAAACCCACACAGACATGGAGCAGGACATGGGAACCAATGGCACATTTATTTGAAATTTGACAAATTTCAAATAAATGTGTCCTTGGTTTGTTCTTCCTCAAACCAAGGAAGTGGCGTGTTCTCTTCATACAGAATGCTTCTTAGTTGTCATGGCCGCATTCTCCCCACCATCTGTAGCCCTAGCATTCGGATCTACGCCCTGAGAAACAGAGGGAGACTCTTCAACCTCTAGTTCAGGGTTCTGAGAAACACACTCTTCATACACTGAATCCTGTGAAACAATACTGGATTCTTCAACCACTGAAGGGGACTCGGTTTGCTGATTCACCTTTTCCACCTTATTTTTCTTCCTCAAACCGAGGAAGTGGCGTGTTCTCTTCCATAGAGAATGCTTCTTGGTTGTCATGGCCGCATTCTCCCCACCACCTGTAGCCCCAGCATTCGGATCTACGCCCTGAGAAACAGAGGGAGAGTCTTCAACCTCTAGTTCAGGGTTCTGAGTAACACACTCTTCATACACTGAATCCTGTGAATCGCTTAAGGAAGACTTATTCAGACGTTCCAGGTCCTGTGAAAGACAGAGGGGCTCCTCCATCTGGTGGACCTGGTTCTTGAGGTTTACCAGTTCTGAGTGAAGGACCCTTTTAAGTTCCTTCTCAGCCTGGAACTGAGCAACAAGTTGACCATTTTGGGATTTCTGCCCATGGAGTTGGATTTTCAGGCCTTCCAGCTCCATGTCCCTCTCAGACACATGTTGCTTAGTCAAATTGGTGTCATTTAATATTTTTTGAAGCGCAGAAAACATATTTTTTACCTGTTCTTCCAGCTTTAATATCTTTCCATTTTTGTCCTCTACTATTGTCTTGAGATCTTTCTTAAGCATGGCAATCTCCTTATCAGATTCTTCCTTGAGACTGGCTTTTTCCTTACAGAGCATATCATATGAACAGCACAGGCCATTGTATTCTATGCAGAGGTTCTGGAGTTGGATACGCTGCAACATTTCAGTGTTTTTTGGTTTCTGTTTTTTACAGAATTCAGTTACCATTTCATCCTGAGCAGAAGAACTTTTATCCCCTGCTTTCTCAAGTTTGATTTTCAACTCATTCAGTTTGATGGCATAGTTCTTTTGGGTCATGTCCAGTTTTTTCTCTAATGTGACAATTATTTCTTGTTTCACATTAACATCCATGTCCTATTTTTGCCTGAACTCTCTATGAATTTCCTGCAATTCTAGTTTGTGCACGAGAAGGTCCTGCTGTCTCAATTCTCTCTCTCACACAAGTTCAGCGGATAAATATTCCACCTGGTCGCATAGAGTTCTGTTTTCAGTCCTCTCATGTTCTAGGTTTTCAGACGGTTCACTTATCTTATGTTGAAGGGA
This sequence comes from Larimichthys crocea, assembly GCF_000972845.2. Lineage (NCBI taxonomy): Eukaryota > Metazoa > Chordata > Actinopteri > Sciaenidae > Larimichthys > Larimichthys crocea. Next base: position 16,509,229 of record NC_040022.1, read on the forward strand.
TCCATTCTCCTCTGCACTTTGTTGGGGTCGCATCACTTGCCACTGTCTGACAATGTCCTCAATTTCTTCCGGTTCTTCCAGAACGCTGGAAACCGCACACCTATTCCGGTTGTAGGGGGTGAGGGGCCGCTTTGAAGTCATGGTGTATCGCTGTATTGTCAGAATCAGAATAATATATCACCACTAGGAAGGTCTTCAGTGAAATAATGGGATGAACTTAAACACTTACTCAAAGTTATAGGGACTTACTGATCATCAGAGATAGGTTACAGCTACTTTTCACCTGCAGTCCCTTCAGCAGACACAATTAAAACATATTACAGCAAAATAACAAACAGTACAAAGCAAAAAACACACAGTACACATACAAAATACAAAGTTACACATAATAGCACATAACTTACACCCACAATGTTAGTGGCTACAGAGCTAAGTAGACCTTATATAGAATCATGACCTTATATGGCTTATGACTATTATTTTATGGTTACTACATATTTTTTTCACACATTTCACAGCCACAGTAGTTTCCCCTGATAGTTTAAGTTGAATATATTTATAAAAAAACAAATATAGTGAATTAAAAATAGTTGAATGATCATTAAAAGGACATGGGACAGGCACAGAAAGTATAGAATTAAAATAGGACATAGGATTAAAAGAGTAAAAATAAACCACAACACAAAAAAAGGTAGCAACAATAATAAAGTACACAGTTATCACAGTGGTGTAATTACACAGTCATGCAATTTCCATAAGCTAATTTAGGCCTGTGATATGTATTTAATTACCCTAATAAAGCAATGTCTTATATCTTTTTTAAATGAAATGTTTTGAATTTCTTCTACAACTTTTTATAATTCTGTGCAGGACATGATTTTTGTAACAACAATTGAGATACAAGCTTTAGGGCAGTATTGTAATATTAGTTATAATCAATCTTTCTGTGGGCATTTTATCTGAAGACAAATTCAAATAAATATTAGTAAATATTTATTCATCATGAAATGTTTAATTTGGGGAAAGTATTTTTCCATCCCTCATTCCTACAACACATATCCAATAAAAAACAGAACAGATGTAGAAAAAGGCTAATCTTACTAACACCTGTGAAAGAGATTGAGCTCATTTACAGAGGGCTGTGTGTGTGTGTGTTGTAAGCTCAGTAGGGATCCTGCCTTTCTTTATTGCCTCTCCAACACAGAGCTCGATCTCTGCCTCTATCCTTACAGCAAAAGTGTGTGTGTGTGTGTGTGTGTGTGTCACAAAAGTGAACATTTTTATGTTGATCAGATACAGACTTTTGAAGGTCAAGGGCTCCCTCCTGCATGTAGTATGTTCACACACATACACACACACACCCACACACACCTACACACACACACACACACACACACACACAGGTTTCTCGTTCCTTTGCTCTTCTCTTAGTGGCAGCTCAGGGAGCTTGAGAGCATGAAGGTGTGGGTAGAAAGGGAGTGGGCGGGTAACAGAAGGATTTAGACAGCAAGTCAAGAGATTTTTGTGTGTATATAGTCCATGCAATGTGTGTATGTATGTGTGCACACTGCTGCAGGCATTAGGGCATTAAGCTGTTGAAGTGCCAGGCAGCAAGGTGTTATTACTAGCCAGATGTTCTTAAAGGACAAACGGATATATGGGCCGAGTAAAGGCTTGTCATCTGTCCTTCTGCCTGTCTGTGTGTGTCTTTCTGCTACTCGACTTGTCTGTCTGTCTGTCTGTCTGTCTGTCTGTCTGTCTGTCTGTCTGTCTGTCTGACTTCACTTTTCATTTATTTGGATAATGACAGCCACCTTTTCCCTCATTTTCCCCTTTATTCGCCTTTATCTCGTGTCTCTCACATGTTCCTCCCAAACTCCATCCCTTTTCCCTCTCCCCTTTTTCTCATCTCCTCTCTTTTGTGTTTGAATAAATGACACACAAAATCACAAAGGCTTAGGCGCTGGCTATATCCTCTACACACCATAGTCCCTGTCTACATACCCACACAGCACTGACCCAGATAATGTCTATTCACACAGAGCCTCCGAGAACAGCTACTCTATCGCCATGGCACATGATCACTCGCCAGACATAAACTAAGTCGCCAAAATGTGTTTACATCGCTGGAGTGTTAGCCACAACAAAACCGGAGGACATAGAGATGGCTTTTGGGGGACAGGACCTCATATAACTCAACTGAGTCTGGTGCAGTGGGTTGAGCTGTGTGTACAAACCCATAGAGACAAAAAGAAAAAGAAGGCCAAGGACTGAGAAACTGTTAACGCATGTTTCAACTCCTCACGTCCTTATATAGCACTATTCCCTACAGACGGTGGCAAAGAGAGAGAGTAGAGAGGTGTAGATGGGAGAATTTGTCTCCTTTGGGTACAGTTGCCATTAATTGGTTGCGTTCTATATGCTGCTGAGTTCCAACGAGGAATAAACATGCGTGCACTCATGGGAAAGTTAATAATTTTCACATTTCTATTGTGTTGAATCAGTGTTGAGTTTGCTCCACTTAAGAGCTAAAGGTTTCAAGAAAGGTGCATGTGTGCGCAAGAGAGAGCAGAGGAGGCATGCAGGCAGCCAGCGGGTCTGTTGAACAGGAAACACAGGAACAGGAAGTTAGCCATTGACCCCTTCCCCTTATCCCCACACTCGCTTTTTAGTTTATGGATAGCTTCCAGATGTACGATCAGCCTGTCAGACTGATTGGGCCAGCATTGCACAGGCATTATTGCTCAGTTCCAAACATAACGTGCAGATGTAGCCGTGGTCTAAGTCCAACTTGTTGCTGCTTTCGTATGCGGTACAGCTGCACTATTGTTCTATAGCCAAGAGGTACCATTGAGAAAATTCAAAAAGGCTTTTCAGCTCCAGTGTCGGCCAGAACAAAGAACACAGAACCTGATAAGAGATGTGACAGATTATGTTTCATTTCTAAATGACCATTTAGACCAACTGCTGCAAATATTACAATTACAGGAATTTCTACAAAGGCTACAGGCTTGAATTGACACTTTGTATAGGTTACAATACACCGAGCCAGCAGGACATTTTCACGGATAATAATTTGGCCCAGAGAGAGCGACATGAGGTGAAGATACTGTGTGATTCGTGGATGTGTGATAGGTTATAATGCATTATTACGAGAATAACTTCTGTTCAGTTATAAATAAACAAATTTCAAATATGTTTTAGGACATAAAGTCATATTTAAGACGCCTCATGCAGACAGTTTTGATCATTTTAAATGAACCTGAAAGTCTTAACAATAGCAGCATAAAACATACAATTTCTGTCAGGTGCTACTAAGCTCCTCACTCTCCATAGTGACTTGCCACCTGGCTTCATCCATCGCTATCCTGAAAGGACATCATTGAGGTCAGTGAGCATTATTACCTCTCAAGGCTGCTTCTTAAGCAGATCAGCCCATAGATCTAATTGGTTTGTCAATATTTATTTGTCAGATGAAAAGCTCCGTGGTCGTGAATTGTGCAGGTTTTTATTACAGAGAGCACAAAAGGGACACGCAGTGGCAATTTCCCCAAGAGGGGACTCTTTTGTATGTAAGACCCTTGACTTTGAACTGAATGGGCACCGGGGTGTCAAGAAGATGGAATAGTTCATTCATAACAAGCTAATACTGTATCTGTCAGGCAGAGGATGGCACTTAGGGACACACGCACATACATATACATACCTAAATACATTAATTCACAGAGATGTGTACTCAGCACTGTGGACACACTCACAAACCAGCGAGGCAGCAACCTTAAGAATCCTCTTCCTTGACATTTCCTTTGCTTTTGTGTTGGTTAACTTTTTATAAACCACCGACAATGAAGTCTGTGAATGTGGCCCCCACTTGATGGGTACATCTGGGTGAGTGTATGTTTGTGAGTGTGACTGACACAGAGAAAAAGGCACGGGGCTCTCCTTTCCTTTCCTCCGCCTGAGAGAATGAATTATTGAGAGTGATGAACTGAAAATAACGTGGATGAAGAAAGGAGGTGCGCACTCGTCCTACGCACACACACAGCTGGTCACGGGGCCGGCCCAATGCGGGCACGTTTACTGCTGTGGTGTATGCGTCTTAAGTGTATCTAGGGAAATAAGATGTGTGTGTGTGTGTGTTTATAGTGTGTTAACGCTCTGTGGGTTTGGTTTTATTGAAGATGTTTAAGCAAAGCGTGTGTGCCTAGGGAGAGAGAGAGGGAGAGAGTGTGAAAGTTTGAATCTGTAGATTTAGGCTTTGTGTGAGTGTCTGTGTTTAAGAGGAGAAGGTGAATCTTTGTGTTCTTCTGGCCTTTTATCTTGATAGCAAAACAGACAGACAGAAGAATAAGTTATTCAGACAGTGAACCAAACTCCCTACAGACTCCTTCTATAGGCCTGTCATGCTCTCGCTCTCTTTCTTTTGCTCTCTGTCTCTCTGTCCCTCGCCCATGACCCCTTACACACAGAAACACACATGCACCTGGTATCTATTTAATCTGTTTTTAGACTGCGGGATAATCATCCCGGCTCAAAATTAGTGAGCCATCAGCTTGGGTTACCACTGGAAAAGTGTGTGTGTTTTAATTGCACTGAAATTGAGCTTGCTCCCTTTCCCTTAGATTATTATTATTTTTTTTGGTGGGATTCGTGTGTGTGTGTGTGTGTGCCTGTCAGCGAGAGAGTAAATATTTGTGCAGGAGCTCTGGAGAAGGTCAGGGTCAATGTATGACAGACAGCCCACTGGGAAATAAGGCACACATACAAAACACACGCACACACACACACACACACACACACACGTGTGCGCGCGCACACACACAAATAGAGAGAATAAAGTAGACATGGTCAGAAAAGGAGCAAGACAAACAGAGAGGACAGAGACTGGAAAACAGAAATAGAAAGCCAGGAGGGCAAACAGATAGACTGAGGGACAGAGAAATGAAGAAAGACAGAAAAAAGACAGAGATGGACAGAATAAGGAAGAGTGAGAGCTTCATCCCGTAGTTCCCCTTGGCCGCTTTCAGTAATTGGCTGGTATCCAGAGGACAGAGTGTAGATCAGAAAGAAGCCTGAGTGTACTCATGTGCTTCATGTACTGGACATCACAAACCATTTCATATCCGATCTGACTGTGTGTGTGTGTGTGTGTGTCTGTGTATGTGTATGTGTGCATGTTTGGGTCAGAGAAGTAATAAGATGCTGTAAACACAGCTAGGGTCTGTCCTGAGGTGTCAATCATGAAGCCCTTCGTCTCCTGTCTGGCCACAGCTCATATCTCAAGCCCATCTGCAGCCATCTGATCCTGTTTCATCTTTGTTGTTGCTTCAGGAATACATAGAAAGTCTGAAAGACATTGCTCTGTTTATCATACCTCTAATGTGATGAACTGTAGTAGTTGCTGAAGTTGCCTTATATCTATCCATATAAGGTCACACATACCACATGATCTGACATAAGCCTACATTTGAAAATAAATGTATTCACTCACAGGATATTTTAAACACGTGTTCTATGGTCAGATTACATTTTTTTCCCATGAAAAACATCAAAAGAGTCTCTATACAGATTTTTATGATGCACAGTGTGTTATGTAATTTAATTAACTACAATTATGCAGTCAAAAGCTTGTTTTTTAGGCATCAGTATGTTCCATAGCTGCTTTACCAGATATAAATGTATCTCAGAGCATTTCCCTTTCTGCCAGTGATACAATTCTGGTGGGAAAATATGAAATCTCTAACTTTCTGGCATAAAAGACACTCACACATAACAATATTTAGCCTCAAACAGTGGAATCACTCATAAAATTAGTTCAGGTGAATTTACCTTTCACTGCATCCCAGTATGCTGGCAGGCAAATGTCCAAAGTGTCAGTACCAATGAGCACAAACCCAATTCAAGCACTAAAGGCTGTGCAAATGTCCCCAGTAGATTGCTTTCCATTATAAACTTATTGCATTGCAAACCTGCATAGCTACACAATCATGGCAAATAGCTCTGTAATGCAAATTATGTTTACAGATGAAAGTTTGGGGAATCATTTTAGCATTTCACTTGACTTTCACATGACTTGATAATTGGGTTAAAGTGGACCAGCAATTATAGTCACTAATAGGCAACGATGTGCATTGCTTATGCCCATAGCTGTAGTTCTTTATAGTTGTTCAAAATACTGTTTACATATTTTTAACAAGCTCTTGGGAAGAAAAATCCAGATTTAGCCAGATTTAATATATTTTAAGATGACTTACTGTTGAGATAATAATAATGTCTCTTAGTGTTATTCTGGAGAAAATACTGTAACTGAGAACATTTCTGATTTGTTCCTGTCATAATCATGGGTCATCCCCTCAAAATATTTGTTTATCAAGGAAACATTTATATTTATGTGTTGTTTTTTTTCCAGTGTTTTTTCTGGATTGTTGCCAGTAACTAATGGTCAGAAGAAGGTTTTTTTTTTTTTTTTATCCCTGTGAGTTACTGTAAATATGAACTCACATTTCTGTAATTATGACGATGCCATTTAAGGCAATGACATTTTGTAATGCAGTTGTTGTTCACACAGAAAGAGAAAGAAAGAAAGAAAGAAAGAAAGAAAGAAAGAAAGAAAGAAAGAAAGAAAGAAAGAAAGAAAGAAAGAAAGAAAGAAAGAAAGAAAGAGCAGATGTAATGTAAAAACAGGCAAATGTGGCTCAGAAATGTGTGTGTGAGAGAGAGTGCACGTGTCTGTGCGTGTGTGTCTAAGTGTGTGTGTGTGTGTGTGTTTCACAGGATTAGTAGTAATGGTGAATATTATGGTGTTAAAGGTTGTTATGAACTCCGATTAGGGATTAGAGGTTCTCAACAGGGGGCTGAACAGTGATGCTGACATCTCTATTCCCCACAAACCTCCTCATTACCACACGTACATCCCCATGTGCACACACAAAAACACGCAACACACACACTAATGCATTTTGCTCTGCTCTCTACCGTATACACAGAACCACACAAAAGAAAACTCACTCATATTACTGCCACTTACCAACAAGGGAAATTGTTGACTACATAGGCACACTCTTCGTTAATAAAGTCACACGTGTCATGTTCTTCTGCTGCTTTCAAATCATGCTCCTTGCCTTGCTTGCACACCAATGTTTACATTACTGTATATGAAAATGACACGTTTTGTTAACACTCGTAACATTGTGGATCATCAGTAAGCGTTTAATGATTTCTTCACATGTAATGTTTTATGTTTTGTTTTTTTTTACATATAAAGGGGCAAATTTATTCTTTAACTTTTTAACCCCAAGTTTGTTTAGCATGAAAACATGTCAATTTGACCGAAAGCGTGTTTCACGGTCATGTAGTCACGAGGCCAAACACACACAAACACACACATACAGATGCGACCCCGGTGGCCGTAAAGGACGTCAGATTCAATCTTGTCAGATTTCTCCACTGACGCTTGATGTATCAATTTTTAAGTAGCTGGCCTCAACTAAAGCCTGGGTAGCCTGCAAACACACACACACACTCATACACAGAGACAGACAGACAGGCTGCTCTGTGCTCCAGGAGCTGCGGCACTCGAGGGGTACTAGAAGGGTTCCATCTTGAAAGCCTGTTGCCATGGTGACCATTATGGAGCTCATCTCCCGTGGGCCAGCAAGCTTTACACAACTTCCCTCTGAAAAGAACACACACACACACACACACACACACACTCACTATAACCCCCCCTACATCTGCACAAACACCACATACACACACTGATTTCTCCTCTTTCTGCCCTTTATGGTAAAGCCGACAGGGAGCCGATGTTTGACTCGAAGCAAATGTGACAGAAAGCAGGAGAACAGAGCAATTAACAGTTAAACTAGCAAGAACATTTGAAAGGGAAGTGGAGGAGACCAAAAGGCTTCCAGCCAGGCAGAGGAAGTGTTTGATTCAAAAAAAAGTGCAGCTGATGTGATTTTGCATACGTACAGAGCGGGCCTGGTTGAATGTAATTAAAATGTAATGACTCTGACTATGAGATATCGGATTTGTGTTTCTCGTGTGTGTGAAACTGTTCTACTCCTTTCCAACATTAACTTAATGCAACTCTTCCGGTACAGTCAGCAACTTCTGATATTCACAAAGTAACTCCTGAAGCTCTATTTAGCACGATGTAACCATTCACACAGAAATACAGCAAAAGTCTGAAGGCGTCATTCATCACAGCATTAACTTAAGCATAGATACTTACTTAGGCTTAAATGGTCACACAGCTCCATACATACATACACATGACCCATAACAGCATAATTTAAAGATACTGTAATGGCTGCATGTGTACCATATGTCTGTGTATGTGTGTGTATGTATGTGTGTATGTGTAAGAAGTTTTCTACACCTGCAGGTGCCGTTGGCTTCCTCTAATAGATCACATTAATTTCGTTCTACAGAATAAATTTAAAGTGGAGAGTGAGTGAGAACAAAAGTGCACAGATTAGAATTTATCAGCCATCAGAAAGTTATTTAGATGACTGTTTATTTATTTCTTGAGTCATTCATGATTTAACATTCACAAGTTCAAACTTGTAAAATGTAAACTTTCCTTTGTTTTATGTGAATAATGCACATGTGTACACTTTCTTTTCTTTTGGAAGAGCGAGTTTTAAACACAACACTGCCATAACTTCATTGTTAGTATGGCTTGTCCGCTTCCATATGCAATAGACATGGAGCAAATTAGCACTGATTTGGTCACTTGATGAATGTAAGTCAAATATGTATTTTCTTTCACATATGTTTTGTTCTCCACCAACTCCAAAATGTTTAGCTGCTTAACTTTGTTTGTTGTTTGGTGGTGGGCAGGTAGCATACAGTTGGTTTTATAAGATTTTTTTTTTTTTTTTGGCTGAAAACAGTTGCTTATAAAAAAACAAAAACCTCTAAAGCTGTGAGCCATAAACCAAAACAAGGAATTAAAACTCTGAATTAACAGAGGCTTAAACGCTTTGTAGAGCTGAGGAGAGTTTGCTCGAAATTCTCTCCAGGTTCTATTAATTAGTGCAGCAGCTTTTTAAAGACATACTATATCACTGTAGTTTAGGAAACTGTAATATGCTTACTGACATTTTGCAATCAATTCAAGTTGTTGCAGCCCCGAAACATTAGCATACAATAGAATAAAACAGAAACAGTGTTTTCCCAAAAGAAACAGTTGGGCTGTTCCCTTCTCAATCAGTGCGTGGTGACTGAGGGTGTGTCTTGAGTAGCAGTACTATATCATATCTAAGAGCTATCGATTGGCATAAATACACTAAGTCTCTCTGGTGACCGGATGAATATTTAATAAGACACTGGATCTGAGGCCACTCTTTGTCTTCAGAAGAAACACACACACGCACATGCACACACACACATCCTATATACTACTGCACAGCACTGTCAACTATTACTTTTGAGTTAGCTCATAGTTGTACAACATAGTTTTCCTGACTAAACTTTATGCTCCTGTGTGCCTGTTTTGTGTGTGTCTGTTTATTTGAGCACTGTCGTACTGGCTCAGCCTTCTTGTCCCTTTTTTCATATCTATGGTAAATCATTAATCATAAGGGAACCAAGTCAAGTAACACATTTCCCATGGGGCAGACACAGGGAGTAGCTTGAGAGAAAAAAAAAAAAGAAGCAAGAAAAGTGGGAGAGAGAGAGAGAGAGAGAGAGAGAGAAAACTGGAGTGAGAAGGAGGTGGTAAAGCAGAGCAGAAAACAGCAGATCAGGAGAAGGAAGCTCCACTCGAAGCAGCCAAGCTGCCATTCTTGCAGAAAGTTTTTGATTAGGCAGTTGTTTGGAGGCCAGGCCTGGCATGGGGTGCCCTGTCTGTCCTCTAGCGCCGGGGTCCTTTGTGCCTGTGTGGCTGGCCAGTACCCGGAGCCAGGACTCTCCGGATGAAACGTCCCCGGAGAAAAGCTGCTTTTCCATCCCACTCCTACAGCCCAGCCAACAGGAACACAAACACACACACACACACACACACACACACACACACACACACACACGCACACACACAGTCAGTAGCACAGCACATAGGCACCCATTACCTTGGAAGCTGACAGGAAAGAGGAAAGAGAGCAGAAACCCTTTGAGAATTATCACTCCCTTTCTTTTCCTTTCTTTTTTTCCTTCGTTCTCTCTTTCATACCTACACACACACCTTTTCCAGTGTTCTCTCAGGTCTTTTGGGGATTGTGCTAGTGGACTTTGCTCCCCTATGATGAATGATTTGCCTAAAAATACTGTCGGTATGCGAGCGAGCACAGCGTCCAGGTGGAAGAACTTACCTCCACAGTGAGAAATCACACTACTTTTAGGCCACTTTTCCAATCCTCTATCTGCAGGTTAACCACGGCGTTGAACATACCTGTGAATGTGTGTGTGTGTGTGTGTGTGATAATTTACAGCCTTTCTGGGACGAGTGACGTGTAGCTTGATTAAATTCGTGACCTTCACCACCAGCACAAGCAATCAGCGAGCTCACACACACACACACACACACACACGCCGCATACTTAACACCTTCTCGCACACAAGCGCCCGGCACACGAACATGCAATCAGCACCTGGTGGATTCTGTCGCATCATTGATCCAACCTATTCACACACACATGCATACACACAGGGCGTCTATCGAATTGCATTTGAGACACCCTCATTTTCCTTACATGGGGTTTTGTACACCCGTAATACTATTTACCGGCGTGGCAGAAAAGGCTTGCGAGGATGGGAATACCAGGCCTATGAATGTATAAATAAATACATGCGTAATCTATATTCAGATTACCAAAGGGAAAGTCAGGAATTCCATTTTACTGCCCAGGATGCAAAAGGGAAATCATTCAAGTCCCCAATCCATTTCAGCAGGCTGCTCCTGTTGAGCGGTACCACGGTTTTCCCTCCCCAGTTTTATGACTCCACATAATGACTAATATGCAGCCACTGTAACAGCCGTAGCAATAGTCATATTATGTTATTGTGATTATAGCTGAGACTGCGACTGTGTATTTTTGTTCCCCTGGTTGCCTGAAGATCTAAAGCTTATATAACAGGAATGACAGTTGATCTGCTGCTGCACTGTGTTATTGTACTGTACGGCCCTGTGGTTATACAGGCCTTCAGCCTGATGTAAAAGGATCTCACGTAGACCTAATGTCACAATATATTAAATCAAACTTTGTTTTCTTGTTCTTTGCCATGGGTGCTGCACAGCACATCTTATGACCTATCTGTATATATCTGTAGTAGCTCTGTTGTAGCATAATCCCTCGTGTCATTTTATGTTTTTTAAACATTTTCTACCTTTTCGAGTGTCTGATCTCCCTTAGACTCGTCTGATTTATTTTTAAACGGGCTTAAAGAATAAATCTGCATTATTACTATATAACCTTGGTTTTATGATGGTAGTTTTGGCCATCTATTTATATCAGTTACGATATCAATATATTCACCATTTCGAGTTCTCGGAAGTTGGAAGCGGTTAGACGATGAAAAAAGTTGTAAACAAGCCAACAAATTAGCTCAATTATTCAAACCAGTATATTAAGAGGTGAAGCTAAAAGCGAATGCACCTGAAAGGTCTGTAAAAATGCCTAGGGAAAGGTGTGCGTTTGGATCAAACAGCTGGCAGTTTGGGAAATATTTCGCCTTGTTCCAATTAAGTTTGGCTACTCTAGAGGTTCGTTTAAAACCCGACTGATCATCTGACTGCACGTATTTGTTTCCCTGTGAAAACTTGTTAGCTATGTTGCTGTGTTCCCAGAGCTTAGCAGTTTTTTTGGCAAGTGTAGTGTTATGGTAACTGACAGAAAAGATATACAAAAATAAGACCCAAGATGTAATAAACTGGAATTATCCTATAAAAGCATTTCTGGCAAGTCATATACTTCCATGAAGTGGAATAGTCTTAAAAGGTCAAACTCCAGCAGCATTTCATCATACAACACCAAGCACCAAGTACTCCTTAAATAAAATATTTTTTAAATAATACAACATGACAGATTCACATTGGAATCCTGATTGTGCAATTAGTATTGGAAGAGTTTTGACAACACTCTTGTCTTCATGTTAAACAATCATTGATCGTGTGTGGTTGCACTGCTTCTAACCCCGTGTTTATCTGTCTCCTCACTACAGCATGCAGACCTGGTACCTACAAAGCTTCAGCCACGGATGCCTACTGCACTAAATGTCCTCCCCACAGCTCGTCCCCGCAGGAACAAGCCGTCGAGTGTGTTTGTGAGAAAGGTTTCTACCGTGCCGAGACCGACCCGCGCTCCATGGCCTGCACACGTGAGTGAAACAAACACTGGCAAAAAAAAAAAAAATGCAAACACATGCACATGATCTTATTAGCTACAAACACGGTCATACAATTGGAAACATATTTCATCTCATATTGTGTATTCAGTGTAGTCAAATATTTACATTTTTTCTCATAAAGGGTGTGAATGATTGGGTTACATTGCATTTAATTAGTTTGCAATGTGTTTCTGTGAGTATTAACATTGCATGGCTGCTTTATATGTATTTTTTTTTCCCTATCTATAATATCTTCATGCATTTTCTTCTTCCTCAGCTGCTATTGGTTTACACAACACTAGAGATACATACATAAAACACACACACACACATCCATGTTCGTCAGCTGTGCGGTTACAGTCCATGCATATCTCAGATGAGAACACTGATATGGGTGATACTCATATTTGAAATTTGATGATGTTTCTTATTCTTTGTCTGCTTCTCACACACACACACACACCCACACACACACACACACACACACACACACACACACACACACACACACGCACGCAGAGCCAGGGGGGATCAGACCACATCCTTATGAACAGAGATGGAGGAGAATAGAAAGGATGAGGAGGGAAGATTGAGGGAAAGAGGGGGAGAGACAGAGATGGATTGAGATAGACAGCGGGATGTGGGGGTGGGAAAGGACAGTGACATGGTGGGAGAGACTGAACTAAAGAAATATGGAGGGACACACACACGTGCATGCACACATATACCGAAACCCATTATCGGGTTATGGTAGATTATGCTCATTAATCGTGGTAGCAGGTGAGATGTATAACGGTTGGTGTTATCAGCGGGAAATGAGTAACGGTTCGTTCAAATATGTATGGGCACACACACGCACACACACACCGGCCGGTGAGGAGTGCTGAGGAGGGCAAGGGCGAGGGTGAGAATGAGAAAATAAGGAGAAAGGTGAGAGAATTAGTAATGGAGAGACAGAGAATGACACTTAATACACAGGCAAAGAATAGAACAGCGGGGGAAACCGTGGACAATCAGAAGCATATAATCTAAATGTCATAAAAGGCCGATCAGTAGAAACGATCATGATGGACAGTTAAGTGTGGCCTGGGGAAGAGGGGGAGGTGGAGAAAAGAAAAAGACAGAATTAGCAGGATCAGTCAGCACACCCTTTCAGGAGATTTATGACCGACAGCCTCAATTATCCCCAGCATGGCCTCCATCCCCCACGCTCAACACCCCCCTCCCCATCCCTCCTGCGTTTCAGAGAGGCTAGCCATTGGGAAGGTTAATCAGGAAAGTCCCAGGCTCTGCCAGCGGCCCCCTGGGGGCTCACTGCTCAGCCAGGGCCTGATGAGATGTCAGGCTGAATGGGCGTCTGCTGCCAAATTTCCATATGGTTACGATACCTGCACCGTGTTGTGCTGTGGGGAACAATAATCAGTGGTCCCTGTACGACAGGAATGGTAAAGGCTTACCTTAACGGAGGTAAGCCTAAACTGTCGATCCTGATGATATTTAAGCCTGATCTGCCAATGAAAAACCACAAAAAAGGCCTAAATTTAGATACACTTCATTATTTCACAAGTAGTTTGAAGTTTCTGTATTTGCTTAATAATAAGGCACTGTTCAGACAGACAATACACAGCCCCTTCATTCAGTTGAATTAGACCACTACGTTGACACACTGAGGTTTCCAGTGTAGAAGGGTCCAGCAAAAACAAAAATGTTTAACCTGGCTCAACTTTTCCTACAATGCAATGTTACTTGGCAAGATGCTGCTGTGGCCAATTAAATAAAAAAAGGGAGTACTACATTCCAGTAGTTTATTGTAATCACAATGCCCTATTTCTACTTTTCTGTGCAAGGTTTTGGTGTCTAATAATCCTTCAAACTCATGAATCTGTTACTCAGACTGGATTTTTATCTTTTCCCCTATCTTTTCTAGTTTAATAGGAATGGTTCAGTCCATGAGAACAATAGTTTTAAAAAGCAACAGACTTTATTAAAAATCAGAGGAAAGCAATGCAGCAAAGCGGGGTGTACATGAAAAAAGTGAGGCTGATTTGTGCTGGCTTTCCACTCCAAGGATTGCGAGGAGTGTATAAGAACCGTCCAAGTTAGGTATCTGCTGTCCAAGACAAATGTGGCTCTAAACAGGATTTTAAACTTGAATATATTATATTGGCTACATTTGTTATTCATTCAGGAAATATTCATTTTCATGCCCCTAAGCTGCTGTTATGTCTGGCTGAGCTTCTTGATACCTCTTTGATCCATGTACACACACACATACGTATACACACGCTAGTGAACACGCAGTGTCATATTTCATTTTGTCTGGCATATTTCATCAAGAGTGCACATAATAAAATAAGGCATACATGCATTTACATCAATGGGGATGATGTGAATAAAAGAGACAAAGTCAGATTTGACCTCTCTGGTTTATTTAAAGACAGTCCACATGTACTACTTTAATTTATGTGTCAACACGAACACACGTCATCTAAAAGTATAATAAGGAGCATTTGTGTGTTGCCGTGTCTCTAAGAATGATTACTGACACACTTTTTGGAGTCTTACTCTGGGAGACACTAATCACCTCAGCGGAAGTTCAAAGTAATATTTAACTGCTGTAAATCATAAAATGTACCTGACTCGTGAGAAAATTACTGTGGGCACTTTCAATAGATCATTGTCCACTCACTGCGGTGCAGCCCCAAAGAGTATCTGTTAACTTCACATAGTTAAAACCTTCCTGCAGTCGAGCATCGACTATTAAACATTGTGGGGAATTCTCTTTAAAGATGGATTTAAACTTCAGAAGTGTAATTTAATCTCATATAGCCATATTTACAATCAGCCAAGGTCTTTTAATCACTGTCCGCTCCATAGCTATTTATTAATAGAGCTTAGTGTCCACCCTCTGGCTACAGTCAGTTCATTCATTTTTAATTTAATCAATGTGAATTCTGTTCCTAATAAAAACCGCAACAAGTTTGGCAACGGACGTGAAGACATTGACATACATTTGAGAAAGAAAAAAAACATGCTTACTGATAAAAGTACTACAACTAGACTGTGGTTTGTGTACCATGCAGCTTATGCTGGGATAGCATAGTTTTAGTGAGTACAGTGTGCCGTATATTGATTTTTTTACTTTTCAAATTATATATATTTTTTGTATTACATCATTAAAGGAACTCTGTGGAGTTTTCAAACACTAGTAAAGCGATGAAGTACAGTAAAGTTTTTAACACAGTCAAGAAAACTGCTAGCAAGTAATCGTCAATGTTGACAATGCAGGTTTCAAAATTCCTCCAAAAAGCAGCTGTGCAAATTCTTTTTGAGGATGGAAAAGCATCAGTGGGGAGTGTTTCTAGGTCTTGAGGAGAACTACTGCATCTTTGAAAAAAAGTTGTAGAAAAAAAAACAAAATCTAGGTGGTGGGTCTTGACAAAGGAAGACGAATACATGGAATAAAAAAAAAAAAAGACGATATCTCTAAATTGGTTAGACGTTTTTTCCTAAACCGTCCATATTGAGTCCATCAGTGTTGTGAAGTGCTGTGGAGTGAAACATTTTTATCACGGCTCAAGGATACACACAATACCTTTGTGAGAAAAGGCAACATTACTCCAAAGGGTACCTTTAAACTCCACATATTCACTTCTAGTCATTTCCCAGTAGGTCAGGAAAGACTTTTCACAGAAATAACTCTATGCCTGTATCTGCCCTCAGGTCCACCATCTGCTCCAGAGAACCCCATTTCCACAGTGAACGAGACCTGTGTCACCTTGGAATGGTCCCCACCCAGAGACACAGGAGGCCGAGGAGATATCACCTACAGCCTCCACTGCAGGAAGTGTTCCGGTGATAGCAAAAAGTGCGCGCCGTGCGGTAGCAGTGTCCATTTTGTTCCAAGACAGTTTGGCCTCTCATCAGCCACCGTGCTGGTCACCGACCTGCAGCCGGACTCCAACTACAGCTTCACCGTTGAGAGCCAGAATGGAGTGTCAGACTTAAGTCCCACACCCAGAGGAACGGTAGTCATCAACATCACTACATCACAGACAGGTGAGAGGAGCAGTGTTTGTTGACACAGAAGGCTCGATCGTAGTATGATGTTAATTTGTGTCAGCATGTTTTAGGATTTAAATTGCAGTAAAAACTAGAGGATTCTGCAGGATTTCACTGATATTCACTTTTAAAGGCTGAACAAAATCCTTTGGGGAAGAGATAGGGAATTGAGTATTTTTTTTAAAATTGTCCCCTGATTGCAGTGTGCTCACAAATATATCAGGCTTTTGCATGACAAGTGTAAAATCACCCCTGTGCTGCATCCCTCTGATACCACAAAATGACACCTCTGCGCCTCTGCCCCCACATATATAATCATCTCTTACAACATGGAACTGTGGGAAAATCATGTAAGTGAAGCAGCGTATGACAGGGCGGTGGTGACTAATAGCCCTCATACTATGAATGTGTGCGCAATAACAAGAGGAGGGAAGGTGAAAGAGGTGTAGGAGGTTGTTAACCTCATTAAGATCCCCACATGTCACACGTGCTACTCTCGACTGTATGTCACACACATTCATACATACACACAACACACACTTCCGACCCACGAATGTAGTGAGAGCATGAGAGTGTGGAAAGGAAGTCGCAGGGTTTTGGGTTTACACATTAATAACACAAGCAGAGCACACACCACGCAGACGCACATCACAGAATGCTGTGATCACACATGTATAAAACACCTTGTAAGCTTTCTCGTTAGGAAAATTAACATGAAGCGCGCTTCAAATGTGGCGCTACTCATTATAGCACAGTAGGTATCCATATGTAACGTAACTCCTCGCCCCCACAGTCCGCTCTCTTCACCTCTTTTCGTGCTTTTTATAAAAAAATGTGTTTTGTTGCTCGCTGAACTTTACTCTCTCTTTGTTGCTCATGCTTTCCCCTCTTCGTTCTTCGCTTGCTGCAGTGAGCGTTGTGCTAAAGGAGAGGCGGAGCAAGGACAGTGTGACTTTGGCCTGGCAGGGTCCAGAGAGACCCAACGGAGCGATAGTGGAGTATGAGGTCATCTACTATGAGAAGGTGAGAGACGCACACACACACACATGACCAGATACTAACTCATTTTTTAAACACCACTCGTGAAGATCAGTTTACTTGTTATGGAGCTTGTGTTACAAACTGGAGGTCTGGAAAGACTTTTAGGAAATATTTTATGGAGGTATTTGTAGAGAGTCGATGAGAACATTGATACCACTCATGTGCAGTAAATATGAAGTTATTGCCAGCAGCTTATTAGCATACCTTAGCAGAAAAACTGGAAACAAGTGGAAATGACCAGACATGCTGTGTCCAAAGATAAGAAATCCACCTGTCTACATTTCTGAAGCAAATTAACCCATTACATCCAGTTTGTTTAACCTGTACAAAAACCAGAGAGTAAAACCGTCAATCTGATGTTTTATGAGGTGTTATTTTGCAGATTATTTCTTGACCAGAACCAGTTGCCAGGCAACCAGCGGAGTTACTGTCCCAGCCAAGAAATATTCTGGCATATAACCTCCTGTAATACAGCAAATTGTTGTTTTTGCACCCCAGTTCATGCATGGAATAACAAAGGATATAAAACATGTGAATTAATGAGCTTTACAGGTGCTGGTAGGCAGGTTTTGATCCCTTTAGACAGAGCCATGCCAGCGGACTTCAGTCTTTGTACAGGCCCTAATGCTGTAGCTTCATATTTAGCGTACAATAGAGATGGGCGATATGGACTAAAACATTTATCCCGATAATTTCTGGTATTTATCACGGTAATGATAAAAATGACGATGGATAAACACCAATTCAGCCTAATCTTTTTGACGATAAATCTATCACCAAAATCATAATAAAGGCTAGGGGGAGCTAGTGGTGGGCACATTCCTAGCGTTCTGCTATGAAAACAAAGTCAATCTTCACATCTAACTTTAAGCAAGAAAGCAAATAAGCATTTTTTTTTTAAAGTCAAACTATACCTTTAAGTGCCATGCTGAATTTCTAGAGCAACTCTTCAACATGTTTAACGCAACATGTTTCTTTCCTCCTCTTGTTCTCTCCATCTACATGTTGTTGAGGCTCATAGGACATGAGTTTAGCCCGAGGGCATGTCTGTAATGACTCGTTCATCACAAACATCTCTCTCTTCCAATCTCACTATCTCCATCGCTATATCCCTCACATCTCCCCTACTGCTCACACCAAGCCAATTAACCACACATCTGTCGAACAAACCTCGTAAAACACGGTCAAGGTGATGAAATTAAGCCTCTGAACATGTGTATGTGTGTGTCTGTGTGTTGGCAGGCATTAGCAGTAAAATAGTGTTAATCCGTGTTGTAAAGTGTCTTCCATTAGGTAGAGTATCAGCCTCTCTGCAGGGAATCAGCTTACTGACAGACACACTTATTCTTTATTCATCCTTCTGCATGCATATTTGTAAGTGCACACACACAGACATACACACACACACACACCTACAAGGTAGTCGAGGAAGGAAGTGAAGCAGGACTTGAGTAACCACATATTGCCCCCAAGTGTAAAGAGGATAGGATTTTAGACTTGACAGATGCTCATGTATAAATGCGACCAAATGGTCCAGTGATGAACAAATGAAAACTTAGTGAGGTGTATGTGGCCCCTGGAGACATTTAAATTTAACAATTTGAGGTTTCTATTATTTCCAGACTTTCATGTTTTTTTTTTTTTTTGTTAATGTCTCTTTTATACCACAGTCCATTGCTCTTTTTATGCCTTTAGAGTATATGCATAATTTCAGCCCATTTTCATCCGGGATCACTTTGTTTCTCGGACACTTAAAATTGTCCACTGGACTCAGTATTTAACCCTCTCCTCTTGTTCTTTACTTCATTTCAGAACCAGCGGGAGCAGAACTACACAGTCTTGAAGACTCGCTCCAACATGATGACAGTAGACGGGCTGAAGCCAGGGACCACCTACGTGTTCAGGGTCAGGGCTCGAACCGACGGGGGGTATGGGAGCTACGGTGGAGAGATTGAATTGGAAACCAGCCACGAAGGTAAGAAATACATGATAAATATTTGTTTCCTCATAATGAATGAATAATTTCAGCTCTACTTATTTTTTTCTTTTCATTCTATGTAATTGGATTTCTGTTTTTTCCGTCTATTTTGCTTTTTTTGACGTGTCCCCATGGTTTTCAGATGAAAATTGGAATAGCAGGCAGCAGCTGCACTGAAAGGGCAATCCGCAGTGTTAAGACAACAAATTAGAGGTGAATGGTGCAGGTGAACAAGACGCACAAAGATTAACTGCAGAGCAAAGAGTGCTGATGTATTACGCCACAGTATAGTAAGAGTCTGATTCATCCTTCCTGCACTTTAAATCAATCCACCGGATGGTTATAAAATAGCTCACTCACTTTCATCCGAATGGCTCCTTCAGTTCTCGTCAGACAGAAAAACCTCGGCAGCCTCACAGGTTGTCATCTTCTGTACGTATCTGAACCAGTGGCTTGAAAGTATCCTAGAATACATATCAGGTAAAAAGGAGACAACCCAATTTCACGATTGAGGAAAAAGAATGTGCAAACTTGCATTCCCGGATTGTCAGGTTTTGATTCACACCACTGACTGAAGCGAATGGAGGGTAGGTTCATGAACTCAAAAGACAGAAAATGAAGCCACAGATGATCCTCTGCTCATCCACTGAATTCATTTAAACCTGACTGGACATCTTATTACCAGGATTACTCCTCTTTTCAGGCTTGTTTTATCCTCCCTACTAGTAATCTATGGAGAGCAGGATTTGGTTTTCTTAAAGGAGATTGAGCACTTACATTTAGAAATGAATTCCATACTTACATTTTTGGGCGGAAAAAAGAGGAGGAGACACAAAGGAGAAATCTATGCCTGGTTCGATCCAGGCCAGTGGGTCCTGGCCCCACAAACTGCTCTGGGCATACCACGCTGTATCTTTCTCATGACGGTTTCAAGCTCCCATCTCGTCCTTTTCTCCTTTGTTTGCTGTCATCCACTTTCATTATCGCTTCATTATGTGCTCCAGGATTTTCTGCTTTAGAGTCCCCATAATGTGCTCTTCAAAGAGAACATTGATTCCCAGACAGGCAGGCGGGGGGAGGATAAATCAGTTAATGTATAGCACTGCGCTATAGATTGTCTTTCTAGCATACAAACAGGCACACATTAGCCTACTAATCATTCAATAATCAATAAAAGTAATTCAAAGTTGGATTTTTGTTCCTGTCCTGTAATATAATGTGTATAATATACATTATGGGATTGTAAAAAAAAGATTGTGACTGTGTCTGCAGCTACTGGTTGCCACTTAGCTTTCACACATCTGGTTCAAGTTCAGTGTTGTTAAATAAAAACACTGTTTAAGCTGACCCAGTAGCAATGATATCAAGGTTATCTAATCAGATCGATTCTATTGATTGTTAAAGAAGGGTCTATATGTGTCCGTCAGTAAATGTAATAGTAGATCAATGCTTATCTGTGCCTGCCCATGGGCATTAATTTGCCCCTTCAACACACACACTCACACATTTACTGTGTATATATATATATACATATACATATATGTATACACGCACACGCCGACACACGTGTCCACTCATGCTAAACTAAGCCAGATAAATGGGGTATTTGTTTTGAGTAATGGCTCGATTGGTGTGGCGTAGAAAATCGATGCGTCTTTGCAGAAAGTTCTCGGCGGTAGCCTTGTTATATGCAATGTTAACATATCCATTTGGACAGCGCAGCCGAATGGGAATGGCTTTCACGTCCACTCTCATACCCTCATAGGCGATGCAGAGAGGGAGAGCGCTTTTCATCAAGGACCTTACTTACTATTCCATCCACCTCCCTCGCTCTCTTTTACTCGTTTGCCGCTCTCTCTTTTTCCCTCTCCTTCAACCTCTGTCTTTTATCTCCTTTTCTATTGCCATCATATTTCATTCTCTCTCCCTCTTTCCCTACGCTGCGCTCACCTTGCTGTCTTTTTTACTCCTGGCCTCCCTTCATCTCTTCTCCCCTTTCCTGTAGAAAACATCCCAAGCTTCTTTCCATCTTCCTTTATGCTTCTGTTTATTAATCTGCTGTGTTCCCTTTGCCTCCCATATAGATGTTTTCGCTATCGGGGACCCTAACCAGTCCACCATCCTGGCCGTGTCCATTGCTGGGGGAATCGTTCTCCTCATCTTCCTGGTGACTTGCTTCGTTGTCAGTGGAAGGTAGGTTTTAAAAAAAGAAAGTCACCAAGGTCCTCTGCACATGATTAGCGCGAGCTTGAGGCTCCACAAGACTGGGCAGAGGTAAAGTGTAGTGTAGGTTTATGTACCATACATGTGTACATTCACGTATATGCAGTGGTTAACACACACACACACAAACACACACACACACACACACACACACACACACACACACACACACACACACACACACACACACACACACACGAGCACAATCTCCCACTTGGTCTCACTTCATATCTCTGGTGCCTTTCTCTAAGGGATTACATGTGGGTGTGCTGAGGCAGGGCCTCCATCTTTGACATTTACAGACTGCTGCCAAAGCCTAACTAAAGGCTGTGTTATTCTGTATGTGAAGAGCATGGACTCTCTATGATCACTCTCTTTGAAGGTAATGCTCTGTCTCAAAGAAGGCCAAAGAGGAGAAGGAGATGAGAGGGAGAAAGGAAAATAAAAGAATGCCGATTGGTGAGAGGCAAGAAGATGAAAGGATCGGAGTTAGGAGAGGGCTCTTTGGACGAAGAAGAAAGAGACAACGGAGAGGAGAGGAGAAGAGAGGAGAGAGGAGAGGAGAGGAAAGGAGAGGAGGAGAGAGGAGAGGAGAGGAAAGGAGAAGAGAAAAAGGGATGACAGGCTGTGATTTACCGTGCCTGTAACTAAATGTTTATCCTCTATGAGCTCCGACTAGATTAGCCACATGTTAAGAACTACACACACGTACGCAAACATGCACACACTAACGTACACACACTAAAAACATTAGTATTGATTCAGGTGATTGCTTATCAGGCTGAGTGCTCTATTCACTATTGACTAGGAGGGATGTAATCAGTGGAGACTGTCCTGCGTGGTACACACAAACACACACACACACACACAAACACACACACAGAGCTCGTGAACAGGAGAACGTCAACATTTTTTTAATCAGAGGGGAATTATGAGGTTGTGTCTGTAAGAAGCAAAACAACCTGTTAAACATAGTGTGCTACAAGCACACGCGATGACACAAACACACACTCAACTAATCAGGTTTCACAGGCTGGGGAGGTGTTAACTAGGTTTTACAGAAGGGTCGATGCACTGCCATCAATTTCAGGTCTCTCTCTCTTCCTCTTTCTCTCACTCCGTCTCTATCTATCTTTCTTCCATTTAGAGGTGGGGACGCCCGGGAGGAAGTAGGGGTTGATTACTGCTTTCTATTAAACAACATCTGTGCATCTGTCAAAACTCATGTGTGTCTGTCCGCATAGGTGGAGTGTGTACTGTGTTTGTAACTGGGGAGGTGAGGATCAAAGAGGCAAGAGCAAAAGGAGAGAGAGAGTTTGGGGTTGGACAGAAGCAAGGTAAAGGAGAGACACGAGTGGAGGATGAAATGAGAACGTATTACAGCAGATAGGCCCGTGTGAATGACAGACTGCAGCGAGGAGGGGTGGAGGGAGTACATCTGAAATATGTTTGCGCCACTAGAGAGCTACATTTTGAGATGGTGTGAAAGATGGAGAGAAAGAGGAGGAGGAGGCTTGAGAGAGATGGAGAGAAAAGGAGATTGATGGAGGGAGAAGGACAGCTAGCGGCACAATGGGGAGAAGGAGCAGAGGAAGATGAAAAGGTGGATTACAAGTGTGTTTGAGAGAGGAGGAGGTAGGATAGGAGAGATGATGGGTGGGCGATTGCATGCTCAGGTGCAATAGGGGTGTCATACTTTAGGTTTCGGAAGAACTGGGAGACATCTATAAATAAGGATTGGTCTCTCTTCTCGCTTGATGTCCATACATCCCAATTTTTCATCTACTTTACCTCCTGTCTCGTCTGTCAATCAGTCCATTTCTCCATCACTCCCTCCTCCCTTTTCACTCATGTTCAGCACTCCCTCCGCTCCTGCTTTTCTCTTCATTTTTGCACCGTCTATCCGGCTTTCATTTCCTGTTCCGTTCCTCTAAATCTACATTTGGATGAAACCCCCCCCCCCACACACGCCCTCCGTAATGTATCGAGAATCTGATGTATTTGCCACGACCCATTCAATGTGGACAGTGATTAAATTGGAATTGAAATTGACACTGAGAGTCGGCTAGGTTTGAAATGATTTCCCACCAGACATTTGCAAAAGCCCTTTTTTCTCCCTAAATGCCAGCTGTTTAAATCATTTCCACAATAATCACTAGACTGGAGAGAAGTGCTGGAGTGCTGCTTTTTTTTTGTTCTTGCTGTACACCTAGTTCACCTATTGAATCCACGATCCTGGCCACATTTTCAACACCCTCAAAGACATTTTTTTTTTAAATCACTCAACCATAAAATAACTATGCCCATACAGTCTCTCATTCACACACGAACCCACACAAGCACATACACAGTCCCTGCAGCCTTTGCTGGCAGGGTACTGAACAGCCATGCCTCATAAACGGGCTGATTTGCAGGCCATTCTGTTCTGTCCTGTTCTCGTTTAATAAAGTGCTGTTATGCTATTGTTACCGCAGGAGGGAAAACATGGAAAAATGTCGAAAGCTCCTCAGACGCAGCACGGCGCTGACAAATCACACCAGTTATTGCTGTGTGCGTGCCATTATTGCGCTGCGAGTGTATGCGCGCAAGTGTGTCTCCGCGTGTGAAGTTGGTGCTTTTGTCCTCCTGAGGGTGCTTTGGCAAGGCTGGCAGGTGCGAGCGATGGGAAGCTAGGAAGTGACTGGCATAGCCATGGATTCAGCAGATGGCCTTTCACTCAAAAAGTGCTCTCCCCTTCGGCCCTCACTTTCTCTCGCTCCTTGTTAAACACGTTACAGCTTCTGCCTCCCAGCATCTGTGTGTGTTCTTTTGTTTTGTCTGCAGTCTAATGATTATCCAGCCTTACAACCATCTTCTTTTTTGAATAGCCCAAAGGCTTTGATTATGTGCCAGATTCCTGTGTTCTTGTTTTTAATGTGGGAGTTTTGGTGAGAAGTCAGCATGTTCCAGCGATTTTTTTATTTTTTTTTGGGGAGGGGTTTAAGCAGCTCATCTGCTATGTGTCTCAAAGTCTGCCTTTGGAATACATCTGCTGTCCGAGCTGGAGATTTTCAGCGGGGAGTCAAGGGCCGCAATCTGTTCAAGGAAATGTCTGAAAATCTTAAAGTAATGATAAGTGTTTAGTTGGATGCAAAATAAGACGTAGTTATTTACTTAAATCTATTGATCACCATCTTGCAGGGTGGTTCGGTTTTTATCCTAGCGTAGTTTCATAGAAAAACAACCTTATCTAAGGACAGTTCTGAATAATAAAGAGGGAAAGGGAATAGAGAGAAAGCCAGACAAGGAAATGTCATTATAGGTGTCATTATAACGTGGCTGATTCGAGCAGAAGGACTTCTCAGTCTCACTAATAGAAAGCGGTAACAGCTCTACCTTTTTAACACAATAGCAATGTCGTGTTCACATGAACGTTTGTGCGCGTAAGCTCTTTTACCTCCGCAGCATCTGTTGTGCAGCCCAGGGTTATTCTTAAAAACTTAATGACACAAAAGAGGAGAGGAAGGATGAAAAAAAAAAAAAGTGGGTGCACTGATGAAAACATGCTGTGGAGAGAAAGAGAGCGAGAGCAGAGTTAAGAGGGGAGTGAGAGGAGGAGGCTTGTAAGAAAGTGAAGAGCACTAATTTAGTGAAAAGCGGCTGAAAAATGGTTGTGTGTGTGTTTGTTTGCTTGTTTATAATTCAAAGGAAATTTGAGAAATTGGAAATAAAAACAACAAAGTTGGTGAGGTTTTTCTTTTTTTTTTTTTTTTAAGTTCGGATGTGGGATAGGATTAAAAAAAGAAAATCAACAGCTTGAAAAACAGGAAAAAAAAAGGAACAAAGGCACAGATAATAGACTCATGTTTGCCAAATGGCACTTATGGCGAGTTTGAAGGTAGAAATCAGCCAATGCACTTCCATCGCTGTGGGTGGTGTTGCTCTGTTTGCTCGATAATAGCGCTAATAATTTGGCAGCCCTGTGATTGTGTGTATATGTGAGCTGAAGTAAAACAGACCAGTATATGGAGGTGTGTGTGTGTGTGTGTGTGTGTGTGTACATAGATGCTGCGATGATGATGAGGTGTGTGTAATGTCATTAGACAGATTTGCATGTGTTGCTTGGATGCCGGTGCTTTCAATTAATGCAGCTAAGCTGTAGGGTGTAGTTGAATCCAGCTTTGTCTGCAGAATGTCTAGAAAGTAGCTTACAAACAGCGGCTAGTTGCCGCAGGTGCAAAACTATTTCACACGAGCTTTATGCAAATGAGCAGATGTTGCAGTGGGATTGATCAAATGTCCTATAAACATCAGACAAATTCAAAACGGTTTTGGGTTTTAAAGTTTATAGACCATTTGAATAGATTTGACGGATCCAGACACACACACACACACACACACAAGAGCACATGTTATGATCATGACCTAATCAAGTCGTGTTGGTGTGGTAACATCATTAGGGGAATTAGTTTCGCGCTGATCTGTTAGCAAATATAAAGATACACTTCACTTAATGATACAGATGACATGCTCCTCCGCTTCATCTCCCTCTCTTTCCATCCTCTCTTATTTGACCTTTTCACCGGGCTGTTAAAAATTCTGCTACATTACACCAATTACCGCAGCCCAACTCCAAACCTCGCCTCCTTTCCTTTTCCCCCCTTTCCTTTCCTCTCCTTTCTTTTTCCTTTCCTTTCATTACCACTCTCTTTAATGAGCAGGAGCTAAATGAAATGTTTCCAAACAGGGTGTTAATGAAACATAGGCAGATTTATTAGTCATAACTCTTCAGCTAATCATTTCCTCTTCCTAATAATTAGCCCGAGCTGAGTAAATCTTTTTACACTGTGGTCAAAGAATGCTGATCCGGTGCCAGACTCGACCAAGATGTAGAGAGAGAGAGAGAGCGAGAGAGGGGCAGAAGAAGAAATGTTATTCACTCACTACATCATCCAGACTTTTAGTCAGAGTTTGTTATTTTGTCATGCTGTTTTGACTCTTAATTAATTATCCACAATCAGCTTTTATTATATTCATAGTTTATTAGCACCCGAGCAGTGAATGAGTTTTGTTTTTCAGCTCGGTGAAAACAAACTTAATTTTGCTGTGAAATAATGAGAGTGAATTTAATCCATTGATTTCATTCCCAGTAATTATTTTTTATTTAATAGCTTGATACGAAATGGAATCACCATTATCATGAGTAATGATGAGAGCAGATATCCACAGCAGGGCGTGTGTGTGTGTGTGTGTGTGTGTGTGTGTGTGTGATGGGGTAGAAGGAGGTGGTGGAGAAAGGAGGATAGATGTGTCATTTCATTGTGTCATGCCGGAGGGGTGACTAATGATTTACTGATTTCATTTTTCTAGTCATTCTGATTAGCAGTGGGAAAATAATGTGGAGAGACAGGAAATGAAAGAGGAGAAGAGAGGAAAGAAAAAGAGTATAAAGGAAAGGAAAGGAAAGGAAAGGAAAGGAAAGGAAAGGAAATGAAGGAAAGGAGTCAAAAGGAAAGGGAAGGAAAGGAAGACAACGTAGTATATTTCTGTATGAATGATCCCCTCTGACTCTTCCTTGTCTTGCAGTGTATCAATTTCGCCTCTCATCTTCCAGACAGCAGCCGGGCCTCTAATCCTATAAAAAGGTAGCCAGTCATATAAAACAAACTGGGCGATACCACGAGGCTCAGAACTCATGCTTTATTAGCTCTCTTCACGTCTCAGGTTAACGTTAGACCAAGGTTATTCACTCAAACAGTCTTTTATCTCGTCTCTCCTGTCACCGGCCCATCATCGTCCACACAGAACTTTGTTGTGTTTGGTCCGTCTCTTTTGTCAAACTTTGTTTCAAGGTTATAGCACAATGCATATTTACCCTTTCCACTCTCTTCTCTTCCACAACTTTTAGTGCATAATCATGTTTTTTATTCTGTCCTACCAAAGTTTCCCTTCGTTTGATCTCCGCTTTGCCTCCCTCGTCTTTTCCGTCACTATGTACTCTCTCTATTTTCACGCTTTTTTTTTTTTACTCATCCAAACTCACTTCAGTTTCTCTGCTTCACACCCTCCTACCTCTATACTTTTCTTACTTTGTCCTTTTCCTTCTCCGATTCAGATAGAAACTCTAGAGGATGAGTAGACAATATAATTTATGGAAGTTGTGGACTGCAGGCTTTAAATACATCATGTCAGAGAATACAGTAGCATTTGTGTGATGTGATAACCCAATCTGTATCTGACAGGGGTCAGACAGGGGTTCTTCACACTGCACTGTCAGGCTTTAGCAGCCCCGGCAAACTAAAACGACAGCAAAATCACTGAGTACTGGTTTTAATTATCAGAGGAAGCACAAATCAGCGCAACTGAACGCAGTAGATGTTGTCTCTCACTTTTTATAGCCTGCAGTTAGACTGAGGGGGGAATGGAAGCAGCAACAGAGCTCGAGGCTAATAGACTAATAAATGAAGACTTGGCATAATAGTGACAATATCTAGAAAAGGAGGCGGCCTGCTTTGTGGCACATGTTGTAAACCTTTAAGAAGATTATACAGTCAGGCTGATTCACAGTGTTTCATATACAACACGGGCCACCTGTGCTTTGGCTTACCACCACACAACTATGTTTAAAGATTTAAAATTCAAGGAAATTATAGTAGAATATATATTTATTTTAAAAAGCTAAAAAATAAATAAATAATTGGCCAGGTGAAGGTGGGCTGTTCATTTTCTCCACGTATATAACTGGAACAATGTTGCGCACACACGCCTTGTTATTTTTGGAAATGCACATGCCTGTGCAAAGGATTCACAGAGGACAATGTGCAAGACAAGGCAGAGGATATACAGAGGACAGAAGACACCATCCTGATGGCCCGAGGCAAGACAATAAAGTTTGCACCACATTCATGGTCAGCAATGTCACCTGACAAAAAGACAGTCTGAAGTTCAGTTTTCACCGCATCAGTTCATCTCCATGTCTAAAAATACCCGAAAATAGCCTGAATACTCCAAACTGTCTTGTTGAGTGGATTTAAGTTTGCTTGTATTTGTGTTGATAATGTAAGGCAAGTTATGTTGCCGAGGTTTCTGCACGCTGTGATAGAATCCATCCTCCTTTACCAGGTCTAAATGAGTAAAACACGGAAGAGCATTGAGCTTTTAAAGTTTGTTTAAACTCCTTCCTCACATTCACACTACACTGAATGCCTAATCTACCGTTACATGAGTTTTCTCTCTCACTCCTTCTCAGGACACGGCCTGCAGCCACACTGTTGACTGACACTCTTCTCTTTGTCATTTGCTTTTAACCTGTCCATCACCTCTCTTACCCTTTCCTTTACTCTCCCTCACAGGGAGCTGTGTTCTTATAGTGCTGTGCTTGTGTTGTTGCACTGTCCTTTTTTTAAATCCTCCACCCATACTGGCGTTATTCTCCATCCTTCCTTGCCTTTTCTCTCCTGTAGCATGTAGTCACTGTCCCTATTGTAAAGGTTTGACATCTCTTCCTTGCTGCTTTCCCTTCTTAGTCATTCCAATTCTATTAAGCTCTCTTTCTTCTCGTAACATGTCTTCTTTATCTTCGGCTCCTGTTGTTGCAGCACAGCTCTGCCCCACCCCTCTCTTTCTTTCTACCCACTTCCCTTATGTTAACCTTCAAGTTTTCTATTCCTATGGCTGCCTCCCCTTCTCCCATCGCTCTTCCCCTGCATCTGATTGCTTGTTAGTTGGTATGCAGGCTTGGACCCCTATTGTGCGTTCTTGCCTGTCAGCACTCTCCCTCCATCTCCCTCTCCACCTCTCCCTCTTCTTTTTTTTCTCTTTGCTTTTCAGCTCCTTGTGTCCAGTCTTTCTATTTAAAAAAAAAACAAAACAAAAAAAAAAACAGCACATACACAGAAAAAGTAGCGGGGCAGATAAATGGATGGAAACAGGAGAAAGAAAAAGAGGATATGGGTTATTGGACAAGGGAATGTTTTTACTTAAAGGAAGAATTAAGAAAGAATATAACACCCCAGAGAGATAAAGGGCAGCGAGTGAGAGGAAGAGAGAGGAAAACGGGGGGAGGGGCCACAGCGACGATAATATATGGATGGAGTTCTATGAAGGTGGGAGCTTGCTAGCAGGATGACAAATGGGTCTCGAGTGACAGAGTATTATATTAAAAAGTAAATTGATATGCAAATGTGGAGTGTGTGGCTTTGGAGGACGGGGATAGCCTGTTGTCCTCACTGAAGTGGAACAGAGAGAGGCAGAGAGAAAGGTGAGAGCCTGCGTGTGATAGTGATATCGCAGTCCATTAAAGTGTGTGTTTTTGCGTGATTGTTGCAGGTGTGTGTACTTAAAAATCTGCGTGAATATACAGCTGTGTGTGTGTGTGTGTGTGTGTTTGCGTGGTGGTGGTGCAGAATATATGGATGGCAGCTAAATGGAACAATGATTCCTCCCATAGTGACAGATAATGCTAACTTCACACTGCAGTACAGCAGCATAAAAGAGAAGCTTGTGGCAATCCAGGACTACTGTGTGTCATTATGAAGTCTGTTCCAGCTCATAGTGTGGCATCCAAATCAACTAGTCAATAAGTAAGGCTACACAGTCACCATAACTATGTTTTCTACAGTTTCGGGTCCATTTTGGGTAAATACAATCAATTCCACAACCATATCGCCTATGAAATTTACTTCTGTACACTATATACACGATTTGCCTGATACATAACAGAGGAAACGTGCATGTAGTTGCCTGACAATGTTGTTTCCCCCCAATCCATGAAGTGTGACAGTCCTGCACAGTTACAGGACTTTGATACCAGAGACCGTGTCCCACATGTTGTCAGGTTAAGGCTTACAAACTTAAGCTACTTAAATGGACCAAGCCCCAAAGCTACTCAGGTGTAAAAAGAAAATTCCTGATGTCCTTTCCTGACTACTGACTAAACCTGGATGCCAAACCACATCAGCACCGCCAGCAGCAGCAGGCATCACTCTATGAACACATTTGGTTATGGTCAAAGAAAAGATCATGTTCTGGTCAAACAGTATATGAATAAGACTGCATCTTTTTCTAACTTTGAGAGCTTAAAGTGCCTTTAGATGTTGAATATTATAGTTACACTAAGTATTTTGATAATGAACATATTTTCCATTATGTAATATATCTTAGAAACATTGATGACCTTATACTAAGAAGGGGCAAATCCCTGATGAAAATATGACTATTTTATGATTAATATTAAACTATATTATTATAGTGTTGAAGTCATATTAAAATACTGTGAGCTAAAGAGAATATTTTTAACATAAAGTGAGAAAAGTGGACCAGCTACATGAAAACAAAATGCTCAACAAAAACCCCACTTGTTTAAAGTTCACTGCAAACGAGAACAATGCATAGAAATGTATGATTAGCATACAATAGCTATTTGTTCGGTTATGTGGTTTTTGTACTGTTGCCACATTGCCACTTTCAAATGTAAAATATGCAGTAAAATATTAAAAGTATATTAAAAAAAAAAGAAAAATGGGAAAATGGCTTCTACATTGTCCTCCTGAGTCCAGTTCCAGAGCCTTTAATAGATGAATTACAGGTCAGTTGCATTTAGTCGAAGGTATTAAATAAAATATCTATCTCAAACACACACACACACAGACTCCGACACAGCTGTCGGGGGGGGGGGGACAAAAGCCACAGCCATGTCAGGTTTTGTGCCATGTTTAAGACTGCAGCGCTAATGATTCATGACACTTCTAACTGAAGAGGAGAAATGAGTCGCTCTGTAATTACTATGGAAATGTGTTCATTTCCCATCAGACACACACACGCAGCCATGCACCCGTGGAGACACACACACACACACACACACACACACACACACACACACACACACACACACACACACACACTAACGCAGATACACATCCGGCAATGATGGGGTAGTGTTTTAAAACGTTGGTTTTGGTGTTGTGCAGAACATGCATGTGTGTATGTGTGTGTGTCTGTGTGTCCCCATGGGATTATCACAGTTGAAGCAGAGGTGTGACCCATGTCCCCATTCCCCATATGTTCTAAACACATGCCCCAAAGCACTGTGTGTGTGTGAGTTTGAGCGTGTGTCAAGGGGGTAATGATAGTCCCTTGGTGTTTGACTGGCTTGAGCCCAGCTGATAACCAGGTGGGGCCCCAACTCCCCGTTCATAAGAGCATTATGCCCCCTCCTCTTTATCCCCAAATACCAGCAACCGGTCTCTACCCTTATGTGTGTGTCTGTATATTCCCAAGACAGCCTATTGATGTCTGGCTTATACCATGCGTTCAGCTGTGTAAAATCAACACAAGGATTAAACACCAAATGACTGAGATTTACTAAGCCTAGCGAGACTCCACTTTCATTCTTAGTCAGAACGCTTAACTCTGTTCTGTTTTCCACTCGGTATTCTTCCGTTTTGTTATTTTTGTCTAACTTCTCCTCTCTCTTGTCTTTATTAAATCTCTGCTTGCTGTTTCTTTCAGTCTCCCCTTCCCCCCCCGTCCTTCCTCCACCCTGCTTCTTTAAATCACATACTGTCTGTGCTGCTGATTCCCAGTTACTCTTGGCTCTGAGCCCGAATCAATGTATCTTCATGATGGACAGACATACTGACCGGTCTCTGCTCTACCTGTACAACACTCAAGGAGGATGGGTTGAAAGAGAGAAAAAGAGAGACGAGAAGAGACCATGTAGTATTTATGTCGCGTTTTTACATTTTACGTTTTTTTTGTCCTAAAAATGATTGTGCTGAATTTAAAAGAGCAATAAATCTCAAAGACAACTGTGTGGGTTATTAGGGCTGTTAAACACAGTTCAAGCCTGAAGCTCAACACTGTTGCAAAAACATACAACACTCCCAATATCCCCCAAAAACACACACTAACAGCATCCCCCTGTGAGGTCTGTAAAACAGAATAAGTTAACACTTCCTCACAGCTGGCTGGCAGGATTGAGTTGATCAATTTGTCAATACTCTGTCTTGATTGTTGGACTGACCCACACCGCGGGGTTCAGCCATGTGTGCACCGGGTTGGGTGGAAAAAGAAAGGGGCATAGTGTGTGTGTGTTTGTGTGTGTGTGGCCCATGATAATATTGAAGGTGGTGGTTAACGGCCAGAGGGATCCGTAGAGAGATGTATGGATGTGCCTCTATAGGGACACTTATGACACACTCATTCACTAAACCTCTGGCATAACAGCTTAGAGGGTGGTGTGAAATTGACAGGTAGAAGGCGAAAGAAGGAGGAATAGAAATATTATTTTTCCTTCCAGGCGTGTCTTATACAGTGGAGGAAAAGGGACTATCTAGTTGTTCACACACACAGCTATTGGCCGTGCACATTGTAACACAGGACATTCCTTGAAATATCACAGCTCTAATATACCAAACACTTGATGGCAATTGCACATACACTCAAGGGTATGTAATCTTCCATAGACATGCTACAAAGCTATATTGGTATTTGTGTGGTGGAAAAGTATATATAATAGTGTGGATATTGGTTTCTATACGTAATCATAGAGTTGTGCATTTCTTTTTCAGGCACTGTGGATATATCAAGGCCAAGCAGGACCCCGATGAAGAGAAGATGCAGTTCCAACATGGCCGAGGTAAAGACACAAATATATACAAATGTCTGTTTGTTGCTTTCAAAAATGAGAATGTACCATGCATGATGCACACATCTTGTTTTGAGCTAAGAGCTGTTACGCAGTGTCCAACTCAGTAGCATCCTCGGCTGAATAAGCCACATTGTTTCGCACTCTCTAGCACAAATGTTTGCTGGCAGCTGAAGCTCCGTATGGGTTCCTGTTAAAATGACTCATTTTAACACCATTGCTAACAAAGTAGTTATGTGTTTAATTATGTAATAATTTCTAATGTCACTCAAACAGAGCACCCACACTCGAGCTCCCATTGCAACACGTATTCACACTGGTGATATGAGTAGGAATGAGGGTCATCTGCTGGGAGGAGACCATTTCCAGAGAGCGATAAAAAAAACCCTATTAATCCTGTTAACTTTTTAAAATAAATGTAATACCATACACCCTCCAAAAGCTGGCTATATTTCAGTACATTTAGCATTTATCGTTTTTATTTATTGTCTCAGTCAAGCTTCCAGGCAGCAGGACCTACATCCATCCTCACACCTACGAAGACCCCAACCAGGCTGTCAGGGACTTTGCCAAAGAGATCGATGCTTCCAATATTCGCATAGAGAGAGTCATTGGAGCGGGTGAGTTGGCAGCAGAAGATTATATTAATAACTCAAAAAGTACATCTAACTAATTCTCTAATTGAATTCAAATGACTAAAACTATGGTTGATTTTTATGGATTCTTTTGAGCTATGTTTGCATGCATGATTCATTTTCCTTGTTTTTTGGCACTGTAACGCCTGTAAGATGAAATACTTTTGGTTATATAAAACAATCTGGAGTCAATATTAGGTATTATCAAATACAGATAAGAGCGCTCAGATATTCATCCGTTGTTCTAGCTGCCAGCAAGCTCTCTTTTTGACTTTGTGTAGGAGAGTTTGGGGAGGTGTGCAGTGGTCGGCTACGTGTCCAGGGAAAAAGGGAGATCTACGTGGCCATCAAGAGTCTGAAGGCGGGATACTCCGACAAACAGAGGCGGGACTTCTTGTCTGAGGCCTCTATCATGGGACAGTTCGACCATCCAAACATTATCAGGCTCGAGGGTGTCGTCACAAGATGTGAGTTGCTGAATAAAAGCTGCATGTGTGGGTGGATGACATTGTTCTGTAATCGCACACTCCTCTCTCCTGTGTCACATACCTGTGTGAGACAGCAGAGCTGTTGGTGATGTAAATAGGAGTTGACCCTGGAACAGATAAAAGCTCCATTACCATGGTAACACATTGATGACGTGCATGTGAGCGGCGACTGTCCACCTCTCAAGCGACCACTTGTTTACTTCACATGATTGTGTTAGGCAATTAGAGCGAGACTGTGTGTTCATAGACACGGGTCTGGTTCAACAAGATGGCTGATTTGTTATCGCTGGGCCTCGCTCTGTCTGTCTCTCTCTCTGTCCACGTATCCCTCTCTCGTCTCATATCCAGCCAGTGTCCATCTAATCTTCTTATTCAATCGCTCCCCCATTCCTCTCTCTCTTCTCTCTGAGTCAATCCTAGTCTCCTCTCCTCTCTCTTAGTACTCTCTTTGTCTCCCTCAGTCAACACAAAACCAGACAACATACCTTTTTCTCTCAGTTTTAGCCCTTTGATCGCATTAGTCACAGGCACAATTTGCTCTGTAGTTTTTTTCTGATGATGCATTAGCTCTTTATAAGGAACCGCCAAAATAACAACAACAACATGGAGGAAAGTCTAGTTTTTGCTCTATCTGGGTATTTCTGTCTTTATGACCAAGACAAATGGCGCTGAAATGGTCCAACAATGACAAATGTAAAGTATTTTCTTTTGCCAGCAGATATCATAATCATTATTAATATCACAAGTATAAAAATCTAAAATCATCCACTTCCTACTTTCTGATGTAATGACAGATGGTTCGGTTTTATTCAGTCTTCAATTGAAATAAATGAGACTGGATGAAAATGAAAAGCCTTTGTCATTCAGAGCGAAAAGTATGCTTTTTGATATCCTAAGCGTAAAAAAAAATCTAAACTTTTGAAAAACTATGATGCAAGGCGAGTCAGGGGCTGTGTGAGCAGTCAGTTTAAGGCAATTTTCTGTCACACCGCACCAATTCCGTGTTTTATTATTTTAAAATGTGAAAACAGGTGATCACTCACTGCAAGTGTTGTCATTATAGCTCTATCTCTGTTAAATTTGCAGTGCAGCAGTGCATGAAGAACAGGTAGTGTTTGTGATGATCAAATCCAAATTTTCAGCTAATTTAGATGGCAGATGACAGAAACGGGAGGAAAAAAAATATCAGCGATGACAACTAAAATACGAGTTTGCCCGCATTATGACCCAGGAAAGTTGAATAGAGAAAGCAGAAGAGGTTGGTTCAGGAGCTTAAGTGCGGAAATCTTTATGAAATCGACCTGAAAACACCAATGTGGATGCGCATGCTTTGAGAGCATAAACTGAGTTTTGAAAAAGAGCCGGTTTTAATGTCTCTTTCCCCTCTTGTCGATGTTTCTCTGTGCCACTGCTCTGCACCTTTTCTCATCTTGTTTGTTAGAGATCTACAGACAAGCAAAAGGAAGAGGGAGACAAGCGCTACGTAGAAAACAGAATTGTAAACACGTAGGCAGACAAATAAACCTCCGCTTTACGCCCCATCTCACTCCCCCCTCTCTCCGTCACACAAAGATCTTCAGTCCATCACACACACCGGTGCTCAGTGGCACTTAGGCCAACAATAAAAGAGCAAATGCATATGCATAGGCTTTTATCATGAATATTAATAATTCATAAAGTTAATTGGATGTGTTTTTTAGCCTCATGAATATTCAGCAGCTTGCATATTAAGAATGAGACCCCACTGCATTTCTTATCCATTTCCTCTTACTCTGTCATTCTTTCCCTCTCTCTCTCTCTCTCTCGTTGTCTAAACAACGCTTGATGTTAGCTGTGACCTTTGGTTAGCACGATTAAAGCAGTTTGTAGAAGTACAGCAACAAACTAAATCAAATGTTTTTTTTGTTTTTTTTGTTCTGACAGGCAGACGTGTAATTACAGCACTTTCTTTCTGATGGCACACATACTATTCTGATTTAAAATACCAGAATAAATTCATAAATTACTGCCAAATCCTTGAAATAATTTGTGAGAGAGGACAATAGCGGAGTTGACAGTAAAACAGCCACTGTAAGTAGCAGAACGTTGGCTTGACAAGCAACTCACTTAGACATAATCAGGCGCTCTTAACTTTGCCGTGCTCGACAAATCTTCAAAATGTGGCTTCCGCTTGTTGTTTTTGTGGCGGATGCATGTAACGAGCGTCTGCTTTTACATGCGTTTCCTTTGTGTCTCTCTTCTCACCTGTCTTCACGGCACATTGAGAAGCTGATAGAGCCCCTCAGAAACAAATCTCACTAGCGGAGCAGTAATTTCACAGGTCACAGCCCAGGGTGTATATGTGCGAGTGAGGGGGTGAGAGTTGAGATGGGTCAATAATTCCTTCAGGCCTTTTTCTCAAGCACCAGCTGGTCTCTTCACACTGCCCTCAGTCTAATCAGGCAGGCTGACCCTGACTGCTCTGGGCTCAGGTGTTTTGGATTGGTTTGTGGAGGTGTAGGAGCAGTAGAATCAGCAGTTGCAGGAGTACTATTGGTCGGAGTAGTACTAGGAGGTAATTGCTGTTGTTGCAGTACCACTTCTGTAGAGGTATTCATGGTGTTAACAGTAGCAGAAGTAAGTGTGATGGTATAAAGCAGCAGTAACAATATTAATGGCAGCACTACTGACACTGTAACAATAGCAACAAGCCTTCTTCAGAGCTTAAAAGAGTGAAATGATAGTGTTGTATTCACTGCTCCCAGGACAAAATATATGTATTTATAAAAAAAATACACAATGAGATTAAAACATAAATGCACTTGAACCTGTAAATTTACACCTTCACACATTCTGTGCATTTTCATAATTATCCTGTTAGTCTCCAAGCCAAGCCTGTTAAAGTAGGAGGGGGAATTAAATGTATGGCTGCCACTACCTCTTCTCCCACAGTACCATTATTTCAGATGCTACTATTCATTGTGCAGCCTGTCTACGCTCAAACCTAAGAGCCTCTGCTGCACAACACTTTCTCACATAAGACGATGTAATAGGACTGCAACTGCAATGTTTTTTTTTTTTTGTGGGAAAAATGCCTCTTGCAATTTCCTAAAGCTTAAAGTTACGTTTCCTTTGTCTGACCAATAGTCCAAAAGCCCAAAAGTATTCAGTTTTCTGCCTGTTAGTCAAAGAAAATATGTGGATCTCACATATCGAAGGCTGGAACTAGAGAAATGTATCATTTGGGCATGAACGATTACTTAAACTGGACCATTTCAGCTCTACAATGCAACATTCCAGGAACACACACCTATTTACCAAGTATGTGGCTGTATACAGATACAGTAAAATGTAAAGTGCTGTTTCTTTGTCCTGGGTTGATCCTCATGCAACGCTGTTATCAAAATACCAAATAATGGACTTGTTTCAGATATACAGTGTAACAGTACAGAAAGCAGTGTGCCACCACCATTATGACCAATGATAAAACACAGCTCAGTTATAATTTAGGATTATTTATTGTTGACTGAACAGAATGAGTTTGAGAACCAGAAGCTCATTTGGCGGAAAAAGGGTTGTAACTGATGTGGACTTCCTCATATTTCCCCAAATTGGAGCCACGATTGCAGTGTTTTCAAACCATTCACTTCACATCCACTTAGTAACGTGCAATCATATTTTCGCTTGTAACTAATTATAGATGTTTGTGCGTGCTAAACGCTCTGTGCAGGAGTGTGACTACGAAGCAGGCTCATATTAAAACATCATTCAAACTCTTGTCGGATTTGGATAGCATAATACGAATTTTAATAATTTTGTTCATTTAAAAAAGTATTTTAGGGATTCCTCCGAGTACCACAGTTTGTGAAGCAGTTTACTAGTGGGCGAAATGTTCTTGTTCTTGTTGATGTTGAGGGAAAAAGTGCAATTGTAGATTTTGTTGGAGCATTTATTACCATAGATATAGTCTTACAAGTAACAATATCAGTAAAAGTCTGATTATTTGAAGTAGTGATGGAAGGCATTTGTGGGATTACCCGTAGTTGTAGTGATATTTCTTTTTATTTTGCAGTTTTATTTTATATTGGGAATGTGCATGAGTGCCTATTTTGGCTGTGTGCAATTTCCTCTTTCATTCATTTCTGTGTGTGTGTGTGTGTGTGTGTGTGTGTGGGTGTGTGTGTGTTCTCTCCACTCCAAACCTCATAAGCCTTCAGCGCCTGCTGTATGCCACTCTAATAACCTACTCTGCTGTCTGTCACCTGATTGTTGCTATTGTCATGCTAATTAGAGCACCACACGCAGAAAGAGAGAGAGAAAAAAAAAACAGATCTTTCTTTTCTCTATCTGCCTCTCTGCACATCAGGAAAGTGCAGCAATCTGCCCCTCCAACCCCCCCACCTCCTTATCTTCCCTTCATCTCCCCCGTCCCTCATTTTATCCATCCGTCCTTTATGTGTTTTACAATCGCTGCAACAATCGGCTCATTTGGAAAACCCTCAATTACCGAGCTCCATCTCATCTGCCCACATCGTACACACAGACACACACACACACACACACAGACATAGACACACACACACACACCCTGCTCTACAAAGGTGCTGTTAAAACTGGAAAAACCGCATGTCTTTTCCG
Organism: Larimichthys crocea; assembly: GCF_000972845.2. Taxonomy (NCBI): domain Eukaryota; kingdom Metazoa; phylum Chordata; class Actinopteri; family Sciaenidae; genus Larimichthys; species Larimichthys crocea. Next base: position 16,548,229 of record NC_040022.1, read on the forward strand.
CCAGTCGTCTGTTTCAAGAAACTAGTGATTAGTTTTAACTGTGTGTCTTTGTGCTCTGAACAATAAGTGTTTGAATGTTTCCTGTGAGACTGTTTGAAATTATTCATGTTTTGAATGTGTGTGTGTGTGTGTGTCTGCGTGGATCTGGAGATTGGACCACAGAGACAAATGAGGAAGAGGAGAAACACGCGGGGAATGTAGCGGAAAAAGGTGACGATGGAAATGCGGGACAGAGTGAAGGGGGAAGGAGGATACGGATGGATATGAGATAGGACACAAGAGTGAGGAAATGAGAGAAGGTGGGGCTTGAGAACAAATGAGGGCAAAGAGGAGGGGAGTAGATGTGCAAAGAGATTTGAGGAAAAGAGGAGGAGAGAGATGGTGAGGAGACAAACGTGAGGAAATGAGAGAAGATGAGAAAGCGAAGAGAGGGGAGGAGAGGTGAAGAGCAGGAATGGAGATAAGGTTATTGAGTTTCTGTCTCTCGGTTTCTCTGCACCCCCTCACCCACACATGGAGCTTCCCAGAACAGAGAACTGTCCTGTGTTAAAAGCATTGTATCACTTAGTTCGGACCCTTAACATTAATCAATACAGCAGTTATTTCATTTTCTCGTTTGTACCTTGGGCCGTCTCATTCAATAATGCGGTAATGCGGCCCACTGGCACACACACAAAGATAGCCACTCATAATGTAATTGTCCAGATGTATACAGACTCGATCACTTCCATTTACACTCACACCAACGCACACAGAAACAGCCTCTCGTAATGAAATTGACCAGCTGTATTGCATATATACATTGTCTTTACCACTTTCATACACACACACATATTCACGTGTGAGGCCTAAATGACTTTGCCCTGGGTAGAGCAGAGACAACATTTTCTACTTTCACTTAATGAAGAGCTGTAAAAAAAAAAAGAAGAAGAGCAAACTCCTCTCTGATCCATTCCATAACACACTCCACCTGGCAGAACATCAATACCCAATCTGCACGCACGCACACACACTGGGAGGTGTTTTTAGCTCCACAAACGACTGTGTTATTTCTGAAGACGATGAAAGGCAATAAATCCGAATGAATATGGACGTGATTAGTTAATTATGTGCTTTCAGGAGGAAATTGAGGAGCGCTCGTGAATGTTTGGAGGAGTGCAGCTCCGCGACGAGCTGGAGAGGCGTCGTCCTGCCTGTGTGTGTGCGTGTTTGAAATATGGATGGCATGTGATGAAGTCGCAACAAGAAGTGAAAAGGGACTCATTGAATGGTTGAGAGTGTGTGGTGTGTGTGTGTTTGTGTGTGTGTGTTTGCGCTGGCACCCAACAAAAAGAGACAGAATGAGCTAATGTACAGTGTGAGTGCATGTGGTCGCTTTTATTAGAAACCTCTGTTATCTTTCAGAGTTGCAGGGAGATAATTCTGTGTGGCAGGTGTCCAGATGATAGCGAATGATAGCAGAGAGTGTGCGTACGTGTGTGTGCAAGTGTGTGTAAGAATACATGCCAGGCTCACATGGTCCTCAAAGTCAAGACAGCAGTTTCATTGTGCTTCTCTCTTGACCGCATCTAACTCAGTGGGCCTGAAAATAATATTCTCCTTCACTGGTAACATACACACACACACAAACACACACTCAAACACATAATTGGCTTTCAGTGGTAGGTGTTTCAGCTCTTTTCTATTTTATGGCTGTCTATTTTGTAGAATGTGACATTCAGATGTGTGTGTATCTGTCTGTTCTGTATGGGTGCACACAGAATGACATACATAGATTCAAATTCACAGGGTACTATAATCTAAGACCCAATTTTTATCGTCTTAATTAACAGATTGGTTAGAAAACGATGTCTCTCACAATTTCCTAATGTCTAAAGTCGCGTGTCTGAGCAACAGTCCAAAGATATTACATTTACTACCATGTTATAAAAAGAAAAGATGGAAATTCTCACATTTGAGAAGCTAGACCTGAGAATTTCTTTTGCCATTTTTGCTTGAAAAATGACTTTTTTGACCACTTCAGCTCTACAACAGTACAGGAACACACACAGGAAAAATTATATCTATTCATCAAGTATGTGGCTGTATACAGATCAGTAAAATGTAAAGTTTGTTCTGTTTCTTTGTCCAGATTTGACTCTTTTCATGAAGTGCTATTATAAAAATACAAAGGAAAAAATGCAATTGTAGACTTATCATAGACATAGCCTTACAAGTAAAACTGTCACCGTAATAGTAGATGTCTTATTAATTGAAGTAGTGATGTGGCAGGATTGGTATTACCAATAGCACAGGGTAAGCACACACTGACACACACGTACTAGGTGGAGGCTGTGCAGAGTCAGGCCTCCTTTCAGTCAGCATCAATCGCATCAACTGTTTTATCAGTCGCTGTGAAAAACACACACACACAAAAGCAGACACCTCTGATCAGAGCTGAAATCAGGCGGTCATCATTGCGCCATCGCTCCCCACTTGCCATGCCCTGAAACCATCTCTCTCTTTCACTCACACACACACACACACACACTCACACACACAGAGTGACACACCACACACAACAGAGGCCCCATGTGGAGATAAATGTGACCAGCAGTCCTCACCCCCAGCAGAAGAAAATCCAATTCTCTTTCACTTTTATCCCTGAGACTAATGTTACTGTCAAAGAAGACACCACCACCAGAGACCAGGCAACTCTGTTTGTGTGTGTGTGTGTTTGCTGCAGTGAGATAGTGAATTCATTTAAGGTGATGTATTGCTGTCTTTACCTACAATCTCACTGTAGGCCTCGCTGGTGTTGTTCCTGCCTTTCCATGACAAGCTTTTGACCCCTCCTCCTCCTTTCCTTTCCTTCCCTTTTCCTCTTCTCCCCTTTCCTCCTCCGATCCATCTTTCTTTTCCGTCTATATCTTTTAACCTTTTGCTTCATACGTCCAATTTAGGTTTTCCTTTCCACGTCAATCTTTTATATTTGTTTTCTATTCTTTTCTTCCCCTTTTGAGCTTTTTCTTTTCAATTCCAACTTTTAATTCAATAAAACTTTGTTGCCAAAACATGTTCTGTTGATGTCAGAGTTGGTAAATAATTTGTTAGAAAAAGACTGATGGAAAAGAAAGACTTGGATTTTTATGGGTAAATTTTGGGAATATGTCATGTCTACTTTGTTGTTGTTCATTCTGTATGAGGACTCTCCACTCCTTCAGTCCCCCCCCTCCCTCGTGCTGTCTTTATCTCTCCCCCAGGTTTTTTCCCAGCATCTCTGAGGTCTGATTTAGGAAATGTGACCTATTCATCACAACTGACATCGTTTGTGTGTTTACAAGCCACACACACACAAACGCACACTATCATTTGTACTGCACATTGCATGTTTTTTTGTTTTTTTGTGATTTGCAAAGCTTGGCTCGGCAGGGACAACTGCTGTTTTTGCTGTGGCTGTGTGTGTGTGTGTGTGTGTGTGTGTATGTGATTGCAGGTACTTTGTTTATCATTTGTAAAGCCCCACCAGATGCCATGCAGGGGGCCATACTGCACAGGGCCTGTCAGTCAACCACCCCTTCATCACACAAACACGCACAGAAACACTCATTCAGGTGCAGGTGCACTGGGATCCAACCACAACCCCCTCCCCCTTTAGGGCTGATTAGTATTCATGAGATCTCAGGAGGCCCCCCCATACACACACACACACAGACGCACACACATTCTGGTGGATTGGTCCATTCTAATTATCTCTTGGCGTTTATGGAGAGGGCTGATTAGAAGCTGTCAGTGTGACTGATGACGACATGCCATGTTATCCCCTAGAGAGAGACAGAGAGGAGGGCTGGTCACAGCTGTGGACTCTACTTCTCTGTCCCCCTCTCTTTATAGTTGGTCTTTCTTGCTTGTAACTCTGCTCCACTAACAGCTGCCTTGTTATGTGCCTCCACAGGTAAACCAGTGATGATCATAACGGAGTTCATGGAGAACGGATCTCTGGACACTTTCCTCAAGGTGAGTCACGGCTCATCTGGAAGAAACGCAGTGCACCAAGGTCAGGGCCACCAGTTTTTACAAAAGCCATGTGGAAAATTATGTCTTTTAAATTGTAGAGTTCATTCCTCCAAATTGCTGTGCTTGAGGGAAGATTCTTTTATAAATTTATAAAAGGCGCCTGATTGAAATTGTCTTTCATCTCTTCAAGTTGGTGAATTTGCTCCATAAAACTTTACAGTCCACCAAGGGCTTAAGTTAAGAGATATCCTTTGAAATCAACCGAATAGAGTCTCTAAACTGGTTCTGAAGCATACATACTCACCACATTAAGAGTGTGAAAGATACAGTTTAACACAATCTAAACAAACCATAACTGTCACAGCTGTCACACATTATTTCTTAAGAGATAAATTTGCGCAGCTTGGAGGCACAGCTGACAATTTTCAGTACATACAAGGCAACACATCTTCATTAAATGGTAGAGTGAACGTAGAAGAATAATTGGCATCTGTGATTATGCATAGTGAGAGTGTTTTATGGGTTGAGATATTAAGTATAAATGAGCGAAATAGTGAAAATCAGAAAGAGACATGCCATCAGTATACAGTAGATACATGGAGACAGTGATGGTGGGTATGATATATTCAGTACACGTACACAGACACTGAAGTTGTTAAGTATGGACAGAGAAGTGGATGACAACAAAAACATATAGATGGATGTGTGGCCTCCCTACACTTTCATCACATGATGGTTGATACTGGGTTTATGAAATGCACTTAGCGTTCATATCCCAGAGCAGAAAACAGCAGCAGACTGCTGACAAATGGGTAATAAAAGAAAATAAAGTGCATTGCTTTGTGTGCAACATTTGCTCTGTCAAGGGATACAGAAATGAACAGTTCATTTCAAGTGTAATGTGATACCACAAAAGTCATATGGTTGTCAAGATGGTAACTTAGAAAAACATGGAAAATTGCCTTCAAAATGCGCTCCAAAAAAGAGATTTAGAGGAAATCATCTTTGTCATGAATGAACAGATAAAGTTATTATGGTGAGAGGCTGGTTTAAAAAGGAAGCGATGGAACACAGAGTTTGATCCCATAGCAGAGAATTACAAAAGTAAGCTCTGAGAAGATTTTACTCAAGGTTACTGCTAAACATCTTATCAGTGATTTGAAAATCAAAGGAAAGCTTTGCTTTGTTATTAAAACTGACACTCAATATGTCATTACACAAATTGATGTTTTTGAAAGATCCTTCAAACCTGCAGATTAATTCCTTTAGGAAAAGTAGAATTTCTTAAATGTGACAGACGGTTCTGAAGCATTTCTTGAAATGTTGATTATATACACAAACCTATGGATCTTTATTTAAATACAGATGCATCAAACAAACATATAAAAGTGTGATTCACATTTCCTGTTCATACATGTGCCAAGAAGTAAGAAACGTGCAGCATTGATTTCACTGAGGAGCCCTGAATTGGCTTTTGCTGCATCATGCTATTCATCTGGGTGTTCACCAGATGAATAGCATGATGCAGCATTGCCGTGCCTCACATTCAAAGTCCCCCTGATTCATATTCAGAGATGTTTGTCAGCCAGTAAAATCACTGCAGTGCTCCAAAGCCATTAAGCCCATGATGATACACACACATAGAAACATGCATGTTGTGTGTTACAGTATGTATTGTAATGAGGATCATAAAAAGTGTCCGCACTGGCTCAATATAATTAAGGAATCAGTTTTATGGGTTTTACAGCTCATCCGTGCTCCCGGCATCCATATGTGTCTTTAATTATGCTGACCATTTATTAAGGAGCTGTCCCTCAGAAATAAGAAAACTACTTTTCCTCTCTTAGTCTCGCTGTTTCTACCTACAGCACCCTTTCTGTCCTTGCCTTTATTACATTTCCCCTTTTACTTTTCATGTAAAAACTTAAGTAATATGCTAGAATTTGCCAAAAAAAGTCTCATTTTCCATCTTTACCTTTCTCATCCGTCTCCTTCATCTCCTTGTCTAACCTCTCTGCCCTGCATTTGTCTCCTCTCTCTTTCCCTACCCTGCCCACCCATCCCTCCTCCTTCCTGGCAATGCAATGTGGTGGGCAGATTGATAGAGGAAGTCTGTAGGTTTGTTAGACAGTCCAATCAATCAGCATCTCACAAAACCACCGGCTAATTAACTTACTCCACAGCTGCCGAGGGAGAGAGAGAGAGAGACAGAGAAAGAACGATAGAGGGAGGGTAGGAGGGGGTGCACAGATGCAGAAAGATGAAGGAAGATAGATAGATAGATGAAGACTGAAACTAAGTAATGCAGAGTTCTCTTTCCCTCTCTGAGACAGAGACTGAGGAGAGACAGAGATGGATAGAGAGGACAGGGAAACAGAGGGAAGGAGAGATGATATAAAGGAGAGAGGGTGACTGATAACATGGATGGCTTTTTAACGGGGACTGTTGGCCCAGGGCAGAAATAATTGGCAGAGGAAGGTGAGCTGGACCGTCATCGATCAACAGGCTCTGCTCTCTGCCAAAGACAGCTCAAATTCTGAAATCCAGTGAGCTCTGCCTGGGCACATGGTCAGTGTTAGAGAGGAAAGTTTTGTCTGCACTGTCAGATCCAATCCTTTGTGAGTAGGATTTTGTCGTGATCCTCAATTGATACCTGGGAGGAGAAATTCATCTTTTGCTTGCCACCCTTCAGAGTGAGGTCAAAATGCAAGTTTAGAAAGAGCCGGAAGAGATTCTTACCCAGGGACACTTCAGAAAAGCAGATTGCTGCTGTTACAAATGCTTGGCTTCCTGCTTGAGCTGTCACTTCCAGCTGAGGTTGTTGAATGACCCCGCCCTAATCACTACACCACCCTGCAGAAGCAGTTACGCTCTGTCTTTGTCTCCTTGTCTTCCCCTCCAGAAACACGATGGCCAGTTCACAGTGATCCAGCTAGTTGGCATGCTTCGTGGCATCGCCTCGGGTATGAAGTACCTGTCAGACATGAGCTACGTTCACCGAGACCTGGCAGCCCGAAACATCCTGGTCAACAGCAACCTGGTGTGTAAGGTGTCCGACTTTGGCCTGAGTCGGGTTCTGGAGGACGACCCGGAGGCTGCCTACACTACGAAGGTAAGACAAACACTCAGGCTTCAGCTGCCTTACATAAATCTTATCTGCAGTTAGAGTTTATCGACCCACTGACCTCTACAGTTAGAATCAATCCAAATTCAAACCTGACATGCATGAAATCTTATTTTAAAGATCTGAAAAGCACCAGCGGGCGTATTGAGCCAGGTATTAGTCCTGTTCACACATACAGACTCAACAAACATTAGAGGCTCAACAAGTTGCTATTAATTGCAACGGGAACCTTCAAGTAACATTCTGGCGCTGCCTCTGCGATTTAAAACTCAAAAGTTGGCACTTCAAACAAATGTGGGACAGGCTGATCATTGCAATAGACTCCTTTTTAATTTTATATGATATAACTATATAACAAGCTGCCGGGACTTGAGAATGATGAAAACACATCACTCAGGAAAGTAACTTCTTTGTCGTTTTTCAGAGTAGAAATAGGACAAAATGTCCAAACTGAATATGTAAATTAAGCTAAACACACCTGGAAGCCGCAGTCGGAACCTGCTGTTTCGAATCTATATGTCACAACAAAGCATCAGACAGATATAATGATACACAGATCTGACACCCATGGCAATAGCCGGAAAATAATACGTAAAATGTTTCTGTTATGATAAGACTCTAACACGCAGCAGCTGGTTTTCTAAACAGTTCAAGTTTTGCATGAGGTCATGATGTTACAAACATGCATCGTTGGCAAAATTAAACGCACAGACTCCTCCTCCCCCTCATGTTTTTGCCTATATATAGTCAAATCAAAGAAGTCTTTCACCATCCACTCACAGAGCACAGAGAGAATAAAGAAACTCAAACGTCAGTGAGTTAAACCACTGCGGAGTAACTCATCTAAAATGCCCACAAGGAGATGGCATTATTCATATTCATAGGAAGTGTTGGGGATGTTATTTTTAATATGGCATTAGCATTGCCCTGGGAGGAGTGTATCAGCCGCTGACTGCTCTATTGCAATCACACACACACACTTCCACTGATGTCAGGAGACCTAGATGGAGAGCTGCAGGCAATGGAGGGGTGGGGATGGGTGGGAGAGGCCGAGGCGGAGATGGGAAAGAGACACAGAGAAGGATGATATCAAATAAGACTGCGATCGAGGGAAGCTGTGAGGGAGAGAAAATAAGGGAAGGCAGGGGAAGGATCCAGTGAGAGCAGTTAAGAAAAAAAAAAAAAAGAGGATGGGGTGGACAGGGGGTGGTGGAAACAAAAGTACAGTACAGAGTGACTTGGCAGCTTTGTCTTTTATTTGACTTTGACCAAGAAGAGATGGGGAATGCTAGGTGGTGCAGAGGCAGCTGCCGCATGTTAAGAAGCTGAAGCGAGCCCTATAGAGGTACGGTGTGTGTTAGACAAAGTGAGAGAGAGAGAGAGAGAGAGAAGGCGGGGGGTATCCCACTGCCTATTGTGCCTATACAGTGTGCTTTATGCAATCCTTTTGATCTGTGCGTCAACAACAAAGGCAGGAGTACTGCGAAAGACGAAGAAAAAAGAAATCGACAGAAAAAGAAAGGTCAAGAATAAACAGCGGAGCAAAAATAAATGATGTTGTGAGCGTATTAAAGAGGAGTGCTGTTTTGTTAAGTTGCTGTGTAATCTCACCTGCTGTGTTCTTAAAGGCAGCGGGCTTCTCTGCAGCCACCATCTTACAATTTGTTTTGTCAGCTCCGCTCTTGATTTATTAAAGCGCTCAGCCACAAACGTATTAATAAAACAGCCTCTAAATATTTACACCATTACAGACGAGGTAAAACATCGAGTTCAGGGTGACGTATTGAGTATGCCAGGAATGTGTTGACTGTGTTGTGAACCTTCTCCAGGGAGGGAAGATCCCCATCAGATGGACGGCTCCAGAGGCCATAGCCTACAGGAAATTTACCTCAGCCAGCGATGTGTGGAGTTACGGTATCGTCATGTGGGAGGTGATTTCATACGGAGAGAGACCCTATTGGGAGATGTCCAATCAGGATGTGAGTCACAAACATGCACATCATGTCTTACAGTGACTAACCTTTTCCTTCAATCTGCAGCTCAGTTCTAAACTATGAACCTGAATTTATCTGGATATTTTTATTTACCACTCTACTTGATATTTTACACTCTCTCTCTCTTCGGCAGGTGATCAAAGCAATAGACGAGGGCTATCGTCTTCCTGCTCCGATGGATTGCCCTGTGGTGTTGCACCAGCTCATGTTGGACTGCTGGGAGAAGGGGCGTAGCGACAGGCCGAAGTTTGGACAGATTGTCACAATCCTGGACAAGCTCATCAGAAACCCAGCCAGCCTAAGAGAGCTGGCCAACAGCTCGGCATGGTCAGTGGGAGAAAGCTTAACAATTAAAGCTGTGAATTCAACACTTTCACTCGCACGCACATGCAGTCCCGAGATACTTGGACTAGATATTAGACAGATAGGACAGTACATGGACCGAAGACATAATGACAGCCGCAGATAAACACGTAAATCTACTTTGCCACTTTAGAAAATTGTGCAAAGTAGGAAATGTCATTTCAGTAAAATCACATTCTTATCTCTTGTCCTCAAAGTAATATTTGTCAATGAGATGGTATGAAAATAAGGTTGTGGGTTGGCATATCCATAGTCATTCAGTTTAACAGACTCTCTGCCTCCCCACCCTGCACACGTCCGCAGAATCTCATTATTTTTACATTTACATTCTAACACTCCAGGCATTCATGATGATGTTTAGAACCAGATCAGCATACAGAGTATGTTTCAGCCTCTTTCAAAGCAGACAGAAGACACTATAAACAGATCTAAAAAAAAAAAACAGATTTCCAAAAGAAGAGTCTTCCACACAAGTCGGATTGACTACGACAGCACAGCACTGTATGCAAGTGTGGTTGTAATTAGTCTCACGTATGTGAGATGTTTAGTGAATTTGAGCGGAAAAATTAATAAACCTAACAGTCGGAAGAAAGCAAACGAGTCAAAGGGTACCGCAAGTAAAGCTGCGTGCACTTGTACTGTGGGGAGGAGCAGCGATGGGGCCAATCATTAATCATACTTACCCACTAATGGCTAGGTTTAAAGTTTAGGGTTTATGTTTTCTTTTCACGGCAGATTTGAGTCTGTCATGCTGCGGTTGGTGCAGAGTTAAAGCTATTCTGTCCAAAAAGCAGAATTCAGCACCATGAATGAGCATTAACAGACTCTTCAAATGTGCTACAGAGAGTTTTTATTATTATAGATGAAAGAGAGAGATTTAATAATCTGTTCTGAGAACAAATAATTGACCAATCAGAAACTGTTATTTAGCCACTCAACAGGACAAAATGTCATTGAGTTGTGAGTGTGCTTTGTATCCCAGCAGGGAGGACCCGTCCACCCCAGAGTTCAGTGTGAACACAGTGGATGAGTGGTTGGAGGCCATCAAGATGGGCCAGTATAAGGAGAACTTTTCCAGTGCTGGATATGTCAGCTTGGATTCAATCCTCTACATCAGTGTCAGGTACAGAAGGCTGGGGATTCATCCCAGTTAAATAAAACACTCAAAAGGTCAACATTGTCAGTAAAAGACACATCGCATTCCACTTGAGTTGTCAAGACATTTGAAAAATTAAAGAAAGGGATTTACACAAGTATCTTGGACATGAAACCCCAGCAGCTGTTTGGCATTTGAAGGCAATGTAGATTTTTTTTTTTTCTCTAAATGTGCCATTAATAATTCAGATTTCGGTCTGCATGTTTTTCTATCTTCCTTGTAGTGAACTGGCTAAGATGGGTGTGACTTTGGCCGGCCACCAGAAGAAGATTTTGTCCAGCACGCAGAGCCTGCAGACCCAGGGGACACACGTCCAAGTATAACAGTTTCCACATAAACACACAGTGAGACAGAGCCAAAATGGATGCTCCTGTGAAGAGTTTCCCCACTGAAATGGAGTTGTAATGGATACTCTGTGCTCGAGCCTCCATTGATTTTGAGACACACTGAGATGGAGACAACATGGACGCTTGACTCCTTCACCCTCTCGCAGTTTCACCATTATTCTCATACTTGATGGGCACTACCGGTTTTAGTCCCAGCAACACAACCACCATTACGGAGCGACAGAGAGACACATGTCCAACAACAAGGCCACATCTAGAGCATCCCAGACCATTTCACATCATATCAGCTCAACAAAAGAAGGAAAAAAAAAGATTTTTAACAAAAGAAATTACAATAAAAACAAAAAACAAATTAGAATATAAATATCATCACTGTTTGTGAGGTGTACAGTTGGTTTTTACTGTCATTTTGTTTCTGTTTTGAGTTCTCACCTTGAAGAGTTTGAAATGGGTCAGAAGATATGTATATGTGTAGATATATGTTTATATGGGCTGTGTGTCCCAAAACTGTAGAGATGGACCTAACGTTTGTATTGGTGGTGAGGTTTATATCGGTCAACCTTAATAGGAGTTATTACCTAGTACGTGTATGGCCCCTTCCATTGCTCTCTGCACACAGAAAGCCAATGAATGAGCTGGGAATTCTGAATGACATGAATGTGTGGGGCGAGGGGAACAGAAAACCTGGACCTTTAGAGATAGAGAGGGATGTAGATTTTGCTAGCTCATGTAGGATGGAAGTATGATTCATTTAAATTGTGTATTTGACCAGGACAAGGGCTTCCCTAGCGACTGCTCTCAGACACACTTCCATAGCAACTAGACCCCAGTGCACATGTGCTAGTCTGCTTGCACTTAGGATGTAGGTGAGTGCAAAGAAACAGCAGAAACTGCTTAAGATGCAGTTAGCACAGAGACATTTTTATTCTTCCATAACTGACTATGTATTCCAAACAACACTGTCTCTTCAGCTCTTACGGTATGATGTTGTTGGAAATATTTCAGCCCAAGAGTTTGCCTTCCCATGTTTCAGGTGTGTTAAGAAAGTTATAGTGTGTTGTGTAGAGCAAAGGCGATGCCAAGGTCATGATAGAGTTGACACTGTTAAGAACGTGTAACTTGTTTTTCCAGTGTTGTGCCATGTACAGTAACCTTGAAATGTTCATCTGGGCAACATACCACCATTCTTACTATACACTTTCCTTCAATTGGTTCTCATTGCTGGATGGTAACACAAGGCCTGTCACAATATACACTGCCCGTCCAAAAAAAAAAGTCACTACCTGGATTTAAAGCAAATCGGTAAAAGCCTTCCATTGGATAATTACTGCAGTGATTAATATGTTTCAGCTAGCAACAAGTTATTTAACCCTAGCTGATGCTGAGGAGCATCTCATTTCTTAAACAACCATGTCAGAAGACATATCCAGTGGTCATGGAAAGGATGTTAATCAGTTTCAGAAGGGTCAAATTATTGGCCTGCATCAAGCAAAGAAAACAACTGAGGAGTTCGCTGAAAACACTCAAACCTGATTAAGAACTGTCCGATGCATTATTAATACCTGAAAGGATAGTGGTGAAACATCATCTTGGGCAAATCAGGGTGAGAAGAGAGGCGGATGAAGTAATGCACCCATCATCCCTAATGCCCACCATACAAATCTGTGATGGCCGTTTTTATGACCTGGGGTCGCTGCAGTTGGTCAGGTCTAGGTTCTGCAATGTTATGTCCCCAAAGAATGAGGTCAGCTGACTACCTGAATATAGTGAATGACCAGGTATTTATTCACTGATGGCACAGGCATATTTCAAGTTGACAATGCCAGCATTCGTCTGGCTCACATTGTAAATGAGTGGTTCAAGGAATATGAGACACCCTTTTAACATATGGATTGGCCACCACAGAGTCCAGACGTGACCTCAGCCCTCAGCTCAAGAATCTTTGGGATGTGATGGAGAACACTATGCTCAGCGGTGCGACTCTCCCATCATTAATATAAGATCTTGCCAGAAAATTAATGCAACTGTGGATGGAAATAAATGTTATGACATTGCAGAAGCTTATCAAAACAATGCCACAGCAAATGCGTGCCATACTTAAAGCTAAAGGCAGTCCAACAAAATGTCAGAGTGCAACTTTTTTTTTGGACGGGCAGTGTAGTTGAAAAAAAGTCAGCTCGATGAAAAGGAGCATCGGAATGGACCCTTTTTCCAGCAAGATTAAATGTACGCAGTGTTGATTTTCAGCCGTGCCACCACAAGAGGTTAGATTTCACTTTAAAAAAAAAGATTTGTGTGTCTTGTACCGTCTCACTTTCTTGTTATCAGTCATGCCAACCTATTTCAAGCACCCCTAGATTCAAAACAGTACCCATAAGGTCAATTTACGGTCAACAACGTTTACAGAAAAAAGCAAATAAATAATTGGTTTGTTGGTTTTTACCAAGGAAGGAAACTGCTGCTTATCACATTAATTACAAGGTTAAATATGATGGGACCCTTTTTGTGTGCACTGCATTAACTGAACCTGCTTTAGTGTATTCCCACACCCGGTTTTAATATATGTGGTACTCTATAGGACCAACAGTGGCAAAAAGTACAGTATATATGATTGTATCATAGTGTAATATATGTACAGTGTTGATTTCCAATGTTAGAATGTTTGTAATGATAACAATGATGACGACTATGATGTACTTTTATTGTGAAAAAGAGATTTCTGAAGTACTCGTTCAGGAGCGGGTCATACGGGAGGAAAAGTGAAGGGAGGTGATTTGTTGGTCCGAACAAAGGAATGTAGCATGGTGCGAAGCTTCAGCTTTGATTGACAGGTGACAGTGACTGCAGTTTCTACCATAGTGTTAGAATGAGTAGAATGGACTTTCCTTATTGATACACTGGCTTAATTTGAGTCATCAGTAACGGTAATTACATGCACTTTTTAAGCCTGTGTTGGCCTGCAACACAACTTGTAAAAACGCTTGTTCGGGTGAGGAAGGGATGGATCAGACTGCTATCCACTGACATCACAAACTGAACATTCGCTAAACCCCTTTTTAAGTCCCCCCCCAAGCAGAAATTGTCCAACCATAGCTTAGCAACCGTAACTAGGCACGGCAGACCTGTCAAGCTTTACATTCACATCCACATGCTGAAGCCATTCGCATGTAGTAAGATTGTTACTCTGCATTTTAAGAGTTTGGATGGTGGTGGCTTTGTTTAGCCTTTCAAAAATACAAATGTGTAAGGAAATAATTAAACAGTGCGTTTGTCTGTTCTAATATAAGCTGCATTATTAGCATGTCGGGCTAACTAGATAGCCACCTACAGTAGTAGCCAAGCATTACTTCCAAGGTCAAGGTGTGCATCATTGATTAACTCGCTTACATTTGTTTGTGGGGTTACAGATTACGAAAATGAAAGCCCTGTTCACAACTAGCCCATCCATTGTGTTGTGTCTCTCCAGCGTGGTGAATCTGGTCTTGCCATCAGAGTTTAGGGTTAGCAGCTTCATCCTGCTCCAAAACAACACTCTAAGAACTCCAGCAATAGTGTTACATTTGCTACATTGGTTAATCCTCACCCTTAAAGCATTTTCTGATGCAAACGTTTTGCCTGGGACTTTCAGCTTTAGCCTTTTTTTTAGTGCTACACCATGTAGCCATTCATATTTAAGACCCTTTTTACAGGGTTTTCCCTTTTCAAACAAGCTGCTGGAAACATTAAAAAGTCAGCCAGGGACAACGTTTTTGACCAATTCACAAACTTAGCTTAGTTAGGGAGCTACAGCTACTAAAAAATAAACCAGAAAAAATGGTTGTTCTGTGGCTACAAATGAGAAGTTGACCTCTGTCTGACATCAAGGACCCACTGTTAGCCCAGTGAATAATTCTGATGTTAAAATACATTTACAGCTTAAAAAATATAATCCAGAAATAAATACTCTTTGCCAAACCACTGCTGTTTTGTCAAATATGACCCAGACAAAAGTACAACACAATTCGGGCAGTCTCAAATTGTTAGTACATTCTACTCTTGCTAACTCTATGATTTCACTCTAGCGGACTACCCTTAACCGCTGGCCTTTTAGATGCCTTATTTACTGAGCTATTGTTCTTTTCTGTTGCCCTATAGAGGCGATATTAAGAGTAAAGTGTATGTACAGGTAGTATTTATCTGTGTTCTTAAGATGACCTCACATCAACACCCTGGTTTTGTAACATCCCAGAGACCCTGTCCTTTACAGAACAAAGTCATTTTGATCTGCAAATATTACAATAACTCTTAAAGCTGATGACCTGTAAAAGTTGATGGTGAAAATGATAGAATTGTTCTTATTTATTTGAGTCGTAAGATATCCGTTGATCAAGAAGTAATGTAGGTTATGGATGTGGTTAGCTTACAATTTGATAGGCTATATTTGGTTTGCAAAATGATTTCTATGTGCAAAATTTCTCATGCAATGTCAGGATTAGAAAAGGACACCCAAACAATGTGGTCATACTGCTACAATGTCCTTCCTTTTTACAAGCTTATTCAACACAGAAGTTATACCCACACTTCGGTTTCAATGCTCTAAATCCCAGGTTTGTGTCACTATTCACCCTATCAAGGTTACTTGTGGGTTGTTCTGCTTGATCTCAAATAGTGTTTGTCCTCCATTTCCCACCAGGTCTGTATTGTAAATGTTAATGAGTGATTCTCATTCAAGGCTTTCAGCTTTCTGTCTCTTTCTCTCCCTCTCTCTCTCTCTCTCTCTCTCTCTCTATCTATCCCTCTTTCTCTCTCTTTCTTTGGCCACCATGCAATGCTTATTTGTCCCCATGCCAGTTCCTCAGCATTGCTTGTTGTAAAGGGTGTAGGCATTCTAATGTCTTTCATGTTGCTGTAATAAATATGCTAATATTTCTAATTTCTCACCTGAAGCCTGCAGTGTCTTTTTCTTTCACACATTTTCTGCCTTTTTTTCTTTCAGACACACACCAATCTGTGCCCACACACACACACACACACAGATATATTACAAATACGCTTATTCACTTGCACAATTTCACAGTAAAATTACACTGTGCCTTTACATGAAAGTGTTATGAAGCCCTTGCTTAATTATTTTTTTGCTGTGTAACAAAGCCTGAAGGTATCAAATTTTGTTTTTGGTGAGCCTCTGATCAGTCTTGCAGAAAATCAGTACATGGCTTTAGAAATTTAAGGGTAGTCTCATTTGTCCCCAGCTCTGCCCTAATGGTGATAGCAGTGGCGAAATTTCTATCATAACATAACTTGAATGGCAAAATATGGCCATCCAGCAACCACATCTTCATTATCATTGTGTGTGTGTGTGTGTGTGTGTGTTCCTTACTGAGAGATAATTCTGTCTCGGGGGAGGAGGAAGGTCAGTGACTCCTGGCCTTGGTTAACCCCTTAATGCACTGACCCAGTTGCTGTCACTCTATGTTACCGCCATTACACCTCATTTAGCCCATCATATTAGGCTCCATATTCCCCTATCGCCCGCTCCCTCTGTCTCTCTTTCTCATACACACACACACACACACACACACGGCTAGACATACAAAATATTCAGAGTCCTGTTCTCCATTTCCTCAGTATCTATCTTCTTCTACTGCCCTCCTCTTAATCTTTCTGCTGGCCTTGTGCATCCTCAATTTTTCCTCCCCTTTCCTATCCATCCTGTGCAGACAGACAGAAAGGTTGTGGCTAGTTCTTCGACCTCGACTAGCCCATTATCTCCCCTCTCCTTGCCTCTTCCTCTTTTCATAGCTTTCTAATTTCCTCTACGTCCTTCCATTTATCTATCTATCCATCCATCCAAAAGTTTTCTCCACATGCAGCACACCCTCTCTTTGAGGTTCATTGCCTCTTTTGGTTTGTCTCACTGCTATCACCACTGGGTTTCTCTTCACTATTAAAGGCCAATCCATAACTTTGGGCTTTTGTCTCCAGGTGTCTCAACAGGGAGAATGTCATCTCACGTATTTACTTTGGATAACATGGAGGCTACTGGGAGCCAAAGGCTTAGGCGATTGATTCATCATGCAGCTGCTATTGGCATCATGTGAAAAGGTCAGGTGTCCCTATGGAGAACACTTTAAAAGGCCGTTGGTGACTGATGAGCCTGTCATGTTTGTATCACATACATGCACAAGCACTCTGTCTCTCACTCCGTATCTCTGCCTTTCTCACTCTGTTCTTCCTTCCTGCACTATCTCTCTATGACACACACACACACACACACATAGCCCCTCTCTCTCCCCCATGGGAATGGTAATTGGGCCCCTCTGTCATGCTGTCAGGTGTGGGTTTGAGTGTCCCCTCATGTGCAACATTAAAATAACACAAGAGACCAAACAGCCATAGATCCACCATGACCTCGCCAGGGTCAGCCATATGTGTACGTGTAAGTGTGTGTGTGTGTGTCGATAAATGTGTGAATGTGTGTGCTCATAATGCTCGTGAGATGAAAACAGATGTCCATGCGTGAGCAGTGTGAGTATCAAAAGGGGGAAGCAAAAAGAAAGAAGCAGATAAAATCTGAACCAGAGGAAAGATTTCATCAGTCATTGGTTAAATTTGCTGAAGTTCCTGCTTTGTCGCTCTTGATTGCATTGCGTGTGTCCTCTCTAATCAAATATGGCCGAGTTCAGACAGGCTCAGTGTTTCGCGGTCCACACACACACACACACTCATACACACATCAGTGCTCTTCTGTCTCATGAGGTTTTAGTTTGCTATCAAAGCGATTTCCTGTCTCAAATTTTCATCAGTAATCAAAGTTCCTGATTGAATTTGAAAAGTGAGCCCAGCTCTATAAATCACATTACATGCCTCACTCCCATCATGCCTGGTCTCATCAGCCACAGGAATGAGACGCCACCCTGGTGTATGTCTGCGTCATGGTCTCTGTGTATGTGTGTGTTCTTGTGCATGCCGTGGAACGGGAAAATGGATGTTGACAGAGCTGTGATTTGATCCATGCAATTTTTAGTCGGGACAGATAAAACAAAGAGGAGAGAACAATGGTGAAACAACAATAAAGATAACACACCTGGGTCTGAAACAATTCCTGGCATTTTTGCGAGTGTCAATTTGATACCAGATAGATGGAGTTTATTGCATCATTGCAGCTCAAATCAGTCATAAACTTAAGTTAAGTTAATTCTGTGAAAAAGACCCCCAAGGGGTCAGGGAGCCCCAGCAAATCCAATCCAGTGTTTCTGCTCTTGGGTTTTTTTAATACAGAGGCTATTTTATTAAAATACAGTAAAATTAGTAAAACAATCTTAAATTTAAGGTTTGATAGCAGGATTGCTGCTTTAAGAAAATACTGCCCTGCATCTGCAGCTTTCTTTAACAGCTTCATATGATTGTTTATATAGTTTTTAGTTAGTAGGGAAGTTGTGTGTTTCTGCTGTGGCAAGAAGCTTTAGAAAGGAGTCAAATAGTCTCTCTTCATCTCAAGTGTGAACAAATACTGTAAAGTTCAGATGCAGTTTTTGAACCAACGGCAGCACCTGACAGAAAAAAACAAACAAGAGGAGTGCACTCACTTTGTAGAGTGCAGATTTTGGCCAGGTTTGTCTGGGGGCATATGTGTGGGTGGGTAACAGAGAGCGCAGGGCGTCCAGTGTGCATGAAATGATGGGAAAACAATACGCAGGTTATATTATCAAAGTGCAAATCTGGACAGAAACAATTCCAGAACAGCAGCGATGTAAAATGTCAATTATAAATTGAAAATGCCAATGAAAGAATCCGCCAACACTGACATGACTGTCACATAGAGGAGGGTCTCCAAGCAGTCTTAACTACACACAACACTACCACAACCACCACTTAATTACGCGACACACTGCCATGTCATGAACAGGGACATTAGCTATAGAGACCAAACAGTTGTCTGTACCAGGCTGTAAACATGTTTATTTCTGCGGTGAAGTTGGGCATTTGAATACGGGCACTTATGGAGACTGACTCACTTCTGCAACCTGTCTCAAGTGGCCACTCGAGGAATTACAGTTTTTAGCACTTCTGCTTCGGTTTCATTTCCCAGCACGGGAGGTTGCCACTTATACCTATAGTATTGTGCATCAGCAGATTGGCCCTCCTACGGGTCGGTTAAGAGGAGTGAGGATTCAGCAGTCAATGGCAGTATAAAAGAGCAGTCAATAAAATGTGTTTTTCAAGAAATGTGCATCAACAAAAACATGAGAGGTCCCTGAACGTACAATAATGGCTTGCAAGATTAACTGTGGACAGATACATGCATGGATACACACGCACATACACAACCAAACGGGTCATGCAAAGAAACTACTAAAAATGTGAAAAAAAGATGCAAAACAAAGAGATCCAAAATGACTGCAAGGAGACTGCACACTGTCAGACTGTCTCATAATCCACCCATCGTTCGCTGCAAATATGCTAAAATCTGTAGCATTTCCAAATACTGTTTGACCCAAGTAAAATAGGCAACCAGAAAAAAAAGAGTCAGCAAGAATACTGCCTGTATTGGACAGCTGTCACCGCCGAAAATCAGTAACAGATTTGGAAAATGGAGCAGAAGCAGATAAAGAGAATAAGAAGAGAGGAGAAGAAATAGTGTTTGAGTTTGAAAAAAAAAAAGGTGAAGAAAAACTTAGAGGGGGTTTGGAGGGACTGAGACAATATTGACCACATAATCCTTCACAGATGTGGGAATCGCTCTTAATGCCTGGCAGACATGACATGCTGAACTGCTATTGGATGACTCAAGAGGGACTCTGACCAAAAGCAAACTTACTCTTGCTGAAATCGTGCTCTCTATGGACAGAGAAAAAGATGATGAAGATCTACATTTAGAGCAAGGGACCACATCTGTTATGATGAAGATCTACATTTAGAGCAAGGGACCACATCTGTTGGTCTATAAATTACATTAACAGATATACACACACACACACACACAGCATATCTTTTCAGACCTTAGTAACTCATATGGGGTGACAGTGTCTATAGAAGCTTTATTTATTTAAATGTAAACACACTGTTAATGTCTTCCTACTCCGAAATGTACAGTCCTAGCTTTGCCCTTCTGTGAAATCCCATTATGAACCCTGTGTGTGACAGCTGATTGCAGTATGTTGCATGATTTGCTGCGTCTGCTGCCTGTGTGTGTGTGTGTGTGTGTGTGTGTGTGTGTGTGTGTGAGTGTGGAGAGACATGAGCGTTCTTCTGTACACACCACGTGTTCACGTGTGTTTCCTATCCTGTATAATCAAACGCAGCTCTTCAAGTGCCATCAATCAAGCTTTGATGTTAGGAGGAAGAGCCTAGAAACCGCAAGCAACCTCCCTCGATGAACTGAGGCTGAGCTGAGGCTGAAGCTGTTTTAATGTTGGTGGATCCATAGGAAATGTTTTCTAAACCAAATAGAGGTGTGGAAGCCTCATGAGGCCTGCAGCTAACTATCTACATTATGTAGCCCATCAGAAATGTGGTCATTTCAGAGTACTATATAATGTCTTGGCTGGTGAAAATACAGACCTCCGTGGTTGACATCTACGCTGTTTTTTTGTAACATCAAAGCAGCAAAACAATATGGTTCTGCTCTGCGCATCAGCCCGTATACTCATGCCCCTTTCATCATTCCCTTGTTTTGTTTCTCATCTCAAGAGGATATGAAGCAATGAGTTGGCATTCACAAAATCTTTTGCAGTAGTACAGTTGTTATAGACATACCCCATATGGTTTTGTTAGATAGTAGAATAATTGTCCCATTTGTTATATAAAAACAAAATACTTGGACGTTGTCTCATAAATAATAAATGGAATGCATTTCTATAGTGTTTTAATGCGCTAGATTGAAAATACAAATTGAGTATCATACCCATAAAACTTTCCTCCATCATTATCTTTGGGAGAAAGCCCTGTTTTCTTTTTTTTAAGCACAGCTTTGATGCCTCCAAAAACATTTGGTAGGCCACCATGTTCAGATATTCCAAAGATATGTGGGGTGGTCTCTTAATTTTTTCCAGAGTTGTGAATGGAAAGCACGGGACATTTTAGTGGTTGGAATGACTTCAAACTGAAGGTCTCACGAGAACATCATTAGACTTAGAAAAACTCACTGTCACTGTAAGTATAGACATTTTTTTAATGAAATCGTAGAAATGTCTTCATATTGTGGTGTTATTCTGGATGTCTAGACTGAGGATTGCTACTAAAAAACACAGGCACATCTCCTGGTCTTCATCTTTGGCTTCTTTTGTTATATGCCCACCTTTTCTATACTTTGCTGCCTTCCCTCCTACATTTACCCCACCCTCCCCTTCCTCCAGCCTGTTTGTCATCTACATAATGGTTGCCATTGACAAGTGGGCATGTCTACTTGGCATCGATTGGTGGTGGCCTCTGGGGATTTGACAAGTGGCATAAAAAAGAACAGCATGGGTGAGAGGTGCTGTTGGTAGTGTATCTGTGCGTAGGTGTGTTATTACAGGGGAAATTACAGGGTTTGGAAGGTTCACATTGTGCAAAGAAACTGAAAAAAATCATGTGTATCAAAATGATGTAACAGTGGAAAAATATATAACGACAATGACTTTCCTCTAAAAAACAAAAAAAATTGGAGGAGGACGACATGAGGGATCGACCAGCTTGTGTGACAGGCTGGTCAATGAGTTGAAGTTGATGATGAAGGTTTTCGGTGGTCAAGGGTCAATAAGAGACATTTGGCTCTTCAAATGCATTTCTACTGCATCCCCTAAGGCACACACATTTGTATTACAGCATTTCATTTCTTGTTGATTTTGCTTCCAAAAAAAGGATCTGCTTTTTGTAAAATGTACTGCTGGCATCAACCTGAAGTACACACATCAAGATTAACCTTTTTTTTTTAACAGATATCTGCAAATGAATGTAGAATCTGTGGGAAAGGAACAAAGACTTTGGGACCACGTTTCTGTTTTTGTAGTCCGGGTAATACTGGCGATTCATTGTTTTTTATTTAAAGTTATCCTCTACCTGAAACGTGTCGTTCTTGTCATTATCACGTATCATGTTGCCAATCGGACTGCATTGGAAGTTTTGGCCTGGATATCTGTTATCTGTTTGCCTGGATATCCGCTGGCTATACCAGGCTAAATCAATTTCAGGTGATAGCTGATAGCTTTCGAGATTGCCTCGTTTTCATATAAAATGATTACATTTGTCATTAGGTGAAAACCATTTAAATATTGGACCTTTAAGAACACACAAAGTGTGATGAACTCCACCACTTTGGTCAAGACTGAATCTTAATATCTTAATATCTGAAGTTTACCAGACACTTCCTGAGGTCAAAATTTTAAAGCAACGACATTACAGTACCAGCCGGGTTGCCTTTGGCTGGTAGCACAAAGTAGCACTGTGAATATAGGTTCAGACTCGCAGATCCACTAACATGGTTGTAGTCTGGTTTTCATATAGTGCACTGCTTTACTGCATACATGCCATGCTCTCCATCATCTAAAGTTTTAATGAACTCAAGGTTTCTAACATTAAAATGAATTAGAATATTTTGACTGAGTATTTTCATTTAGGCTTTTTAGACATATTGCCATCTTATTTTCAGCCAATAAACTTTTCCAAACTTCACAGATCGTTGGAATGGAATTAAATAAAACTGAATTAAACCTCTCATGTAGAAACCGTACGCACATACACAGTAGTTAAGCTTGCCTGGGGAGACGTGAAGAAAATAAACATTGGAAGTATACATAGAAAACCAGCAGGACACCCAAATTACAAGTTTAAGAGAAAAAACAGTTGCTGGGTTTTTGTAGTGTAAAACCACAATCACATGGTTTGTAAAATGTCATGGAAAACTAACAGCAACTTTGGAGGCCCACCATTTGCACACAGACACACAGAGTATCCATAACCACATGCAGTACGCACACATACTGTGATAGTTGATGTTTGACCACACAAGAGGGGTGACTAAAATAGTGTGCAACTGCTGACTCAAACTCTACTTGTGGTCTATTCACAAAAAAAACTAAAAAACCTTCAAGCTTTTCTTTCCGTCTATATCCCTTGTCAGACTCTTTGTGAGTGTTTATTGTTTAAACCATTACAACAGAGCATTTGTTTGTGCATGTGTGTGTGGTTACACGCACACACACACACACAAGTATGAAGCACAAATACAGAGCTAAGGGAAGGTAGTCGAGGCTCTAAATCAGCCACGTGCTTACTAACAGAGGTTTGACCCAAATAACAATGTAATTTATGAAGGCTTTTAGGCTCCCAGGCAGCCATGGAAATAGAACAGAGAATAATGTGAGTCTGACCGTAGCTACATCACTTCAGTTTATGTCCTAGTCTTTTACTAGGACACACGTCTGTGGTTCTTAATGATACAGAGACAGTAAACACAATGTTAATGGACACTGGGTTTACAAAGATGTGCTTAGCCGCAAAATGCACAGCCGTGCAAACAATTATGGACATGCTCAAGAACACTAAACAGGTGTGGGTACTGAGGGGGGGCGCGATTATAAACAGAGAAGCAATCAAAAGCGGAAAGAGTACAGTAAATGCAGGGATATATAGTAACAGAAGCAATGAGAGACATGTGAGAGACAGACGGACAGAAAAGGAGAGACAGACTGAAGCAGGGAGATCATTAGTACTCCACTGTAAGGCTCTGGCCCCAGGCAGGGTTATAGGCTGAAATGGACTGTTAGCAGCTGCTGAAGGAGATGACATCTCAGACAGACCCAAAGGACAAGTTAAGACATCCCAACCACTCATATAGCTCTGTCTGTAGGTGTGTGCGCTTGTATGTGTGTGTGTGCCTACATGCATATAATCGCGTGTGCCACCCTCCCCGCGCTGTAGCGGGTCATTTGCCTCAGTGTTTGAAGTGCCGATGCAGCTCTGAGGAACAGGCTCCTGTCACGGCTCCACAGATCAGAGCACAAGAGCGACAGGATGCCATGAGAGAGGAGGAGAGGGCAAAACCAGACAAATGAGATGACATGAGACCTTTTCCACATAAGCTTTTCTTTTTCTTTCACGGACGAGAGTGCAAACTCTATCCAAAAACACAGTTCATGTGTAAAAACTCCAACGTGATAACTTCACACACGTTCAAGTCTTTTTGCTAGTCATCTCGGTCTATACAAAAATGCCTAAATAAGGCTAAACATAAATGGTGGACAGCAAAACAACAGGACAACGACTAATCCCTTCCTTTGGCAAACCGAAGTGTGTATCGCAGCCAACATCTGCCGAGGAGTGGTTCAGACACAGCTGTTACTTTGCCATAATCTCAGCTAGTTAAACCCCATTCTGCCCCCTCCTGATACTCATGAAAACTTATAAAAAGTCTTAAAGGGATAATTGTGTTTTTTCGATGTGTGGTTGTATGAGGTAGTCGGTGTGTTACCAACAGTAGACAGCAGTCAGCGCACTCCCAGTTTGGAAAAGCAGGCAGACAGTCCTGGCATGAAAGAAGAGCGAAGCACTGTTGTGGACAAGGTCAGCATAAAAATGTATTTCAGCCACATAAATAAAGGCCCACCTAAAAAGATCAATATCCATTTAAGTGCCCGCTATAGTGAGCATATTCTCACCACTTTACCTTGCTGTCAGATTTGTGGCGTAATACGCCGCACATTTAGGCTTCAGCGTAGGAATATGTGAATTCTATGGTTTAGACAATATAGCAGCTGCTGACAGCAAGTTAAAGCAGTGAGAATATGCTCCCTATAGCATATACTTAAACGGATATTGATTTTTTTTTTTCAGGTGGCGTTTTTTATTTTGCTGAAATACATTTATACATTTACATTTTACTGCTGACCATATCCACAACAGCGCTTTGTTCTACATCCAATTATGAGGGGCGTCACTTTTGTGTGTGCCGTGATGTCCACTGTCAACTGTGGGCAACACACTGACTATATAGAAATACCTTACACAGTAAAACCCCACCAAAAAAAAACTAAGAAACACACTTTTATTGTGCTCACATATGTTTTTGTTTTCTGTTGTCAGACAACCTAACAAGCATAAAATACTGATTTGGTAGAGATTTGATTGATGTCTCATTAAAGCAGCACATGAATTACACTGATGGTTAATAGGCAGCATTTGTGAGCCTCAACCAATTCATTATTTTATTTCATTATTTTGCTCTCTATGTAATAGACCACAAATCAATTGTGAGTTTGGTTAAGCTGCTGACTTATGACATTTAATATGAGTCAGGTAGAAGTCACGTCATCATGTCCGAAAAGTTACATTTTACTCATCCACGCTAAAATGCAAAATGTTTTTCAAAATGTGTCCACTTCATTCCGAAGGCCAAAACAGAGAGAACGAAAGCTCAGAGAGGCAAACCAAGGCAGAGTTGGTCTTTCTTTGCCTTTCTCACACACTCAGAGAACTAAGAGCCCCTTGATAGAGAGCCGTGAGAATCTTGGAAGCGAGCAGTACATCAGTAATGACATTACACTGTTCTCTTTTGATTCGATACACAGTCAGATGATTTACTTAATGCCGTCCATAGACTCATGACAGACAGAGAGAGGAGGAAGAACTGAAAGCAAAAGAGATGGATAGAGAGAGAGAGAGAGAGAGAGAGAGAGAAGAGGCAATTTGTGCATTCACATGTTTTTCTCAGACTTATCATCACGCAAATTAGGTCCTGGTTTCTGCTGATAAGGTCAGCTGTCAGTCGAGGCTTATTTAAAAGTGTGGATATGCACGAACTGACACATGTGCTGCCGTTACCACATACTGATATTTCAGCTCAAGCACATTTCTGTACTACTTACACAGACTTTTATTTCATTTAACATCATAGAGCATTACTCCCACTCCCTGAAAAGCTCTGCATAAAAACAACTTCATAAGACACACTTCTTTCTTGCTCTTCTCTGGATTTATTTCATAGGCACGTATTCTAAAACTCCCCGTCTTGTAATCCTGTAAGCCATAAGATCATGAGTCATAAACTGTAAATTCAATTGTACATCGCAATCCATCCCTATGGACTTACCAGTCTGAATTGTGCAGTGCAACAATGCCGCTGAACAGTTAAGTGTCTTCTGTAGAGAAATGTTCCCATATGCAGGTGCCAGGCCCTGTCATTCTGACATATTCATTCTGACTATGGCAAAGAGGGTGCATAAAAGGTATTGCCAAAAGCTGAGTGTTTGTTAAATGAAGATGAATGGGATGGTTTGGATTGAAGGTGATATTTTATTTAGGATCAGACGTTCTCTGTTTGGTAATGCAACAGCCACTCTCGCAACAACATGACAGCCCCGGGAAATGGATATTGATTAGAAAAGGTTGATGCTTTTTTTCTCCACCTCTCGCTTCCCCGTTGTTCTCCTCTTTTTAATACTCCCCCTCCCCTCTATAGCTGCCTCACAATTTTCCTCCTTCTCTCTGTCTGTTGTTGAGCCCTAATGTGTGATGTGCTACAAAGCATGATGGATGGTTAGAGCTGATTTTAGGGCCCCACAGTTGAAGCTGGGGTTTGAGGACACCTGATCAAATTTCAGTCATGTACCGTACTATTTTGTGTATATGTATGTGCATGTGCGTGTGTGTGCATGTGTGTGTGTGTGGGTATGAGTGAACAAGAACCGAGAGAATACAGTAGAGAGATTTGTCTTTGTATATGAGAAGAGAGTTTTCAACCACCAAAAGCCTGAAAATGAAATCGTTCTCAAGACAATTAAATCAGTAAAATGATAGAACTGTATGAATATCAGCTGGTGCTCAACCTCTGGATCATCTAACAGCTAAAACTACAAAAATATCAGCAATTGTCTCTTACACAAAGGAGGCAATTACATAATTCTCTAGCTTCTAAGACCTCTTTCATTTAAAAGCAGCTTGATATGTACTATCAATCTATAACAGCAATTGAAAAGGAAAATCACTGTGTCTGTTGATGTTTCTCCCGGTCTATACTGCACCGTGTGCGTCAATATACCCCCCTGCTGATGCCATTGGCTCACACTGTCCGCACTCCACTTGTTCAGCAGATGTGTAGCGGTGTACTATTATACAGCATTGTCCTACACACTCACGTAGACACACAGATGCACTTGTTTTTGACACTTGGGAAATTGCGTTGACTCACATTAATTCCCTGGAGTCTTAACCAGCTTTAACCATTTCATCCATACCTAACCTCAACCTCTAGCGTTATCTGAAAAACTGTAAAAACACGGACCTTAAAATTGCAATAATAGATCTGCCACATAGGGGCAGAAAAAAAATGCCTGATGCTACAAACCACACTGATATGAGCAGTGAGAATGACTCAAAACAGTAAAGTCGCGGGACAGCAAACCAAAACAAAGAGCTAAAAGATGCTAAAACGTTCCATCACTATGAACGACCCCTTTCATATGGAAGTAGTCATTTGATCCATTGTTAATATAAAAATATTAATTATAGCAGTTTTAACTAACATTGTACAACATATAACATTGTGAAGATTTGATTTTTTTTTGCGATTTAGTGCAATTTTACTTCATTTTTAAGAATCAGAATCAGAATTCCTTTTATTCGCTATGCAAGTTTACACAAACACAGAATTTACTGTGGCAGGATTGAGCATACACAGAACATATATGGAACTTAAAGATTAAAGGATAAACTAGAATAAAAATAAAGGGGGCGGGGTATGTACACAGTAGTGCAGATCAGTGTCAAAAAGTGTCAGTGTAAAGTGTAAAGTTAAATAGTGCAAGAACAGGCTAATGGGGTGCATAACAGAGGTGGGAATAACAGAGGCGCCATTCACCCTACTTCAAGTCAGCATAGCTTTAAAATGATGATTTTTTGAAGGTAGAAAAGTTACATAATGTTGGTTTAATGCAACTGCATGAACATATCACTGTCTCCACAAGGAGATAAATATATGTACTCACGAGCACAAACACACACACACACTCTAAGACGAGTAAACAGATCAAGGGAAATGGTGAAGAGGATATATTGTGTTAGTGAACAATAGTGTAATCCACAGTACAGTGACATCATTAAAATTCCACACAGACTTCCCCCAGTGTACCTCCACAGCACAAACAGACAATACAACATTATTTCTAATATATACACACTCTCATATGCGCGCACATACACGCACACACACACACACACACACACACACACACACACACACACACACACACACACACACACACACTCACACACTTCTCTGGTATTATCTCCTGTGCCCACACACCCTCATTACCATTCAGCGCTGATCCCTGATGATAAACCTCTCCTGGGCAACCACAAAGTGACCAGGATTATGCCTTTTGACAAGTCCAATTAATACAGACCTAATGACAGCGATCGATAGCATTGATTAAACGTGGCAGGGAAATTCATAATTGCCTGGAGGTGAAAGGTTAATATGCGATTAAAGACACATAGACCTCACCTTTTTGTCATTTTTTCTTCATGTTCATTATTCAAGCAATAATTGACGGTCAAAGGCACCTGCAATTATTGCATTCATTCTTTCTATCCTTTTATAGTTGAAGGCAACATATTCTGACATAGTCATCACTGCTAATGATGACAATTTGGGTGTTATTGTCGGAGATAAAACACAATATTGGATACACAGGAAGGCCAACGGCAGAATACAAAGAGTCTCAAAACAAACACTATTGATTTTTATATTACTATTGTGAACTTATCAATGTATCATTCTAAATAAAATCATGTATTTATTTATAGCCAAGACAATGGTTACATAACTGGGGCAATAACAGGTACAACAAAAGCTACACTATTGCTATTTTTTTATGTTTGTGTCCATTTTATTTTTTGTATTTATTCAGCTGTTCTGGTGGGGTATGTCTTTATAAATGGGATTAGTCATTGTCTGTTAACAAAATGTCTACTTTTCTTTTTTTTTAAATAAAGATCTGTGTACAGTGTTAGTGGTGGCAGTTACATTGTGTAGGCAGGACTAAGTAAAGGCTGGTTGCCCATAACAGCAACACAATTCAACTATCTTCTAATTGTATCAATACTTAAATTCACATTAATTGATTCTTGTTTTACCACTTGGGACCCTGGCTCTTTATCTGTTAAATACTCCACTATGTTCACAAGCTTATCGCTAACAGTGTCTATCTGCTAATTGGTACTGTGCACATAGTGTACAGTGGGTTTATAAATTATTTTTTTTCACAGATTGGTGAGAGCATTGAGATTGAAACATCAAAGTTCTGGCCTTAAAACAACAAAAATGAGCTTATCATAGTTTCTATTAATCACCTGTACAATACAGCTATATCACATGAGAGGGGGTGGTGTTAATTTTTGCTCATAGGCACATCAATCAAATTGATTAACTTGATTCTTGATTATTGATTCTTGTCCAATCAAATTACTTGGTCAGAACTAACTGTTGTATAATAAGCACTAACGAACTAGAGGCTGACACACAATCACATCAATGAGAAGGAAGACTGTTTATCTTCTAAATGTTGCGGCTACGTCAACATATAAATTCTCTTAGTCTTACAACCTCGCTGCAAAAAGATCACACTTCCATCTAATTACCAAGAAGAATAAAGCATACAGAATGAATCCAATTGTTTCTTTTTCAGCCTCATTTCATCTCTCTGAACTATTCTAAAGAAGATATCTAAATCTTCACTCCGGCTGAACTACAGTCTGCCGCGACTCCAAATGCTCTGAGCAACGTTTCCCCCCACGGCTCTCTTGTCTTCTGTACTCTGCTCTGAGCAGCTGCTTTACTGCCGAGATGAACAAGATGGAAGGCAAGAACCAGACTACTGCAAGGGCATGCTGCCCAGCAGCCAGGCTTTGATCAACTATCTGAGTCAAACACACTTAAATCCCATTTGCAACAAGTGGGGGTGGACCCAGGTGTATCTCCTCCTCTGCTTACTCTCAGCAGCAAAAGACTGCTGCAAAATGAATATGAATAAAATAATAAAAATTCTACTATCAAATCTATCAATGCCAACAACTAGCTACATATATTTTTTTAGATATATATATTCACCACTTTCCTGCACCTTTATGAATGTGCTGGAACCTGTGTTACAATAAGAATAGTCCTCTCTTCCTTCCCTCTCATTAAAATCAGAGAGTAGGATGTGTTTCCTATAAAGGCTGTCGTGGGAGTTTTTTCCTTGCTGTCATTGCCGGTCAGTAGTGCCATTTTCATTTGCTGTTATCAGATGGTGGGCGTTGTTATTAAGCTGTTGAAGCCTATAAGTGTAGTAAAGAGCTACACAAATAAACATGACAAAGAACAAACAAAGAAAGAAGTGGGTGTAGACAGTTAACTGCATTTTCCAGGAATATAACACATACTACTCATTCTTCTTGCTGTACATTTAGGGTTGTTTACAGATATGATTCTGTCTTCCATCCCTTACTCTATGCCTAATTACATGCTTCAGCTAAAAATCATGCCTCCAGTGTTTTACTAAAACGAATAACCCTGCATTTTCACTTACATCCAAACAAACTACTAAAGCAATATGATCATTATGGCAACTCTGGCATCGACATGTGCACACCACCACATGACTGAATGTTTTTTGTTTTTTTTGTCCTATCTATGCCTATACATCCTTTATCCAGCTAAAAGGCATCTAACTGATTACCATGCAAGATGCAAATGGTGTGCTCAACATTGTTCAGCAGAAGGCTATCAAAGGGGCATGTAGAGCATCTAAATCACACTGCAAGTCTATGCTGTGTGGCTAATGGAGCTCATATAGCTACTCTGGTGACACCATGTCTTAAATTCATCTGTAAGGCCAGGAAGCAGCATCTGTGTTTCGTACTGAATCATAGCTGTGGAGGGGGCGTGGTGCATCACCTACAGGGGGAGAGCAGCGCCAGGTGAGAGTGTTTGGCACACCTGCATGCAGTTGGCTAATCGCTCTCCCTTTTTATCACAGTAGTGTGCTGGACCTAGGAGAGGAGTCAGGGCAGAGAAAGACAAGAGACCGGAGGTCTCATATACCAGGAAAGCCGGTGAATGCTTCTCTCTACACTGTGTCTGTACCGGTGATAATAAAAAAGGATAAACCAAAGTTGTCTGTGCCAAAAGAACCTGCGGTGGCAACAGCAAATGCCACAAAAGTTCATTGTTGTCTATGTAGTATTATTATTATTATTATTATCTGTTTTCACACAGTAGGGAATGTATAGTGGTTTGTCAGTGTATGACCAGAAGACCAATATGCTACATCTTATAATATAGTTGTCATCTATTATGATAATGTGTACCATTTTTTCTGTGTTTCTGTATGCACATGTGCAACCAAACATCTGTCTGCGTGTGTGTGTGTGTGTGTGTGTACGCAATGTGTGTGTTTGAATGTAATCACCAGGGTTCCTTGTCAGAGAAAGGGCAGGCAGGGTCTCGGAGGTGTCAGGGGGGACAGCAGGGAGCAGACAGAGGTGACACAGGGAGAGGACTCTGGTGACATTTGCACAGCGGGAACCGGCCATCACAGCATAATGACGAACAAGGTCTGCTTTTACTAATGAGAAAAACAATGAGGACGATGTGAGCAGAGAGATAGCCTGACATGAACATGCTCACAGGCAGTGATACGTGCATAAACTCAAAGATGCCCGCACTTTTTTGTCACTGAAGTAAAGGCTCTTATCAATCTAATTTAATCAAATGAAAGGGGCTCTATTGGCATTGGAAATATTTTTACTGCCAAAGGAAGTGTGAAAAAAACATGAACAAAGGAATTGTAATTGTGTATGGAAAATCTGTACAGTACAGTTCAAACAGAAAAATGTATATGGGCTATACAAGCATTACATTCATACACAGACTTGTATTTATGTTAATGCACACACCAGGTGAAAAAGCCCTATGATCAACCAAAGCTCTATATAGAATTATGCTCATATTAACACACTTGACCAGAGGCTGCTGTGAAGCAGTGGAGCACAGTCTCAGTTTAGACCACCCACTGGCAGTCTCTCTGCATCTCAATAAACAGCATGTCCCTGGGCTGTTGAGGACTCACAGGAGCTGGCCAGGAATGGATGAAAAGTGTATTTGTGTGTGTCTATGTGTCTATACATGAATGCATAAGTATTACTCATGGTTTAGTTAATTTCTTCTCTCTGCATCACAGCACTTACTGTCTTCTGCCTGTATTGTTCATAATTAGCTTGTAGCAGTTCTTCTGGTCTCTTGTGTCTTTTGTCTCTTGTGGTGTTGAGGTCATTCTGCAATTAGTCTTTTTAATACAGTGATGTCTTTTTCCTGCAATTTTCTTTTGATAGATGAATAAAAATGGTAATATGTAACTGTTCACCTTCTCTTTATGCAGAGCTACAAGGCATTGAGCTTAGCAGACTAGCTAACTTGCTCTCTTAAAAGATCAAATATTTGCCTACCAACACCTTAAAGTTACTTATTATCACATGACTCATTTGTTTATCCATCCATCCATCCATTTTTTCTAACCACTGGGGGCTGGAGGTGACCCCAGCTGCCATTCCCAGTCACATTCACACCTATGGGCAATTTACAGTTTCTTAACCTGGTTTCGATCGAACCCTAGGGGTTCGGTGAGTCGGTCTCAGGGGTTCGGTGGAGCCTCTGCCCTGGAATTTTTTATACCATTTGTTACAACATATCTTTGTGAGCAATCGTTTTCGAGGATGCTGGACATAAAAACTAACAGACTTTGCTGTGAAAATGACATGAGACTGGCACTTGCCAAGGTGAAGCCACGCATATCTGAACTGGTCTCTCAAAGGCAACAGCAGACGTCACACTGAGGTAAGTTGTTGTGAGTTCATGCACTGTGTTGGTTTTGTTATTTGAACAAGGTGATGTTAATGCACGGTTCATTTTGTGCACCAGTAAAAAAAAATCATATTTTATTTTTTACTAAAGAAGGGTTCGGTGAATGAGCATATGAAACTGGTGGGGTTCGGTACCTCCAACAAGGTTAAAAACCACTGGTTTAGAGTCACCAATTAATCTGCACATCTTTGGACTGTCAGAGGAAGCCGAAGTACCGAACTCCACACAGAGCTCATTTGTTTATGCCATACATAAACAAAACTGTAAATCTGTCAATGTGGGATTTCTTGCCATGCAGTCGTTGTGCTAAGCTATCTAATGATCTCCAGGCTCCAGCTCTGTATGCATAGATATGAGAGTAGTGTTCTCATCTAACTTTTGCAAAAAAAAAGTAAGTAGGACAATCCTTTTAGAGTCCCTTCAGTTGACTGGTATGTTGTCGAGTTCAGTTCAGTTCAGTGTTATTGCAGTCAAAAATATTTTTAAAAAAAAACAGACTAAAGAATTCTTCCAGGAAAAGTCCTACGCAGTATTAAATGTTTAAAACAACAAATGTGAAATGTTTCTTAAATTGAGTAGAGACTGAATCCCTATGTGTATTTCTATTGTTCTATCAGATTGCAAAAAAGAGTGCTGCAGAACTGGCAGTTACCTAATTGGAAATGAAAATATAGCAGATTATTACTTGGCGGTAATTTGGGGGATGGCTACCTCATTGGGGGAATGGATAAACAAACAGATATTCAGCAGGGGTGGTGTAGGTTTTGAGCAGGCCAGGGACTGTGGGGAGGAAAAAAAGACTATTGAAAGGCAGTTTGAGTGGGTTTCAAGTGCTGTGAACAGAGACAAACAGACACACACAGACTCTACAAGAGGAGCCACTGCCTACAGGGCTGTACAGGACACGGGCCAGAGAGGCGAGCTGGGTATTGATCTGTAGAGTTTGAGTTTCTTTGTGAAACAGGATCTGAGGACACAAGCGAGAGCCTTATTTAAAAGTCTCCCTATTCACATCCATATCTATTGATCCATGCACACTTTCATCCAGCTTTAAGTAACTCTCTGGTTGCTGTTTTTTTTTTCTTTTTCTGCATCTCTTCTTCTCAGTCTTTATTTTCTCATCATTCTGCTGTGGCTGTCCAGGCTTAAAGTATCGCTTATTTTCTTTCTCTCACTCTCATATTTCTGTCTTTCTGCATCTCCCTTGGCCCCTCTTTAGGACTGAGGTGAACTTTTAAGAGCATACAGTATATCCTGATCATATTTCCATGCTATTCATCTCTGAGTGATTGAAACCGGCTCTTTTATGGGTTTTTATTTTTCTAATGTGCTTCCCATAAAACTTCATCGCACTGTCCTCAGAATCCCTTATCCACAATAAATTTAGCGGATCAATTCAATGTAGCGCAATCGCATTCAGCGATGACAAGCAGTTTTCAACACCCGCGTGAGATAAAGACAACAAAGACAACTTTGTTCTGTGGTAGATTTGATTGGCTGCGGATTCTGTTGTCAGACTGCGGGAGTAAAATATGGCTGTTGTTATTGCGTGCTGTCATAACTTGGCCTGTAAATCTCTCCCTGAGTGGAAGAGGAGAGGAGGGAGGAAAGAATTGATTCTCTTGTTGCACTTCATCTTTAGCATCTCTGTTCTTGGTGAGGAGCCAAAGGCCTTGGAAGCTTTCTTCATTATGTGTCCATCTACGGAAGGAGACGACGTTAGTGGCCCCTCCATCTGATGTCATCTTAATTACTCTGCCCCCATATCTAGCATGCCATGGCTCTCCTTCCTCTTCTTCATTCCTCACTTTATGTCCCCACCTTCGGTCTTCATGTTTTTACCCTCCGCAGATTCGCCTTGTGCTTTTTCTACTTCCATCAATTCACTCCCTGCCTCCACCTTCTCCGTCCCCCTCCCTTGTCTCTGACTCCGACTACCCAGCAGCAGACCTCCACTGTTAAGCGGGGGTACAACTGATAACGTCAACCATGCTGTCTGTGACTGACAGCTGAGCAAAATGGCTGTGGCAGCACACAGAGGCATGGAGAATCCGTTTTCAGGCTGCACCAGAGTCGGTCCCCGTGCCCATCTGTCAGCCGAAAACAGGAGCACCAGCTATCAGTCACAGCTGACCCCCAGTCAGCCACGCAAGAGACTAGTTGAGAGGGGAAAAGCTCAAAGCAACACAAATAAGCATGAAGATCAACAGATGGCTCTCTGTCAATCATCATCTCTTTCTTTCTTTCTTTTTTTTTTTAATCTCGCCACGCCTCTCTCTGTTCTCCATCTTCATTTACTCACTTTAATCTTATCCTGACAACACACTTTTTTTTTATTTCTTTCATATTTCTTTCTATATCCTTCTTTTTTCTCCCCCCATTAGTTTCTTCTATCCCTCCATTTGTCCACAGTTGGTCCGGCATTGAATGTGACGTGAGCTCAGTCAGGTGTCCTTCTCTTCTCCTCCACACAGTTTAGATTGCTGTCATTACACTCACTCCACGCTATCTCACTCCCACTGTAATTGGAGGTGCTGTGAATGAGAGCATGGTCCTTGATTTCATACTACTGACTACTGATAGCTAGCCATGTGCTTGCCAAGGGAAGGTGTGTGTGGAATCTGTAAAATCTTACAGTAAAAAAAGAGAGTGAAGAGAGGAGAACATGCAGATTTAAGAGTTGAAAAAATGTTTGCATAATTACACCAAGCAAATGTCATTCACAGCGATACTTCCTGCCTTGTTTTAAGGAGCTACAGTGAGGAGCATGACACAGGTTCACTGCACAGACTCTCTTTTCACAGCCTCTTATTATATAGCACACAGTATAATGTCAAACACCTTGTTAATGATCTGCAAAGAAAAAAAAACCCAGAGGTATGACTGGATACAAGAACTGCAGGACATACAGAGACGATCCTCTCTTTTATGCTCACAGATAAATTCATTTACATTTAAAAACCATAATTCTGCTGAAAAGGGACAAAAAATGTACTCTAAGTGAGGAGAGGAAAAAAATCAATGTGGCAATTTAATTTAGTGTAGAGTGAACACTTTTACATATTACTGTACAAGATGCAAATGAGATTTCTCCCCTTGAATAATCATCTGTCTAAAAGGCTGAACCTCACTGGGAGGTAATTACACTGCTCTGATCATTAAATAACCCCTGTTCTCTCTCACACTCTTTCTCTAGCATGCCTCCATCTCTGGGTGCAACCCCGCCTCCCCCCTCCTTCTCTCTCTCTCTCTCTCCTCCCACACTTCTATTACACACAGAAAATATGCCACCGGTTCACACACACACAAGTTTACACAAGTATCAGTTTGCTCACACAAACTTTTGCTCACACAGACTCGCACACCTCCACACCTTCTGAAAAATTTAACAGACTCAGTATCAGCCACACTTCGTTTTATAATGTGAATTTTTTTTTTTTACACACTCTTCCCCCACCTTGTGCATTACCATCTTCCCATTGCTAATAATGAGTTTTGGTGAAGCAGTGAGGCTCTGCAGTAACGAATATTATTCTTTACTATTTGAGATTCAAGATTTATTTCGGCAAATTCTTTAAAAACGACATTATCTTCATTTATTTTAGGGTTTAAATGTAGTCAAGAAGTCCATATACTCATTTGGATACATGACAAAAGCACATTTTCATTCACGTTCTGCTAAATGTTACTGATTACTGCACCCTTTAGCTCCAATATATGATGCATTAATGAGCAGCATCTTGCAGTTCAGTAACATTTTGCCTCTGTTCATAATGTTACTTAAAGTTACTGGTTCTTAGAAGGATAAAGGTAATAGATTTATTTATTTTTTAAATTAAATTAAGCGATAATTTCTCTAAAAATTAGACAGAAAGCAGCAATAAAACAGCTGGAAATCATAAAAACATGCAAGCCAGCAACATTATCAAATGCTGCAGATATTTAGTGCCTTTAAGTGACATATTTCAACAGATATTATTTTATTCTTTTTCCTTAAGAGTTAATGTTACCATGACTTTATTTGTGGCACTATTCCAGCTGGTGGCTGCTTGGCTGTCACGACTAAAACACCTCAACCTGGCACAGCTGACAGTTTGCTTCACTCAGATCAAAGAATTTCCAAACTGCAGGCCTTTTTCTTCACTGGGGAAATATTGTAACATGTCAAAGCACAGATGTTTAAAGGGACTACAGCTGGTTTCAGAATAAGTGGCACGAAAACTATTTATCGCTCCCTTTACAACTTGAGGGGTGGATTGGCACTCATTCTGATACAATAACTAGATCAGAGCAAAGTGGGATGTATTACTTTGTCATCTGGCTGCTGCCGCCGCCTTTTGTTTATGTGTCACCAGCAGGAATCAGTGAGGGATCAAAAACTGTTGCACTCAAAAAGTGCGTGATCTCTCTGATTTCTGACTCTGGACCACAGCAGCTGCAATATTTCCGGGAACTGTCGTTGGTTGAAATCCCAGCTTTAGATGTACAGACATCAAAAGTAAAACCTAAACAGCATGCAAACTTGATCATTCATGGAAGACGATGCTATTCCAAAACTCATTATGCTAGTTGTCAGGGGAAGGTCAGCCCTATAACACAGAGCTCTAAGCTGCCTGGAGGAATTTAGTATGGATCACCTTCTGCAACATGCAGAGCTCAATTCCAGCTGTCATCAAGCTGGAGGAGGCAGAAATGCATTACCAGCTAGGATAATATGCTTTATTATATGGCCTATATGCCAGCTCACGCTGCCTCCAGGCTATGAGAGGAGCAATTACAAGGACGTGCGTGTGTCCGCATGGGTGTGTATGCATACGGACACAAACACACCTGCCAGCATTTACCTCTCAAAGCCAATAAACTCCTAATGTGTTATTTTCAAAGTCGCATCAATGTTTAAAATGTTATCAGCCAGTGGACATGCACCACTGCTTACTGATGATCTCCAGTACAAGGACATAATCCTTATCCAGCCAATGTAATCCAAACACTATAACACACATACACACACACACACACATACACACACACACACAGTGCTATAGTACTTACAGTCATTTGTTAGTTTATTTTGTGAATTTCGGAATATTCAAAAAGTGATTTATAACGTGAAGCTCCAGCAACAATCTGGTGGTTTCGAAAGGTTCAGCATAAAGTGACTCAAACACCCAAAAGGCTTTCTTTCATTCAAAAGGGAACAAAAGCACTAACAGATATCTCTGTTAGATGAAATGCAATTTCACCGTGATACCACCAATACAGCCTCTCTCGTGGCACAGTAACGCTGAGAATTGCTGGCTTTTATGTCCCATATAACAATAAGCCTTTGCACCTGCGTTGAACCCCAGTCCTGCATGTTCTTAATGCATCAATATAACAGCATTATGTGTTTTCAGATAAGAAAACAGCACAAAAGGCTGAATCAAATATTCATCCTGCGTTACCCGTTGATCAGTAATCTCCTGTTTTCATTTTGCCGCCGTCGTTCTCTCCATCCCCGATTCCCCCTGCTCTCTTGCTCCCTCCAGTTTCGCTCTTTCCGATGTTATCTTTGAGTGGATACGGAACGAGACAGAGAGAGAAGAGAGAGAAATGATGATACCTTAAAAACGACACAAAGCTATTTGCTGTGCTGCTGGAGTTACTGATGATGTTCATCTTTCAATGTTTGCAGGTGAATGAGTGTGTGTGATTGTGTATGCGCGTCGATGTGTGTGCCAGAGCGGGGCGACTATATCTATGTGTACATGCCTGGAATGAACATCAGCACATTGCATGAAAGACTGAATCAGTTCTTCTCTTTATCTATCAGATTTGAATGTTGTGCTGAAAAGGACAAAGAAATAACAATGACCATAAACAATTTTCCAAAGGCTGCGGCTCAGCTGGGAGCTCGCGGGCAGCCTTGTACTTGTTAGCACTGATAACTCTGAAGTGTGGCTGTTTGCGTCTGGCCTCTGCTCTCCGCGACATGTCTCCTGTTGGTCGGCTCACACACACACAAACACACCGCCAGGGTAGCTCCTACTGCTAACAACCTATGGGAGAGAGTGGAGATCATTAAATTGACTTTACTCCAGCTTCTGTGGCTCTGACAGAATGACAAGCTGCAACATATGGCCACTTTAAGGCAGACAGACCACTCATACACTTTTAGTATTACACAATATTTGGATTTCCTTGTTTAAGTGAAAATCCGACAGGAATAAAAAAAAATAAAAACTTGCTGAAGATAGCAATAACCACTCCACTGTTCAACCATTTACCGTTTTGTTTTCTTGTGTTTTACTCAGTTTGACTGACTCTGGTAATTGGCCTTTTCTCAGCTTGTTTCTCTTCATTTTAAATACCAGGAAAACACTTTTCTTGTCACACGGGGATGCTGTTCTTGTTGAACGGTGGTGATCAGTGTATCCTTTTGGCAGAAAACACAAAAAGATAAGCCTAAAATTAAAAATAAAATCTGGGCAAAAGTCTGTTTTAAACCCATCTGCTCTTTTTAAATTCGGCACAATTTCTTCATGCCAAGCAATGAGCCTTGCACATGTTATTGCTATATCTTTATCATTTTCATTTTCTCTCTCTCTCTCTCTCATTCCCTCCCTCCCTTCATCATAGCCAGTGGTCTCAGAGGTAATTACGAGGAGTTTCAGACAGTGGTTCTGGAGACCTGGGACACTCTACCAACCATTATTCTCCAGATCAATTGCTGTGGACTAAACTGAACACACACTCTCAAAAGCACAGAACAATTAAAAGTCAACACAGGGGAAAATTCCGCACACACGCGCACACACACACACGTACATGGACACATGTGCATGTGCACCCCACACACCTGAATTAACCAAGGCACACAAACGTGAACGTGAGCGCACAGACAGATTACACAAATGAACATATTGGGCAAACGCGCATGCGCGAACACACGCGTACGAGGGGGACGTTCAAGGAGAAAGACTGAGACAACACAGTCCCACACGCGACCACAAAACTTGCGAACATAATAGCGCGGAAGGGGGATTCAACAGAGCTTAAAGCCAATCTATTGCTGAAGGAAAGCCGCAGATTAGAAATCTTATTTGATTACTGCTTCAAAACAGAATACCACTGCGAGGGGCCCCATGGAGCCCAGTTGTGCGACAGAACCAAACAAACCTTTGCTCCAAGCACAACAAACGTTTTTATGTTTTCTCTTCAAAGGATCACACGCTAATACACTCCACACTCTGCCTTATCAAAGCTCTCAAACTGTGTGTGTGTGTGTGTATGACCGTGTGTGCAGTGTATTTATATGTGTGTTTTCCCCTCTGAGCCCCACATGCACACACACACACACGTTCTTGAACATGAGATGCAAGGGGATTCAAGTGTGATACAAAAGAACGCTGTAGATGCTAATTGGCTTGAACACAGCAAAGTAGAATCACTTCATGCTCCAAAAGCTTCACAAGGAAAAATGTTTTACTGACCCACAAAGTCAAATGAAGGACATTTTGCAACCGCACTTAGCGTAACTTTCATTAGAAATAAACAAAGCTGATGAGATCGATAGTTCAAGGGAATTAAACCAAGCAAAGGCTTGTGTTAAAGCTGCTCTTCTTTAGTACATGTGGAAGTATGTACACACACAGAGTCATGCAGTCGGCGATTGAACGCCTGAGAGACTGTAATGTATTGCTGAGCCTGGTGTATGCACAGTTGGATGCTGGGAACAGTCTCTTATATGGATCTAAATATAGAAACCTTCCTCTTGCTGTGTGTGGACTCTCACTTAGTCTCTCTCTTTCTGTCTCACTGACTTGAACACACACATACACACATATCTCAATAAACACTCAGGGTTATCACAACTTTTGTCTCACACATACACATACGCACGCACACACACACACCTACACACACACACAAGCTTGTGCATTTGTGTGTGTATGTGTGTGTGTGTGTCTCGTGAGGGCTCCGGTGAAGTAGGGCAGGCTGGAGGAAAGTGGGGCGACAGGGGGGCGGGAAGCGAGCCCAGTCAGAATATCAATAATAGATAAACATGTTGCCATCAGGAGGGTCTGAAGGAGAGAGAGATGTGGAAAGAGAGAGAGGGAGAGAGAGGACCTGGGAGAAAGGTTAAAGAGTGAGGACAAAGGACAAGAGGAGAGAGTGAAGCTGGGTGGAAACAGGGGGAGGAGAAAGACAGCGACAGTCAGACAGAAAAGTGAGAGGAGATGCATTATGAGTCAAGGGCATTTGCTTTTAAAGAATCAGTTTACCCAATTTAAGAAAACATATTTTCTTACTTATGTCAAGTAAGACTTATGATAGCAGTCATGCAAAGAGATTTGGTTTGGTTTTATTTACAGAGGATATATCTGTCTTTGATATTTGTGTACAAAATGTGTACAAAAATAGTCAGACACACTGAACATATATTCAGTATGAGCGTGTATTCATATATGGTTTACTACAACTGTGACCAGGGAATGTCAAGGTATGTGTGAGGAGAGACAAGTAAATAAATAAGAATAATATTATTATCAATAGAAATGTACATATATATACAAGTCATATTGGCGTGTGTGTGGGATTTCTGCTCAGGCCGCATTCAGACTGACTTTAGCCCTGCTTGAAAACAGCAGCACCCGCGTTCATTTGAAATGGGGCGGTCCGTCGATGCTGCAGAGGGCTCATCCAACAAACAATGCAACCCGGGTTTAACTTATAACAGGCAAGGCGCCATGGTTGCCAATAAAAACCAATCAAACTTGCATGTAGCACATGCACATTCACATGTAAGGTGAACGCTGTGTTTCCACTGTTTACCTCGCCACCAATGCAACAAAAAATAAAGTGATTGCCGTCACGATCATTGTAGTGTGTAGTGTTTAGCCATTCGACAACAGAGGTTTGCAGGTTTGTTACTCAAACTGGACTTCCTGGATTGTTTTTTAATGTCTCACTGGAATCTGAAGCAACACCAATGCAGTCCTCTGCCTTGCTTTGAAATTACGCTGTTTATGCCTGCGAATACAATGGGGGTGAACAGTATTTGTGCTGCTTAAAGCAATAAGAAATTACATTTCAAAAATGTTGTCAAAAACAGACAAAGAGAACACACTGTGCAAAGTCTGGATATGGACTTCAGTAGTAAGTAGCAGCGGTGAAAACTGATCACAGTAAAGTGACTAACAGGGAAACCCAGACACCAACTCTAGAGAGCATTGGTACTGTTGACTTTTTTTTAAAATGACATCTTTCAATGCTGTGGGCACCACAGAATTAAATTGCCTTCACCTCCATCACATTGGGGTGAAGGGATAAATCTCAGAGAGGGATATTTCAAAAATCTGGGCAAATAAAGCCAAAACAGTCTGTGTGGCTAGAAAGCACTCAGAAGTAAGTGAGAGAACACTTTCACACAGTATGACTGCAAATACAATTTTTCTTCCAGTTAACCTTTTTCTTCACCATGTTTTGGCACACAACTGAAACTTTCAAATGAAATCAATTAAAATCTTTACGTACATGGACAAATACCTGGCCAACAAAAATTATTCTGAAATGAACAAAGACAAAACATTTATCCTCTTACTTTCTGTAGTTGCAGTTGATGTTGCTGCTAGTATGTGCATAACAACCACCTCTATCAGAGTGAATGCTTATTATAGAAGTGATAATACCAGTGCAATTTTTTGAGAGGTGTGTGAGAGAATGGCAGGGGGAAAAAAAAGCGAAAGAACGTAAGGTAGAGGTTGGAAACATACCATTTTTCACATTTAAGTAGGCAAACCAGTGTGAGATGTGAGCCATCCAACGGTGTTCCAAATCCATTTAGCCTAAGGTAAATGATGAAAATAGGATGCACAGGGCTCCACTCTGCACGCCATTGTCACCCCTGATTCATATTTATGCAGCCTCTAGCATAAAATCAGGTGAGTGTGTGTGTGTGTGTGTGTGTGTGTGTGTGTGTGTGTAGGTGCGTTTGTGTGTGTGTGTATGTGCGATTCAGTTTTTTTCTGTGCCTGGCTTTGTGAAAGGGAGTACAAGTGGAAAAGAAAAAGAGAGGAGGGTGTTCAGAGGTTTTCTGCTACAGGGCATCCCAGCACTTACATTCTTAGAAATTTTGGCTCTTAGAACTCCAGCGTGTGTATTTTTTTTTACTACATGTTTGTGTCTGTGTGTATTTAAACCAATTACCGATTGGCTCCTTGGCTCCTGTGTTCAACAGTCCACCTAAAGGCATTTTTTGGCGTTCGAGTAACTCCAGGTTACCATGAGGGCTTGTTGCTCATGGCAACTCAGCTGTGTCCACTTTTGTCTGCTCCTTTCTTACATGAAAAGACATAATCACACACAAAGAACAAAAGGGAGGCATATAGTGAGATATTGATTGAACACCATTAAAACCGCCCAAACAAATTGATACACTATTGTTTCTTAAGGACACTGATGACCGACCAGTTCGGAGAGAGGGGGATGTATGCATGTGTGTGTGTGTGTGTAAACACAAT
The DNA here is from genome assembly GCF_000972845.2 of Larimichthys crocea. Taxonomy (NCBI): domain Eukaryota; kingdom Metazoa; phylum Chordata; class Actinopteri; family Sciaenidae; genus Larimichthys; species Larimichthys crocea. The sequence goes on from NC_040022.1 coordinate 16,591,570, forward strand.
GACAGCTGGCCTCAGTTCTTGTCCCTATGTACAAGGCTTTCTATTATTCCTTCCTTAATGACACTAATTAGACTGTTCCCTTTAATTAATCCGTTCTTGATTGAGCGTGTGTTTGTCTGTGTATGTGAGTGCACCAGGGTTTATGTGTGCGTGTGCACATTGCCGCCAATGAGGCATGATAATCAGACTGCTAATCCCACTGATCCCGATGCTCTGTGAGTGACTGATAGAAAACAAAATGTCTGAGTGGCGGAGTTTGATGGCGCACGTGGAGTTCCGCCTTCTTCTTGTCACTGACCTCCAAGCACAGCGCGGGGCAAAACCAGACATCTACAATTATCAAGGTGGAGGGAGTACAAGTGGAATCCATTACAGTCTCCTAATTACTTGCAAAGGTCGCAATTAGTGAAGTAGTGCGTTGGGTTTGCATGAGGAAATATGAGAGGGGGGAAATCACAGGAGGATTTGGAGTTGCACCAGCTTCCCTGTCTTTCTTTCTCTCTCTCTCTCGCTCTTTAATAAATATGATCAGGCATATTCTCCCTCTTTTCTTTGTTTCCTCTTGACTGTTTCTTATTTTGGGTTTGCTTCAGGCTCCGTGCAAAAACACAGTCCACCTCAGCAGAGAAAATGAGACAATGTTACTGCCTATTGACTTTCTGTTTTCTTTTTATAATTGTTGCCATAAAGCATAATTAAACTTCATTGTTCATTCCTTCATCCTCCCTCTGTCTCTTTGCCACTCGCTTTCTCTGCTCTTCGTGTGTTAGAAAGTAATTATATCTCAGTGTGCCTGCGAGACGGCACACTCCTGATCCACTGATGAGAGCAGGCTGGGAGGTTGAATATAATGGAATGGAATACATTACAGGATGCCAGCGCGCCATAGGCCTGGCCTTCCAGAGACCTGCTGCTTCTACGTAACACACCACAAGCTTCACACAAAATGCTGCCGCCATTACAGGACTGAATTTACTTCCCGTTATTAATGTTTCTTTCAGGCCAAAGTTACCAGCTCACGCGAGTATGTGATGTTGATGTTGTGCTTGGAGTAATCATATTGCAAATATTGTTATTCTACTCCCAGGAGTAACTGGTGAGGAAAAAAATAAACTTTTTACATGTTTGTTTACACTATTGACAGCTCATCCAACACCCTAGTTAATTAAAAGCAATGCATCTTGTTAGAGTTTGAGGTAAAATGACATTCTCTGCTAAATTTGCATTTAGCTCCTTGGAATTTCCTTTCAAGTAAGCAAAAAAAATAATAAAATAAGGTGGGAGATCCTTCAAACCACAACAAAAATGACAGAACCGCACCACACTTCTGTATTTTAAAGCGCAGAAATCTCCAGAGTGGATGCTTTGTGAGTTGTTTACTTTGTTTGCTTGACTAACGCGCAGCAATTCCTGCTGATGCTCAGCAGCCACATTATTAAAAACAGAAATGACATGAAACACATGAAACACATGAAACATGGCTACCTCTGCAAACTCGAATAATTTATTGTAAATAAAAACCCAACTGAAACTAGATTCTTGAGGCTGTTACTGATCAATATTTGAGAGTTACAAAATAATAATAATAATGATATTTTGGCTGATATTTGTCTTTTATCATTGACATATAAAACTAACAAACATTGTGTGGCTGAGTGTAGTCAGAGGGGGGATCTTATGTGGCCCTATGAGTTAAGGGTTGGCGATCTGGCAAAAAAATAATATCACAATCTATTTATTGGCAACCACAATCTATATTGCAACCTTTTTTCTCAAAATGACTATAAAAGGACTATAGCCATACTTAAAATAGCCTATGAATGTCTCTTTTTCACCAATAAAACACACTCCGGTTTCAAAAAGGTGATTAAAACCAAGTGACACACTCCGGTGCTGGCAAATGAAGCCAATGTGGGAGTGCTAAAAACTGTATTCCTTGAGTGGCCGCTTGAGACAGGCTGCAGAAGTAAGTCAACCTCCATAAGCGTCCGTATTAAAATGCCCAATTTCACAGCAGAAATAAACATGTTTACAGCCTGGTTCAGACAACGGTTTTGGTCTCTATAGCTAATTTCCCCATTACAACCATGAGGGGAGCAAATTTTTTTTTAACTAACCAGTTCAGATGATATTAAGGCTTGCGCATAATTAATAGCCTGACCACTTGATTGACAGATAGGTGCCGTTACAGATTCGAGCACCCAGGCATCATTCAGCCTGCCTCATGTCTTTGCCAATATCTAGATCAGCAGGGAGGTGGAGCCCAGCGTTGTATATTTTCGGCTTCAAACCAGCGCTTTGAAAACCTTCGGGTGACATTACTCAGGCTCTGTCCATCCTTTATACTGTCATTGGTAAAATCTGAGTTTAATTTGAAGTTATAAACAAAAGTCAAAAGATAACATAAAATAAAAAGTTTTTACGCCCTTACAACTCAATTGTATTTACAATAAGTCACCCAAAGAAGAGCTATGCGAAGTAATTTGTCCAATATCTCGTCGGCTGCTCACTGTATTGATTTGTTCACCTAGCGTGGATCTACTTAATGAGTTTATGTGAAGTTTGGAAACAGAAGCAGAAGGACATTAAATAGCTCTACGATTCACCTAAAAAGTAGACGCTTTAAATCCCAGCCTTGATCTAAAATCATCAGATTGCCCACCCCTACTATCAGTGATGTAAAGACAGACAGTGGAGTACATTTCTGCATCACTGCTGTAAGAAGTTAAACTACAAGACTTTCATCTGGTTTCAAGTTGTCCTTTAACTTATGTAGTGAGCTGAACATTTTCTACTTAAAGAATAAACTTGCTTGTGCTCTCTGGGAGGTTGATGCAACACCACAAGATAATTAAAAGCAATGCATCTTGTGATCAGAGTTCGAGGTAAAGTGACATTCTCGCCTAAATTTAGCATTTAACTCCTGAAGTAAGGTTCTTCAAACCACCACCGCAACGACAGAACACTGTTTTCATGCTTCCTCTTTGGTATCTCTACATACGACATATATCTGTGATAAGTTGAAATCATAACATCTGCGTACGTATCAGCCAGACAACCAGAAAGTAATTCATACAAGTCACAAAGTCAGTATGCAGAACAATTCAATCAAAAGCAGAGCCCAGAATAAACATCCCCATCCACTTATTATCAGGCTTCTATAATTATTATGAGTAGAGATCACAGTTAATATGACAACTGTAAGACAGACATGGCAGGTGCTGTATGGGTCAAAGGTCACCACAGGATTTGTCTCTCATCTGAGAGGCTTTTCCTTTTGTAAACTGGCTCTGTGAGAAGCTTGCTCTAAGCGTGTGCTTTGCTCGCAAAGAAAAGGGAGGCTTAAATACCATTTGCCTTTGTGCTTTGCTATCTTAACACAGGAGAGATGACTCACACACACATACAAAGACAGATAGGAGGAAAGGGTGTGTTGGGGGTTGAAGCATTAAAATGTACAGAAGACGGAAGAGGGAGAAAGGGTTTTAAAGAGAAAATGAGTGACAAAATATGAGATAGCTTAGGGAGGTGGCACCTCTGCAGCCACTCACAGAGCGAGGGAGCCGGCATCACAGCATCAGCATACAAACACCTCAGTAATGAAGCGCCAGCAGTCCTGGGCTCTAACCACGCAGACCTATCCATCTCCCCCATGCATTATTCACTGCACACAGCCATTTTACCGCCCAGCGCACCCGGCAAAGATTGGTTCCACTTTTTATTTATCTGTTTTTCATCCCCTCCCTCCTTTCCCTCCTCCTTCCTTTCTGCAGCTTTTCAATTAAATTAAGGCAAGTGCGACACTAAATCCATGCGGCAGAGGCTGCCCACATGACAATTAGACTGTCAGCCAGACAGAGAAAGAGGGAGAGACGAGATAGCGAACACGGCTCAGGTAAGCTGGCAGTGCTGAAATGCTCATTTAGGACGGCGAACCAAAGCCCACACAACATCCCCAAGTTAGCACGTTGTAGTTCATTCAGTCAAACAGTAGCTCTCATTTAAGGTCAGATTTCAATATTTAGACATTCAGTCAAACAACAAAAACTGATGACTAATTAAAGCCGCAATAGAATAACATTAATTGCACATATTTCAGCCAAGAGAGTAAGTCGTGCTAATGAATTGTGCTAATCAAACACTGTTGATAAAGCCAGATTGCATTTTTTGGCAGGAACTCCATCTGTGATTAACATCCATAATCTCAGACGAACCTCATAATCAGCCATCAACATAACACCCCATCTTGGGCGACTGCTTGGATGTGCCAGAAGGTATAAGCAGTCTGCTACAGGTGCAGCTAATAGGGTTAATAAAGAGAGAGCTGATGGGCTAAGAGAGAGGAGTGGTAGTTTTAGGATCACTTTATTAGAGGATGGGAACAAGGATGCGGTTGCCTCTTGAATTCGAAACCAATAGGATAAAAGAAGGAAGCAAGAAGTGACGAGAACGAGTGGGAGCCAAAAGGCATGGAATAATGAATGAAGGGAGCAGAGGAGAAACAATTAAGTAATCCCATTTTTCCCTCCTCGTGCAGCTGTTTGAACCGACCGATCATCGTGATCTCTTCCACTAGACCGTTGATTTGCTTTTAGTACAGTACGCACGCACTCTCTAGCAGTATCAGAGCAGCTGACGAGGAGATTACTACTCGTTCCTTCGAGCAACATTTGGAAAAAATGTTTCCCCTAATTCTCTTCAACAAAAGGCAAGATTCAGCAGAACAGCAACCCAAATATTTCAGGAATATGAATAATGGAAAACTGCACACTGTTAATCACCTCCAGATAAACTCTCTGTCTGTTTAGTCCACACTGCCCATTCACTACACCAGGATTTTATCTACCCTTGTTATAATAAATGACTCGTTTAAACCCATTTATAGTCATGATTGATTGTTAAGTTGTCTTTCTGAGGAATAAAAGGACTTGAAATGATACAAATTGACGTTTCACTAAGCCGTGCCTTCTTTAGTTACTGCTGCTTTGTTATGCTTTGGATTTTAGCACTGTACAGATGCCAGTTAAAATCCATGGCAGCCACAGCATGATAACAGATGCAGGCGTTTCACTTTTACATTTGTTTCTCATTTTTTAAATTCATTTTTGTTGTCTGAAAAAAACACATTTGTCACCAATTGGTGGGACAGAACCTACATACATATGATCCATTCATCCACTTTGTTTTTGCATTTTGGGAAACGTGCCATTTCACGTTGTTGACAAGACTTAGAAGGGAAGGTGGATACCGCTCTCAAGTTTGTACAGTAAATATGAAGCAGCAGCCCGTTGGCTTAGCTTCTCTTGCAGTTGTAACTGCAGAGAAGTTCATGTGCAATGAGGCAACACTGAGACATGAGTGTGTGACGTACCAAGAGACAATCAGCACCTAACAGGAGGATAGCACATTAGAATTTCTATATTTTACCACCTTGTGCTGTGTGCACTTTTTTTAAATATGACCTTCGGTGACATTGACAACCAAAATGCATTATTTTCTGGTTTCCCTGGCAACAGCCGATGCATGTCTTGACACCTCTGGCTTAAATGGGTGCGATTTCAAATGTGGGTCTGAGGGTTGTCAGCTGCCACAGGTAAAGTGAGGTTTTGCCAGAGACAATTGGGAGTCAGCAGTCATTTCAGGGAGACCGCTGTTCCTGAAATGAGCCGAGACAGAACCCAAACCAACCAATTAAGGAAAAGGTCAGACTGGATAGATAGTCTCCCATTTCATGACGGAGGGGAAGCACACACACACACACACACACACATATACGCATGTAGTAAGTTGCATTACTATGCTGAATGCATTAGCTCCCTTACAACTAAATGTGACTTTCACAAGCTCCACTACATGTTTAACTTTAACCCCTGGTTTTAACTTAATGCCTCAACCGCCATCCTAACCATTGACATCATTTCCCTTCTTTTTTATATTCTTTAACTGTATAAGCTTAAAGGAATACACACATAAATGGTTTATGCAGACAGAGCAATAAAAAATTTGGCAGTGTAGATTTAGCGACACAAATGGGGGCATTCACACGCACAAAGGCGCACATCACTTTTCTACATTTCAAAGTCAGTGTCCTGTGTCGAAGGGTAGTTAAGATGGTGACATTTCACCAGAGGGCTCTTTAATGAGACGTGAATGGTGTAACTGAAGCAGAGAGGGGGATTCCTTTTGCACACTGTGGCATCAGTTAACAACAAAGGAAGAGGTTGGGATGGGTTGGCAGGCCGCATGAGGTGAGACGTTCTACAAGAATTACAGTGCATACATGGGAGAAAAACATACTGGAAGCAGGGGGAAGAATGTGGGTTAGTTAGGGATACGGGAAGAATGAGAAAATGAGAGTCACAGAGGGAAAAAGGAGGGAGGGATAAAGACAGAGAGGGAAAACGGTAGACACTCAAGTGAACGAGAACACAGAAAAGTCATAACCCAGATTCAATTAACGTCTGATTGCTGTTCTATTGCTGTAATATTATACAGCTGAGAGCGGTTTCATATTTCAAACAAAGGCCAAGCCATCAGCCTCATTTATGATCTCCCTCACACATACACTTATTCTCACACGTACACACACATATACAGACACTCCCACTCCAGAGGAAGGAAGCAGGAAGGAAAAAGGAGAATGGCACTGGAATAATAAAAAACTAAAGAAATGATGACATCAACAAAAAGTGTGTGTGTGTGTGTAACAAACAGAAGACAGAGAGAGAGGAGAAATGGCACTCAGTCAACAGGCGCTATGGAGGGCTGAGTGACATCCTATTTGTTTGGGATGATGAAGATATTTCCATCCAGGCAGCCATTTGTAGCGTTAGTGCCTGGGACAGCCTGTCAAATCTGCTTTAGCTCTCCGTCCTCTCGGCACACTGCTGCCGTCACACACACATCAACACACACTGTCTGTCTCCCAACAGACCACAACAGGTGTGCATCTGTGTGACTTCGGTTATGTGTGTTTTTTTTTCCCCCCCTGAAAGACACAGGAAAGGCAGCTCGAATTTGGGGCGCCATTACCAGCATTACCTCCGGGCTGAATTATTTAAGCCTTGTACACACTCACACACACAAACACATGTTGACACAGAGGAAAAAGCACTATCCTCACCTTTTCTATGTCACTCAGCCATAAAGTATTATCATCTTTATCCTCACATGTACCTAGTAGCAAAGCATTACATGAACAGTAGAAGAGAAGGCGGGGTGATTTCGATGTAGTTAGCAGGTTGAATGCTGTTGTGGTACTGTAGAAAGAAGGTTTGTCAAACACCACGCATCCCTCAACTGTGTAATAGCAGGAAATAGAGCTGAAACCATAATGTCACAGCGGGCTATAAAACAGACGCTCAGGGGCAACAACATCACAGAACCCCGAGTCATCAGAGACTGGACATCTGTCACAAATGCACACACCCACACTTGGACGAGACATAAATACACATGCGAACACACACACACACACACACACACACACTAATTGTCTCTCCCCACACAGTCATAACTTTGTGAGCACATAAGTGGCTTTTGGGGAGACTCCAGGCAGAGAACTGAAGACACACACACACACACACACAGTTCAACCAGACTATGAACTCTGGTTGAACTCAGGGTAAAATAGAGGTGAGAGGCAGTACCACTCACATGCACGGGTGAATATACACACACACACACACACACACACACACACACACATATGCGCGCACACACACACACACACTTACACTAGTAAGAGGACACATAAAGTATGACCCACTGCAAAGATATTTAGTGTGCTTGGAAACAAACAGCAGGTGATGTGTGACAAATCAGATCTTGAACGATGTGATCTTAATTTAAACATACAGCCAGTGAGCCCAGAAGACACACACCCAGTTTGACCCTGTGTGTGCGTTTGCACACATGTGACGTCAGTGCTCGCAGACAGAATCCCATTAACCTTTTCAGACCTCCCCTCCTTAAATACTGTTTGACTGATCGTTTATGAAAACCCTATTAATTATTGAACAGAACAAGGCACCGCCGTACATTCTCCTTACATCAGACACATGAGCCAAGAATTTGACAGCAAAAGAATCAAATGTCGCCACAAAAAAATGTTTTTTATTATTCTTATTGTATTGTACATATAATTCTGGAGTTAAATATGTGATGCTTTGGGACATTGTTGGTGTTGGTGGTGGTGATGACAGGGTCCCCTCTAAAAGATTAATGTGTAACTTTGAGTGACCCTGCTTCACTACCTCCCTAAGTCTTATTGCGGACCTACAGTAGGCCTGGAGTGTTCACCAGGAGCTGTTAGTCATGGCTCATCACACACGTGCACCCGCATGCATGAACACACACAATAGGACCAGACATCCATGCAGCAATACACAAGCATAACTGGACACACAAAAGGTGCACATATTGAAACACACACACGCACAGACAAGCACACACAGGCATGTGCATTCACATGTGCTCTTTTATGGATGCCTACACACACACACGCACATATTGGCTAACTGGTGGTTGATCAAGCCAATCTAAATGCTAAACAAGAATGTGTCTCAGGAGTAAACTACTGGCTGGCTGCAGGCTGTCTCTTCTCTAGAGGCACTCAACAAGGGGACATAAAATTGATGCGCATGTGTGTGTGCGTGTACTAGTGCGTGTGTGTATGTGTGGAGCAGAGCATTCTTGACGTCACACTAAGAAGATTTTGAGGCACTTGTTAAGATTTTTTTTTTCCTTCTTCTCCGTCAGTAATTGCCAGTCGGAGAAGAGAAAAATAATGCCAGCATCAAACAAACACACAAAGGCTGAGAGGGATGCGCAAAAACACAACACACACACACACACACACACACTCGTGTATAAAGACACTTCACTTCAGGTAACTCAACCGCAGAGAGATGTGTGCACCATAATACAGCCTTTGAGATCAGCTCCCTGATTCAACAATAAGCCCAAGTGATGATGCAAGCAGAGAGAAGGGATGAAGTGCACACATGCATGTGTTCTTACTTGATATTCTGGGTGGCACTTTTACCTTCCCACAAGCCCACAGCAACAATAAACAGGACTGCAGATAAGTAAACCTACAACTGCAACTTAACAGTTGATTTCAGGGAAAAGAAACATGTTCCACATTAGAATATTATCTACTATATTATCTACTGACGCTTCACAGCATACACATTTACAAAGCTCACTCTTTCTCAAGGTGTGTAAATTGTAATACCTGACATTCTGACTGCTGCCACCAGGGCACCTAATCAAAAGGTAAAATATTACCATTAACATACAGTGTATATATTTCTGCCTTTATGTTTAAGTACAGGGGGATGCAGGTGGCATTCACCTGTGTATATATAGGTGTATGGCTATGTGTGTTTGAGCCGATGAGAACACACAGAGGACGCCGTGATGAAGATTGACTTGTTGAGTAATGAAAACCTACTGCAGCCCTCCTTTGAGAGACAGAGCGAGGGAGAGGAACGAGAGAGTGAAGTAATGAAGTAATGAAGGAGCAAACGGCTCAGAGGCTCGCACTTTGGAAAAAAAAGGGGCGTCTCTGGGGGGACAGAGACCGAAGCAGGGGCAGAGAAAGGGAGCTTAAGAAAGAGAGGATAAACTGTAGTAAGCAGGGGGAGAGCGTGGGTTAGTGAGCAATGGGGGCAGGGAGGATATAGCGGTAAGACAGGAGCCATGACGGATGTAAAGAAATTTGCATGTGTTACACATTTAGGAAGCAAGAGAGCAGGGTACCTGAGGAGGAGAGAAAAGTAATATCGTGTTTTGGGAGCCAAGGCATGTGGTCATCTGAACTCTTTGTTATGGAACAGGTTGTTTTAAAGTTGTTTTTGCTTGCTTCAAAATAGAGGAGAGGGCTCAGGTGTGTGTTACTCAGAGACTCTTCCGCCTTTATCATAAATCCCATGGCCACCCTGATCTATAATTCATACCGACAAATGGAGGAGACACCAGCAGGAACACAGGATCACATCTACACACAGACACACACACATTTTCAAAGTCTCAAAATCCACTGTCACACACACACACACACGCAATAGCCTTCTTTCAGGCAATCTGTGGAATGACTATGTCTCTTGGGGTGCAGGCTAAACACCCATTGCTATGGTGATGGAGCTTGGGCCCTATCCAAAGAGACAGAGATGATATATAGAGAGGTTCATCCTTCATGGATGGCCATGAGGGGGAAACAGCAGCCAAATAACACCAGTGCCTAAAGGGCCTCGGGGCCTTTCAATTTGGGGGAAATTGTTGCTTGCGGCCGCCTACAAGGATATTTGTCACGTCACTGGGCGACGCAAGGCAACAGATCACTATCGATTGGACTGTTCGGGTTTTACGTGACACGTCGCACAGGAAGGTGTTGCTGTGTGAAGCAGGAATGTGAATGTGAGAGGAGAAACTAGAGTATATTAACCTACATGCTGATGACGATGCATTTTCATTACTGTCAATATTGTCAGATCCCACTCCCTGAGGCTGATATACAAGGCCAGAAGCTGCACCAAAAGTATGTGGATGTGTAGCTTCCTGTGTATACATGCTATATATGTTTATATGCATCTAAGCAGGTTGGAGTACACAATTTGATGCTGTATGTTAGATCAGAACAACACAAGTGTCGGTAGGTATTAGGTTCTCTAAATAGTCTAAGGATTACTATCCAACATCTTTTATTCCATCCTTCTCTTCGGGGGTGAGAGAGAAGAGAGGGATGGGGAGGAGGGGTAAAGGAGGAGGGGAGGAATATGATTTATCCCTCACGCTACTTGATGAATCTGCTCTGGGTGGCTAAACTATTTATGAGCCTCATAGCTAAATTCCTCCATGCGTCTCTTCCCTTTCTCGCCTCGGAACCCAAATCTAATTCGGCCCGGCGAGACACACATACACACGTGCATACCCATACGCATACACATACTTAACACAAAGTCACTGTAACTTACACACACAGATACACACATGCTTGCACGATGATTAGCATTTGTGCCCGCCTGTACACAAATCCATATTTCATGAGGAGAAGGCAAGAAGTGTTTAGTGCGGCAGGTTTGATTTTTGTGTAGACCTTAGACCAGACGAGCTGAGATCCTATTATCTTAGCATGCCAGGGCCTCTCCCTCTGGGTGATTTCCATCTCTTTTTAACAGATAAAAGAGGACTTGGAGCTGCTCTGTTTACTGTAGAAAGCAAGTCTTAAAATCAATGACAGTGTGGAATATTTATGAGCCTACTGCTTCAAAATTTGGCTATATTAATCATCATAAAGCGTGATACAGAAGATTTTTGGGAAAGGTACTGTAGGTAGCTAAGTAAGACTTCTGGAAGAAATCGAACTGAAGAAGAATTTTAAGTTTGTCTACTTGATAAATAAAGTTAGAAAAGTTTGAAAGCTACTTCAGTTTTTACTTTGGAAAAACATTGTGGCACACACACACACACACACACACACACTTGTGTATGTTCAGTTGCCCAGATAAAGTAACTGAAGATGGTGCAAGGGGAAACTGTAATTCAAGTCAGTACACTTAAATCCAGGTTAGTATGACGGTGTTAAGAGACTACTGAGTTGTATAACAATCTGAGCACCGCTGTACTGTGGTATTCTGAGACCTCTCGACTCCAACTGTAAGTCAGCTGGAGGTTGAGTTAACAGATTTTCCCATGCCCTTGGCTTTGTAGATAAGCAGCGGCTCTAATGCAGCATGCAGCCAGTACTACAGATCAATGTGCAACTATAATACATACCAGAGAGCTTCAACATCCACTTCATAATCTCCTAATCAGCTCAAAATCAAAAGCATGCTGTGAAAATCTAGCGGGAGAATCGGAATACGCTTGTGATCAAGATTATATTGCTTATCTTGTACAAAATAAATTTACAAAGCTGTTTTATTGTAAAAGGAGATCTGAGAGCTGAGGTTCAGTCACAGTTATGCGACCAAGAACTGTAATCGTTTAAACAATGGGGGCTGAGCAGTTGGTTCCTGGCTAAACACTTGTTGAACAGTGTTGCTTTGTCCCAGAATAATTTGAAACAACTCAAAAATAAAAACACAATGTTTTGAAGTGAGCGTGCTGTGGTGTACAAGAAAAAACAAATCCTTAAGGAAGACAGCAAGACAGATGTAGCTTTCCCTGGTCACATTTCTGACTGTACAACATGAGTTATTTGTTTGTCATAAGCTTGAATACAGTCTCTACAGGACTTGCATTTGAGGCGGCACCATGTGAAGATGTGTGGAAGGCCACATAATTACTAGACAAAGAGGAATCATAATATGCCTGACACATGTAGCAAATCATAGGATGTTAGTGCATGTAGGATTGATACTGCTGAAAACAAGCTTACAGAGACCAGCAAACTGGCTATTGTCCATGACATGAGAAGACTGAAAACAGAGCATCTTCTAAAAGGATGCGACAACCAAAATCAGATGTCACTACCACCCAGCAACACGAGGTACCCCAACTGAAACAGGGTGTTGCTAACTTGGAAGAGAAAAAGGAGGATGTAGAAGCAATCTGCACATAATCAAGATGGAAGGATGGAAAGAAAATCTCCCACAATAAGTGACACAGTCAGTTAAACCGTCACTGGTATCAGCCCGGCAGAGCTTTTGTGTTTAAATGTCACTACTTCCAAGAACAAAAACTACCAATGAAAAAGGCTCTACCTAAGAAAGATATTGTCTCTCCTGACAGAGGCATGATTCACATCTAACCTGGCTTCACCCAGAAGGTCAGCTGGAAGCAGGCTGCGTTTTAAGAGGTGCAAGAGATGCTGAGAATCTGTGAGCGGATAAGATACAGACAAGGTTGACTGGACTCATCACTTCTGTGGTTCTAAAGCTTTCCTTAAAGTTCTGGTGTAGGTCAGCATTTCAAATCTCTTAATTATCATCTTTATACATTTTGAGTTTAAAAGGGGTCCTAACTATTCATGAACTGTTCATTTTTATTTTTTTATTAAGATTCAAATGTTTTCATTTATAAGAGGTATTTACTTAAAATTCTGGTTGCATGTTCTGGCTGAAGCTCTAGCCTGTTTTGAATTGTTCTGTAAGTCATGTTCGAGACTGGAGGCACTAACAAGCCCTAGTTTAGAGGCCAGCACAATGTAATTTAAGCTCTGAGCAGCAAACAACAAAGCTTGTGCAATCATGTTTTTATCATCTTAGAAATACTTCAGAAAGTATGATTTGTCTTGGCTGTCCAGAATTCAGATGCCAGGTTTTTAATCAGTGATCATGTTTCTTGGTTCTGACTCCCAGATTACTTTTCGAGCACTTCTTGGCCTCTCTTCCTGCGATATCTCTGACCTCTTAGTACTATATGCACGTACTTTGAGATCCTCAGGCAGAGGTCTTTTGTCTGTTCTGTTGGCGTGGCTGAAAAAGGGGTTTGCAGTCAGTGCCCGGAGGCTCTGGAACGGTCTGCTTGAGGAAATCGGCTTAGTGGTTATCTCCTTTAATTCCATTCTTGAAACATACTTTTATCACAGAGCCTTGAGTGAGTTTACTTCATTTTGATTTTATTTAAACTTTTTATTTCCTTAAACATAATTTTATTTTTCTATTCTTGCCTTTTTCTACACAGCATTGTTTTTTCTACACCAAATTTTTTTTGATCAGTTTTTTTTTAACCTAATGATTTACCAATTTTGTCTGATTTATTTTGCTGCCTTTGTGAATCACTAAAAATAAAGATCATTATTACTATTATTACATCTATTTGTGCATGCACTCATAAATTATGTGCCATTTTACACATTTGCACAGATGAAACAAAGAGCATGTGATGTAAGTTTTAGACGTGTTGGTAGGTGGATTTTTTAACCTTTTCAGTCTGTGTGGTAAGCTGAGCTAATCGCCTGCTGGCTGTGGCTCCATGCTTAATGTACAGATTTATGAATGGTAGCAATCTCCTTATCCAGCTCTCAGCAACAAAGTGAACTGGCATTATTTCTCAAAATCTTGAATTATTCCTTAATAGTTTTGGAACATTTCTGAGAAACACTTAAAAGTCTATTTTACAAGTTACTGGCAAAGATGTGAGCCAAAATTAAAGAAACAGGCTGAGATGGATGAAAATTACAGGGATACTCAGATGCAATGTAGCCTACTGAGTAATAGAGGGGACATGGGGCTCAGTGAAGGACAGGACAGAAAATTATAGATACAGAAAGGGAGAGAGTGATGGAATGGTTGCAGAGTGACAACCGAAAAAGGGAGTGACTTAGAAGTGGTAGACACAAAGAAAATGACAGTGTCAGGGGAAGGTGAGTGGCTTTTTTCTGAGGCGATTGATCATATGGAGAGGTCATTACAGCCAAAAAGTAGACAGACAGGAGGACAGAGGAACAGACAGGCAGACATACCGGCTGGTGTCTCTCTTCATTTTCTCTGTTTCCCTTATCTCTCTCTCTTTGTGTCTTCATCTGCACTCCGTTCTGAACAAGCTTTTCAGGGACACTTGGCAGGTTGCAAGACATGGGCCTGAATTTCAATCAGCCCAAGTCTTAGTTGATACAAACTGAGGGTAAAGACAGAGCGAAATCATTCAACCAGAATTCAATTTCCACTGCTCGTGCCCTGTGTGTACATAATCACAGCTTTGTGGCTGAAAAACAAAAAGCAAGAAACAATAAATAAACAGGTGAGGGATGCGAAGAGAGTGAAAGCAGCCACCGCGGGGACGGAGAATGGATTGAGACAGGGGCGAGGGAGATAGAGAGAAGAAAATGATAGAGGAAGATAGAGTAATGATTTGTCGAAGCAGTGGGTTTGAGGATGAAAGATGAAAGAGCAGTAAGAGAAGAAGAAGGGGAGCCATGGAAGAATGAGGAGGGGGCGAAATGCAGAGGTATATATATACTGTCGCACGTTGGCCTTTCCTTTCCTTTAAAACGGCTGCCATCAAACAATTATCTGATACCGAGGGATGCGCTCTATGCTTCCTATTCTTCACTCACTGTTTCCCTGCCGTCCCCACCCTCCTCATCATCACACCATCTCGAGGCCTGTTTGTTTCTCTCTCCTCTCTCGCCCATCTCTGTTTTCCTCTTTCCATCTTTCTCTTTTGCTTTCTGGCCGTCTGTCTCTCTCTCTTTCCCAGCGGAGCATTTGTTTGTTTGCATCTCAAATATTCTAAAACGAAAGGGTGTTGTTTTATTCGATAGGTCGGGATTGCTCGCAGGCATGCTGCGTTTGTAAATTATGTGTGTGTGTGTGTGTGTGTGTCTGTGTGAGAGAGAGACACACACACAGCAGTGCATGGCAAAGAGGTAATGAATTCCTCAGCGAAGCAGTGATACACAACAGCTTGCAGATCAATTTTTAATAAGAACTCTGCAGTTCACAAGCAGCGCAAAAACTATGCGTGCATGGGTGTGTGCGTTTGATAAGCGCTCAGCAGTTGGCTTAGAGAGTAATAAACATATTGTAATCACTGGCTTCTGACCCAAAACCTAATCCCTGTGTCTGTGTACTGGTATGTGCACTTTTTGGGAATGGGATCAGTTAGCCTCTTCGTGTATTTCTGCAATATGACTGAATATGATTTAGAAAAACAGAAGTAGTTCATAAACAAAAAGCAGAGATATGGCATCAGTACTATCATCAAACAGAGAGCACAAAAAATAGCCGAATCATCTCAGTACTGATTTGGTTTTTTTAGACTAATATATGAGTTAATCGACAGAAGATTACTCAGCAAACAGCAAGCTACTGTTCTTTGTCATATATGGTTTAATTCAATTCAATCTGAAGACATCCCCTTGGTTCTGGTAAGTTGTAGTGGGTATTTTTCACTATTTTATGACACACATAGGCAAAACTATTTATCGATTAACTGATTAATAAGCAGATTCATCATTATTTAAAATAATGGTTAGTTGCAGCTCGATATCTCAGGCTATTTGGGTCACTCACAGTCAGAAAAACAAGGTCAATGGACCCTCTGCAAGTCTTAAAAATTCAGCAGATTGTATTTCAGACATATACCAGTAAAACGATCATAATATTTGCCGTTGTGTATAATTAATTCTGTTTTTTTTTTTAATATTTCGCGAAATTAAATGTGTCATTTTGTGTCGTTTGTTTGCATTTATACAAAAGGGGACATTAGAAAGTGGTAATGTGGGGAGACAGCAATCTCCACAGAAGATTGGCATTTTTTAAATTATTCTGTATATTAAAATGTTAGTAAAATCATTCATTTTGACCTAGTGTATCTCTTTTCCTCATTTCCCTTGTCGCAGAGCTGTCACCACAAAAAAGAAATATTATTCAATGCGAAGTGTGAATTGTGTCCCAATGTAACGGGAAACATAACTTCTTTTGGATATGTGGAAAACATAAACTGAAGGTGAAAATCAAGTGATCTGTTCCTTTTCAAACACGACTTTCATCTGGGACTGCAACTAGCAGGTATTTTCATTACTGATTAATCTGTTGATCGTTTTCCCAATTAATCAATAAAATGTCACAATAAAAAATAAAAAAAATAAAAAAACACAGGACAGGATCAAATGCCCTGTTTTTCCATACGAACAGTATAAAACCCAGAAATTTACAAGTTGGTAATAACAGAGAAAAGCTGCATATCTGCACATTTGAGTACCTGGAACCAGAGACTGAAACAATTTGTTGATTCTCAAAATAATTTCATTTGTTTTGTGACTACTTCATCTCAGCTGTAGTTTTAACACAGGAGTGGTCTCAGGTCTCTTCTGGCTTTCCCCCTCAGATAGGCTGTTAATATGGATATTCTGATTAACGTATGTGTGACATTTGTATCTGAATGGCCTTTATAAAAGTATTGGCAGACCATTTGTCATTTATTCATTTAGAGTGTTTGACGTGTACCTCATTTAGATATTAACTGGACACCTTCCAACCTAGAGTCCAGACTTCTAACAGAAAAGCTACAAGGTAAAAATTGCAAGATATTTTATTATTAATTACCCTGCAAGCTATTCTCATACTTCATATTGAATCTTGAATAGACTGAACAGATTTTTTTTGGCCTTTTCAAGCTTTTCTTTGATAGAGACAGCTGAAGGGTGAGAGGAATGTGGGGAGAGAGAGACGGGGAATGACATGCAGGAAAGAGCCACCGGTCGGATTCAAACCCTGGGCTTCCGCAGCAAGGACCGAGCCTTCGCACATGGGGCAGCTTCTCTACCAACTGAGCTAAACGCCGTTCCCGAGCAGATTTTTTTCTTTCAGTTATTAAAGCACTTTTTGTATAGAAATGTCCATGTCATATCACGTTTTTTAATATCTCGCAGAATAGCGAGTAAACCTATTTAACCTGTCTGCATCTCGTTTTATAATCATTCACTGACAGGTAACTGTCAGTCTTGAGCAGTGAGCTGTTTAAATTTGTGGCAGGTCTAATTAAAATTCCCTGGTGTACATAACATACAGCTAGAGCAAATATATATGATTCAGTGAACCTGGAGTTTGTAAAACTCTACTTACTTGAAAATACAACAACACACACAAAAGGCTTATAGACACGCATATATGGAGAAATGGTGTAGTGGTGGCACCCTAGGAGAGGTTGGGGGTTTAGTACCTTGCTCAAGGGCATCGCAATAGTGCCCTGGTGGTGAACTGGCACCTCTCCAGCTTCCAGCTCACACTCCATACTGAGGTCCATGTTGGACTTGAACTGGCAATCCTCCAAAGTAAAGTCTCTGTGGACTAGCCACTGCCACCCAATATGACACAAAATACCAAAGAAAACAAGAAAGTGTTCGTTTAGCTGAATTCTTTTCATGGTTTCTACACTTTTTATAGCTTGTGCAGACTTAGTATATACGATTGTTAGATTGATACTGACCAGTATTACCAAAAACAACGAAAGAACCTTGTCCAGGAAATATACAGCAATTATACACAATGTTTAATTTAACATGAACTCTTTGAACATATTTCTGAGGTGGAAATCTAAATTACTCACACGTTCTCTACCCAACACATTGTTGGAGGGCTTGTTCTCTCTACAGGTACAACATGGGTTTGTTTGGTTGCACAGTACAAGAGATATAGCAGTTGATGTATTTCAGACAAAACAGCTGCTCATGGTGTGTTTGCTGTAGTTTAACACCACACTGACACAACTTCAGTATTATCCATGACAACAAGAAGGTTCTTGGTCCAAACCTTGGCTGTGTGCCTTTCTGTTTGGAGTTTGCATGTTCTTTACTTTACATAATAATTTTAAACCAGATCCACCTCGGTCAGCTACACCAGTAAAAGACTGATTGGTACATCAGGATTACAAATCTAATCTTCTGTGCAGTAGTATATCAGTCACTGGGGCCTCCTTTCAGCACAACAACTAATAGTAACTCGAGGTAGTCTTCCTCAGCATGTGACCTATAATAAGTTATCAGAGTCAGTTCAATGGCTTCCTACTAGAAAGAGAGAGTTAACATTCAGGGCACACTCTGAGGTCTAAGTATGAGCCCGGATCAAGCCAGGTGACTGCAGGGGAGGCCATTCATATTCAAGCCTAACACGGCCCCTCTGTTCTCATCTATTATTCATGAGAGTCCTCCTCCTGCATGCCTCATCCCCCTGGCCTCCTGGTCCTCTCCGCCTCCTACACTGTATCGCACCTGAACTAGCCTTAAAAGCCGTTATTCACTGGACATTAGAGGGATTGGATGCGGGATAATGCTGGAGGGGGAGGGAGAAAAGAAGAGGTGTTCAAGGGTATACCGAGCCCCGATTTGAGGTTTTCGACTCATGAATCACCCCGAGCGAAGAGAGCAAAAGAGGAATGACCCTGATTCATTTATTTTTGTTTGCTTCCTATTCTTTCTTTTTCTCTCTCTAGCAACAGCTGCAAAACAGTTCTTGCAGGTTGCACACACATCCACTTTTAAACACCCCTCAGCACTAAAAAAACTTTTACTTGCCTTCCTGCAGACAATGAGCACTGCTGACCTCCCCTTACACTCCCCTTAACAGCTAGGTTCTTGTACTAAACCACCAAACAACTTTGCTAGGAGTCGTCTGATCTCTGCTATAAAAGTACAAAAAAGTGCAAACGGGTACCTGCTCTTGAAAAACCAGAATGACAAAGGCTTTTTCTACAAGGTGTTTGAAGGAGCTCCTGTACCACAGCAAGAGCATTTAGCACTGATATGTCCACACCAGAAGACTCATTACTCTGATTGCTTGTCAGCATATATGCATTATCACCACAACCACAGACATTTCATTAAGCAGGCAGAGAAACCCGCCAAGGCTCCTTCATCAAGTCCCAGTGGTGCACGAGGAACACTGATGGTCACTTTATGCAGACATAGTTCAGTACAACGCTATCAGAAAAGCACATCTCACAAACAAACGCAGAGAGGGCATGCAGATGCGCAGCTAATCACTGAGAGCAGCAAGAATAATTGACCGACATTGATTGTGCTTATTTTGCCCTCCATAAACTCGGCTACAAAGTGTATTGTTTGTGTGCGTGTTATTTCCCCCGAGTCCCCTGATTTGCATGATTAATCTGTTTGTCATTGCATGGTGAGGAAAAAGGTCAGAACAAAAGAAAGACATTTCAATTTCATTCTAAATTTGCTTCCCCCTTCCAACACTTAATATAGAATGGTATTAAACTTAAAGAATAAATCCTGTTTATTAGTTTCTAAGTTTTCCTCTTGGTAATAACAACATTGTACTCACAAAGTTAAGTGCTGAGAACTGATAATGCAAAAAAGACAGAGCATGAAACATGAGCTGTTAGATTGTAATAAACTTTTATTATCCTTTTAATACTTAATAGTAGTTTTTATTGTTAGTGGCAGAGCCACCGTTCTCACACTAGATTCAAATTGCCTTCACGCACAGACACAAAGAATTCATAGGAAACAAAGCTGCATGTTATTGTTTGTAATTTCGTCTCACTAACATCATACTCACTGTTTGCGATTCACTCTCCTTCAGCCGAATCAAACCCGGATTAAGTTACTGCTGCTCCTTCACAATAAAATCACTCAACTAGCAAAACACAGGATGAGTTTCATCATGAGGCATTCACAGTAGACGCAACGTATTTGTCACTGAATTAGAACTTAGAAGGACTGAAATCTTTAAAAGGACTGAATGTGTTACATCAGAATTGTAGTTCACGAATGTTCAAAACATTCAAAAAATGACCTAACATCATCAACAAAACATGAAGAAGTAATGGCTATGATTTTATGCCAAAGATGTATATGTATTGTGTGACAGAGATCACTGAAAAATATTGACATTAGCATCATTTGGTGCTTATCCCAGCTGACTTTGGGCGAGAGACGCGGTACACCCTGGACAAGTCGCCAGCTTATCGCAGGGCACATAGAAACAAACAACCACTCACAATCACGCTCCCACCTATGGGCAATAAACATTAACTTTAAGCACACTTTGATTAAAGGTAGTACTGTTCACCTCTTCTTACCACAAAGCCCACCTATTTCTATTTTCTATTTCTCTCCTTACTTTTTATTTTTTCTTGTTGTTGCCTCGAAAATGAGCCATCAGTCTGCATGCATTAACAACAACCTCTGCATGGGACATAACAGCATTTTCTGACCATGTGTACTTAGCAATGTGCCTACAAGTATACCGGTGTCAAACACAATTGTGCTCGGCATAATCTGCGAAAGCCAATTTCATACCGAGTTGTATTTTAGATTGCCCTGGAGCCAGGCAATGCTCACAAGGCTTGTGGTGAAATGCAGGTTTTCAATCCAAGCAGGTGAACTTTTAATATACAACAAATAGCTGCAGACTTGTGTACGTTCCCTGCATTTTGATATTATCTGATGGCCTTTTATTTATTCACATACATTGAAAAACAGAAAGCACAGAAATGCTCACAGAACACATGGGAGTTTGTGGCTTGTGTCCACTCTAAAAAATGATGAGACATTTTTAGAAATAGTGTAGTAGGTTGTGGTTAAGAGTGGGGGTTGAAGTGGGTTTGGCAGCAGTGTGTTTATTGAGTTGGCAAAAGAGCAGCAGAGCCTCATGACTTAAACATGAAGTAAAGAGTGTAATAAGTGTGAGTGCATTTTGGTGTGTGTGTGTGTGTGTGTGTGTGTCAGAGTGTGTTTCAGCACTTTTTGAGCAGAGAAAGAAACCATGCTAAACCCATTACAACAAACAGTGTCTCTCTCTCTTTCTGTCTCCGTTTCTAACTGGGTCAGTAGTAGACTTCACTTTTTACAATTGTTAGGTCCAAGTGTAAACAGAGACAAC
Source organism: Larimichthys crocea (assembly GCF_000972845.2). NCBI lineage: Eukaryota > Metazoa > Chordata > Actinopteri > Sciaenidae > Larimichthys > Larimichthys crocea. The sequence continues at coordinate 16,612,869 of NC_040022.1, forward strand.
AAGTACACAGCTCCCTGCATGTTACGTGCACAACCTAACAACCACCTGTGTAATTCCCTCTGTCTCAGTACAGTGGTAATAGCGGGGAAATGCTCCGGGGCAACCTATCAGCAGAGCCAACTCTGCACCAGTCCAACAAGGCCCCTGCTGTGTCTGACCAAAATAGCAGTACTTTAAAAAAACACAGCAGGAGGCTGCGTTGGTGTGGGCGAATTGCTACTGATCTGGGAAGTCCAGCTTTAGTACATGTTCATCCTCCTCTGAAGCAGGATTCTGCAAAGTTAATACAGTGACAATCATTTTAAGCTCAGTCTCTCTGATTGTGTGGTACAAAGTATTCTATCAGCAATATACACCTGTACGTATTTGATTGGTCGATGTAATGTGCTGTCAAATACTAGTTTTATTGCATTGCAGCAAAAAAAAAAAAAAAGTAAAGCTAGACTTTTTGCCAGTTGACTGTTGCTGTTTGGTTATGGGGAACATGAAAGAGGAGACAGAAGTGAAAATATTTAAATAAAAACAAGGTCAATTAGCAGGCTTATAGTTCAGCAAAGGGTGGACAGCCATTACAGACAGACAAGCCCAGAAGGGCAGGGGCAGATACAGATCCAGGTCACAGACAAGCAGCAGGCAGGTCACAATGTAGCTAAAGGATCACTGACATGAATTCATTAATAGGAAGGGGGAGCAGTTAAGGCTGTTGATGCTCATTTGCCAGTTTATGTTTAATGCAGTCCACAGTAATAAACAGTCAACAGTTTATCCTTCGGTAAGCAAATCGAAGGATAAACAGTCTGTTTATTACTGCATTGCATTATACAAAGGTGTATTTGCGGGTGGACAAAATACCTTCATGAACGGAGGACTGTTGTCTTAGACTGCATTTGTTCAAGCCAGGTGTTCAAGGCAGAAAACTCTGAAGGCATCAGGTGGACATGTAAGCAAATCGAAAGATCCAAAAGGTTTAAAAACCCAAGGGAAGGAGAGAGATTTTGAGGTTGAAAGAGAAAGAGATGAGGCCTCACCATGAAAGTGACCTTGTGTTTTTTTTCCCCCAGAGCCCTCCGTCTGGGACCCACAATGGTCACATTGAAACTAATGTGGAGGTTGTTTTTTTTTTGTTGTTGTTTTTTTGACACGCTGCTGTTTTTCTTCAGATATGCTGATGGTCTTACTATAAATGGATCAAATTTACGACTTTGTGGACAGAAAAGGTTCTCAGTCTCAGTGAATTTTATTGTTGTAATGTTCATGAATCAAAGATTGGTTTAAACCCTTACATACTATTTCAATCATGTTCAACAGAACCCTGGTGGTTTCATTTGTTAAGCTCAAGTCCATGAAATTCAAGTCAAAGAGCTGTAGACGGTAACAAATGCTGTATGGTTGATGGACAGTTGCTCTATATATTGTGCTCTAGAAATCTAGAAAAGTGGTCATAAAAGGAGTCAAACAGGTTGATTAACTCTAATATAAAGGGTGAAGGGATCATGAATCATCATGTACTTTACATCCACTGCGCAGATACCTTACATGAGGATTCATGATGTAAAGTACCATGAATGCTAAGCACCTACTTTAACCTCTGACTGCCACCCTGAGCTCAACAACAAGGTGAGTGTTATAATTACACCAGCCTGCGCTGTCTAAGATGTATCTAATATAAGTGCCTAGAGACAGTAGGTTAAGAGCCCTCAGTGGGACTGCTTAATGTAGATGTGGTCAGGTGGGTTAGTTGCTGCCCGCAGTGAATGTGCAATGTGGCTATATGGACATACATAATGTTGTACACGCACGCATCAATACTCTACATCTCCTATAGACTTACACATATGCACACAGCCAGTTTACACACACACACACACACGCAAACCCTGAGGCAATCAGCCAGAGGTTAGCTTGTTGATTTAGCAGAAACCAGCCACGAATGAATAAATAACGGCAGAGGAAGACAGGATTCTTGATTTGCAGTCGATCTAAACTTTGCACATTTGCAATATGTCCTGAATTATTACGGTGTATTCAAAGGACAGGAACAGGAAGGTCTGAGAGAGAGAGGACATATGTTCACACGCTCACATATAGACATGGATGCATATGTATTGAGTCATTTTTCACTTTGCAATTTGTGTTGTGACAGCTCCTCTGCAGATGGTTATGAACTGAATTAAATGAACATGTACACCCACCGTCTCACACACACACACATCAACATCCACACAGACACACATGAGAGTTGTCTGTCACCGGAAGTCTGTGACCGTGAGTTGACCCAGAGCACTATGGGACTCTTTGGCACCACAGTGAAAGGACAACATGGATCTATCCGCTGAACACAGACAGACAGTGACAGACACAAACTACACTCTAAACATTAGAATCATTCTTTCTTCCATCTTTCAGACGTATACCGTGCTACACCCCTCCCCGCCAAGAAGACACATCAAGATATGGATTCATATGTGGGGAGCCATTTGGAAAATCCTTCATACCACATGTGCATTCCTAATGCAGTCGCATTGAAGATAAGAGCTGAATAGCTTAGCAGGGCCTCTACCCACACTGTGTTCATCTTGGTACAATTATCATCTAATGTGACAGGTGACATTTTCTACCACACTGGGCCAGCCTCTTGTTGAGGATTCAAATAGATGATAACAGAGTGTCTCTGGAAAAAGACCATTTACTTCTGCCTGCACTCAAAAACACATTACAATTTTTTTTTTGTCAATGCCTCAGTGAATGTTATGTATATTTGTATGTAAAAAGAGAGAGTAAAAGAGGGGGTAATGCAAGGCAGGGTTCTGATACAAAATGATTTCACACAGGTTTGAAATAGGTAATCGAAGAGGAGAAGCTTTCTGTAGGTGGTCTTTCTGTTGGATACGAGACCAAAGCCTCTGTGGGGAACATTTTCTGCTAAAACAAAAACAGGAAGACTGTTTAAACCAACAAATTCACTTACTCGCTGGAAAGGCACGCAATTAACACCCAATGGATGTTTTTGTATCACGTCCAGCAGCTTGTCATCTTGGACAAGAAGTGCCAGGATTATTAGCATAAACAACTATTCAATTCTGAATATTCATGTATGTTGCCTTAATGGCTGAATTATCTTTCCCACTTTATTCTGCAAAGCATTCTGTCTGCCTATCAGCTCAATATAAATTGCAGCCGACATTAACCGTCAGTCATAACGGCCTGTGTGTGTTTCAGAAATGTACGCTGTCCACTGCACATTGAGCCATGTAAAAGTGCACAGTGGCTTAAAAAGACACTTGACAAGCCAAAGCAGCCACCAGTCTCATGGTGTCCTCTGTTCACATTAACACACAGGTCAGCTCTGGCTCACACAAACTCCTAATTAATGTAACAAGAAGTAGAAAGAGGGAGGAGACATCATGAGAGAGTGACAACACGAGAGCAAGAGAGAGAGAGAGAGAACGCAAATGTGAGTGCAAAAGAAAAGGGAGGTTATGAAGGTCTCGCCGTACAAGCAAGACACCCTCATTACCACATAATCTCTGAAAGGGAGCGAAAAGAGGAAGACGGGGAAAAGAAATGAGAGAGGGAGAGAGACGGAGAGAGGTGGAGGAGATTCAATTTGCATTGACAAAGTGTCAGCAGAGCACAAAGCTGGTTGTTTAAACCTGCATCTGGTGTTGGGAGGCAGAGGAGGAGAGAGAAAGGGAGTGGTGGGAGAAACAGGAGGCTGAGGTACAAGATTAGAGGTGAGAGGGGCAGAAAAGAGAGAGATGGACAAGAGTAGAGAGAAAGAGGGCAAGGGGTCTCGAAAACAGTGGTCATTAGCAGGCAGAACACAAGCCCTAAGAAAGACACCTATGCACACACACACTGCTCCTCAGTAGGCTAAGCACATCGTCTAGATAGTGCATCGTAATTAATATTTCATAGGCTGTCTCCTGCAGGTAAAGGGAAATGAAGACTAGATAAGGAGATGGAAAAAGATAGAAAAGTACATAAAGAGAGACAAATAAGCGCAGATTTTTTTATGTGTGTATGTGTAATTCTTTTTTTTATGTGCTCACATATATTGCTCACGTTCAGCCTTTTGTACAGCTGTGTTCTGCATCTGCAGGTTAGACTGGTGAACCATCCTAAAACGCCCTCTACATTTTTTATAAAGATGACTTGTCCCAAGACTGTTGAGATGGCTCAGATAAAAAAAAAAGTTAAACACGTTAGTGTCTGTTTGGGTCAAATCTTCACAGCCGAGTATGAGAGTTTATGAAAATGGATTGATATTTACAGCCAATTACTGATGAGGACTGCAACACAACCCCATTTTTTTCCCACTTAGCTTATTTTGCAAAATGTTTGGCTACAGGTGTTTTGTCTCAGTCATCTAAGTGAAAAACAGCAGAGTAAATAAGCGTATAATGAAATACAAGTTGGCCACACAAGGGCCTGGCCATTCCACTGGTGGCTCCGCTATGTTTCCAGCCCTTTGTTTTGAACATATTGTCTGTAGCTGTTCCCCAACGGCCACTTTCCTCCAGCAGCATTCATGAAAGATTGACACGGTAGAAACTGGCTGAGTGGCACGGGGGTCTCTGGAGCTGCTTAGATCAATGGGTGTCCTTTGAGTTTTCCTCCCTTTGGAGAGGTACGGGGACCAAAGAAGGAGGAGAAAACAGATTACCATAGCATTAATAAAACAAACCATAATCTGAAACAAGAACAATAACAAAAGGCTGCATCCGTGTTTTCCCCCAGGAAGAGTCTGTGCCCGCAGTCGCTGTGTGTCACATATACACACACACACACACACAAGCACATGCATCCATGCTTGTAATGGCATTGTTCCTCAGAAAAGGTCCATTTGTTCCAGTTCAGCATGCTATGATGGAAGGAGGTAGAGAAATAGGTGAAAGAGAGATGAGCCACAGAAGAGGGATGAAAAATGCCAGGAGAAAGATCTCAAACAACACATGGGGTGGTAAGCTGGTACATAAAGTGTAAGATGTTAAGAAGACATGGAGGGATACAAGAGGAGGTTAGGAATCAATAGAGACACAGCAATAAATACAGAGAATGAGACGAGACACACAGGAGGCCTCGACATTCAGGCACACAGTGCAAAGCAAATACAGCAGCACAAAGATCAGAACACATGGGATGACATTTTCATAGCTGGTGTACATGACACTTACAGAGCAGGTGGGTACATCATCAGTAACAAGTAATGTTATACATTTGAAGTATTATCATTTTATATTATGTTGTATTGACAGATCCAAAATGGAGGGGTAGATGATAATGCATTAGTTTGGTGCAAACACTGCATCGATTCAAACAAGGATGCACGATGTTAACATACCTGACAAAATCTATAACTTCCTATAGTTTATAAATACTTCATGTACTTTAAAGTGGCAATCCTTAAAATGTCACTCCTGTTTGATTTAGTGACCTTTGTTACTGCTAACAGCAAACATGGTTTAATACCACACAGGTCAAACATTTTCATAAAGACTGGCAATAATCTGAATTTTTATACCATTCTGTGATCGACTGGGCTATGACTTTCTGCTGCACATGACTATGAACAGTGAAAGTGAAACAAGTTGGATACCTCACTGAGAATTTGGAGGTGTGCAGCCTGTCGCCTGCAGCGCTCCATCTAACAGCTTACTATGGCTGCTCCTTCTTGTTCCATTACTGCCTGCAATATTTCAAACTGATGCATTGTCAAAAAATGCCAAAACTGAATTGTCTTTTAGATTGAATACTGAATATATACCCAGCTGTTATTAGGGAGAGTGTCTCTCTTGTAATCTTTGAATCTTGAGGGATTCAAGTACCTATTATGCAGGGAATTGGCATGTTATTTGGGTTTTGCTCAGGTTTAGACACACGTGTCCACATACCCCCACACCCCAATTATACACATTATCCAGATAGTCAAAGTAGTCTATGTAGGACAGTATTCAGGGACAGGAGGGTTATATTCATGAACATAACTCAATGCCAACATTTGGTTTCACAAACACATTCCTCTCACATTACAAGGTTACACACATCAGCAATTTCAGGCCACAAATCTCTGATAAACACAAATCAAAACTTTGGTCAACTCCATGACAATTTCATTAAACATGAATGTACTTTGTGTTGTGCCCTGCTGACTTGCTCCAAGCAGGCATGCAATAGTTAGCACAAATGTTGGTCCACTTTGACAACAAAAAAAAATTGCAGCCAGCCTCTAGCAAACTCCCTATAGACCTAGTGTTTCACATCTGAGTTTGGTACACAACAGCAGAGTCACCAAAATATGAAAACAACACAGACAAACATTACCCCACCTCAGGAAAATGTTACTTTGACTTCACAAAGCTACATCTTGCGCTGCATGCCAGTATAAAAATAGAGCCCACATATAGTGAAAAACAGAACATGAGCTTGTGAGGTCCAGTGCAGGTTCTGTGGGAAGACAGCGAGTGAGTGCATCTTCAAGATTCAAGGCTATTGTTGTTGTGTTTTGTTGGAGTTTTTGGGTCCTCTGCTATGAGAGTATATGGCCAAGCTTAATCAAGCTCACGATTCCCCTTTCTCTAAACATTACCACATGGAGCGTTACTTCACACAACCATACTGGCAAATACAACCATATCAATATTCAGGCGTTCATTCTGAGCGCAAACCAGGGGGTCTGTGGCATTTACTTAACTAACTTGGCTGGTATTTACTCGTACCTCAGAGGGGAATGGTGGAAAATGAGGCAGATGGTGCATCTAATTGTCTGAGCTGGATTCCATTTCTCTGCTGCCGCTGACTTAATTTTTAGTTAAGAATCACACATGTAACAGTCATAAGTGGGTTTTTCCAGTGGAACAGGCATGTGCCAGAAATGAAAAGCTATTCCAAAGAAACCCTGAAAACATGTAAATTATAGAAACTCCACAGCAAAAGCGTAGCCACCATGCATGTCTTTGTCTACCGCTTTTTAATGGAAATGATGTGCAAATGGGCTTTCACAAAGCCAGTACAACCAAATGGTTTCCAAACAATCACAGCCTCGTTTCCAATCTTTCGCTCTATTTCTACGTTTTTTTTGCACTGTTCGTCTCGGGATGACGAGCGTGTCCAGCAGCTACTGTTAGACTCTGGATACAGACACATCTCAGTAAGGCATAGCAACCTCTTTGGAGGTATAAACAGAAAAAAATATGGAGTGGAAAACTGGCATTTCCCCGAATTGTCAGACACAGAGGAAAAAGAGGAACAAAGAAAGACAGAAAGAAGACGAGGACAAATACCAGAGAAATGCGTTGGTTAGGGTGGTGACGACAGGCGGGAGAGATTTGAGGGAGGGGGACCAAACACGGAACGAGGGGGAAATTAATTTAGCTGGGAGTGGGCTGTCAGAAGTGGTGATAATAGCAGGGGGTGAGATGATGATAGCCTTGACATGGAAGTGCTTACTGTGGGCTGCTATGGCATGCTCCTGTGCACACATGCATGCGCGTATAGACAGACGCACACGCTCGTGGAAACGTAGGAAAGTTGGGTTGTCTTCATATGAATATTATAATGCCCCCACAAAGTCACCCAGACACACTAACACGGTCACATGAACACATGCACTTCGTTGCTGTATCAGTCTTCACAGATAAGTGAGCCCCTGCTGTGATGTCTTTTTGAAAATGGGATTTTCCACCATTTCCCCTATTTCACAGATGTTGCATCTAGTGGCAGGGAGGAGCAACATTAAAGACAGATCTAGCAGACAGCGGGCTAACTCTTTGGAGCTCACAGAGCCTCTATGGGAGGCTACCTGTGTCTGATGTACTATGATTGAGGACGGATGAAGGACAAGATAGCGAAATATGAGCTTAGAGCAAACATACAGCAAGATGATAAACACTGCAAACTGAAACTTGGGTTTCTGCTTTTCATTCATTTCTTGTATGTGCTTCATGCACTTATGTAGACACACATAAATGCACAAACCTGAGAACATCTGTAGAGAAGAACTTCTCTCGCTTCTGTCCTTTCTTTTCCTGCCAGGTTGCCACAGAATTCAGTGAGTGAAGGATGACAAGTGAAGAGATGGTATCTAGTTTTCCAGGACATTAACACCCTGCATGGTGTGGTGTAATGTTGCGTCTCTAATGCCCACAGCCAGTCATGTTCACTAATGATGTTGAATCACCACCACAGGGTTCCTGCTAGTCACTGGTGATGGTGGTGTCAGTGGTGATGTTGTTTGTCATTGGCACATTTAAAGAAAAAAAACACTTAGACGGTAATTATTGCACCGGCACAGCAAAACCATTGAGGGGTTACACCAGCCAAAGAGGACCACATTGTTGCCCAGCACTCAATAAAATTTCTCAGATTCAGCCGCCTGGTTTCACTGCTTTATGAATGTCTCTTCTTTTTGAAGGTTGAGATGTTTTTTGTTGTTGTTGTTGTTGTAGATGTTTTGATCTCAGCCTCAACCCTCTTACCATTCTCTCATCATTCTTAACATATTTATTATTACTGTGCCTGCTACTCTCGGTGTATTTTTTCACCTGTCTCCATCTTTTTTTTTTAATAATGTTTTTCAGGCTGCCCTCTGTTTTGTCTATTTCCTCTAAGACTCTGGTCAGGTGCCCCCAAGGCCTCTGACTTATGTCATTAATCCCCCCCCCTCCTCTATCCCTTTGGTCTTTCTCCTCTTGTCTTCTGGTTTCAGGCCATTATCAATCCTGGTTCCAGTCTGATATGATTCCATTTTTATTCCTCTTTTACAAGGAAGTATTTCTAAGGCTTGGAGAGTCAAAGTGGAACTCGGGCGGGCTTTGAAGCGACAATGGTCTCAGTGAAAGCAATCTATATTCCAAAGTACTGCTGTTCAAAGTCGGACTTTCATGCTGGCTGAATAGAGGGCACCTTTTAACTCAGAGCCAGTAAAAGCTGTCATAAAGTTTTTACTTAAATCTTCCATTCCCTTTTTAGCAGACAGAAAAATTGGATATTAGGCTTTGAAGAAGATATCTTTTTAACATGGTGGAAGGTATCCGAAGGGTTAACTTTTACAAAATGCAGCAACCTCTGCTATTAATAAGAACAGTGCACATTACAACATACTGGTGGTTGGCTTTATATGATTGAAATATTTAAGAGCTAAAGGTAAGGGAACTCAGAGGGGAATAAAAGAAAAAATCAGAAGTTTTCACTTTGATTCCATTTAAGAGCCATTTCCCAATAACTTGCTCCATGTTTTTATGGAGAAACATACCTTTATTATTTGGGCTTATTGTCGCCAGTAAAATGGGTCTGGCTTCCTTTCAGCTTCTCTGAGTCTTTATTAGTTTTTAAAAGTGGCAATTACCCTTTAAAGGTCAAACAGCCAATCAGGCCACTTCCCTTCACTGGCACCTTTTAATGACCTTGCTGTGGCAAACATTAATGGCCTGGGTAGTTGCTGGATCCCTCTGAGAGATACTTACTGCTGCATTTACATTCAACCTTTGTACTTTCATTTGCTGTACACTCTATACATTCCATTGCACCCATTTCTTTACTAATAAGTCATATTTACACGGGTACATTAGTTTTTCTAGAATATTTTCCTTATGTTGACTCCATGTTACACTGCATTTCTGGGAAAGTGTTAAATTAAACAATTATGAAACTTAGCAGTGGTGATCTGTCAAATTTAGCATGACACATGCGGTATGAACAACACATGTACAGTAATTAAACAGCAAAGCAGATCATTTATAATTCATGCTGCAATACCCATGTGAAAGACTTGTATAAAACAAGAAAACTAGACATTGCAATTGTTCAGTCACACTGCTGCTCTCTTCTGAGAACAAAAGCTTCACTTCACTCTTCTTTCACGTCCTCTAGCAGAGCACCAACACTCATTCACACTGCAATCATAATCAGAGAAAGGAATAGGTGCGAACATGCACTGCCACGCATGCGCAGGTGCCCACACAGATGGTTAAAGACACGTGCATTTAAATCAAGAAAGTGGACATGCAACATGAAGGGCATAACACATGGGCATGAGAGCACACACACACACACACACACACACACACACACACACACACACACACACACACACACACACACACACACTCAAGCCAATCAGCGAGCTTGTCAGATACAAGGAATGACAGCTCTGTAATCAGCAGGTAATGATGGGACCCCTATGGAGAGGAGAGGAGAGGAGAGGAGAGGAGAGGAGGAGAGAGGAGAGGAGAGAGCTGTCACGAGGCCCTTCAAAGCAGCATAGGGGGGCTGAATCTGAATTGAATTGCAGAGTTTCAATGAAAGCCTGTCAGCACCAGGTGCCTGCTGAATGCCGCCTCCACCCAACCTCACCATACACACACACACACACACACACACACACACACACACACACTTTGCACTCACTCACACCACCTGGCCCATGTCGTCTAAGCACAGTGGGGCATCTCCCTCTCAATTTCTCTCTTCCTTAGGATAAGGAAGATTTAAAGTTCATCAGGCTCTTTTTCACTTACATGTGATGAAGATCTGTCTACACTGAAATCATAGACTGATTGGAGCGAGGGCCCACGCTGAGCGCACTCACAGACCAATATAGATATGCAAAGACATAGTCTACAATTACGGGCAGGAAACATGAAATGTGGTAATCATAAAATCAGAGGCGAGATGCTGCAGCTGCCTCGCCACATACACTCACACAGTCACATGAACAGGCACGAAAAGCAAATGTTATCTGTGGAATTCATCAGTGTATGCTGAATCTTAACTTGTGTATCTAACCTCTCATTTCTGACAGTCTGTGACTATCAATACATGAATGCATTTAAAGTTAAGTAAGGTGTCAGAGAGCCAAATTAAAGCAAAGAATGAGATTAAATCTAATGTGTTAGTGTTGGAGCCTTGTTAAAATGACACTGATATGATATGTCTTAGATTAATCTGCTTTAATCCTTTAACACCACAGTTTTTGTTGTTTTTTGTTCTTTAAACAGACTATTCAATGACTTTGGATATGATTCAAAAATGTATTACAAAGTTGGAATGTAAGAAAGTCTATTGACATAAAGAACAAAATAGTCTCAAGGTTTTTACCATCATATGGTGTGCAGTTGTCATGGAACTGTAGATGCTCAAACTCTCCATTATTCTGAGCATGGTTGTTTACATTTTCTGTGAATATATTTATATTTTCAGCTTCATTTACATTATTGTGCAATTTTTACCTGGATTTTCTTTTTCTTTTTTTTTTTGTCATACTGTCAAAAAAGACAAGATTCTAATAAATATATTACTAGCTCATATTCATGACAATGGCTGTCTGTGGAAGATGTCTGTGCTAGTGCAACGGTAGGTAGTGAAATATTAACCAGGTGAAGACTATTCATCACAGACTTGTAATCTGCTGTCGCTTAAATAGATCGGCAGGGCAATAACACAAGCCAATGAAGAAATCTAAGTGAATAAAAGATGCTATTAAATGCTTACGTCAGTAACGTAAAATATGTATAGCGTATGTATAGTGACACACATCATTTTCCATCTCAGCTCAAATGCATGTAGTGAAACAAGTATTATATACCAATTGGGCCTTTCATATATATTTCATAAAAGGTTGCAAGTAACCAGTGTCTCTCACAAAAGGTAATTCTAATTTAAAGAAGGATAATCTTAAATGAAATTGGATAAAATCAATTGTTAGCATTTATTAAACTGAGTGAAAGACTAAAGCTAAAATTGAATCAATTAGTTTAATTGTGTGCAATTCACGCTAGATTACTATAAAACAACTGTCTATCTCTGTAGGTGCATCTGTACACATTTGTACACGCAGTGTATGTGTGCGTGTGTGTGCACAAGTGTGTGTGTGTGGGACTGTGAAATTGATTGTGGCTGGACAGGAGGCAGGCAGGCAGGCGTGTGGTAGTGCCCAAGGGGCAGGACAGTGCTGAGTGAGCAATACTTCACCTGCACTGGAGACGCACATACACACACATACATGCGCACACAAACATCTCAACTTTGTCACACACACCGTGACCATTAAGATTTACTCTAGTCATCCAGCTCATTGATCTGAGGCAGCAACAGAGAGAAAGGGGCAGAGGGGAGAGAAAGAGAGAGAGAGAGCCCTGAGAGGAAAATAGAAAGGCAGAGGCAAACAGAGAGATCTTGACATAAAGATTAACCTTGAAGCAACAGCGCAAATGTGAGCTGCAGAGGGTGAAGTCACCTCAGGCTTTACTGGACACATATCTATTTGTGTCTCCTGCTCAGACACTGGGACAATATTTAATCTCCAGCCAACATGATAATTAATACCTGCGTTCTGAAGCTGGACCACTCTCCGGTAAAAACACAATTCACAGGTACTTTGAGCCCTTTTGAGGACAATAGATAAAATAACTTCCATCTCCTACAACATGGAGCCTTAAGCTGAGACAAAGACTTCCCTGGAGATCTTCACAGTTTAACATCATCTCTACATCAGACAGACAGGTTTTACCCATGCACCTTTCAGACTGCACACAGCAGGTTTGACTCTGTGTGTGTTTGCTGGAGAGGCTTATTCTTTTAAAAATCTAAATTCTTTCAACTCAGGTTCTTTTGTGTCACCTTTCTAAAAAAAAAATATCAATTCTGTAGCTACAGTGACATCAATTCTTTGTTTGGGGTTATCAATTCCCTTCAACAAAATAATCCATTTGAAAAAGGCTGCTTTTAGTGTAACCCAAGTAAAGCCACACTGACTTCCTGCTGCTTCCAAGTAACACTCATTTGTACAAAACATGATGAATCTTGACTACAATGAATCTGTCTACTCACTGGCTTATTGTAGCAATCGCACAACTATCTGAGAAATGTGGACTATTGTGGCATCTTTTCATGACTGTAATAAAGACCATGAGCACAAGTTTGAGGTTTAATGCAGTCATCAACTAAACTACTGCCGTAAACTTTGTAGATTAAGCCCTTCTTTAGTGTGCAACTTTTATTTTATTATTTAATTTCATTTATTTATTCATTTTAACCTGATAAATCATACAGATAGAGAAGTGAGGAGTAGTTGTATGAAGAGTGAAAAAGCTTTAAAGATCCTGCCAACTTTCTCACCACCCAGACCTGGACGATCGCTGCATGGAATGGGCATGCTTGTCAGATTGTCATCTGACAAAGCCGAAGTCTGACGTTGGTAAAGGTGTCGGGGGAGTGGATGTCAGATGCTGTTAGACAATCCGACAAGCACTTTGTCTGATATAGTCTGTAGCCCTAACAGTTCAGCACAGTCTCAAAAAAAATGTGTAAAATGAGCAAAAACTGAAAAATACATTTTATATGGTAACTCATCTAAAACTATTTGGCCAAGGTTTGTGAAGGATTTGTTTTGCAGTTAAATAACGACAGCACAAAGTTTAAACTTCACCCAGAGTTGTAAAACTTCTTGGCTTGAGTTTAGATTAAAACTCAGGTAGCCAAAGTTGAAAGCAAATATTTGTGACCATCCACGATTTCAACACCACAACCCAAACTTCCCCCAGCATTATTTCAATGTCAAACCGTAACCTGTTTATAGATATGTCTCCTTCATGTAATACTAAAAAGGAGGGCAAAATGTATTTCTCACACTTTTTGTGCATGAAGTACACATTTGCATTTTAGGACATTGTGCTCGTTTCACAAAATCTCAAGAGGCCAGCCTGTAAAGTAGAGTGACAGATTGTCCTTTTCTGCCGCGTGGATTGCTTTGGCAAAGGTAGCCTGCTGACGAGAAACACTCTGTGCAATAATAATTTCAATGAACAGAAGTATTGATAGTTATTTATGAGACAGGTCTCACATTAAACAGTCTCATAGATTAGGCGTAAATGTATCAAGTCTAAATGGTGTAATATAGCGTTTCCGCAATATTGCCTTTTCACAGACTTACTTCAGCCCATAAGGTCTAATAATTCATGCGGAGAGTGTCTGAGTACAGCTCCTTGTTAAGTAGTTGAGCTCTTTATAAATGTCACATGTATCCTCTTTTAATGAACAACAGGGGTTAAATCCAGAGCATCTGTACATGTACACACTGACGAACAATCACAGACATGTTGGCACAGAAATGCCCTCATAAAAATCCGCCAGGCGCAGACAGTCGATCAATATCCAAATACCAGAACAAAGGAAATGTGCAGTGGAAGTGTCATTTTATGCAACTCTGCCGGAGCTTTGAGCGAGGAAAAGACCCAACAAGTGCTCTATTGTTGCTTTTGTTTGTTCCCAGGAAGGCTTAACAAGAGAGTCTAACACTCTTATTGTTCTCTCCAAACGCCACACAGCATGATGAACTTCAAAGCACTCCTGACAGTTCTGCACTGAGTCACACTACAGTCTGCACGCCCACACACATAGACCCACGTTGCCTGACCCAGTCACAGAGGAAATTGCCTACACGTTAAAAAACACCATAAACAAGAGATGTTGACCTGGTGTGTAAAAATTCAACATGCTAAGTGAAAAGTGGTTTCCCAATAAAGCTTGAGGAAGCATTTTAATTTGCTGATGATTATATAAATAAAAATAAAGAAAACAACATATAGGTCTCACAAACACACGTAACGGGAGAGAACAAAGCAGTGAGTTTATTAGGGAGGTTAAAGCTCCGGACGCCGCGGCCATACCTTGTGAATATTGACGGATCTGCAATAACAATCACAAAATGGAGAGGAAACACACAAAGAAGAGGGAGGAAGAGTGAGGAAATATGATGCAATGAGGTAATAAAGATGAAAACCCAAGGACACAAGACGTCTGCAAACCTGAGAGAGGAGTCAAAGGAGACAAATGAGACATGAATGGATGCAGATGAGATGCATGACAAGAAGCATGACATCAGGGAAGGCGACGCCACTGAGATATGGAGAGACGACAGCATCAAAGGATGAATAATGCTAAATTTATTCCTGTCCTCCGTCTACTCCATCTGACTTCTCTCCATTCTCCCAGAGTGCAAACAGCTCTCCATCAACACGAGATGAGATTTTTGCATTTCTCCTGGTCACTTAAAACAGATATACTGTTATAGCTTTGTCAATGGTAAAATGTATTTAGATCAAACAAAACCACAGTTCGATTCATCTTCCTCTATCTGACACAAGCACACTCTAAGGGTCACCCAGATGTCTCTCTTTCTCAGTTTCATAATACAAGAGTAGCTGTCTTTGACACCGATATGAATTCTGCCTTCCCATCAGTCTAACCATAGCAGCAGCAGACAGAACACCCACTCGGTTTCTTCCTCACCCAGACAAAAAAGTCTTCCCATAGTTGTTCTTTCTCTATCCAATCTGCTGCCCACAGTTTTTTTCCTGCACATCCAGACATCATGTGTGACAGAAAACATTGTAAAGCTTTGTGCATGAATGAGCTTTGCGCTACTTCCAGCTCGAGTGTTATTCTTCTCATTAACGACACGATGACATGTCTATTGTGTTTTTGTGACACAGGTGCATTCGTCAAACCAGCTCACACTTCACAAACGCAACTATTACAATGATAAAAGGGCTCGGTTTGAAATCCTGCCTTTCTCTCTCTCTGCCTCAGCTGTTTCTCCTCTGCTCTTTATAGTTTGCAGTACCGTACACATCACTCTTCTTGTTGAATTAAGTGTCGAGTACACTGTCCCCATCTCCTTCCAAAACCAAGCTCTGCTGAGATGAGAAAAAAGCAAGAGAAAGACAAATATGTGTGTGGGGGGGAAAAGAACTGGAAGAATTAGAAAGAAAAATGGGTAGGAAAAGAAAAGGACAAATGAACGTGGCGCGTCCTTAAAAAAGAAAAAATGGGAAATAAACGTAGGTACGTTATGGAGGTGCATGATAATTTGGTTTATGGATCATAGGAGAATTACAAATAGAGCCACAGTGCTTGCGCAATGTCTGGCACCTGGCAAGCAAAAATGTTTCAGAGTAAAATCTGACATTTCAAAATCATTTTTGCTAGTTGCTCTGTAAGGCTATACTTGGGAACAACAGTGCTTTAAGCTAAATGCTACCATACTTGCAAAGATGCTGATGGGAATGTATTGGGACAAATACAGAGGGGCAGAGTCATCAGAGTCATTAGGATACATCCTAGGGACTATGAATATCTGTACACAATTAAGTGCCTTAAAATAAATTATTGTCAATGTAGGACCCACATTTAAGTTTGTTTAAATTCAATTATTTACATTGTTTTGTGAGTGTGCACCCTCTACAGGTGAGGATGGTGGTGCGACCGATTGAATAGCAGCCCTTCAGGTATCAGGGGGAGAAGGCAGACCAGCAGACACCGTCACTGACCGCAGCGTGTGAAGCTGTGTGGTCCTGCCAGTTACAAGATTTAAAAGACCCATGCAAACAATGCGTTATTTATGTGTTTATTTAAGTTACAATAAATTATCGGCTTCATTCATCAATCAGCTCTCACTGGATTGTTTTTGGTCACAAACTGCGAGTCTGACACTGTCCGACTGCTTTCTCCAAGTGGTGAAACAAAGGAACCTGGAAAACTGGATACAAAGGGTTACAAGAAAAACCCAAACAAAGTTTTGCCACTACAGTCAATATTGTTGATATATTTCAGTCTGGAACGTGGTGGATTGACGGACCAAAGCAACAGACCTACATTGCCCCTGTAGCCACACAGCTAGTGGCAAAAAAACATCAGTCATAAAGTTTGTTAAGAGTATTGTAATCTTGCACATATCATTGCTGTCTTCTCCTGCTCTCACTTGAGCTGTGTAGGAAATGTTACAGGCATGTTAATAGGACCAAAGTAGACATACTGGCAGAGCGACTCTTACATAAAAATGACTCAGGGGGTCCTCGTCAAACTTGGCACCGGCACATTAACTTGACAGAGCAGTTATGAATTACATACAGTACATGTCTCAAAGACACTCAAGATACAAAGACAGACTAATGTAAAGAGGAGGTGGGGCCTCAGAGAGAGAGAGAGAGAGAGAGCACCATGCTCCTACAGTAAATCAGGCCTGACGGAGTGACCTTTGATAGCCCCAGACAGAAAAGGTTACATGAACGGTGGAGAAAATGGGTCTATCTGTCACTTACCAGCTAGCTATAAATTATGTGTGTGTACGTGTGTGTGTGTGTGTGTGTGTGTGTGTGTGTGTGTTTGAGGTCAAACAAACAAAGAAAACTAGGTGTATCGTTCTTTCATCCAAAGAATATTACCAATAAATTGTTCTCTGTAAAAATCACATCATATACTTTCTTCTTCATACTCACTAAAGGATGGTATGTTTTTGTTGTTGTTTTTTTGTGGTGCTGAACATTAGCTCAGGTACATCTTATATACAGACTGAAATGTATAGGTCATTATATATAAATAACTGTTATAGGCTAAGAATAAGGCTGGAATAGCAACATATGCATCACTTTCAAATAAATAAATATCCACTTTGCTTCTGCGTTTCTCTGAACAGCACAACACAACATTGGCACAACCTCTACCCAATTCATCAATGCCTTTGTTGCCTTCGCTGTTTTAAACATCCAGTGTCAGGTAGGTCTTTCCCTGGGAGCACTACACTGGGACTAAGCAAGTGAATAATTCTACACATTTGCAACGGCAGCCCCTGTGGATTGTTTATAAAAGGTTACCACCTACACAAAGTCTGCTCCACTAATAGAACATGCAAGAAAAATGTATCTCCATGTTATGACCCTGTTTGATTGTAAAGTGATCTCTGACCATGGCCAAGATTTTTTCTTTCTTTTTTTTTTTTTTAAATAATGGCTGATTACTGCCTTTAAAGCAGCAGCCTAAAATTAAGTAGCATTTGTTATGCGGTTCAAATTCCAGTTATACAAAATTATATTCACAGTCATCAGCACCTCTAGGGCAGTTTAATAAGTAAATGCTTTGTTGAAAAGCATGATGGCTTTGCTCAACATCTCACCTATTATTGCTGGCAACTCTAATTTAGATCCCAAACTATGCCAATTGTCCATGCCCTTGATACTCCCTTAAGTCGCCTCTGCTCCTGTAGTGGCAAATGTGCTAAATTAAGCTTACTGTATTTTACAAACCTCAGCGACCCATGCTATCTAATAAACTACTAATGGAGGGAAACACAGGCATCTCATTAGGAGGTTGCCAAAAGACACACACACAAACATACACACGTACACAAGCACACACAACTTGAAGCAACTTTCCTCTGGCTCAGAGCCGGACATTAATGATGTTCCAGCTGGTTTTAACAACTATTTATTTATTGAGGGAGTAATTTTGCAGTGTAGGGAACCCGATGAAGGTGTTTGGGGAATTCTCATGTATTAATCAACCTACAGTGTTTGTCGTCTTCTGGTGAAGAGAGGAGAGGAGCAAGGGCAGGGCTTTCACATTATTCACTCGCGCACGCGCACGCATATTCCTTGAGTAAACAGAGAAAAAAAGGGGGCTATTTAAATGGCGACTTGGTGACAATGGTGTTGTGATTGACAGCAGAAGGAGGGGGTTGATGGCAGGATTCTGTCAGCGACTGATAACAGCTGTCTGCTTCACTCATGAGAGAGACAGACAGACAGAAAGTGAGAAACAGAGAGAGAGAGCACCACACACACACACACACACACACACACACACACACACACACAGCTAAACAGATGCACAGTAATGCACCCTTGCATATATTTCCAATTAAAGTTGTTGCTTGCGTCATTTTTAAGTTACGTAATGCATGTGGAGAAGATTACAGAGTCCATCATGTGAATTTCCATCAGGACAAGCAATCCATCGTAGCCTGACACTGCTCTGTACCTCAGATGATAAACAGAGATGCGCGCGCACACACACACACAGACACACAGACACACACACACACACACACACACACACACACACACACACACACACACACACAGACTTATTAAACATTCATCAGAGTGACTTTTGGGTAATGAACGGGAGTCAACAATGAATTATGGATCATATTCTAATGGTTGACTTACCCCTCTCATTACTGGCATGCTAATGTGATTGGGAAACAAATGATTATCAGCTTTATTAGAAAGGGGAAAAGAGCAGGAGAGAACAGGGGCACATGATCCCCAAGACAACCCCACACCATGAATATTTCACCTGGAGGAATGAACGAAATGGACTAAAAAAGGGAAAGGGTGATCAATTTTGGATGCTATCCAAGGTCTTGAAATTATTATTTTCTATATTTTTTGTGTTAACACATCTTTTGAATCTGGCTCAGAACATAAAGTACAACATCCCACCAATTAGAGTACACAGGTCAGCACTAGTTAAAATGTTCAGCTGTTTTGTATGCAGTTAGGGTTTGTTCTAAAAGGCAGATATTTCATCTTGCAAATGCGTTAGAAATGGCAAGTATCACATAATGAATTCCTCTTAATAACAGTACTTCTGCACCAATCTGCACGGACCCACAGCTTCCAACTGATGTAATGCATTGGAGTGCATGCATACACACCCTCAGGCATTTATCACAGCACTGGTCAAGGTGGAGACATCTCCCGCAATCCATCTCTCAGTTTATTGGCACCAAAAGACTTGCTTTTATGCTTTGCCCAGAGATTTATGATCGACTAAAGGCGTGTGTGGGTGCGTGCATGAATGCATACATTAGCAGCATGGGCGCACCACGCAGTCGGAAAGGATCAGGTTGATGTGCTTATTGACGCCTCACCTCCCTCTCACTTCTTCCCCTCCCTGTATCCCTTCTCCCCTCCCACCATCCATCTATCCCTCAATCCATCACCTTCCTTTAAAAGCCTGTTAGGAAACCCAATACCTTTCATTAGCACAGAAAGATTAGCTTTTTAGCAGGAGGGGTGTGTGTTTGAGTGAGAGACTGAGCAGAGGAACAGTGGGTGGGAAGGATAAATAAAGATAATCAAAGATGCCTGTGCCAGACAGCCACTTAGTTTAACCTACAGTTAGCTGAGCACGTTCAAACACGATCACACAGTCACACACATGCTTACAGGACATTACACACCTCACAACACTGATATTAAAGGTTTTGGAACAGTTAGAAGACTTTCAATCCAAATGGAGATACTCACCATTAAAGCGAACTGACACTGACTCCAACAACACACTGATTGCTGGCATGAAAGTAAAGCTGATTATGGATTATAATTAAAATTATGAGTCATTTTAATCCGTCTGCTTGCAAAACACTTTTGATGATACAATCATTTGGGTGGTTGAAATGTTAACTGATGAATTATAGATAGCATCAAATTGAGATGAAATAGCATGAAATTCATCATAAAGTCATTGATCGAGATGGAAATCATATTGTACTTTACATACTCCTAGCAATATTTTTGTTGGATTACACACACTATGGGAAAAGACAGCTGATCTTTAATGCTCCAACAGAAGCTCTTTGAGGTTCATTATTGACCCTCAGCTCCACTGGGTAGTTTGTCTGGATGTCAGTAAACAGAAAGAAGAGACAGCTATGCCCTATTCCTTTAATAAAGGCAGCCAGATATTGCTGTACAAATTCTCACATGTTCGATTCAGATCCGTGTTTATTACATCATCTGTATCTGATTGTTGGACCCTGAGGAACCCCTATGTGTTTTAATCATATAGCCCAACAATAAAGACTTTTAAAAAACTGTAGTAATTGATCTTTCTGGCCATTTGGGAGCACAACATTGACATATAATCACCTTGTACAGTGAATATGGTGAATATGATAGCAAATAGCTGCACAATTATTGTACACATCAAGCACACACAGAGCATTGTTATCATTCATTTTGAGTCTCTTACAATATTCCCTCTCCTCGTACGTCTGGTTTTTGGTCTCCGCCAACTCCTGAGAGAAACATCTCTTTCGCTGCTGAATGTTCCACTATGTTCTCTAGCTAGTTGCTGTTTGAAGATGGGCATGTAGCATACGTTGGGTTACCAGGACAACTACTCTGCTTTTGATTAACGTCACAACTTCATAGGGCATTAACTTATATGTTTTTGCTAGAATAGAATAGATACTTTAATGATCCCTTGATGGAAATTTCCAAGACATGCAAAGGTGGAGAGATGGTGGAGTAATGGGCAGCTACGTAGTAGCACCCTGAGAGCAGTTAGGGGTTCAGTACCTTGCTCAAGGGCACCTCTGCACTTTCCAGAAGATGAACTGACACCCCTCCAGCTACCAGTCCACCCTCCATACTTTAGTTCCCAAGCCAACTCCCTGTGGACTGAGCTACTTATAGCTACTGCTATAAGATGCACTTAATGTTGTTTTTTTATGTAATCAAAGCTGACTTTTTTTTATATATAAATGCCAATATACAATCTGTCTGGTTCAGTGTGCATATGCTAAAATGATTTAAGGGCCCCTTGTGTTTTATTCATTCATAGATAAGACGTAGAAGCACACACACACTCATTAGGCACATTTTGAGTAATCTTGAAGGACTTGCCATCAGTAAAAACAATACCAGTGCATTTCCCCTGGGATAACAGAGCAGTCCTGTTAATCCATCAGACAAACACACCTTACAGCACACACACTCACACACACATAAACAGAAAAAACAGTTATTTAACCCACTATTTCCCTGGAGAGACGGTCTTTAACAGTAACAAAGCAGTGTCCAATCACTTACATGCTTTTCCCCGGTGCCTCCTCTTTCCATAGAAAATAATCTGGAGAACAAGATTACGCACACACACACATACACACGCACATACACCTTCACCTAATACCCATCAGCTTTTGGGACAGAGGAAAATCTATATTTCATCTGAGGAGCTGAGGTGTTTGTGCACACGCTGAGTTTGTTTGTCATTAGGCCTAACCCCTGTGGCTCACCTAATCAGGTTGCTGTGTATGTGTGTGTGTTTAATTCTGTCTGTGTGGGTTTGAGAAAAGGGAGAATATGACTCTGTGTGTGTGTGTGCGCACGTGGTCGAAAAGTGTCAAGGAGTAAGAGGCGTGGGAGACAGATTCGTGAAAACACACACTTGAGGCCGAATTAAAGTTATCGATCGGCCATGGCATGCTCTCACGCAGAGATCAAAGCTTAACCCTGATCGATGACATTTGTTTGTTTGTTTGTGTGTGCGTGTGTTTTTATGCGTCATCTCAATTTCAATATTTCTAGAAAGCTCCATTAATATTCTTAAGACTTCACATGCTTTATAGTCATGCGTTATTTTCTCTATTAGGCTTTGATGTAACAAGACTAGAAGTCTACAGTCTGCTAGGGGCTGTATGAGGTGCTTTGGGCTAAATGTTATCAGCATGCTGAAATCATCGCAATGACAATGTTAACACGCTGATAGTTAGCAGGGACAATGTGAGGGCGGCTGTGGTTCAGGTGGTAGAGTCGGTCGTCTTGTAATTGGAGGGTTGTAAGCTTACCTAGTCCAGTCGCAGTCAATACTGAACCCCAAATTGCTTCCAATGGCTGTGATTGTGTGTGTATGGGTGAGCTTAGTACCAGTGTAAGCATTTTGAACAGTATTCAGTTGGCACCTTGCATGGCATCCTGCATTTGGTATATGAATGTGTGTGTGAATGGGTAACAGAAAGGAGCTATAAACAGTCCACTTACATTAAATAACAGCAAAATTTGACCAGCTGGTGGTGTCAAGGCATGCCCAACATTATTAGGATTCAGCCTCCGAGGACCATGAATACCTGGCCCAAAGTAGTGGTTAATCTTACAACATACATGTGATCCCTGAAGCAAACTGCACGTGCCACATGATAACTGTTGAATAACAGCTTGAAGCCTTATTCTCCTGACCAGCCAACTTTGTCTATGGCCTAACTATGTACTCAGCTAACTACTACTCAGAGTTTCCCAAAGCAT
This sequence comes from Larimichthys crocea, assembly GCF_000972845.2. Taxonomy (NCBI): domain Eukaryota; kingdom Metazoa; phylum Chordata; class Actinopteri; family Sciaenidae; genus Larimichthys; species Larimichthys crocea. The sequence continues at coordinate 16,635,737 of NC_040022.1, forward strand.
TTCAGTGCATAGCTGTCCACTTTCCATACAATAACACTAGAACAAATGTCTTTTTGCTAAAAAGGACATCGGACAGTGGCACAGTTAACCTATATGCAACATTAACCTAATTGCTGGCCACTGCAATAATTGCGAATGAATGGCACCAAAATGACAGATAATCAAACTCGGTGCCCTACAATCTTATTCACCAGAGTGAAACCTCGGTCTATCATTTCCACTCTGTCTACCTTCATTAGTGTGTCTTCACATGTAATGGCCAAGCACCGTGGCAGCCAATCAGATAAAGTAGTGTAGTTATTTGAAAAGGGGTTGGTGGTACAGTTAGTGTGACAGTGTGTCTAATTCCCTGCTTTGTTCTTGGACATATTTTAATGGAACCATGGAAATGTCCAGCTCCTTTCACCTCATTTAGCTTAAACCACTGACCATGTAAAAGATATAGGGTACAGTATGGTATTACTCCTTATCTAATCACATCATAGGGGGTCCTAGTCCTCTCCAGCTCCACCACTGGAGAGGACCAGATATGTGTAATTTGTATTTGTTCAGAGGCTACCCCGGAGTATTTCAGTCCTCTTTTATCGTTTTCTGGCCTTAATATCTCTGAGGTGAGCAGATGATGATAAATCAATAGAAACAATACTTCCTCTCTATGTCAAAGACCAAGAAAACACACTGTGTGTGTCTGAGCCTGAATCTGCAAATACACTTCTACTGGTTTGTGTGTACTAGCAGCAGTATCTGTGTGAATACCTATAGCAATATGCTTACTATATGCCCACGGTGGAGTTATGCCTAATCCAATTCATCTATTGACGAGGAGTACACATAATGCACATCTCCCCTGAGCTTATATGGGTATTCATACGCAACAAGAGGATGAGGCATGGGAGAAATTTTGATTTAGACCATCTAGGGGACATACTCTGGAGCCTGACAGAGAAACAGCCCCATCTACAGGCTTTAAGTGTGACTGGAGACTAACACAAAACCTCCCCACTCACACGGGGAAGGTTTTGTACCTAACTTTAAATTCCAGTGCATCTCTTTGTCTCAGCAAAGCTTAATGAGCCTCCTGAGAGCACGCCCAGGTGAACTTGCTGTAAGAGGAAACTACCTGTGTCTAACACAGCACAGAACAATGCTGTCTTCTTTTTTTTTTTTCTTTAAAGAAAATACTGTATCTGCAGATTTTGGAGGGGACACTGCAGTACTTTGCCAGTGAAACAAGGGTGTTCTCTTACACAAAGTGTTGACTTATTGAACAACATCCTGATGGTGGTCAGCGTTTCTGAACACAAGTTGCTGGGGTCCCCTCAACTAGAAAGCACAAACACACTTGATATACTCAGAGGATGGCAAGCTCAGGACTTAAATACACAAACACACACATCCTGGGAGATTGGACATGCTCTCTAACCCCTTCCTGTGTACACGGACCTGCCTCTCAAATATCACTGAGTCCAGACAGAGGAGGAAGACCTTTGCAGAACAAAGGAGAGGTCTGATAAAGAAGAGCTTGCTTCGCCTTTTCTCCTAACTACAAAGAGAACGCCTGCCCCTGGTGGCTCGTCCGATTTGCCCCCCCTCCCACCTTCTCTCGACTCGTTTCTGGTTGGGGAAAAACACCAAAGATGTAGAAACAGGAAAAATTACAGGATAAGAGAGGGGGCATTTTGAAGTGGGTCAGACTGGAGTGATGAAAGTGGAGAGTTGCAGAGTGGACAGGAGATGAAGGTACAGAAAATGGAATAGTAACAGGGGTTTTTGAATAAAAAACTGAGATTAACCAGAGTCACCTTGACAACAGGGGTCATATTTCATCCAGGTTGACACTCGTTGTAAAAGGTACCTGAGGTGTCAACTAGCATTTTCACGTTTACTCCATACAGCAAAATAGAAAACAGTAAAATTGTGCAATACATTAGCATCGGGAGAAAATGCACATTATGATGGAATTTGCTTGCTCCAACTAACTCCACAGATCTTGCCAATAGTGCACGTATGTGTGTGTGTGTCTGTGTGTGTGTTTTTCCCTAAAAGAGCTGGCAGCCATGCAGAGGTATGAGACAGATGTGTGTGCTGGTCATTACTGTAATCGCTCCATTTAGTTCATCTACCCTTGGAGGGATGGCTGGTCAGCACCATCTGGACGCACGCACACATGCACATACATGGCAATCGCCAGCCATGGTTGGGTCTCATGGGTAGTCAGCCAGCAACAGGAGGGAAGCTCTGAAATGATCATTACATGTGTGCGCGTTTGTGTGCCTCTGACAGTGCGTATGCATTTGCCATCTTTGTCAGTGTCTCAATTTCTCTCTCCTCCTCTCTTTCCCTGGTGACATTTTTCTTTCTTCATGCTTTTTTGCCCCCCCCCCTCGTCTTTATCCTCCTTTTTCATCCATTTCTCTCCCCTGAGTCCAACTGCTTCAGAAAAAAAAACAGGAATCTGTCGTTTTTCCCTGGAGACTACAAGACAAAATGAAAAAGGCCATGGTGAGTAGTACCAAAGTACGGACGTTCAAGACACCCAATGCCTGAGGAGATGATGGTCGCTATGGTGTGTGTATGTGTGTGTGTGCGCGTGAAAAGTACAGAGACCTCAAGCTCATCTACATGTAATTTTCCTCCCCTGACTGAGGACAAGGAAAGGGTGATGAGGAGAGAGTAGTAGAGGAGCAGTTGAGGGGAGAGACAGACAGAGTGTTAGCTCCGGATTCAAGAGCGGCAGTCTGATCGTCAAGCAACACGTCGTCATGACAACGGCAAATGGAGAGAGAGCGGGGAGGAGAGGTGGAGAAACAGGAGGAGGAGAAAAGAATTGAGGGAGACGCTTCAGGTTAAAACTGCATTGCTGAGAGATAAAGTAAGAGTTTATCTGGTGCTTTGCTATGCTACATTGAAGCAGAATATTACATCCACTTACAGGTGATATTTCAGTTACAGTCAAGAGCTGGGAGTTTAAATACTGCCTGAGGATACTGTTTGCATTACTCAGCAATGACTCTGTTCAGAACTACTCTTGAATATTTATCACCAATAGCTGGCCAAGTGCATATCTCTATTCTGCTGTTGCTCTTCTGCTCCTTCATCACTTTATTCTCCGTCTCATTTGTATTCTGTAAGCTCGCTGCCCCTCCTAATTCTCCACCCCAGCATACACCCCTCTCCTTTTCCCCCTTTGTCTCTCCATTGGCTCCCACTCCTGCTCCCCTTGTCCTAAGATCTTTTTTTTCTGGCCTCCGTCCCTCCATCCCTACAGAGTAGAGCTGACATTGGGCATGAGGTCAGAGAGATGGGCAGTCATGCTCCTGCTGTCAGCAGGCTCAAATGGGCTTAGATACAGTGCGTGGAGACCCGAGGGACACTCTGACTTGCCTTGGGCTCTGGACAGGCATTCACACATACACACACACACATACACACAAGCCTCACACATTCAATTACACACTTTTGTAGGCATATAATAGTAGAAGCGCATGCGCACATTAAAAATCAAGAAAAAAAACCTTGAGTATCATATAAAGGACATTCATTCAAACTGTATGACGCACACAAAAACACTAAATGAATGTGTGGAAAGAACATTCATGCAAGTACACACACACACACACACACACACACACAACCAACACAAATACACACATGCTTATGAAAACAGATTGAGGCATGGAATTACAGATTTCAGAAAGGACAAATACCCTTGGAGAACCGCCATGGATTATTGGCTGGTATAGCCAGTGTTGCGAACAATGGAAATAATCACAGCCGATGAATGCCAAGCACTTATGTTAAAAATAAAGACATTACCCTCCAACGGTCATATACAACCATTAAGCATGTATAAATTGTGTGAAGTGGGGAAAAAAACACTTCCATTTAATGTATTGTATATTTAGAAAAGGAAAATGAAATGGCTGTATGAACAAGGAAATCTAACGGGGAATAAACTGCATTTTACACTATGTAGGAAGACTAGAGATGAGGACACTTTACACCTGTTAAATAATAATCTATTAGAAGGACCCTCCTATATTTGTAGGCGTTGCACAGCCCTATATTAAGATGTGACAAATGTCTGACCATAAGGTTAGGAATACACTCAAATGTCAAACATCTCAGAAAAGCTCTGCCTTCTCCAGTCAGCCCATTTAAAAATTAGGATATGATTACATTCATGTATTAAGGTTAAACTCAGAAAGTGGAGGATCTTAAAAAGGGTAATCATTGCTGTGGTATTTTAAGTAACACAGTTAGAGAAATGTCCCATTTTTCCACATTTTTATATAAATGGCATAACGTGTGTAATAGGATGTCATGGCTGGGGTCACTTTGGATTACAGTTGAAGGATGCTGCCAGAAACATTGTACCACACTGCCCCCATGTGGTGATCATACACACATAGGTTACACTAAAGACCTCTTCCACTGTATTTGGATGAATTTGACTAGAAAGCTTCTCTCTTTTTGTAGCAGTTGCCACATATTCTGTCAGATACAATCCTAATAAATCAAAATTAGTGCAACTTTCCACATTTAAATACCTTCTGGCACACACGCCAAGACAATTATAAATTTCACAAATTATACTATACTAGTACTATTTGTTGCCAAGTGAAAGTTTCTGTCCTGTTATATCACAAAAAAAACTTACAAGTGCATCATAAGTGTAATATCATTACCTGTCCTGGAGGTGTCACTGTCATTAGGTCTCCTCTGAAGGCTCTGGTTACAGGATTGGGTTGCAGGCCATACAGCTACATAAACAGCCTCCACCGTGCAGGATAATGAAGCCAGCCCCTGCTGCGTTGTCACAGTGACAAGTTAACCTATCCACCGTAGTGTGTATCACTTTTCCAGCTGGTGTCCCTCGGAGCTGGAGAAGAGAGAAGAAACATAGAGTTTGGATGGTAGAAAGAGTGCATCATTGTTATGACTGGGGAATCATCCACTTGTAGTTTCTTCATCGTGAAAGGAAGGATTTAGGTAAGCCTGTTACTTTTATCTCACTCTTTCACATCCTCTTCGCTCTGAATTTAAAAGGTAGTAGCCTTTACTTACTTCTTCTTGCCGCCAGTTGAGTCTTCATGGCTGAGGCCACCGGCACAAGCAGTAACAGAGGAGGATTGGGTAGTGGAGGAGTGCGTGTTCCCCAGGAGCCTTCCCTGAAAACTGGGGTAGTGTTGTCGGATGAGAGGGTGGACTTCCTTCGGGAGCAGGCCTTCTGTGTGCTGCGAGTGAAGACGGATAAGTGGAACCGCTTCATCGGAGCAGAGGAGAACCAGAAGATTATACTGGATTTCTTGGACCACATCTGGACCAACAGACTGCTACTCTTCACTGGGCCTGGAGGGACATTGCATGCAGGGGATGCTCAGGTAAGAGACATACACAGACATGAATTGAGTTTCTGAAAGGTTCAGCAACTGCTTTCATAAATGTTTTTGTAATTTTCTTTTTCATCTTCCCATCTTGGCTAAAGTCAATTTTGTAGGTAAATTCAATCATGGTCATAGCCTTGAGTGAATACTAATGCATTGTATGTTAGAAACGCTATACGCTAATATCCCTGAGGTGAACATACTGTGACGATGATGTGCACACGTACAGAGGATATATGATACTGAGGCACATTATATTATTGGTTTGCCTGCATGGTATGAAGACATAATTCATTAAAAAAAATAAACAGATTGCAGCAAAATTCCTCACATCCTGAGAGAAGAACGAAAAACACCCTGAATTTAGCTTCAGTGCATCATATGTTACAAATTCTGTATCCTAATATCCCTGGAGAATCATGGAAAACACTGCCATGCACACGCTGAATTTAGCTCTTCCACAAGACGATAAGCTGACATGGCGACATTTAAGAAAATCTCCTTGGCTTGCCATCTACACTCCATCTAACATACACACTCTTTGAAATAAGTCACTACTTATTTCTGGTGCTTTCAATGCCGTTGAAAGCATTCCCACTGTTTTTGCATCTGTGAAGACGTCCCCACCATGGAAGACAAAGCTGCTGTGTGTGCTAAAGAGAGGCGTCAAGAGAATCGCCCGTCAAGGATTCAGGCATCAACTCCGGCTGGGAGAAGTGCCTGGATACCCCATGGAGCACCTACCTGTTGTCATCTCTGAGGTGGGCTAGTGTGAGTGTGTCTGAAGATAAAAAAGTCTAATGCATACACCAATGCAGGTAACATACACTCACTCACTTCTTTACGGACACTTGTACAATCCAATGTGATCCAATACAAAAACTTTGCTAGAAATTCTACCTTTACAAAGCTTAACATTTTTCAGTTTTTGTTGACACTGTCAGAGTAGTGTTAATTTAATTATTATGTTTACTAATGAGGTTGTAGTTGGCACTGGTCTTCAACTAGGCTGCATTATATTGAGAGGTGTTTCTAATATTGCACACTCAAGAGGACCATAATATTATTAACACTTCTCAATATAATGCAGTCTAATTTAACACCACTGCAAATTGGATCACATTGGATTGAAGTAACTAATGAAGTGGCCAGCTGGTGTATGTGATATACGTGAAGATAGAAGTTTTCCAGCTGAGAATATTGCTGGCATATGGGCAAAGAAAGAGATGCATGGCGTGTTTGTAATACAATATATGTCCATTTAAAAGCAGCTTGTGCATACTGAATAGGTGCTGGTGTGTGTGCTGTCCAACGGTCTGAACCATGAGGACTGGCCGCGGGTGGTGTCTGATGACATCCACAGGCACCTGGAGAAGCTGAGGAACAAGGTGGTGACCCTGCGAGGCCGCGCTGAGGGACGAACACTACTGCCCTTACCGCTGTGTGTGGAGAGGACACGGCCTCAAGACATTATCCTCAGGTCAGTGCGGGGCTTGTAGCCTTCCTTTGTTTGTTAGCGTCACTTACTTATCGTCAAAGGTAACTAGTACAGTTCGTGTTCGTGTTTATCCCGGGTCAAAACGACACTCGCCCCTTTTCCAACCGATTTCCAACCGTTCGGTCCAGTTGCCGGAAGTGACATGCCATCAAAATAAAACATGAACTAATAATAAATAAAACATCACGAAATTAAATATTGTACCATCAGGTTCTACACAAGTCTTATTTGTATGTCTCCATATTTAATTAGATTTCGAGAGCTGTACAACACAAGCAAATATTCAGAAAGAAAATAAAATAAAAAGCAGAAAAAGGCCATTTCCGGTCGCCATCTTTGTTTACTTTAATTAACAGTTACAAATTGCGAATTTAGCTGATTAAACTTATTTATTCTGTGGACCATTTTTGTCCACAGTTAGTTAGAAACTATAAAGACTCCATGAGGAAGTTTCTTTAAAACAATGGTAAGCAGTACTCAGTTTGGCTTAACCAATGCGCTAAACATTAGCTCTGTTATTGTCAATGGTACGTATGAAGTTCATACATTTCTTAAGTAGTTTTTTTGAAAGTAACATGTACCTTATGGAGAGGCATAAACTCTACTATTGCCATGTGTTAATGCATAATGTAGACTAGAGAGCAAGATGTTATGGCAGCATATTTGTCACTTAGGTTAAAAGTTTGGTGTGTCACATTTAGGGGGCTCTATTTACAGAATATAATATTCATGGCTCTGTTTTCATTAGTGTTTATTCACCTGAAAATAAGAAACATTATGTTTTTGTTACCTTACAATGAGCCTTTTATATCCTAGTATATATCCTCATCCACAGAATCTGCCACATTGAAGCACCATGTTTCTACAGTAGCCTAGAATGGATAAACTAAAGACTGGATCTAGACAGGGCATTTTCGCATTATTCACTTGTTTTGCAGCCTCTGTAGTTTCACTTTTACACTAGGAGGATGAACCACTAGATGCCAATAAATCCTACACGCTGTTCTTTTAAAGTGAATTTCACTTGTGTGCTTTAGAAGCTGATTGTGATGGCATTTACAGCTTACTAGAATATTTGAGTCCCATTTATAGTTTGTTTGCTGTACTTTCATCTTCCACACCCATATCCACAATGACTGTCCCACTCTCTGTCTCCCTCAGCCCCACTGGTTGGCCACTGGACCGTGGCTTGTTATACTCTATAGAAACTCTGATAGTTCAGTGGTCCGGACAGATATGGAATGTCCTGAAGAAGGACTCCGGTATGGTGCTGCTCCAGGGAGATCATCCAGGCCCCAATGTAGAGCTCCAGTTCTGGACCACTCAGAGGGAAAACCTGCTGGGCATCCAGTCACAAGTATGACATTGTTTTGTGGAAGTTGACTGGGGTGCCATTCAAAATGTAAACTGCAGCTCTCAAAGTGACAGCCATAGTTGGGTTTTTAATTGAGACTTTTTTTATTCCCAAAGACCAAGACCACAACTTAAAGGACGGAATTATAAATGACCCAAAACAGACCCCAAATGTGTTGCATGACAGATCATTCCACTACTGAAGTTCCTATTTATCCTTCCTCATTAACCAAGGTTACACTTAGTGTCAACTTTATTTGGTACACCTGTACAATATAATGCAATCTAATATAACATTTCTGTCATAAAGTCTACTTTGATAATGCTTATAATGTTGGTGTTTGTTGACACTGTGTTTTAGCAGTGTATTGCATCCCTACAATTAACTATAACCCCAGCAATAAACTATTAATTTAATTTACATATTTCCTGCATTGTAATAAAACATGAACATTATAAACATTGTTGCAATAGATTGTACAGGGCAGGAGCACCTAATAAAGTGACCATTGGGTATTTGTCCTTCTTTTTAGATCCAGAGCCCCAAAGCAGAGCACATCATGGAGATCCTGAGAAGAGTCAAAAGCAGTTATTACTCCTCCTTCAAGGACATCTGCCTCAAAGTCAATGAGGGTAGATCAGTATAACTCATCATTTAGAAGTGCTAATTAATTCATTTCATCATTCTTTCATCTAGTTTCTCACAACTTGACTCCCCATTTAGTTGTACTTAAGAAACATATTAAGCAGTGTCCTCCAGCACAGTTTCTTCGTTCTTCAAATACTCAATCATTATATCCCAATTACATACGTATATTCTAGCTTTGCAATGTATGGCAACATGGCAGTCACATTAAACCACTACATGTTTTTAATTCTGTTTGATTTAACTACCTATTAGGATTATGTTATCCATTGGTATTTCTGCATGTGATTGTTATAGCGGTGATGGAAGCGGAGGACATAGATCTGTATCTACGCCCTCTGAGGAGACTGATCAGCAGTTTAGAGGAGATTAGTTTCCCGCAGGTGGATACTCTACTGCCTCCTCTTTTCCACACACTCTGTCTCATTTGGAGCCGGTCCCAATACTACTGCACCCCAAAGCGCATGGTGGTCCTCCTGCAGGAGTTCTGCAACATGATTATTGAAAAGGTACAGTTTGAAAGATGGAGCCAGAATAAGAGATATTAAGTAACTTAAACTGATCTTCTTAATGATTATATGTCTGTGTCCAGGCCTTTGCCTACCTTATCCCTGAAGAACTGTTTAAAATGGAGCTTGAGGAGGGGGTGGAGAGAGTCCAGATAACCATCTCAGTCCTGCGCACCTTCAAGCAATTGTTTCATACCCACCGCCAGCAGATTCCCAAATACTACAAAGACACCGAGACCATCAAGCTGTGGGACTTTCCAGCTACACTTGTGTTCCAGCGTTCAGACCGCATCATGGAAAGGCTCCTTATGATTGAGGTACCAGAGTTATCAAGTATATCTCTGCGTGCACTGAAGAAGAAGATTAGAAATGTGCAACCTCGGTGTCATTCCACCAAAAAGATGTCAGAACAGAAGCTATTATTTTCTAAATATTCGCATCAATTAAACTACTGTATATTAGTTTTAGTTTTTATTGTGAATTGAGTTGTTAGAAATAGAAAGTGTCAGTCTACAAAAAAATTCCCCACGCTTTGTTTTTGCCCTAGGAGGTGAGATTTAGCATGGAAGTCAAATGTTTGTGAGGTTGTGTGTGCGTGTAATTGCATGAACGTATGGATGCATGTGTGTACATGGTCACAGCTGTTTCAGATTTGCAGTTGCTACATTTGATTGTCTCCATCTTATCCCCCTGACTCGTAGGTGCCTTTTCTCCTTTCATCTACAGGAACTTTTTGCAACAGCGCTGGATTTTCTGAAACTGGAGAAGGTCGAACTGGGCGGATCAAAAGGGAAAATCCTCAGTGAGATGGTTTTCAGCATGAGCGAGGAGTTTCATGATCACTGGCGGGCCCTCAGAGAGAGCAAATATGACCCCCTGGACTATACTGATGATGTGAGGCCTAATTAGATTGTGACAGTTGTCTTTGATGTCACACTGACATATAATTAATAAGCCCCAAAGGCCTATGATTCACAGCAGTTTATTAGTGGCATTGACTGACACAGTCGAATAATAAAATATAATAATTAGATGTTATTTTTCTACCCAGCAGTAGAGTAATTGAAAAGTAGCAAAGCAAAGTAGTTGCTAAGCAACACACAAGAATCAGTGACAGCAGGCTTTATTAGTCAGTGCATCAATATTTAATTTACTAGATATTTTACAGTTATTTTACCACAGCTTCCAGTGTGAACTCAATCAGAAATTGATCTGTGTTATAGTGTTTGTTATTCCAACCAATACTGATCAACTCAGCTAACTGAGAACTTAAAGTACTGCAATAAAATTGTAATGCATTGAAAACTGCCTAATAGCTGAACTCAAAGCTTGTTGTAGGACTGAAATTTTCCATTATTTACCTGTACGTAATGCCATTTTGTGTCCAGGATTTTGTCCATCAGTACAGGCGTTTCATGGAGCAGAGCAGAGATTTTGACCAGAGGTTAGGAACTGTCTTAAATCTGGCTTTTCATCACTCCAAAAACCTGAAGTCAACCTTTAAGGTATGTGTGTTACACCCTCAGTCATATACTTCCAGGTCATTCAGAGGCAAGGTGTTGATCATTTACACTTTTTCAATATCTGTGTAAAAAGAGCAAGCAAAGAACTTGTAGTATATTAGCGCTATATACCATATTATTAGACTATATTGTTATATACTATATTATCAGTAGCTCACTTGGTTGAGCATGCACCTCATGTACCAAGGCTGTCCTTATTACACCGGCCCAGGTTTGATTGCAGCTTGCAGCCCGTTGTGTGTCATCCCGTCTCCTGTCCAGCTGCACTATCAAATAACCACAAAAATATTAAGCTATGGAATCTCCAAAGTAAATCAGAAACTATAATATTGGACATCATACATTACTGAATATGCCTGCTGAACAATGTCTTAATGTGCACTGTCCTAAAACTGAGCTGTTGTTGTGTCCCATCTAGTTGTTGAAGATTTTCAGCACCCTGCTTGAGAGACCAAGGATCCACCAGCTATTCTCTCCTAACTACAGTGTGTTGTTGACCATGTTCAACCAGGAAGTAGACCACTGTCAGTTTATACTTGATCAACACAGAGATGGGGTAAGATAGGTTAAAAATAAATAGTTTGAATAAACTAAGAGAGAGAAGAATATGACGCTTATGGTACTATAATTTACACACGTAACACACAATGTGCCACAGTTGAATAAAAGTATTAACTTACTTTATCAGCCAAATGAATTCAGCCTGTGTGTTTCAGTTGCAGTCAGGCTGTGCTGTCCTGGGGAAAAATATGCCATCAGTGGCCGGCAACCTCAAATGGTCACAGGAGCTTCGGAATCGCATCCTCACTGACAGAAGCAACCTCTGCCAGCTGGCCCATATGTATGGACCAGTCATATTCATCACACACAGACACAATTATCTCATGTAACAAGTGTCAGATCTGTTGTTGAGTTGACCTATTATACACACTGATAAAACAAAATGTTGCTGTTGCTGTTCTAAGAATATAGCTTTCCCCGATGGTGTTAGCTAAGCTAAAAGTCATAATCATAATTAAAAGAGTAATTATTAGGAGTACTAATTTGACATTGTCAGATTCATGATGGACAGAATTTTTAAGTATTTAACCCAATATGGCAGAACCTAGACATTCGTATTCCTCGTGAAAACCTGGCGACCTATTTAAAAATGACGCATCATTAGTTTAAAATCAAAGCATACACACTGCAAGAATACAGTTTATTTGTCAACCATGTACAAAATACAGGTAACATTTATATTTTACTCATTATTTTCTTTGGACTCCCACTCTACCTTGCAGGCCTCTTGGGTGTGCTGAAGCAGATGATGTCCTCCTGAAGTGTGAGCGCGTTCTGGAGGTTCTGGACCAACATGATCAGGAGCTGTTCTCAGAGTGGACACAGGGCCTTGAGGAAATCTGTCAAACCCACCTGAAGGAACCTCTGCTCACACTGGACACTGACACAGGCCTGTTCCAGGTCAACTTCAGTCCTGCAGTAAGCACAGAGAAGATGCAATCACAAACGTGAAATGTATTCATTTGTTCAAAAATGTACATACTAGTATACAGGGTTTTGTCTGGTGTGAAGTACATGAAGCTATATTGTGGAAAATGTATGACAGGCATTTGATTATGCAAATCATCATTAAGTTCAGACTCTATAACCCAAGGATAAACAACTTATCTGATGGACTTGTGCATTTCTTCTAATATGCTGTATATGTGTATGAGCACTTAGTTCTAGTGTACTTAATGACTGGCTTTCTTATAACTACCACTTAGTTATTCATATCTTAATGAGATCTCCACTTTAAGATGCTGTTCCTTTCTGTTTCTTCCTTCCTTTCTCTCTTTCACTCCCTAGCTGACATCAGTACTAAGGGAGGTGAAGTACCTGAGCATAATGAAGAACCAAAACATTCCTGAAGCAGCTCTTCATCTCTACTCCAAACGGGAGAGACTTTACATGGTGGGTAATTAAGTGTCAGACAGCTTTGTTTGTGAACTTTGTGGCTGTAAATGGTTTTTAGACCTGTGAAATATGGTTAAAAAAATGATGCTTTAAAAATGCGTTAAAGTGTTAACGCTGTATTGTATTCTGTAGTACACACAGACACTGACCTTGGTGACACAATGGTACAACCAGCTCCACAGCACCATACTGGCTGTAGAGCTGGGATTAGTAAAAGGTGAGATGGATAAGACGAGACACCAGTTAGATCCAGCCCTCCGGGAGCTGACCTGGGCTCAGGACGACCTCTGGGACTACATTCAGAGCACACGAGACCTGGTCAAGGTGTGTGAGCATTTCCAGGAATCTTTTGCCTGCATTGTCAACAAACAGTCAGTATTACTTACTTACAGTGTTTCTTTTCAGTACTCATCTTGACACTGTTTTGCAGCATATTCACACTTTTCTGCTATATTTAAAGAAATGCATTTTGTGCTGAACTACTTGTGTAAAAAGTGAGATAAAGGTTGGTGGTTTATTTTAGAATTTGCATAAAGGCAATATCAAAAACTGCTGTGAAACTGTTGCCTGCCAATGTAGTTTGAAACCTGGCACTCTCGTCATGTAAACCAAGCCAGCTTCCCTCAATTATAGCAAACACTCCTGATACAAAAAGCAACATGCAGCTGTCTTCCAAAAGGGATGTAATTACCGGTTTTAATAGTTTTTCTTTTTTGCTATGGCCAGAGCATTTCTACTCGTGTCCAGAAGAGTAAAGCTAACGTGGAAGCCATCCAAGCCCTTATGGGGAAATTCAGCCACCGTGCCTTCATCACGAGAAAAAGCCGTGGTTCTACTCTCCTCGTCTTCTCTGACATTGAAGAGAGTGTCTCGAAACAGCACACTCTCATAAGCAGTACAGGAGAGCAACTACACCAACTGCTGCAGGTATATTCACTCACCTTACTCTTGATGATGCAGTGAGGGACACTACTCTATAGATGTTAACACCTGCAGAACTCACTTATTTTTATGATTATCATAATACTAACATCACTTTTCCACTGTGCTCCAGGAGAACCAGTCTCTGCTCGGTGTTTCAGACCTGGACAGCAGCGAGTGGCAGGCCTACACAGACTATGTGGACCGTGTGATCCTGACAGGTTTCTCCAACGCAGTACGCTGCTCCCTGCAGTACTTCTTGGACAACACAGATGCAGCCCAACGCATTACACCGCTGTTTGAGGTCCAGCTGGTACTCAACAGCAATGAGATGACCTTTGACCCCCCGTTGGACTATAGCCACAGTGGTAACTTTTACGATATTGTGGATAAGATGGTGGCCAACATCACCAACATGGCATTGTTCATTCCCAGAGTGGCAAAACATAAAAAGCGGGATAACTATCAGGTGCTGTACAGATTGGATTCTCGGTTTATACACAATGTACATATACACTATATACCTATTACAGAAATACACACACCCTTGTCATATGCTGTTTTGTTCTTCCATCTTGTAGTGCGACATAAATGAAATGGAGGATTTGTCAGAGATGTGCCATGTGATACGCTCACGGGCACGTGCAGCTGTTGGTAAGGTAAGCGGTAAAGGTAAAAGTTTTCTGTCCACATGTGGAGGCACATTCATGATTTTTACAGTAAATATTGTTTCATTTTCAGGTCAGAGAATATCAGGGATCGTTTGCCAGCTACCGCTACCTCTGGACTGATGACAGGTCAGGAGTGTATGAAGTGTGTGGCTCTCCTGTACATGATTTTGTTCTCAACACTTAAACAATGATAAATAACCATTAAAAGTGAAACTAACAAGGAAGAATTTTTTCCTCAACTTTCCCAGGTCTGAATTTATGAGGCAGTTTTTGCTCTATGGCCATGTGCTAAGTACAGAGGAAGCTGAGTTGTATGCTGACTATGAGCTGAAAAAGAACCCACCCACCCTGGACAACTTCAAAGAACAGGTGTGCTTCACATTTGACCATAGTTTAGTATATACAGTATATGATATATGAAGCTCTGGTCTTCTGCTCTTTGGGCATTGTGATTGAGTCACTGCATCATTCTTCCCACTAGATCAACCTGTTTGAGTCTCTGTATGTACGAGTGAGCAAAATGGAGGACAAGAGGGTGTTTTGTGGTTGGCTACAACTAGATATCAGACCCTTCAAGCTCACATTGATGAATGTCATCAAGCGGTGGAGCTGGATGTTCAAGGAGCATCTGCTCAACCACGTGAACCAGAGGTTAGACACACACATACGCATGCATGGAAACGCATAGATTTCCTCTACACTCTGAAACCTTACATCATCCTCGTTCCTTTCTATCCTGCAGCGTGAGAGAGCTATCCTCTTTTGTCCAGGACACGGCCCATGGCCTTTCTAAAAAGGTGTCAGATGGCGACTATGCAGGCCTTGTGGACATTATGGGACACCTCATGGCTATACGAGACAGACAGATCAGCAACGAACAGCACTTCAAACCTCTCAAGTCTACAGCTGAACTCCTCAAGACCTATGGACAGCAGCTGCCTGAGAGCGTGTACACACAGCTAGAAGTGTGTACTATTGCACAAGCACGTACATTTCCAGATACATACATTTGTCATCACATTACATATTTTACTTTTTTTTTGCCACAAAATACAGGAACTGCCGGAGAAGTGGAAAAATCTGAGGAAAATTGCATTCACAGTTAAACATGAAGTGGCACCACTACAATCAAATGAAGTTTCAGTTATACGCAGGAAATGTGTCCGGTTTGAGGTGAGGCTGTGTGTGAGTGGGATAAGATATCAGTGTCACAACCTCTGACAAAGAGCTCAGTATCTGACATATAAACCTTCTCACTTTCTGTCCTGCATTATACATGACTGACAGCACACAGTCCACTGTGTACAGTTAGAGATTGAGACATTGAAGCAGAATCCTTAATGTGCCGTTTTTGTTTGTATTTTACCCACATTTTAGGTGAAGCAGCACGAGTTCAGAGAACAGTTTCGTACTGAATCGATCTTTAGGATCAATGTGGAGGAGCCATATAAACTAATTGATAAGGTGAGAACTGGGCAACATGCTTTACAGCCTATTCCTTGCACAGAAGCACCTTACGCTGTACGATTAAATAGAATGTAATAAAAAACGGTAGATTTTTAAGCCATGGCTTTTCAAAATGTCTCCAGTCTAATCAAACAGTAGCGGAGATGGAGGCGGAAATGCAGAAGCTGCAGGACACAGCTGATCTGTTTGAAGTCAGTTTTCCCGACTACAAGCAGCTGCGTCAGTGTCGCTCTGACATCATACTGGTCAAGGCAGTCTGGGACATGGTCATCTTTGTGAAGGTACATATTCATCAGAGCAAAACAAACATGTTGGCATCTCTTATCTATGTTTGAGCTCTATAGATAAACCATTAACACATGGCAGACAAGCCTGCGTAGTGTGGCTCAGCATTTGACAAGCTATGATTTCCGGTCCATACGTGACATGACCTTTCAGAGTGTGACGGGAAATTTCTTCTGTAAATTTCATTTGAGAATCATTAAATGTTTTCCATTCTCCTCTGTATGTCAGACCAGTATAGAGGATTGGACCAAGACTCCTTGGAAAGAGATCAATGTTGAGCAGATGGACATGGAACTCAGGCGATTTGCCAAAGTATGACAAGTTTCCATGGACAAACATTATAATCTTACATTTTCGCTGGGGTTTAGAAAATAGGACATTTCTCTCATCATTTATTTGTGCTGTGTGTTAAAGGAAATGAAGCTGGATAAGGAGGTGCGGGTGTGGGACGTCTATATGGGTCTGGAGTCGACCGTGAAGAACCTGTTGACTTCCCTGAGAGCCGTCAATGAGCTGCAAAACTCTGCTGTCAGAGAAAGACACTGGCAACAGCTTATGAACACCACCAGGGTACAGTACTATCTCTGCTGCTTCACAATGTCTCACATCATGTGATTCAATAATGTTTCATCAATGAGCCCATTCTCCACTCTATATAATGCATGCCACTCTACTGATTTTAGTTCTCTTCTTCCTTAATCTCTACCTTCATTCAGCTGTCTGTCCAACTCAGTTCACTCACTGTCTGGGCCTGTAATTGCCAGCACAGTTCAGTGAACCCAATTATCCTGATCTAAAATCTGATCACACTCACGGTTGTTGTGTGTTACTTTCGGTCATCAGGTCAGGTTTGTGATGGGAGAAGGCACCACCTTGGGGGACCTTTTGGAATTACAGCTTCACCGTGTCGAGGATGAGGTCAAAAATATTGTGGACAAGGCTGTGAAAGAAATGGCCATAGAGAAAGTAAGAATCATATAAATGAACCAATAATAGTATATTATGATGATGAGTCTGTCACAATACCTGAGAATACTTAGAGACAAATAAAAATATATATATGATTTTTTATATATATATATATTATATATATATATATATATATATAACACTTGTTTATCACAACATATTTCTGTGTTGTATATGTATTCTACTGCAAAATGTTCTCACAAGAAACATTTCCTACATTTACTTAGGTTTTGGCTGAGATAACCCAGACATGGAGCGTTATGTCGTTGTCATATGAGACTCATACCAGCACAGGAACGCCATTGCTCAAAGCAGATGAGAATCTGATAGAAACACTGGAGGACAATCAGGTGTGTGTGAAAACTGCGCCGATTCTCTAAAGCATGTGACATCTAGTTTATTCCAGTATTTTAATGCAATATAGAATGTCACACTCTGGGTTAGATTAAATATTTCAGTTTCTGTTGTTTCTTTATGCCTTTATGTGTAGAGCTTTCAGTCAGTCTGACACCCTGACATTAACAATGTAACTGACTGGAAAAAAGCATAAAAATATAAAGAATTTCAAGATGAATGATTTAATAATTTACCTTTCATTTACCATACTGTAAGACATATTAAAGATTACAAATCTTCAAGTAGAACTACTTCCTTTATTTCTCTTCAGGTGCAGCTGCAAAACATCCTAATGAGTAAGTATGTGGAATATTTCCAAGCAGAGGTGAGTGGTTGGCAGAGGAAGCTGATGGTGGCTGACCTGGTCATCTCCTCCTGGATGTCTGTCCAGAGGACCTGGGCCCACCTCAACAGCATCTTCACCAACAGCCATGATATCCGCTGCCAGCTGGCCAAAGATGCAGAACGCTTCCAGGGAATTCACACAGACTTCCAGGTAACACATAAGAGCTACAATGCCTCCATCTCACATGTCATTATGTTGTTGAACATTTTCTATATTTTTCACCAATTTCGCTCCATCCTCTCTCATCCAGAGCTTAATGACTGAAGTGGTGCAAAACAGTAATGTGGTAGAGGTGACCAACCAGCCTGGCTTCCTGGAAAACCTGGAGACCTTACAGCAGAGGCTGTCTGTGTGCGAGAAGGCCCTGGCTGAGTACTTAGAGACAAAGAGACTCACATTTCCCAGATTTTATTTCGTCTCTGCCTCAGACCTGCTGGAGATTGTCTCCAAGGGAACACAGCCCAAACAGGTGACAGATTCTAATTTAATTATGTTTTTCAATAAAAAAACATTTGAAGGGATAGTCAGCACATTGAAGTTATCTGAGCAATATATTCTTCACTGTGTCTTGGCTTTATGGAGTGGAAAATGTGAAAGATAAGAATGAAAGACAAGGAGGAAATTTGACATTGATTTAGTGTTTTTGTTTTTTCATTGTCTTAAATTCCAGTCAAAAGATTATGGTGTGTAACATAACCTTTAAAATAAAAATAGAACAATAATCTATGTGTGTGTGTGTTTTCCAGGTGACCAGACACTTGCTGAAGCTGTTTGACAACATAGCAGATCTTCGCTTCAAGGACTCAGACAGACAAAGAAAAGAAGAAGAGGATGGGGAGGCAGTTGCTTTAGGGATGTACAGCCGAGAGGGAGAATATGTTCCATTCTCTGAGCCATGTGTCTTTGAAGGACAGGTATAGAAAGCTAAATAAATAACTTGTCTGTATTGTTTTTTATAGTATGCACTGTATGTATAACATTGTATGTGTGTACTTGTTTCAGGCAGAGTGTTGGTTGAGTTCCTTAGAGAACACCATGCGCTGCACAGTCCGGAAGGAGATCCAGGAGGCCGTAGCTGCCTATGAGGACAAACCACGAGACCAGTGGCTATTTGATTACCCTGCACAGGTCTGATCATGTACAGTATAAAACAACCACTTTCATTTTAGAAAACACACAAATTGTCTTTTGTCTGCTCTATTTTTTTTTTCCATTCATAGGTAGGGTTGACTGGTAGTCAAGTGTGGTGGGCCACAGATGTGGGCATTGCCTTCGAGAGGGTGGAGGAGGGATTTGAGACAGCTCTCAAAGACTACAACAGGAAACAGGTACTGCTATAAATCCTGAGTGAGATATCGTTAGAACGGCGGGTGACCACACATGGTTGTTCATTTTGTTTTTGTAGATCACACAGCTGAACTCACTGATCCACATGCTGCTCGGAGACCTAACCCCTGGAGACAGACAGAAAATTATGACCATTTGCACTATTGATGTCCACGCTCGAGACGTGGTCGCCAGTCTCATAACTCAAAAGGTGAGTAAGACATACGTTTTGTTGAATGATGCATTATACGAGCAAAAATGCCTGTTGGTGTTAATGTGTGTACCTCATAGGTGACAACAGGTCAGGCCTTTGCGTGGCTGTCTCAGTTACGCCATCGCTGGGATGATGAAAACAGACACTGTTACGTCAACATCTGTGACGCCCAGTTCCAGTTCAGCTATGAATACCTCGGGAACACTAACAGACTGGTTATTACCCCACTCACTGACAGGTACACACACACAGATTGTACTTGCACACGAACAGGTATAAATGTAAGTCTTTTTATCATACACCAATACATGCATACACCATGCATTACAGTGTTTTATGGCATGTTTGTAACAAATACACAGGCCAGTTGAATCTAAGTTGTTATTATTACTGATGTTTATTTATATCTCTAACCCCGCCTCTGTTAGGTGTTACATAACTCTGACCCAGTCCCTCCATCTGACTATGAGTGGTGCCCCCTCCGGCCCAGCTGGCACTGGTAAGACAGAGACTACCAAAGACCTTGGACGCTCCCTGGGCATCATGGTATATGTGTTCAACTGCTCAGAACAGATGGACTACAAGGTAGCACACAGACTGCACAGATGTTCTCCATGGTGTCTATTTATGTCATATTTACACTCTTCATAATGTAATTCATGTTCATTCCACTCTTCAACTTACCCCTCTGTCTCCATCATATTTATTAAGTCCATAGGCAACATTTATAAGGGCCTGGCTCAGACAGGAGTGTGGGGATGCTTTGATGAGTTCAACAGGATCTCAGTGGAGGTACTGTCTGTGGTAGCTGTACAGGTCAAGACTATACAGGATGCTGTACGCAACAAGAAACAAAGGTAGATGTGGAAATAATGACATGCATCGTAAGCATCCATATTCATTAATTTGTCTGCCAACCCAGTCTGTGATTTCTCTACGGATCTAATTAGTAATCTTTAATTTGTACTGTGTATGTAGATTCCATTTCCTTGGAGAGGAGATTGAGCTGAAGCCAACAGTGGGGATCTTCATCACTCTGAACCCAGGTTATGCTGGCAGGGCTGAGCTCCCAGAGAACCTTAAGGCTCTGTTCAGGTGTGGTATAAACAGAGAGGGAAAGAGCAGATTTTGAGTGCAAGAGTTAATAAGTGTCAATGATGACTAATTAATAACTGGTTTGCTAACTGTTCAGGCCCTGTGCCATGGTGATCCCAGACTTTGAGCTCATTTGTGAGATCATGTTGGTGGCAGAAGGCTTCATAGATGCTCGTCTGCTGGCACGCAAGTTCATTAGCCTATACACTCTGTGTAAGGAGCTGCTGTCCAAACAGGTACAGAAAACCATGTTCAACTTAATTTACACAGCACTGAATATGCACTCACTGTTTGTCTTGATTTTATTGGAAATGAAAAAAAGAATGCAAGTAAAGCTACATGATTTTTTAAATGAAATTTCCTTTATTTGATAGGATCATTATGACTGGGGTTTAAGGGCTATCAAATCAGTCCTGGTTGTGGCTGGATCTCTGAAGAGAGAGGACCGGAACAGACCTGAGGAACAGGTATGCATCGAGCACTGTTTTCACTGTTGAATGCACACTAAGGCATCTTACATCTAGTGGATATGCCATTCATGCCATTTCCTGCCTAGGTGCTGATGCGAGCGCTGAGAGACTTCAACCTGCCAAAGATAGTGACCAGCGACGTACCCATATTCCTTGGACTAATCAGTGACCTGTTTCCTCTGCTGGACGTTCCCCGGAAGAGAGACCCTGAGCTGGAGAACGCAGTTCGTCAGTCAGTCAGTGAACTGCGCCTGCAGCCTGAGGAGAACTTCATACTTAAGGTGCTTCATTTTAACATTATGTTAAAGTGCTCTTCTTGTGAAAAAGAAATGCACATCTATAATTAATAGAAATCGGGTAAGATGTGATATTTGTGTGTCTATAGGTAACCCAGCTGGAGGAGCTGCTGGCTGTCAGACACTCTGTGTTTGTAGTAGGCGGACCAGGAACTGGAAAGAGCCAGGTGAACACATACATTATCGAGTTTCTACTACTTAAGTTAAATTTTGGGTTTTTGTTTTTTACACGATGGAAGATGCATCAGACATCTCATATCTGCGGGCTATCTAGACTGATATGGATTTTGTGAGAAGGCATTGCACTGTGTGTCATAAATTTGTAATGTTTATTCATCAGATCTTGAAGACTCTCCACAGAACCTATGCCAACATGAAGATGAAGCCTGTATGGAGCGATATCAACCCTAAAGCCGTGACTACAGACGAGTTGTTTGGATATCTACACCCTGCTACCAGAGAGTGGAAAGATGGTGAGAAGCTGGAGGATTATACAAGGAATTTAATAAGCTGTAAATGATGATCAAGGGAACCAGTGTTTTTGGGTCGCTGTCAAGCAGGAGTTATTTTGGTGCCAAGTCCATAATTTTATTCCCATGCTTCTTCTCAGAATTAATTAAATTATTTGTTAAAGTACTTTTTCTGGAGTTAACTCTTTTTATATCTTTATATCGTTTTACTCTTTTGATATGGAACAATTTGCTTTCATTACATGACTTTGTGTCAGTATAATATTAAATGATAGTACATGATATTTTTGTCCCAGTGATCTGGTTTGGTACTGGAACAAAAAAAAAAAATATGATTGGTTTGCTGTTTTTTTCTTCTTTTTTTTACTGTAGGGCTGTTCTCATCCACCATGAGAGAACTAACCTCAGTGGGCCATGATGGACCCAAGTGGATTGTTCTGGATGGGGATATTGACCCCATGTGGATTGAGTCACTCAACACAGTTATGGATGACAACAAGGTCAAAGTGCATCTTTGTTCTCTGTCTTGTGTGTCCATTCTTCAAATGTTGGTTTCTGTCCTTTTTCTAAGGGGTTCACTCTGCCTTCCTCTTTACATGAACTCACCCACTCAATTTTTTTAAATACATTTTTGTCATGTGTGCCAGTATATTTGAACAATATTTCCTCTCTTCTGTCCAGGTTCTGACTCTTGCCAGTAACGAAAGGATCAGTTTGTCCTCCTCCATGCGTCTACTCTTTGAGATCTCTCATCTAAAGGCTGCTACTCCAGCTACTGTGTCCAGAGCAGGAATACTGTTCGTCAACCCACAGGACCTTGGCTGGAGCTCGTATGAAACACACACACAAGCACACACATGTAAAATCGGGGATTTCTCATCCTTTGCTTTTCTGAAATGGTACTTTACCTTAGCACTGCTGTCTTTACTGTATTTCCAGTTATGTGACAAGTTGGATTGACACCCGACAGGCCCAATCAGAGCGAGCCAACCTCACCATTCTGTTTGATAAGTATGTGCCGTACTGCCTGGAACAAGTCCGCTGCAACCTAAAAACCATCACTCCTATACCAGAAAGCAGCATGGTGCAGGTGAGGACACACACAACATGCTCATTATGTGGCCAAAGAGTCTGTATACCTTTACATCTTGTCCATTGTGTAATTCAGATGTTGAATTTCTGTGCAGTGTTTGTGCATATCATCAAAAAGAACAATGTGTTACTTTGTATTGCCCAATTAAATGTTACATTTCTATGTTTTGGCCAATCAGACACTCTGTTCCTTGTTGGACTGCCTGCTGACAGAGGACAACACTCCTGCTGACTCTCCCCGAGAACTTTATGAGATCTACTTTGTCTTCGCCTGCGTCTGGGCCTTTGGAGGTGCCCTCTTCCAGGACCATGTGTGTGGTGATTTAATGTTTACTTCAACTCCTTTTTACTGTCTTATTGTTGTTTTTTACATTGTAGACAACCAGAAATTCAAATTATTACATCACATATGACACTGTGTTTTCCCAACACCTGGTCCAGCTGAATGACTACCGTGCTGAATTCAGCCGCTGGTGGTCTAAAGAGATGAGAGCGGTGAAGTTTCCTTCCCAGGGCACCGTCTTTGACTATTTTATTGACTCTGAGACTAAAAAGTTTACTCCCTGGAGCGAGAAGATGGAGCCATTTGAGCTGGAGCCTGATGTACCATTACAGGTGTGTACTAATGACGTGTGTACAAAGAACATTATGTTATTATTGGCCACATGCTGTTTCATTCAGGTCATGCAATGTGCGTTTCAGACTGTGTTGGTCCACACTCCAGAAATCATTTGTCTGACATACTTCATGGACCTGCTGCTCCAGAGAGGCAAACCTATTATGTTAGTGGGCAACGCAGGAGTGGGCAAGACCATCCTGGTATCTGATAAAGTGGCCAAACTGAAGGAGGACTACATGGTGGCCAAAGTCCCCTTCAACTACTACACCACATCAGCCATGCTGCAACGTAAGAATCACAGGAGTGAGAGTAAATTATTTGACAGGGGGTTATAGTGATGAAAATAAACACAGATTCTAGTACTCACTGATGGATAGCAGTGCTAGCTATTATTCATAACAGATTTTCAGAATTAGAATTGGAGATTGTTTAATATATTTCTGAATATTTCTGTGTCAGTGGAGAAAATCTCAGCAACAAATCAGATTCTGACCCTTCTTGTCACACAGTGGAATACTGCACTGTTTTTGCGCTTTAATATTGCTTGAATTACATTCATTTCAACACAAGCTTTGGCTCTTTGAAATGTATTATTTTCCCACTGCAGACTGAATTTGAAATTCATAACTGAGAACCTCTCTTCTGTTATCCACACACTTGCTACTGTAATTGAGTCATTTGCTGTGCACACTTGCCCACTGATTTTTTTCATATTTCCATCACCTCAGGCGTCTTGGAGAAACCCCTGGAGAAGAAAGCCGGTCGTAAATTTGCTCCTCCTACCGGTAAGACACTCATCTACTTTATAGACGATCTCAACATGCCTGAGGTGGATGTTTATGGGACCGTCCAGCCGCACACACTCATACGCCAGCACCTTGACTACAACCACTGGTAATGCACACACACACACACATCACTCATTTTGCATAAATGTACAGTATGGTGAATTCTGGTTATTTAGTTTGAATCTAAACAGGCAAAATCTTTGTAGGTATGACAGACAACGACTGGTGCTGAAGGAAATACATAGCTGTCAGTATATTACCTGTATGAATCCAACAGCTGGAAGCTTCTCCATTAACCCCCGACTACAGGTACACACACACACACACACACACACACACACACACACACACATCACCATTCCTTTTTCAGCTACAATTACTTTACTTAATTAGTTCATTAAGCATTTTTACAAAGTAATCACGAAGGTGCAAATTAACTCAGGGTGGATTCAATCAGCAGTAAAAGCAAGAAGCAATTACATGTTTAAGAAATGACAAACAAGGAGGGTAAAAAAACAGAAGTCAAATTAAAGTTAAAATGTCCTAGAAAGCCCATAACTAATGATAACATGAATCTACTCAGTAATTACATTTCAGACACGTTCTTCCACCAGAGTTTTAATGGAAAGTCATTGTCACGTCTCTCATTACTGTTTCAGAGACATTTCTCCGTGTTTGCGGTGCATTTCCCCAGTGCCGACGCATTAGCTACCATCTTCTCCAGCATCCTGTCAGCTCACTTCCTTCAGGGGGGATTCAGCTACGGGGTCTCCCGCTCAGTTGGAACTCTCATACAGGTACACTCACAGCATAAATCTGCAATACAACCTGATTTCAGTTTATGTCTATCAATTTATCAGCCATTCAGTCCATAATAGTGTCCATATGATTTTCTTCTACCCATCCATCTCTACATTTATCCATCTCTTTGTTCTGCTCATCCAGGCAGCTATCTGTCTGCATCAAAAAGTCAGCCAGAACTTTCTCCCCACGGCGATACGCTTCCACTACATCTTCAACCTGCGAGACCTGTCTAATATTTTCCAGGTAATACACACGCAGTCAGAACTAGATTATGTTAAATGACTCTCCTTGATAAGGAACTTGAATTAATGACTTTGAATTCATTGATCGAGATGGAGGTTTTATCTGTGGAATAATAAGTGGATGACTTAATATCTGTCTGATTATATCTGTCACCTGTTTTGTGGGGGTGGAGATGTATCAAATAAATTAGTACTTTACTGTCAAGCACATGTGACTGAATGAATAACATGATTATTTACTCCATGTATCTTTGTGTGTAGGGTATCCTGTTTGCCCTGCCGGAGAGTATCCGTTACCCCATGGACCTGGTTCATCTGTGGCTACATGAGAGCTCCAGGGTCTACTCCGACAAACTGATGGAAGAAAAAGATGTTGAACTCTTTAACAAAATCCTACTGGACACTGGCAAGAGATATTTTGAGGTAAGGAACACACAGTCACATATTTCTCTTTAAAATGTTTAAAAATGTATGATATGAGGTGACAGGTGCCTTTTTTCAATCAACACAGCAACCTCTTGTGGCAGATCAACTAATGTACAACACACAGATGGTCTAGGCCTTCACATACAGTTTTGTATGTTGTACTGATTTACTGAAAATAATTAGTCTATTTCTAGCCATGGAGACAGTTGTTCAGTACATTCAGTGTTTTCTTGCTTTTTTCATATCTCCGTTTCTGCCTTTGTTCTCCAGGGAATAGACGAGTCTATCTTTATCCACCAGCCTTTGGTGTACTGTCACTTTGCCCAGGGAGTGGGAGAGCCTCGCTATCATCAGGTTCTACACACACACACACACACACACACACACACACACACACACACACACATGCAACATGGATGCCAGCTTTGTTGATGAATAGCTCAACAGAGCTATTCCAGTCTGGCGTCCATGTTGCTCCTTTCAAGCATCCATTTGTTCTTTATTAACTGTAGTAATAAAATGGGTGAATTTAATTGTTTTGGACTTGAATCTAATTAGCATGTGGATTTCTGTAGCTCACATATTCAAAGACCTTATGGTATAAATTCTGCTGTCATGTTTAATCTGTCTGAAAATAAATGAGAAAGAATGCGCTGTCATTAGCAAACTAATTACCTTTCTTTTTTTATATGGGTTTAGAATGGAAAGTTAATTGACTCAAGTCTTGATAAGAACCTAATTTTATTATGCATCTGGAAGTTACAATGTAGTTACTTGGACACTGTTGCCCGTCTTGTCAGGCTTCAGACTGGGAGAAACTCCAGAAGACACTGGCTGATGCTCTGGAGCATTATAATGAGCTGCATGCTGTCATGGACCTGGTACTGTTTGAAGAGGCTATACAGCATGTGTAAGCACTCACAATATGCAGTCAAACGTACACCATCTGCTAACGTGCACAATTGGGGATTTGCACAGATGAGCCACATATGCAAACTACAGACCATACACACACTGTCTACACTGGTGTTTGTGTTCAGGTGTCGTATCAGTCGTATCCTGGAGGCCCCCTATGGTAACGCCCTGCTGGTGGGTGTTGGTGGCAGTGGGAAGCAGAGTCTGTGTCGGCTGGCTGCCTTCCTCAGCATGCTGGAAGTTTTCCAGATCACTTTGCGCAAAGGCTACGGCATCAATGATCTTAAAGTAAGAGATATAAAATTCCATTCAATTGTTTGTCAAATAAAACTGGAGCACGCCATATTTTTATGTATTTGTTGTCTCTCTTTTGCAATCTCTCACCTGCAGAGTGATATAGCAGCATTGTATATTAAAGTGGGGGTGAAGAACATCGGGACGGTGTTCCTTCATACTGACGCTCAGATTCCTGATGAACGTTTCCTGGTGCTCATCAACGATATGCTGGCCTCAGGTTTGGCTCTACTGACCTAGAATGAGCGCCTGTGAAAGGCTACTGAAAGCATACTTTCTTCTCAGGAATATCAAAAACCTTCAGAGCATAAATTTAACAGTCTACAGATTTTCAATAATTTCACAGCAGAGTTTTGGGGTTGGATATAAGCGAGAGTAAGTAGTGAAACCACAGACGTAGCCAAAATGTATTCATGAATTATATTTTTCATGAATGTGGTGGGGGCGTGGATGATGATTCAATTCCAGGTTACACTGGCTAGTAGAAGGATGCCGCAAAGATCAGATTTTATATCTTTAAAAAAAATCTTTTTGCCAAATAAAACCAAAAGTATTTTGTAGTATGCAGCTAGCATACAGTACAATCACTGTCAAACTCTGATGAATTCTGTATTTACATCAACTGTATAGGAACAAATGTGCATTTTGAGCTAGCATTGTTTGTGCTATTTAGGAGATATTCCAGACCTGTTCAGTGATGAAGAAGTGGATATGATAGTGACGTCGATCCGGATGGAGCTGAGAGGATTAGGACTCATAGATACCAGAGACAACTGCTGGACCTTCTTTATTGAGAGGATACGAAGACAGCTCAAGGTCTGAAACATTCTTTCTGTAACATTTAGCCACATACGATCAAAGTGTTACATGATACCTGCTTTATTTAAACTCATCATTGATTTTAAAATACGTCTGCCGTCCTCTTTGTCCACCAGGTCGTCTTGTGTTTCTCCCCTGTCGGGTTCACATTGCGGACACGTGCACGGAAGTTTCCGGCTCTGGTGAATTGTACAGCCATAGACTGGTTCCACCCCTGGCCTCAGCTCGCTCTGCAGTCTGTCAGCTCCACTTTCATAGAGAAAATACCTGGACTGGAGGTGACAGCACATTCACCAACCAGATACCTTCACTTTCTTTTCCATATGTATAAACTTCCTCTGCTCTTTGGGAGTTTAAGAATAGAAACTTGTATCTTAATTAGAGGAAACATAATGAGGAAAAGTAGGTATCCATAAATATGAACAACTAAATTCTGTTGCCTGCTAATGTAACAAATTCCCTAAATCTCTGTCTGTGTGTATCCCATGCAGCCAAATGTGCGGGCATCTATCAGTGAGTTTATCTCCTACGCACACACAAGCGTCAATGAGGTGAGGTATTGTAAAGCGCCATGGGTGATAGCCACTCCTGACACCTTCTCTGACATCATCCCTCTGGTTTCTTGTTTATCTACACCACACAGGTGAACATCAAGTACCAGCAGAACGAGAAACACTTTAACTACACCACTCCAAAGAGTTTCCTGGAGTTTATGAAACTGTACGGCAACCTGCTGGGGAAAAAACGCACAGAGCTGACCCAGAAGATGGAACGACTAGAGAACGGCCTGCAGAAACTGCAGACGACTGCCTCACAGGTCAGAGAGTATACACTATACCGCAGAAATACGGACTCTCTACTCTGTCTGTCCGCATACTATATACTCCCAATCTGTTTTGCCTTTTCAATTATTTTTATATCCCACTCTCTTCCTGTCTGGCTCACTCAGGTAGAAGATCTGAAAGCCAAGCTAGCCGTGCAGGAGGTGGAGCTGTGGCAGAGGAACACGGATATAGAGGCTCTCTTAGATAAAATAGGACAACAGACAGATAAGCTCAACCAAGAGAGAGCTGTGGCGGATGAAGAGGAGCAAAAGGTGAACTTGTGTGTGTGTGTGTGTCTGTGGAGGCTTTTAGGCAACATTAAAATAGATGTGAAGTCCTGAATCACAAAGTTTGCAGTGTATTTAGTGATGAAGGAGCAGCGACCCATTTAAAGTACAAAGCAGATATCACACCTCTTCTTTTTTTTGTTTTTTGTTTGTTTCAGGTGGCAGCAATCCAAGCTGAAGTCACCAAACAGCAGCAGGAGACTGAGGAGGACCTTGCCAAGGCCGAACCTGCCCTGCAGGCAGCCAACGCAGCCCTCAATACACTGAACAGGGTAAATCACTCATGTGTGCATAAATAGACCTGAATCCTCTCACCACAATTGATTTATTTTATTTGTTCTATTTTATTTCCTTCAGTTTGTTTTATATGTAACAATCGCTAACGGTGCAAATACACAAAAAGAATATGTGTTGCCAGGTTGGCTCCATCTCAACCCCCCGCATGAAAATTTTATGTGTGTCTGTGTGTGCTCATCCAGTTGAACTTGACAGAACTCAGGACGTTCCCCAACCCTCCAGCTATTGTCACCAACGTCTCAGCAGCTGTTCTGGTGCTGCTCTCTCCCCAGGGCCGAATCCCCAAAGATCGTAGCTGGAAAGCTTCCAAGATGGTCATGAGCAAGGTGATATTTTACAGTGATGTGAAGCGTTTCTTAGATTAATGGCTGGCTACCGCACAGCCAAAAAGTCCATCATTGATAAACCCCCCCGAACTGCTGAAATAACATTGTGTCACGTTAAAAATGACTTATTGGCATTTTATTCTTTGTCCCTTGTCTCAGCTGCCAACACAACTGAGAATTCAACATTAATATTTACTGTGTATGTTTTCATATTTGTTATCTTATCAGTGTTGAATATGATTTGCTGAATCTTTATGTTCAAGTTTTATGTTCATATTTGATCTATTTTACTAAAAGTTATTTTATAACCTCCATATTTTTTTATACTGTAGGCTGCTGCTGTCTCAGCCTCTCATAAAAGAGATTTCAAATCTCAGCGAGGCACTCCTGGTTTAAAAAAAAACTCTTTCATTTCCAGGTGGATGACTTTCTGCAGGCTCTGGTGAACTTCGACAAAGAGCACATCCCCGAGGCCACGGTGAGGTGTGTGAGAGACGAACACCTCAGTGACCCGGAGTTCAACCCAGAATTCGTACGACAGAAATCCTCGGCTGCTGCGGGGCTCTGTGCCTGGGTGATCAACATCATACGCTTCCACGAGGTACCAATGCACCGGCTGTCATATATATTTAGTGTCAACCGAGCTGAGCCAGTGTTTGTGTGATGTTTTTCAGCGTACAGCACTGTGGTCTTGTTGTTTGATTGATCGATTTTTCTGTCTCACCAACTATTGTGCTGCCCTGGATAGATATTTGTAAGTACAACTCTGATTTGTTGCCTTATAGTGTGTGCACAATATTTTGTGTGATCATACAGATTAAGTCACTTTGAATCATTTTGTAGGACTAGGGATATGAATGATGATGAAACGGTTATGGCAAGTCATGGTTTTGTCTGCATGTCTGGAAGAATGACATGACGTTTCACTGATTCAAATATACATACACATCTAAGTGTAGCTAATTGTACTGCATTTGCAATCAATACCTACAAATAATAAATCGTTTCATGTGTTATCTGTGTGTATGTGTGTGTGTTTGTTTTGTCTACAGGTGTTCTGTGAGGTAGAGATGAAGAGGATGTGTCTAGCTCAGGCCAATGCTGATCTTGCTGAGGCTGCTGAGAAACTGGAGGTCATCAGGAAGAAACTGGCTGTAAGTCTGTTTAGATCATTGTTCCTTTCTTTTTATTGATTTCTTTCATTCTTTATTTGCATTTGTAAATATATTTGTACTGCCTTTAATATTGCCTTTTAATAATGTGACTGTCATAAAGGACTGCAGCTTTTTTTATAGATTGTACTGGCTCTGCATCTTTTTATTGTTTTTGTTTTATTGTGTTATTTATCTGGTCATTTACAGCCTGCACATTGCATTAAAATAACATTTATATGAGGTATTTTACCCAAGGAACTTACACAGCCACAACTCATCAAATTTTTGGCTGTTCCTCTTCCCCTGTCTCTGTTAGGAGTTGGATAGCAGCCTGGAAACTCTGACAACAGCATTTGAGAAAGCCACATCAGAGAAACTGCGCTTTCAGGAAGAGGTCAACCGCACCAACAAGACAATAGAACTGGCCAATCGGCTGGTCAAAGGACTGGAGGTGGGCACAGCAGCGACCAATGGGACATTATTGTGTATTAATGCAGAATACTGTACAGTCTTCATTTTTATACATTACGTACAGTATTGATTGATGAGTATGTGAATGTTTCAGAGTGAGAATGTGCGCTGGGCCCACTCAGTGGCTCAGTACCATGAACAGGAGGAAACTCTCAGTGGAGACGTCCTCCTAACGGCAGCCTTCATCTCCTATGCCGGCTCCTTTTCCAAGAAGTACAGGAAAGAGCTGCTGGACAACCTCTGGATGCCCTTCCTGCGCAGCCAGAAGGTCACAATACTAAAACACTTATGTATAACACATATTTATAAGTTATAAGGTTATCTTTGTATTTAATGTGAAACTCTTGTTCTCGCTCTATGATTCCCAAAGCTGCTTGTCTATTATGTTTAGATTTCCATGATAACGCCTCTTCTTATTTGCTTATTTGTCCGTATCATCTCTCCATCAGATTCCCATCCTAATGACAGACGGCTTAGATCCAGTGTTGATGCTGACAGATGACGCAATGGTGGCCCAGTGGAACAATGAAGGCTTACCAGGAGACAAAATGTCAACCCAGAATGCGACCATCCTCACTAACTGTGCGTAGTGGCATTAAATACTATATCACACCATCACAGGGACGATAACAGGCAGTATAAAGTGTGCCATGACAGGCTTGCTCAATAATATGCTCAAATCTCTGTGTGTATCGCTTCAGGTGAGCGCTGGCCTCTCCTCATTGACCCTCAGCTGCAAGGCATCAAGTGGATCAAGAGTCGCTATGGCAACAACCTCAAGGTTATCAGTCTAGGGCAGAGAGGGTGAGCGTTATTTTTTATCAAGTTACGGACCTTTGTTGTAACACAGCATACATCTGTGGTCTACTAATCTTTAATAGTGCTGTTATTTTCTCTGTTTGGGAGAACTTACATTAATTGTGTAAATGTTCTTTTTTTTATTCTCATTTTTGCTCCAGTTATGTAGATGTGATAGAACAGGCTGTTGTAGCAGGGGACACAGTCCTCATAGAAAACCTCGAGGAGACCATCGACCCCGTTATTGACCCTCTGCTGGGACGACACACCATCAAGAAGGGCAGGTAACACGAGAGGTGCACACACGAGCATGTGTTCCTCTTTTCTGCCTTCTCCTCTCACGCTTTTTATCGCTCTCACAGTTGTATCAAAGTTGGAGACAAGGAGTGTTTCTTCCACCCGGGCTTCAGACTCATCCTCCACACCAAGTTGGCCAATCCTCACTACAAGCCCGAGATTCAAGCCCAGACCACCCTCATTAATTTTACTGTGACCAGGGATGGTCTGGAGGACCAGCTCTTGGCCCAGGTGGTGAATCAGGAAAGACCTGACCTGGAGCACCTCAAGGTGGGCTAAATCAGTTATTAGGATCTTCTTTTCCTCTATAATGTCTGTTCCTATTATAATATACATTATTATAATAGTAAAATTGGTAAGAGGTATTTTAGATTAGATAACTTTACCACTTTTGCCGGTTTTGTTTCATTATAATGATTATAAAGATTTTTTTCATTCTAACATTCAATTAAATCTGTGCTGATGTTTTTTGCCCGTCCCTGCAGAGTGAACTGACCAAACAGCAGAACATGTTCAAGATTGAGCTGAAGCTCCTGGAGGACGAGCTGCTGACCAGGCTGTCTGCTGCAGACAGTAACTTCCTGGGTGACAACGTGCTGGTGGAGAAGCTTGAAACCACCAAGCACACAGCTGCTGAGATTGAGATGAAGGTAACGGGGTGAATGTGTGCGCTTAGTTTTTGCATCCCAACAAAATCTCTTACTCAATCCATCTCTTCTTCCCTCTGAGGTCCTGGAAGCTAAAGTTAATGAAGTGATGATAAACGAAGCCAGAGAACACTATCGCCCTGTTGCCGTCAGAGCTTCTCTTCTCTACTTTATAATGAACGATCTCAACAAGATCAACGCCATGTACCAGTTCAGCCTCAAGGTAAGGAGTACAGAACAGACTGACAGCCTGGGAATGGACAAAGCAGCAGACACTTATATTGACTCTGTGTTATAACTTGTGTAAACGAATTCCTCCTGATAAAACTATAATGCCTAAGAAAGATCACGTGGTAAACTCTGGATAACATAAAATGAAAAATATATAGCTTCAGGTGAAATTTGTAGTGATCATGACCAACTAAAAAAATCAACTGAAAGTTCCTCCAGACCCATTCTGCCTCTTGTTCTCAGGCCTTTAACGTGGTTTTCCACAAGGCGGTGGCGATGGCGGAGGCCGCTGAGGATGTGAAGAGCAGAGTAAACATACTCATAGACTGCGTTACCTACTCCACCTTCAACTACATCAGCAGGGGACTATTTGAGAGAGACAAGCTCACCTTTACTGCACAGCTAGCCTTCCAGGTGTGTGTGCGTGTGTGCGTGTGTGTGTGTTGAAAAGAGAGAGAGTGTGTGTGTTTAGTCCCTGACATTGTTCTCTCACTTTTAGTTGCTCCTGATGAGTAAGGAGATAAATGTGCGAGAGCTGGACTTCCTGCTACGTTTTAACATCGAACACAGCTATGTCAGCCCCCTTGAATTTCTTTCCAACTCTGCGTGGAGTGCCATCAAGGTGCACGCACACACACTCACACACACACACGTGTTGTTTTTGCTCTCTCACATCCATAAATCATATAATCAATATTGCTGTCCCGTGTCTTTGCCCAGGTGATGAGTTTCACCGATGAGTTTCGTGGTCTGGATCGGGACATTGAAGGCTCTCCTAAGCGCTGGAAGAAGATGGTGGAGTCTGAGTGTCCAGAGAAAGAGAAGTTTCCTCAGGAGTGGAAAGGAAAAAGCTCCCTGCAGAAACTCATCATGATGAGAGCCCTGAGACCCGACCGCATGACCTATGCTCTCAGGTGAGGATAGTTTATTTCCCTCTTGTGTTTTCATATATCAGTGATTCCTATTTTTCCTATATTTAGACTATTCCTTCTTATTTCACACTGTAGGAACTTTGTGGAGGAGAAGCTTGGGGTGAAGTACACAGAGGGCAGAAAGACTGAATTCGCAAAGTCCTTCAGAGAAAGTGGTCCTGCATCACCTGTGTTCTTCATCCTCTCCCCAGGGGTGGACCCACTTAAAGACGTGGAATCACTGGGTACTGTAAACATGCACAGACTGCATGCACTCACAATATAACAACAACAACAGTATAGTGATGTTTCTGTGTTCTGTGAAGTGTCGCTGTACATTGCCAATAGCATTGTGACAATACAACGATTAGATGAATGCAGAGAAAATAAGAAAAAGGTTTATGGGGAGTCTTTGGAACTGTACAAATGATTAGTAACGATAAAGAATGTATTTCAGTGTCATGAGTATGACGACATAAAGATTTTGATTTTGCTCACATGGAGTTTCGTCTACATCAGCATATAGAAAGACTTAAAATTCAACCTTGTGTGTTCTCAGGAGGGAAGCTGGGTTTCACTATCGACCTTGGGAAGCTTCACAACGTGTCCCTGGGCCAGGGCCAGGAAGCTGTGGCCGAGGTTGCCATGGAAAAGGCTGCTAAGGAAGGTCACTGGGTTATATTGCAGGTCTGTTTGGAAGGGAGAGATCAGTTTACTCTAAATGTTTAGATAGATAGAAATAATATTCTTTCACGGGAGAGAAATATTTGTCTGGATGATAAATGAGAATCATTTCAATGTTAGAAAGTTTAGAATTTGAGGGAGTTTTGTTTGTTACCGAAACTCTAAATAATCTATTTTTACTATGCTAGATTTTGATTGTGTGTTTTCGTCCACGCTCCCTGTAGAACATCCACCTGGTTGGTCGTTGGCTGGGTTCACTAGAGAAGCTCCTGGAGCGCTGCTGTGAAGGCAGTCATCCAGACTACAGAGTGTTTATGAGCGCTGAGCCGGCATCAACGCCCCAAGAACACATTATCCCACAGGTAGAGATTGCATGTACATGCAGGGAGATTATCTCTATGCATCAAGCACACAAGTGTAATAAATGTAGACTCCCATTCATTGCAGAGCTACTGCAGTGTACACTGCAATTCTTAAACACATACATGAATCTTTTGATCTTGTATGTTTTCCTCAGGGCATCCTGGAAAACGCGATCAAGATCACAAACGAACCTCCTACAGGCATGCTCGCCAATTTGCACGCAGCTCTTGATAACTTTGACCAGGTGGGTTTCCACTGTCTGCTTTGTGCTAGTCATGCCTATTTGTTTGTTTATGTGTTTATTCATTGGCCTCTTTCTAGGACATCCTGGACCAGTGCAGCCGTGAGCAGGAGTTTAAGACCATCCTCTTCTCCCTGTGTTATTTCCATGCCTGTGTGGCAGAGAGAAGGAAGTTTGGACCCCAGGGCTGGAATAGAAAGTACCCATTCAACACTGGAGACCTGACAATATCAGTTAACGTCCTCTACAACTACCTGGAGGCTAACGC
Organism: Larimichthys crocea; assembly: GCF_000972845.2. Lineage (NCBI taxonomy): Eukaryota > Metazoa > Chordata > Actinopteri > Sciaenidae > Larimichthys > Larimichthys crocea. Next base: position 16,671,333 of record NC_040022.1, read on the forward strand.
ACAGGTGGGATGTGTCAGTGGTGTTGGTGGTGGATGAGATGGTGCATGACAGCATGACAAGAATGATTTAAGGTGATGACTGCATTGGCAGTGATTTTCATAACGATTGTGATGATGAAGGTGCCGTGGGAGGACCTGAGGTATCTGTTTGGGGAGATCATGTATGGAGGACACATCACTGATGACTGGGACAGACGGCTGTGCAGAACATACCTGGAAGAGTACATGCAGCCCAACCAGGTTTGTTCACGAGGGAGAAAGACAAAGCGAGAAAATGTGAATGTAATCCTGGCTGACTGTCTGAAAACTAGGCTGTATTCTAGCAGAAGAGAACTAAATGTGAACTGGCTTTGGTGCAGACAGTGTATGGCTGCCAGATTTGTGTGTTTTTGCATGTTTTTGTTATTGCAGAGCCATTCTGTGCTGAGAATGAGCTCCAGTTAGAAGCAATTTGGCTACTTTTGGGCCAGACTGCACATCCAAGTGTCTGCGTGTCTGGCAACCAGACGTACTAGATTAAGGCCAGGAAATGTTGGCTACCTGGGTTGGGATAATTACGTTTTGTATTGTGTTGAAGATCTGAATTAAAAAAGAATTGTTTTGTTTCCCAGTTTGACCGGAAGCTTGCTTTGGCTCCCGGGTTTGTCGTCCCCTCCAACCTGGACTACCAGGTAACTAGTGATAGATGAGGAAACATTTCATTAAAACTTTCATAACTTATGAGAACTTTTAACCACTCTGTCTTTTTGTTGATGTAAATCACTTTTTATAAAGATTAAAAGTTCAATTCTCACAAGGACAGTCCATAAAGTAAAATGTCTGACAGTAAAACACTCTTATAGTCTATTTTGTTATGAATAAATAACAATAATCATGCATCATTCCCTCTCCCTACATCTCCAGGGCTACCATGATTTCATAGATGAAATGCTCCCCCATGAGAGCCCAGTGCATTATGGGTTGCACCCCAACGCAGAAATTGAGTTCTTGACAGTAACGTCCGATAACCTTTTCCACACTCTGCTGGAGCTGCAGTCTCCTGATGCCGTGATGGGGGAGGGAGCCTCACAGACCCTGGAGGAGAAGGTAGTTATCCGCGTTCAATTCTTATTTCTTTGAATCTGAATTACTCACAATGGCAGCAATTTTAGATCGCTATAATTTTCTAATTCTGATAATTGCTCACCCCACCCTCCCATCAGGTGAAAACAATTTTAGATGAGGTGCTGGAGAAGCTTCCAGAGGAGTACAACATGTCCGACATCACCTCTAAGACAGCCGAACGGTCTCCGTACATCCTGGTCTGCTTCCAGGAGTGTGAGCGCATGAACACGCTCATCTTTGAGATACGGCGCTCACTCAAGGAGCTTGATTTGGGACTCAAGGTGTGCTTATACCTGTGTGTTTAGCCCTCGACATTAATTATTAAAATTGGCTCCTTTGATTTTGTGCATTCATAGTGACAGTTAAATATGTCTGTCAAAGGGTGAACTGGCCATCTCCTCTGAGATGGAGAAGCTGCAGACAGCCTTGTTCTTTGACAACGTCCCTGATACCTGGACCAAGCTGGCCTACCCCTCCACCTACAGCCTGGCTATATGGTATGTGTGTGTCAGTGTGTCTGTATGTGAACTTAAAAATGTAGGAATACATTTTGTGTATGATATACTTTAGTTATACATTACATATGGATGAATCCATAGGCAGCAGCTGTAAGAAATATATGTGTGTATATATATATCTCTCTCTCTTTGTGTGTGTGTCAGGTATAATGATGTACTGCAGCGTTGTAAAGAGCTCGACAGCTGGACTCAGGACCTGTCTCTGCCTAGTGTTGTCTGGCTGTCTGGACTTTTCAACCCACAGTCCTTCCTCACTGGTAACTCGCATTTGTTCATACTACCTTGGTTTGACTAAAATCTCTTCGTGACTCTCTCCTCATCTATTTCTTTTCTCTTGCATCACCTCGTCTGCTCTGGCCTTTCAGCGGTGATGCAGTCTCTGGCACGTAAGAACGAGTGGCCCCTGGATAAAGTGAACCTGACAGTGGATGTGACCAAGAAGTTTAAGGAAGAGTTCAACCAACCGGCCAGAGAGGGTGCATACGTATATGGACTTTACATGGAAGGTAGACAAACGCTGCCTTTCATTCCCTGTCTACTTAGATCCTTTCTAAGCTTTCCTCCCTGTTTCCTCTCCTCTTCAACTGTGTCCTTCCACAGGTGCAAGGTGGGACACTCAGGCCGGTGTGATCACTGAGGCCCGTCTAAAGGAGCTAACCCCATCCATGCCGGTCATCTCAGTTCGAGCTGTGCCCAACGACCGCCAGGAGACCAGGAACATCTACGAGTGCCCGCTCTACAAGACCAAGATCAGAGGACCTACATATGTTTGGACTTTCAGCCTCAAAACTAGGGAGAGACCCGCCAAGTGGGTGCTGGCAGGAGTGGCTCTGCTGCTCAGTGTGTGAGAGGGAGATTTAGAGCGATTTGATTTTATTGGAAAAGGTAGATGTGTTACTATTTGGGGAAATAGCAGCATCCCCTAAGTTTACATATACTGCAATATATAGATGTACCGGAGGAGGGAGGCTAACTCTAATGGTGCAAAATCACAGGAATGAAATCAGACTTTTTCTTTTTATTGAAAAATGATAAAATATACAGAAAGAAATGCCAAAGATTCACACACTAGGTCACAGAACTGATAAAAGTCAAAGCTTGTTTTGAACAAATCAAATCTATAAACTACAAGATTCTTTATAAGCAGGGAGAGAGAAAAAGTGCTGCTTCATTAGAGCGGCATACCTCTGACAGTATGTTATGCAGCAGTTTTTAATAGCACATTAAATTACACAGGTGAAGTCATTCTAACAACATGACGAGACAACCTCTTCATTGTCTTTTTGCTCCTTCCTACTTCACAGTACACATGGGTGTAGTATTCATCCATTCAATAAAAAAAAAAATTTAACAAAAGAAATGTGTGTATACCAGCTCATTTTCAACTGGAGATCCTAATGCACATACTGTAGCTCAGATACTGTATGTGCCAACGAAACCTTTCTAGTTTGGCCTCTGTGTGTGTTTTCCTATGTGTGTTTTCTGTGCGTGTGTGTGTGTGTGCCTGTGTGTTTTCTAGTCACTGTCAGACCAATCGAGCTCCATCATGTCCATGGCGGCTGTAGCCATGTTGATCTTGGTTCCGTGTCGCACACTGCAGCTCTTCACAGAGTTCTGATTGGACGAAGACCGCATGCTCACCTGCACCCCTGAGTGACCGATGACCCCTACCTCACCTCTAATCTTTTGGCTGATGGCCTCGCTGACGTCACCTCTCACTCCCTGGACCACAACTCCCATGTCACTCCTGCGACCCCTGACCCCCACCTCACTCCTGACGCCGTGACCTACGACCTTCATCACTCCCATGTCACCCATGTCCATGTCCATGTCACCCAGTCTCTCCATCTCCCCCATATCATTCATGTCTAAGGACAGCATGCCCCCCAAACTCCCGTGGAGACCCTTGAACATGGTCGGCAGCCTCCCTCCTTCTATCCCTCCCTCCATCCCCCTCTCGTCTAGCCTGTCTCCCATCTTTTCTATCTCCCATCCTCCTCCCTCCTTCTCCCGCTCCCCTTCCGCCTCTCCGAAACCGCCTGAGTATCCCCGGACTATGGTGGTCACCCTGCTCCTCTGCCTCCCTCCTCTCTCCCTGTCCCCCTCCTCCCACGTCCTCTCCTCCCTCTCCACCACACCGCCTGGGAAGCTCCTGAGTGTCACCTGCACCCTTCCTCCCTCCATACTCCCACTGTCATCCCTCTCCCTCTGCCCCCAGCTTTTCTCCTCCAGGGTTCCTTCCTCTTCCTCGTCCTCCTCGCCGAACCTGCCCTGCAACCCTCGGAGCATGGCGTGCAGCCTCCCGCTGTCGAGCGAACCCATCCCCCTCTCCAGCACCGCACTGCTCCCCCTCTCCGTGTCTCCGTTGCTGAGGGTGCGGAGGAGACAGCTGACGCCAGCACTGCTGACCCCAGCACTGCTGACCCCTGTGCTGTTGGAGTCCTGAGAGTGCGAGCGGAAGAAAGAGCCGGAGGAGCCGATGGACATCGGTGTGAAGAACTGATGAAGTCAAAGAGAGGGGAAGGAGAGCAGGAGGGTCAAGATGATGGTTTTCTTTTCAGCTGTCCGAACAGATTTACTCCTCTTCTACTTACCGGTGAGATGTTTGATCGCTCCATGAGTAGGGAGGTTGGACTGGGAGTCATGTTGGACCTCTCCATGAGCCTCTCTTCCCACAGTCTGAGCCTCCTCTCCCTTTCCTCCAGCTCCTTCTCTTTGGAGTAAAGCTCCCTCTCCAGCTTCCGAAGGCGCTCCAGGGTCGACTCGATTTCACACCTGTGGTATGCGCACACACAGACAGAATATCCATCATGTGTGTTGTGACTTTGTTTACACATGCAGATGTGGCCTAGTTTTAGAACAAATGGCAGGTTCAACTCCAAAAAAGTTACTCAGGAGAAGGACACTGAAGCTGAGAAATATTTAGGAGCAGACACGTTCGCTGTTGGAAAAATATTCTGTTCAAAAACTCATTTAAAAGTCATGGCTCTCAGGATCACTGCATTTTATTTGAGTTGTTTTGAAAATTGCTCATCTGATCCAAGGTTGGTAATTAGATAATCCAAATTTATTTTTACATTTTGTAATTAAAAGGAAATATAGAATACATGTACTGAGGCCGGTCAAATTGGACTTATCTTTTAATACAACAGAAAATGTTATACTTTTTTTGTATCTTCTTGGAGCCTCACCACCATCCATGCAAATTATTTTAATTTCTTTTGTGTATCGTCTGGTGCAGACTGTGCTATAATCATGAGAACACGTATTTTAGTGTGTGTTTTAGAGGATACTCAATAAACACATGACATGCTCACAACATACTTAAAATTAAAACAAGTATATAGCAGATTAAGACATATTAAGTTTAGTTGAGTATTCCTATATACAAATAAATTACAGCCTAATTTAAATTGTATATAGTTTTTATTTTTATCTCTATTTGTAGTTCTACTACTTAAAGTTGTATTCTATTTTTACTTTTATATAGTTTTATATTTGTAAAGATCTTAACACGGGTTTAATTTAAATGCAGATTCAGCTCATAGGTTTAACTTTGACGTATGTTTACTGTGTGTTTTGTCTGTGTGTCTTCTGTTGCCATCGATCTATCTATTTCTGCAGAAGACAGCATGTGGCTGCAGTACTGCCTGCTCCCACACGAGGTCACCGTCAGCATTGGTGAGCGACTGTCTTTAAAACCTGCATTCACAAACACAATCAACCCTCACAGCGACTAAATATAGACACATCTGACGCACAACCATACCTCCTCCTGTGTTCCTTCCATACCTCCCTGTTCATTCATTCCCGCCCCTTCACCTCTCTCACTCCTCCTCCTCCTCCTCCCCTTCCCCTGTCCAAGTTTTTCCACCCGTACCCAAAACTTCACTCAGAATTGATTGCCTCGCTGTACTCATGTTAAATATGCACAGAATCTCGCACCTTCTCTCCTCTGCTCCATCCCCCCACCTCTCTCCCTCCCTCCCTCTCTCTCTCCCCCAACATGCGTCCACCCTCGCTTTCCAAAATCCTCGCTGTTTCTCTCTAGTTCAGTGTTTTAAATTTCACATGCGCCCAATAGATTTCTGTTCCTCCCTGTACTCCTCTTCTTCAGCTCGTACTTGATTTCTGCTCTACCTCTCTCTTCTCTCTCTCTCTCCCCCCACCCACCCCTCTGTCGTTCTCCCTGTGGTGCAGCGAGGGCAGAGTGGAGGAGTAGAGGAATCTCTTCCATGGACACTTTCCAGAGAGCTTATTATAGACTGAAGTGGAGCACAGGGTCACACATTCAACTTCTCTCCTGAGCTTTAGAGTCCACGGAGCTGTGTATGTATGTGTGTGTGTGTGTGTGTGTGTGTGTGTGTACATGCTGGCACGTGTGTGACCATGTTGAATTATAGTACAGTAAATCACACACACACACACATTTGTCACTCTGACAAGGGACCAAGACTTAACTGTTTACGCTTAGACGCAGTGCAGATACACACTTTTGTTTCTACAAGACTGTGTGTGTGTGTGTGTGTGTGTGTGTGTGTGTGTACCTCCACTGGTCCTTGTTATGTAAAAAGGAGTTACACTGGTCCGGTAGCCTGCTGTCGTTGGCCATGGTCTCCAGGGTTACCAGCACCTGTTTGAACTGTGGACGCTCCTGTAGGTACATGCATGCGCACAAGATAAAATTATCAGCTGACACACCTATTTTTAATGTCTTTAAGAGTGTACAAGTGAGGCATAAGAAACATTTTAAGGAGATTAACCATCGGATCTCTCTGTCCCTTCAGCTTACCTTTGGGTCTGCTTGCCAACATTTCCTCATCAGCTCTGCAAAACTTGCTGGACAGCTGGTGGGGATGGTCAGCCTCTAGATACCAAAACACACAAACACATGTGAATACAAGAAGCAGGAGTATTTGCTTTCAACAGAAAAAAAATCACATCAGGCGACATTTAAAAAAAATAATCAAACATGCTCACGACCATTTAAAGCCCCAGGGACTTTTTTTTTCTTCCAAAGCACAAAATAATCATGACGATATTACAATAACAATCCGATGCAGCCACGCGTACAATCGAACACTGAGCTAAATGTGTGCAAACCACTTCATCGTAACAATGCCAGCATGCCAGTGTTTAGCATGTATGAAGTATTGGACAAATTACATTATTGTTTTAACAGTTTTTACAATTCAACCTGATGGGAACATGAATGTCTGTGCCAAACCTTCAAATAGTTCTCAAGACATTATCATTTATTAAAAGTTTCAAACACTCCGCTCAAACTGTGCTTCAGCAGGTGTGGATTTGACTGACAGTGGCCTGGAAACTAAGACGAGCACACAGGAAAAAAAAAAGATATAAAGAAACCTTTAATGTGAAACATTTGGTAGAAAACTTGTGTGAGAAAATGTGTGTGCATGTTAAACCAATGTGATCGCGTCACTATAATTGAGAAAACAGATTCCCAGGGACTTTACAACCAGCAGTATTCCAGGAAAAAAAATGAGACCAATAAATTCTTAATCAGCCAATCATTTGTGTAATGTACACTCAGTCGACGAAAATGGGTACATGCCGTGGTGCCTGGGTGCAAATGTCTAAACTGCAGCAGCAACACTAAATCACACCACGCCACTGGGATAATGTCTCTGCATGAAAGACCCCCTGGCATCATCAAAGGTCTGAATGAGCCCAAACAGCTCCATAGTACAGCGCAGTAAATGGAAACAGTTTTCTCCGGGGATTAATCCTAAAATATCACAGACTCTGAGTGGAGAGAGGGCAAGTAAGAGGGTCAGGAAGAGAGAGGTATAGCAATGGAGGGGAAAATCAGAGGGAGACTGGGAAAGAGAGAGAGAGCGAGTTATTTAGGGAGAGTATTTGGAGATTAGCCAACAGCTACGCAGGAATCATGTTCTCTGAGTTGTTTGTTGGCCCCCGGCGTGTGCGTTTGTCGAAGGGGGTTCAGACACGTCAATAACTGAAACACATACACCGTGTAACCATCACCCCCCCCATCTCCCGTAAACCTCCTATCACTGTAATCTTTCCTCGTTTCTCCCCCGTTTCTCTGTCTCTCTTTCTTTCTCTCTCGTAAAGGCTTTAGCCGGGGGGTGGTGGAGGGGAGTCTGGCCGGGCTCCACTGCTGTGTATCCAGGCCTTACAAGAGCAGAGAACTGACATCAGGCCTAAAAATACCCAGCCTCAGCCTCACCAGCTCGCAGTGGAAACCATGAGAGCATCGCATTGTTCCTCGGGGCTTCTCAAACTCTGGTGGGTCTACATGCTGACAGTGTGCTCAGAAAGGTGTGCTCACGTGTGCGTGTGTGTGTGAGAGAGTGGGTTACCTCTTGTTTTTCCACCACCAGCCATGCAACCTGCAGCCCCTCGAAACCTTTGAAAGGAACCTCCCGAGTCAGCATCTCCCACAACACCTGGACACAGAACAGACCGTGTTGGTTCATTCAGACAGATGTGATTTCTTTAAAAATTCTTTAGAGCGCGTTATAAGTAACCCTCCTAAAACAGTCGTGAAGGCATCTCAACCTGTAAATCAAATCATAATATCTAATATGTATGTCAGGGAATTAATTATTAATGATTAATGGTTAGATTAAGTCAGACTAGTGTTGATGCACTAGCTGATAACAAACACTACTTTTCTGATACTGTTGAAGAATATACTTTTTAAAAGTCCGGCAAAATGATTTAGTGGGGAGTATATCTTCTTTTTTATTAGCAAAAAACAAACATTATGAACCATCAGCAGCAGAAATGAACATTTCTAATCATATTAGAAAGAAAATGAATTAAAGAAGTAAACGCTACAAATCTGAGCGGGTAATTCCAGGCATTGACACTTTGCAATACTCAGCGTTTTATTCGGTACCAAAAAAAAAAAAAGTTTTGAAAAGTATTAAATCACTTATTACTTTACAGTACTGCTAACTCACCACACCATAGGAGTAAGTATCACAGGTCTCTGAGACAGGCAGGCTCTGGATGACTTCAGGAGCCATCCAGGGAAAAGTGCCCACCACCGTCATATGGGTGGTATGGGACAGGAACTTAGACGCCCCGAAGTCACAAATCTGAAACCCAAACAGACAGAGAGATAGAGGAGTGAGGAAAACACAGAATGTCTCATGTGTGGGGATGAATGAAAAAATGTGGTTGTCTGAACATCACTGCTACAAACCTTCAGCACTTTGTCTGCTGTCATTACCACTGAAATCGAGAGAGCAGCAGAGAAACCAGTCAACGCTCATGTTCAGATGTCAAAGAGAGAAAGAAGCAAAGAGTTTAAGGAATAAATTTAAATGTTTTTAAAGGTCATGTGTTACCGTTCCGTGACTTGAGGTCTCTGTGAATGACTTTGACTGGAGCTTCTGCATGGAGGTAATGCATCCCTGTAAGAAGATCAAGCATTAATAACTAAAAGTACCTAAATAATTCATAAAAATAAAACATTTGATGTTTATTCTGGAGTTTTACTGTAAAATATTTTGGTTTGAGCTCACTTTCAGGTTAACCCAGAAACCCACTTAATGAAGTGGAGTTTACAATCGGCACACAAAAAAGGAGAACAATTTAAATTAGTATATAATATCGTCCGTTTCATCTAAGTTGTTGAGTCACCTTAAAACCCAAGGACAGAGAACATTAAAACATGTAACATGTATCCAAAGTCATATGTTTTTCTGTTCTGTATATTCATAGGTTTTATTTATTCTTTTATTTTGCTGCAGTAGTAACTGTAACAGGAAACAGGCATGGAAAAAGCTTGCTGGCAGTGAACACAGACAGGCTAGAGACGGTGATTAAGGCAAATAAAAAGTTGTGTAAACTATTGACTCACTTATTACAAGACACTGGTGATCGTATCAGTGCTCTGACCTCTGAGCTGCTTGGTAACAGCAATGAAATAATTCAGTCCTGACACAGACATGTTTTGTTTTGTTTTTTTTATTAATATCGTTGTCCTAATTTCTTCTTTGGGTGTACCTTTGGCTATCTGTATGGCCCACGTCATGATCTGCTCCATGTCCATCTCCTCACTCTGCTCACTGGAAAGATACTCATACAGAGACCCTTCACTAGCATATTCTGTAAGAACACACACACACACACACACACAGAAGCAATGTCCATTACAGGAGTACAGGTTGTGCATTCATCAACATAGATGTTATGGCTACACGTATCAAACGTTTCAGTGTGAGGTTCATTTTTAAAAACTGGTTATTAAAAGAATAAAAACTGTTTTAGAATGTAGTTACAACATATATATTTCCATATGTTCCATATATAACTACTGCATCCATACGTTCTGATATATATTTTATATACAGACATACAGCTGAGCACTACACACCACACAGAGAAGTTAGCTCACATGAGTGGAAACGCTCTCAACCTTCACAGCATGCCAGTCTAATCCAGATTATCTCTGAACTTTTAACCTTTCCCATTCTCCTGTTAAGTCTGACACTTTAAAGAGAGAGTAAAATATAAAGGATAATGTCCAATCAAAGGAGTCGTATGTAGCCCGGCCAGTAGAACAAGAATAAATCTGCCCTTGTAAACGGCTGAAAAATGCATTTTACTGGGACAAAACTCCCATCTCCTGAACCAGATCTTCTTTTTGCCTACTGTAATTTTTTATTTTTAGCAAGTGTTGGTCTCTGTTAGACTCAGCTGCAGTGCGAATTGTTGCTGGACAAGTGTGTAGTGGTGTGTCGGTGCTTTATCTTAACCATATGACCCCATCCAGGATTACAACTACATCCAAACATGCTGGTCTCAGTTACAAATGTCCTGCCAGGAAACACAGCAAGAACCGACACTCCAGAGTATACACAGATACTTCAAAACACACACATAAACACTTGTCTGCCATTGGAGCATGTGCTAACGTGTCTGTAAGTAGCACGTCTTGGATCAAATACACATTAATAAAGATATAACATACACACACACACACACTTGTAGTTTTATATCTGCCGTGACCCTAACCCCTTCATGCCTCACCTTAACCCTTGTCCTGACCTGAACCTTAACCTCACGTTACTTATATCCATTAGGTTGTAACCCCAAAGATAATAATATACACATTACTTCCTTATACAACCGTATGTTGTTCACAAACACACAGATGCATGCACACACACACACTCACACACACACACACACACACACACGGTCTGACCTGTGACAATGCCATAGTTGGGAGATTCCAGCACAGCTCCATAAAACTGAATGATGTTCTTATGACTCAGGACACTAAGAATCTCAGCCTGGACGAGGAGACATGAAAAAGAGACACAGAGGAATATGAAGAACAATTCTCCTTCAGTTCCCTAATATCTGACATTCGCAAGGAAACATGATGTTTAAGAAAATAAAGCGTAAATCATTCCTGATTTGGGCTGTAAAACTAAAAGTTAGAGCCTTTTAACTCATTATCCAGTTTTATAGTTATTTCTGACTCTCTCGGATGGCTGAGCTAAGGTCTGAACCTCTTTCAGACCACAGGTCGAGTCTCTAAACCTTTCACACCGAGTGACAAACATGCCATTAATCTGGACTGATATATAGGTCCTAGCCTCTGCGTATGTGGAATATGCAACTGTTGCCTAGGAACATAATAAGCAGACATTAATTATATGAAAGAAACTTTAAAAAAGAACAAAACGGACTCGGAACACAGAGTTTCTCCATAAATAGTTTCTTTGTCTTCCAAAAGAGCGATTTATGCAGTCGATGTTATTCTCATCAGTTCTTACACCTGAGAGATTATCAGTGTGTGCAGACATCAGTTTGTGTGCACGCATTTGCACAGGAAGTTTCACACTTGTGAATGCAACCAAGTGCATTTACTTAAGTAGTGTAGTAAAGTATAGTTTTGAAGTACTTGTACTTTACTTGAGTACTTCCATTTTATGCTACTACTTAATATTTTAACTATATTTTAAAAGGGAACTACTTTCATCTAACAGCTCTGCATGAGTACTTTGAATACATAAAATGCATAGTGTGTGTTGCCAGTACATCTGTATTTTTACTTGAGCACCATTTTGAATGCACTTGTAATCGATGTTGCTATTTTTACTGAAGTAAATGATTTGTATACTTATACACCACTGTGTGAATGTAGCGTAGGTGCAAAGATCTAAGGTGAATTATGATTTTAATGTTCACAGGCAGCTTCACGGAGGATCCACTAGGCTGCGGTTCTCCCATGATCCATCAATTTGTATTTACACGTGAACCGTACACACACTTTTATGCATGTCTGCCCACCCTGCATGTGTTTGCGTGTGGGTGTGAGAAAGTGAGTGCGAAAGAAGAAGTCAAACAACAAATCAAATCCAGTTCCCTTTGTAGTTCTGTGCAGTCCGGCCCATGTGCATACTTTACATTACATTGTTTAAGCCCGCTGCCACAACAATAACACTGCACCCAATCCACCCATGGGTCACCCTAACTTCTGACGGCTTCCTGACACTGGGCTGTGAGCCTGTACCAACCCACTATTGATAACATGGAAGGAAATTCTGTTTGGATAACTTGGAACATAGTGGTGGAGAACCACCCGGGCCTAAAGCCCCAGATGACCACACACCTCGGTCTCACACACAATGGGAGGAACAGGGGAGTGCTGGCATAAATGAAACGGCTCCATCCACAATGAGTGGGAGGAGGAGGAGGGGGGACAAAGAGAGGTATGTTTAAGATAAACATCTTCAGCTGCAGACAACAGGCGAGGGAGGGAGGGAAGGATAGAGGGATAGAGGGAGGGGGCTTCGGGTGTATGAGTCCAAAGAGAGTCTAGGAAATTAGTGGAAACTGATTCATGTTGAAGTTAGGAGCTGCAATGTGACACAGATGAGTCCATGACTTATAAATACTTTGGATCTTAAAATGATGCATCTCTTCTGCAGAAGTGTATGATTGCTCTCTGTGTTTGTGTGTCTTCTCCTTACCTCTTTGTCAATCTTCAGAAGTTTCTTCACAGCCACTTCCTTGTCCTGGGAAATCCAGAGGGCTCTGTAGACGCTCCCAAAGCTGCCTCCTCCACAGTTCTCATAAAAGAGCAGGTCCTCATGCTTTATCTGCACAAACGACGAGCCAGGGGACGACATTGCATACTGACTCACGCGCACACAAACACACTCATACACACACACACACACACACAGCTATAAAAAAAAAAAAAAAAAAACAGCTTGCACACTCCAACCACCAAGCGCTGGTCCAAAAGTATATACAAGTAGACAAGAATCAGCACAGGGCGAGTGAAGGGAAAGAAATAAAGAGAGGCGGAGTGGTTTCCTCCAGCGTGGATGTTGTCAGTCAGCAGAACAGATTGTCAGAGAGAAGAAACTAGAAAGTGCTGGAAAGAGAGAGAGAGAAGTTTGCTCCCTGTGAGTCAGGAAAAGTCGAAGCCCCCTCTGTCACTAATAGACAAGGTATTACATTGCCTGATAGTGGTGATCCGGTGTAACTACAACATAGAGCATAGACACACACACACACACACACACACACACACATGCACAGAGTGTGAAGATGAAGGGGAGGTGAGCGTTTGAGTGTGTACGGTTTGCAGCCTGCAGTCTGCCTGTAACAGACACACTGTTCAAATATGGTCACTGGCATGCAGGGCATTCCTTCTTCCTGGATAACTGTGGCTATATAAAGCACTCCATACACTACACACACACACACACACACACACACACATAGAGACAGAGATATATAGCTCTGGCCTATTTCGTGTCAGACATAATAAATCAGTTAGCAACGAGGATGACTGCCACAAATACTTAAATCCATCTCTCACACACTCTGCAACTAAATAAAACACATGAATACACACAGCAGAGTAGCCAGGCAGTGACTGTGTGTTACTCTACCCGACAGGAATGACCCAGTGACATCATTAAGCAAGAAAGTCGTAATGACATCACTGAGTACGGACAGGTGAGATCAGCTCGGGGAAGTTAGTATACTTGTTGACAGTAATCAAGTGTAAGAGGAGACTTAACAGTGATTCATAGGATAAATAAATAAAACATGCGTAAAAGTCTGAATTTCCCGCTTGCAGCTCCCAGAAGCTGCAGTGAATCATGGCACCCCACAGTACAGAAGCGTTGGAGAAAATAAACAACACTAAGAATTATAAATGAGTGAATCCATAGAGGGACTTCCTCAGGGGAGCAGGCATGAGGCCACCTATCAGTCACCAGTTACAAAATTAAAAAGTGTTCTCTATAAGTGGAAAGTTAGTCACATTAGGTGACGAGTCAAAAAGGGTTTCTCTTCCAGGAACCACGAGTATCTGTGTCAGATTTTGGAATTATCCATGAACAAGTTTTTTTGCGGTGTTGCCAGAAGAAAGTTCATGTATCTTTAACAAAAAAAAGAAGAGCAATCCCATGTATTTTACTTGATCCAAAAGCAACATGGAAAAGACAGATTCAAAGAAAAATGGTAAAAATACTGACGCAGCAGAGCAGACATCAGGTCATGTTTCAACAATGTTGGACACTCCTAGATTTTGTCCCATTATATCTCAGTAGCATCTTTTATTAGACCCTTCCTGTCAGGCAAATGTCCACATCTTTCAAACGTCTCATGCACCATTTGTAAAGCAGGCTTTCTTGACACAGCTACTTCCAAAGCCACAGAAGACATTTTACTGCTGTTCTCACATGCTCAGTGGTATTGCTTGGAGCTAGTAAAGTGAGTTAGAAATTACAAGTTAATACATGTTTATGTGCCCACCTTCTCTGAGGAAAATCTAAAAAAAGTGTATATTCACATCAAGCATCTCCAGCATTTGTGTTTTTGCTCTGGATTTTACTGGCATCACCATTCACGGTCTCCGTACCACTCGTGGTATAATTTAAAGAACGTCATCAAAGCGTGAGCACTGTTAAATTAGCTTTTTTTTTTTATTTACAGGGCAGACCACATATACAGTACAGTTACAGGCTGCTCCCGGGAAAGCCAGCCTCACAGCAGTTCTCGACACACACCGTCACATCAAAAGCTCCTGAGATCAAAAGGAAAATTAATGACACTTGTCAAGAACACACTCGAAATCTACACCCACATATATAAAAATAAAATTACACGGACTGATCACGACTGGTAGAGATGAGAAGATGTCCCCTCGAGTAGACGTTGCCTCTAGACTCCACATCTAGGATCAGTGCTTCCAAATCAAAAAGGAGTACGGTTTGATTATACAGCTGATCTCAGAGCAGATCGTACTGAGCAACATCAACTGGAATTATTCATATTCTTCAGGAGTTGTACTCCAATGCAAAAATAAAACGCAATACTGTAGTCATAAATTTGAACACTTTTTGCAATACCATTAGGGCTTTAATCCAACTAATACTCGGTTTAGTAGCTTTGTATCATCTGACTAGTTAAGGGACACTGGTATTTACCTAAAGGACATCAAATCTTAAAGATTTTCAAAGACTTGGATATATTCATTATGAAGTAAATAAGTACTTTCAGATTTCATATTTATCTGTATATTCAACAGGGAAAATGATGAGTCTAGGTTACTACAGTTTATGGGGTTTTCTGTGTTTTCCGTCTATGAGTAGGACCATCAGGAAAGTAAGGTTTTCTTTACAGGCAGGTACAGTAATATATTGTAAACTAGGGCTCATTTAGGGTAGCACAACATTACAGGACACTCCGATAGAAATCCACTGTATAGAACACAAAGCCTATGAAGTTCAGTCATGCAGGATATTGATTCCAGTTCTATACATTACAGTTCTATCTAACAGGTCCCAAACAGTTACAACTAGTACAGTTAAAACCCTCGGAGACACAGCGACAAGAGAGCAGCTGAACACTTTCTGTCCAGGAAGAAGAGGCGTTTAATGGCACAGTATAAGTCCTTGATCCATAATAGTCCATAGTAGTGCTAAAGTCAGTGACTGTTGTGATTCGCTACTGAGTTGAGTGTGGAGTTGTTTTTATCCAGGTAATTTGTGTGTGTGCGCGTGTGTTTTTTTTTTTTTTAGGCTAACGTCACAGAGAAGGCGATGGTGGTGGAAGATCTGGAGCTCATGTCCGCCGAGGCTCCATCCTGTAGGACAGCTGCGTCAGTGCCCTCTGGTTGTCGATCACACAGAGCTTCCTCACGTAACCCCGTACCTCCGCTTGATTTTTGTTGGGTTGGCATATGTCGGGATCTAATGCGGCGAGACGCGAAACAGAAAAAAATGTGATTGGAAAGATGCATGTAAATGTGTAAATGTGTGCTGATAAGTGAAGAGCGGACTTACTGAAGGGTTGGCTTCTACAGTGCCTCACTTGCCGAATTGTGTTCGCTATAATACGCTGAAGAGATGAAGATAAGAGACTCTTTAGATGTTAAACCAATCTTGAGTGAAAAAAAGTACACGACACATGAAATATATCCATAAAGTTAATCATTCAACGTGCACACAAACTCACCATTTTCTCAAAATTGACCATACTGTCAATGAAGGTCTTGTTGCCCTCATGTGTAAATGTCATATCTGTAAAGAAAATAATTCAATCCCTCTCAGCGTTCATTCATACGTGATACAGAGACTGAGGTATTCTTAAGAGAGACACGTGTTGTACCTTTGAGAAGGAGGGGCATGAAGGGGATGATTGGTGGTTCCAGTTTGGTGACAGTGAGTCGGTAGGACCGGTGGTTTCTCGATGGGTCCTGTCACCAAACAAATAAACAGTGTCTGAGAGATTTTAAACTCGGGGACTAGTGGGATTATCCCTAGTGTTAAAGCTGCTGTAGGTATGTAGTTTTGTTCCACAACTGTGCTGATAAATATATAATTTCATGCAACTCACCATC
Organism: Larimichthys crocea; assembly: GCF_000972845.2. Taxonomy (NCBI): domain Eukaryota; kingdom Metazoa; phylum Chordata; class Actinopteri; family Sciaenidae; genus Larimichthys; species Larimichthys crocea. The sequence continues at coordinate 16,687,836 of NC_040022.1, forward strand.
ATACTTTCAAACTCAGCATAGAACTTCTTAAACTTGGTGGGAAGTTTCTGCCAGAAAGAAAACCCAGAACATTTCATTGTTGTACTTCAGCAGCAGTGGAATACACACAAGGTTCACTTGATGTATATTTGACAAAGTTTACCTCCCATGTCTGGCTCAGTCTGCTTACTGCAGGGTTGCTCATCCCCATAATGATGGCAAAGAATGAATTCAGGTTCTTAAACTCCCGGCAGCTACGGACAAATACACAGAGCAAGTGAATGCAAGTGAAAAAATCAAGCATGTACGTGATAAACTCTTCATCTAAGTGCAGTTTGCGACAGCGACCAGCAGGTCCGACTCACTGTGCAGCTATCTTAATGAACTTCTTGAGTAGCTGGACTCTTTTGCTCAGCTGCCCGCAGAGGCAGACCTCAGTGACCACCCACAGCTGAACCTGGTTGAACCTGCGCAGAAACAGGTCCAGATTGGCCGTGGTTCTCCTGAAGCTCTGTCGGCCAAACGTGTGGTAGAGGAGCTCGTGCTGGGAAGAGGAGAGAGGAGACATTAGGGGGAGCCGGTTTTAAGTTAATCCAGTGGACAGGTCCTGCCGCCTTGCATCTATCAAACATTACTCCTGCACTCTCTTCATTTTAAAGTGTAAAATAAGACTCTGTGCAGCACTCGATACACTTGTAACAGATCATAGTCTTCTACTACTGGCCTGAAGATGTTTTTGAGCATGTGTGTATGTGTGTCATACCTCATGCACACAGCTGAAGAGCTCCCAGTCAAACAAGGTCATTTGGTAAGCCAGGTCCTTGGAGCTCATCAGCTCAAACGTTGACATGGAGCCTGCGGTGGGACCCTCCTGGTCTGGAAGAGGAGTCTGAGACGCACAGACACAAATTCACACATTTGTACAAATTCATATGTACATAAAACACACACCCACAAGTACAGGTTAAACATATTTAAGAATAAATATATTCCCATCAAAATATTTCTACACACTGTACTGTAACGATGCAGATAATTCCCACAGTTTCCAGTAAACGGGAGAAGTACTCATCTCTTACCAGACTGTTGAGCTGGTCTCGAGGACAAGCAAATAATCTCCCGTTGATGCTCAGAGAAGAAAACACTGACACATCATTTGGCTTCAGGATTATTTTTTCTGTAAGAAAAATGATGGTTGAGTTTGACACAGATATGGTTATATTGAAAACCACAAAGTAACAGTGGGTATACCATGCAGTACACATGGTATGATAACCTGTCTGTATGTGATGTTGCTGTGAATAGTTAAAAAAATAAATAAATCGAAAATCAGTCTGGATTCTCACCACTAGCGGAAGTGAGGTGGACCAACAGGAGCTCGTCAGTGGTGCCAAGTTTGTCGGCCACAGCGCTGATCACTTCTCTTCCAGTCGCTGCCACAGCTACCCGGATAGTCGTGTATGTGTGATCACTGCAGTACACCTTCAACAGAACTAGATACACATAGAGGTGATTTTCAAAATGTGAAGGTGGTCCTGGAGCAAAGATCAGGGATTCACAAACTATCAAATTCATTGTTGGGGCAAAGTAAACATGACAACGTTCACACCAACTTACTGTCATCTTGATTCCTAATGGGCTGTTTCTTCTGCAGCCGTTCCTCTCCATTGCTGAACTGTCGGATTAGGGTTTTCTGTTGAATTACACGAGACAGTTTGTAGTCAGTGTCCCCATCATCATGATACAGGTAATATAAAATAATTAATATAGATTTTTAGTGGTTCAAACTGACCTTTTTTGTGGATTTGGCTTCTTCTGAACTACAAAATGTAGAAGAAAAAAAAAAAGCACTGAATGTGGCTAGTACGTGAAACATCACAGTGGAAGTTTAACATGCAGAAACTGGGAAACATACTGTAATTTGACGACTTTCTCCAGGTCAGGAACCAAGTCTTTCAAAGCTCTCAATATCCGAGAATCATTCGATAAGCTCCCATACAACTCCTACAGAGACAGAGAGTAGGAACCGCACTCAAACCAAATGCATATAAATCAAGGGATTCATTTACTGTCATTTATTATCATTTGAAAGTTTGCTTTTGGTCACCTCAAGGAATGAGATGGGAGCAGGCTCCTCCTGTAGCATGTATGTGTGTGTGTTAGCCCAGCGCAGGGCCAGAATGAGGGCCCTCCTCTTACTGTTGAGTGCATACTCCAACCTCTCCTGTTCAGAGCCAGGCGGAGATGCCGCATGGTAGGTGCACACAAGGTTAAAGATAAATACAAATACGTAAACATTAAACTAAATGAATCATCACAGAGGCTACATCCATATTTATATACATTCAAAAACATTCTGATTTGCACAATACTTCCAAGCTTAAAGGCAAAATGCTCTACTGAAAACTGATATTTCAACCTACTCAAGGCCACGGTTAACCTTCGTCACTGCATCCCAGATACCAAATAAGGCTAAAATCATGAGTGCAGCAGTGCTAAAGCACAAGGAGCTGACCACTTGCACTACAATGACTAAGACAATAAGAAAAGACCTTCTTGGCCAGGAATACAACTTGTTAGTATGGTGTGAAAAGAGGTGTGCAGTCGGTGAGCAGTTCATTAGTGCTGGATGGTCAACTGCTGCTTCAGCGCTTCCATAAGCAGAACCGGTAAATTGCACAATCCGAGATGCTGTCAGTACAGTAGCACTGTTATAATATGCAGCAAACAACAGACGTGTCTGTCCATTTCACAGTGGGTTTGTCAACATGATATCCCAGCTGGAATTCTAAATTTGTACATGTATTTACTTGATAAATGGGTACAGAAAACATATGCTGTATATAAAAAGGCAAAAAGGATATTGTGCCATGAGTAGAGGGCACAGCTGGCTGGTGGGCATGAAGACACAGTGCATGAGGACAAAATCATCCACTGCTGGGTCTAACAAGCAAAGAAAAGCAGATAGTAAAACAGAAGAGAGTGAGACGGGAAAACAAAGGATGTCAAGAGGTTTAAAGGGCAGTGAAAATACCGTTCATCATGAATCCATTCATCCAGATTTTATTGGCCCATGCTTCCTTCTTTCATTACAATGCATCTGGACTATCTGGTAATCATCTATTCAAAATTCAATTAGGCCTAAAAGCATATTCATTTTTTTCTATTCATCTACCTGGTTCACTGTGATGTATGTCCATCCTCATTGTCTCCAGGAAGTGGTCAAGAATCTTCTCTGGTGTTCCTGATATCACAGTGTACCTGAGAAGATGTACGTCGACGGTTTCATTTAAAGTACACGAAACGAGGCCTTTTTTTTTTGAAAGTCAGACACAGAGAGAGATGCACTTTAATGTACACAGGACTGTATGCAAGACTCCTCAAACGTACTTGATGCTTCCCAGGGTGGAGGCGCGAGGACTCTTTTCTAACACCAGCACGACTTGTTCGTGCTCTTTCAAACGCACTGTGTTGGCTTCCACGTCCTGAAAATACACAAACAAAAATCAAAATGCAGAAATGTGGAAAATGTGTTTAAATGTAATACAGCGCCTCTGCCAGAGGAGGGAGACAAACATCATAGTAAGGCAGTATCACCAGGTACATAGTGCAGCATGACACCACCGACAGCCCAAATAAATGAATTGTGAGAGATTTCATATAACCATTGACTCAGCTGTGACTTTCGGAATGTAGATTGCTGGTGTGGCTCCGCTTGTATCCCCTCAGAGGACAAATGTCTATCTCTTGTCAACCTACCCTGAGTATTCTGTTGAAGTCTTCCTTGTCCACGCGGAGGAAGTGGCAGTTGTCCTCTCTCAGGACAATGGAGGCAGCACGAGGTGAATCTGTAACCAAGGCCAACTTCCCAAAGTCATCACCCTCGTGGAGTGTACACACCACACCCTAAAACACACACACACACACACACAAAAAATACAAATAAACACAAACACAGTTTATTAGTCATCTCAAGCCATGAAGAAAAATAAGAAAGGAGCAAGGAGCACCAGGACAGTGATGAATCATCTGTACTTGTCCGTATGTGTTTGTGTGATCAGTGTGTATGCAAGCATATAAGTGACTGTAGTGACTGCCACTATATAGTGACTGAAAAATCACTGTCTGGTGTGAAATGTTGTTTGCATACAATCCCCTTAAGCTATTTAATCATCGTGATGAGTCATGATGAGCTGAGCAGAGTTTGCCAAACTCCACTGTCGGTATTTCCCAGCCCCACTGGGCAGATACTGCTGGTCTGCTCCATACCGACATGATCAGATACACATAATCCATTACTCACAGATGAAATGTCATCAAATGAAGCAGAAAACTACAATAATGGTCGTGTGTCAAACGGAGAAACACACCTTGCCGTAGATAACCACATTGACAGAGCCCTTCTGAATGATGTACCATGATGTACCCTCCTCTCCTTGGTTGAACACTAAGAGATAAAGAAGACAAACATACATACAAGAGACAGATACATGATTAACACGCACATTCTGTACACCAGAGGTCAAACTGTGAGATGATACACACCAGGAGGGCACAGGGAGAGAGACATAAGCTGCAATTTGCATCAAAATTGATACTCTTACTCCTACTTGGTGTTATAACTCAAACCAAATCTGAACACCCATGGATAATATACTTCCTGAGGATGTTATTATATCCAAAGTCACAGATAAAAATCCATAAATCTGCTTAGAAATCAATATTTCCTTATTATACTCCAGGATTTGCCTGAGAATCATTATCCAAACTTGTACAATTATGCCACAAATCAAAGTGAGACAAAGAATAATAACACAAGTACAAACCCATTAATATGAACTTTTTTTCCCACATTTTTTTTACAGTAAGAAGGCTCAGAATGACCCACTGACATATTCCTGGAACTCTCCTCTATCCATTTATATGGAGGTATTTTCCCTGCATGGAGTGAAAAGGAGGTGTTGGGGAGGTGTAAACTCACACACGGTTCCAGCTTTTGCATGCGACTCGAAGATCACAACGCTCGCCAGTTCCCTCTTCACCTACAAACCAGAGCACACTGCTCAAGTCATATTGGATTTAGCTGCACTGCAGAAACATGTGAGAGGGCAGTAAAAAACGCACAAGTCAGGATTTTTAAGGATTAGTTAAATCGACCTGGGAGTTATTACAGTCAGTCATGACAGCTCACAGAGAGTTTAGCTTTATAAGACTATTAGCTGGCTGAAATTTATATTTACCAGCATGAAGTGTTAATGGAGGGAAATAGGAATAAAAAACAATTAAATAAAAAAAACTTGAACCACTAACTGATTCCAGGAATATATGGAGAATAAAAGCATAAAGCAAGAGGCTCTAAAGACTTAACAGCCTTCTTGGAAACCTGTACTGTCCCTTTAAAAGAAAAGTGGACCGGCTGACTCACAGTGTTGGAGAGGTGAGCTAAGGCCTTGATGTGAAGCAGCTCATCATAGATGATCTCTAGGTCATCCCCTGTCCTCTGTCCAGGTCTGCAGACACACACAGAGGTTACTCAGAATAAACACACCATGAAGATTTCATGCGCGCGCTTCACGTCTTATTGCACTGCACTAAAATAAGTAATGCTAAAATGGTGGCCGTTTTTGAAAGTAGTAACTACAGATGATGCTAACTCACAAGCATAACTGAAATATGAAAAATTATTATGGGACAGTAACAGGACAGTGTAATGGTTTAATAATTATTTATTATTATTGATTTTTACTGACGATTTCCTCAGGATCATGCGCAGCAGTGCGTCTGGGCCGATCTGAGCGAGGAAGAGGATGGTCTCTGGCAGCTCTTCCTCACTCTCCCTCTTCTCCTCCTCACTAGGCAACGGCGTATCCTCCTCCTCGTCGTCAAGAAATCGGTAGAACAGGTACTTATCCTGGAAACCCAGCTCCTGGTCCACTGAGGAGCAGACAAGCACACATGGTCAAGAGACACAAGTGTATCTAAAAACATAATTTCAGACAGGTATGTATGATTTTGAGATTCAGACGAGATTTTAGATGTTTTATATTTAATTTCCACACTGGTGTTTATACTGACACTTACGTAAAACCACTACTTCAACTCAGAGTCAGAGAGGCTTTGCTTTGCCTAAAAATTAAACTCTGAAGAGCACTTAATTCTAATGTATGCATTCAGGAACACACACAGTAAGACACGGATAATGAAGAAATTAACTCTCTCTCGTCTTTTTTTGTTTTGGGAACTGACTATTGTTATGTTATGTTAACTGTGCATGTAATGAGGCTAAATTGCATACATTATGTGATGAAAAAGCAATAGAGAAAGATTACATTACCATGGTTGAGCACCCCTTCTTCTAGTAGTGCCTGCCACATCCCGACAGCATGGGACCGTGTGAGAACACAGGCACTCTGCAGCACCAACCAGTCCACCAGCTCTGTGCCTACACAGCATTGTCTGCAATACACACATACCAGTAAAATTTCTGAAGCGTGCATAGTCAAAGCTGGAATCGTGTACAAACATACTCTTACCTGTATGTCTTGAGGTGGTACTTCCTGTCTCTGATCATGTGTGGGGCTCTGGACAGGATGGCGTTGCGGAGAACCTTCCCCGCTCTCTGCAGCTTCTCTGAAGGAATCTACAGAACACACATGAACACCGGGGTAATTTGGTGAACTGTTTGCAAACTATAATCCGTAATAGTCAGTATTTGTAATATTTTTTATACAGACAAAGGCAAAAAATACCAATCCGAGCTCACATTCTGAAGAAAAGAAAATGACACATTATCAGTCGACCCTGGGCAAACTGACTAGAATAATGTCACAGGTCTCAGCTGCCCAGTATGCTACCAGGTTAAAGAGCTTAGTCTGGAGGGCAATTCAAATCAATGAATTCCTCTGCAAAATGCTGGGAAAATTTCAATTAATCCACAATAAAGCTGATATTTTTGACCTGTTAACCTTGATTTTATTCGACATGCTGCAAGGCATGTATGTGAAGTAACATACAGGACAGTGCTATACAGTACTCATACAGGTAAAACTGTGGCAAAGACCCATTCATACAAGCAGGCACACCCTATACAGATCACACATGCACCAAAGGGCAGATGTGTATGAACACACACAGCTGCTGTAAAAAACAACAAAGCAAAGCATGCTAATTGGGCAGATGGGATCTTTCTTCTATGTGCATGCATTAGCTACCATTAGCATAACTACAGAGGACCACAGCTGTGAGTCATCACTTGTCTCTTCTCAGAGGACAGACACCTCGAAAATTCATTCTGGCATTCGGGTTCATTCACAAACATGAAAGTATGTGGCACTGCACAATTTTTCTAAAGAATTAAGTGCCTTTTGATTTCCAATAATAGTTACAGCATTTTTTCAAGCTCATCACTCGTCTATAGGCCAGCACACACACACACACACACACACACACACCTTGACCCAAGTGGTAAGGCATCCAAGACAAACTGGGACTGCCGGGGCCACACAGTATATTGGTTGTGAGTTTGGTTCATTCATGCTTTGTGCACCACGAGGAAGGGGCACAGCTCTCTGAAACGTGTTGGCAAAGTTCACTGAAGGAGCAAGTTGCCATGCTTTTACTTCCTGTAATGATCCATGAGGATCCAAGCAGCAAGCTGGACTTTACCTTGTTGTGAGCTTTGTTTGCAGAGTCTGAGTTCATGTTGTCCTTATCTGTGAGTCCTGAAGAGGGAAAAACAAGTAGAATATCTTGACAATATTATTATTCCCAATTAATAATACTTATTATACAACATTATAGTTTATACTACATTATACTTACTGCCTAATGTTTATCCAAATGCAATCTAATTATTTTCTATTTTCTGTTTCGCAATGCTATGTTAATGTTTTTAATATCTAATATACAATTAAAACACACTTAGGTCCAGTAATTAACCATATTACCAAAATTTACAGTGTTTCTTTTATTCTTGTGTGTGTGTGTGTGTGTGTGTGTGTGTGTGTGTGTGTGCGTGTACTCACTGTCATTGTTGGATCCACTCTCCATAGCTCCATAAGGAGGGGCCAACAGTCCAGCCAAGCTCTGACGATACTTCTACAAGATAAAACACACACATGCATCAGAATTCATGTCAGTCTTGAAAACATTCACACCTCTGTTATTATGATGGATCATTTATAAGACACTGTCATCTATTAAACATCAAGACCCATCTCTCTCACACACACACACACACACACACACACAGCAAGTGCCTCTCAAAACAAAGCCCTTTGTACAACCAAGATCATTTACATGCAGAACAACTAACATTATATAACACACACACACACACACACACATACGCTCGCAGCAGCATTCATACCAGGGTTAATTAGAGTGTACAGATGCTGCTCTTACAGCTGTTAAGAACAATAAACTGTGTTTGCATTTCTATAGGAGAGACACCGAAATATACATAGCAGGTCATTTTGAGCCTGATTCTGCCTCCGCTCTTCTGCAAGGTTATTATCAAGCAACCTATGCCCTCTGAGGACGGACACACACACACACACGCACAGAGGAGAGAGACAGAGACAGCATCTGTTTGACCTAAGCACACAAGCATCCCCCTGTTAACGTCTTTCTTGCACACAAACACACAGAAGCATTAAAAACATTGCAAAACCTTTTCTGTAATTTTACTTTTTTCATTTTGTGAGACAAAAAAACACCCCAAAAAAACAAGTAAACATGACAGTGAACACGCTCTAGCTGCTGTGCACAACACAAACTACACAGTGTTACAGTCGCAGAGTCAGACTCACCTGAGGTAACACACTCGGCTGCCTAATACTGGAGGGATTCAAACCCTAGAGAGGTGCCCTCTGCTCCTTTACAACTCACACACTGGCCACCGGATAGCATCCTGCTCAAAACAAGCTGTTCTCCTCCTTTCTTTCTTCCTCTCCTTCTCTCTCTCTCTGTCACACACACACACACACACACAGTCACCCTAGTGTTTTCTCAGTCTCTCGCCACGATCAAGCCAAGAACCAAACCACTTTCTCTAACAGGTTACCACGGTGATCTGAGTCTCCCTACAACTGAGCTACTCTAGTGGAGGAGGAGAGCGAGGGGGGGGGGGGGAGACAAAGGCAAGGAAGGAGGCTGGCCAAAGACACAACACGGCCAAGGGAGGAGAGAGGAAATGGGCAAGTAGCAGGTGAAAGGGAAAGAGGAGTAAATGAGGGTGTGTGAGTAAGACTTAGTCCAGGCCAACCAACCATCTGCTGTTTGATAAACTGTATGTTAACATATCTGTCACAAACAACAAGCTGTTTTACATTTACACCCCGTTTATTCATCTCACTTTCATTTGGTGTTGTCAATTATGGAGCAGCGCTTTTTTCCCCCCTTTCATCCTTTCATCAAACACATGACTGCATTCATCCTGTAGCTTTCTAGTCCTCGCCACAAACAAGCACATGCACACAAATTAATCCACACACACACAAAGGTCCTTTTACTATCAGCTGAATAAGATCCAAACGAGAACAACCTTGGGCTACGTTTTCTGCTTTACGTCTACTGTCCTAAAATAGACAGCAGAGAGCGAGACTGAGTGCACTTAGACGCCAAACAAACACACTACAAGCCAGATAATAAGATAGCACACGCGCTTTAATAACCAATTATCGTCTTGTTGTATCTCGCTTTTACATGTTCCTGTGTCATAACATGGAGATATCATGTTTCATCAAATGTAATTTCATCTAGCGATAATAATACTCAGGAGGTCGTCATGTTTTTCATAAATGGCAACAATGAAGAGATAAATAGTTTTATAATGATGTCGACAGCAGAAAAGCTGTCAAAGCTGTCATGTTCAAAGTCTTGTTCATTTTTTTTATTCATTACAAGGCTGTTTGTTCAAGTTTTACCCATGCATAACACATAGAAAGGATCAGTCCAAATAACCAACGTTTTTATAACCAAAACCTTTATTATGTGAAAATGCTCCATAATCAATCAATATTTAATACGCAGAAAATCTGAGTGAATATTTGTCCTTTTTAGAGCAGTAATGAAAGCCTTAAACACTTTTATTTCATTGGCGAAGTAAAAACCTAGCAGCAGAACCTGATGTATCATCTTTGTCTAGTCAGATTTTCATTTTCCCCTTTTTCAAACTTGTAGTAGCCCTAAACGACGCTGACTCAGGTGACATCACCTGAGGACTTTTGTCAGACATAATGTAACTCTTTTTTTTCCCCCCACATATGTAGTCTTATTCCCCAAAGACTGGTAAACGCACTGTGACGTGTCCCCTGTAAGTCGCTACATTTGAAGTCAGTGGTGCACCGAAAGGCCTAGTGTGTAAGGTTTTACATAGTTTGGCAGAAATTGAATATAATAATTATAACTATATTTTCTTTAGTGTACAGTCACCAGAAAATAGGATGGATTTTGTTATCTGAGACCGCCGGTCCTCTTCCACAGAGACTGTCATGTTATATAGATCTATAGAACGGACAGACACTGGCTCTAGATAGATAGTTTTTGTGCTTTTTGTCGCCGCCATAGTTTCTCTTTAACATTTGGAATGAAAGGGTGAGGTGAGGGGTTGCAATGAGCTACACCACTGGATACTAAATACTACACACCGGTCCTTTTAAGGAAGTAGTAGTATAAGAATATATAAGTATCAAAGCATGAATGCATATAAGAAGAAAAAAAAGCAAAACTAAATGAATTTAGAAAGAGAAGATCAGAGGCAGAATATGAGATTAGAGCCTGACTAAACACTTTGGGTGCCAACTGTGAAGCTACAGTAAACCAATCCACTCTGCCAGGACTTCCTCCCTGAGAGCGACCCTGTGAATGTAGAGGGTAACCTCAACAAGGAGGCCCACAGAGAGGCCACTACTACAATGCCAACTCTCAAAGGAGATGCCAGGCCTGGTTATCGAGTGCTGCCACTTGCTTCCACTTCTTCCAGTTTGTGCGATCTAGTATCTCTTTGCAATATCTGATGCTGCTGACTGTGAGTTTTTAATATTCTAGACGTGACTCATCAATACTTTTTCCACTCTCATGTTGTACACATTGACATGTTATATTGATGGGAGTTAAATCTGCGATATACCAGTGTTAGCCAGGAATATCAATACTCTTACCCATTTCAATGCCCCTCATCTATGACCTTTTCATGCTCATCTGCACTGTACTTTGCATTTTTATTGGTTTAATATCTACTGCCCATTAATATCACAGCTTTCCTACTGTTTGAAAACGTGTACTGAGTAGACAATGGCTGTTCTCATTCTTTATATGAAGGAGCCATTTTGATTCGTCATTTTGACCGAGGTGTAAGTAATGATGTTAATTACAGGAATGGAAAGTTACATGAATGGAGCCGTTCAAGTTGTTAATTACACCTGTGGGTTTCCTGTGGTGACCTGTCAAAATCTCTCCGCTGTGAAAGAGGCAGAGTTTAACTATGTTTTAACTACACTATTCTGCCTGTATATAGAGAAAAATAGTATTTGTTCAATCAGATTAAGCTATAATCACCAGCTTATTGATGACACAATTACTCTGATCGCGTTGGGATAATATCTCACCTCTTCTTTACCTCTTTTTTATGGTGTTGCAAGGAATAATATGCACTTATGACTTTTAAATTCCCACCACACTTGCGGAGCTAAACATGTAACACATACTGTATATATATATATACACCTCTTGGTGCACTGGTTTGGTGCATCAGCGCTTGTGCTGTGAATGCTCACTAAGCAACAGCAAGGTCTGAAAACATCAGACATCTAAAACCACACACGAGCACACAGGTACTGTAGATACACATTCATCTCTCCCTCTCTGTCTCTCTAATGCCTTTATCAGCTCATTGTTGAGTGTCACCTGAGGTCTCGCAGGTGAAACAGAGGGCACTGTCCACAATGGTGGACAGCCCCCTTGTGGTTGAAGTCACAATTACAATGGAAGATTATCTGAAAATTTGAGGGAAACTTTTAAAAAAAAATTTCAAGCCTGAAACCTTTAGGTAAGTTATAAAAGACAGAGTTCTTGCTGAATCATGAGGTTCCAGCTCATACAGTACAGCAGCCCGTACAGTTTTTAAAACACTCGTTGTCTCTCACCTCCCAGAGGCTCTTGAACTCCCTCTGCTCGATACGGAGCAGCTCGCTCGTCTCTCTGCTGACAATGGTAGCGTGGCGTGGTGTGTTATCCAGGATGGACTCCCCAAACGCTGTCCCAATCCCCAGTGTACAGATAGTGACTGCATCCTGCACACAAACACAACACATTTGTTTAAACTGTTGCTGCTTGTTTTAGAATAAAAGTGAGCTGTCATGTAAGTTATTCTCTCCCACACAGAGACAATAACTTGTCTCCCACACAGAGACAATAGCTTACATTCACATGGCTAAAATGAGGCCCCTAGAAAACTGAATAATAATGGTTATACTGGTCCTGCTTGTGGCTAAATACACTACTAGGGCTGCAAAAAACTATTATTTCAACATCAAAATTATCATCTTTATCGCCATCACAATTCTCTAGAGCCCAAGGTGATGTCATCAAACATCTTGTTTTGCCCGATTAGTCTAAAACCAAAACAATATTCAATTACCCCCAATGTTGAGACAATGAAAAGTAGGATATCTTTATAATTTATAAGCTTACAACAAGAGAATCTTACTAATTGATTGATGATTCGATTATCGAAGTGAATCTATTTCCATAATCCGTTAACTGCTGTAGGCCGAGACATCACACAGCAACAGCAAAAAGATATAATCACTGGGGTTTTTTATAGATATTGACAGACTAGAAGAAGAGCAGACAGATTAATATATGGTAATTATTGCAAATAAATTCAAGTATGAGGGACTAGTAAACAGAGTCTCTTGTAAGGAAAATATCTCTGGGTGCTAGATATAATTGGACAGGCTAGAGGCAAGCAAACACACACACACACACACATACACACACATGCCATCCACTGATTTGGACAAATATTCTGCATGCTATGGAAACCTTTTCAACTGTCCACACTGACATTTCAAATATAGCCACTGAAACTAGGCCACCAATGGCACTTTAGGGCTACATACATAAAAAGGATGTTTCACAATGGAGGGGCTTCTTATCTCTTTAAGGGGAACAAATCCTCTCTCTCCCTCACTCTCTCCCCCATGTCATTCTTGTCCTCTATATGTATGCCATGTCCACGCTCTGGCATGAAGGGCATAACAAGTGGCAGAAAGCAGAGTTCTCAGTGGACTTGTTTTCTGTGCCGTGGCAGCTTTGCGCTGGCATATTTAAGCAGGGAGACATGAGCTAATGGGCTAGAACAATGTCATCATTGAAGAGAGTCGTGCAGGAGCGGCTCTCTAACATGAAGAGCACTTGTCGACAGAGAAGGTTATGATAAAAATAGTACAAAAGGGGAGTAGGAAAATGGTAGCCGTGAAAAATCATGCATCTTTACAAAAATAGAAAGCAAATTACAGAAGAGTGTTCAAGATTCATTATTCATTTGTGATTCAAAGGATTTACAGGAAACAGAGGAGACACACACACAGCAGCAGCACAGGTAAAAATAAGCAGTATGTGCATGTAGCTGTGATCTGACTTATACGGCTTACTCTTACCTGGTGGTTGGCAGTTTCTGACACTTTGACATCCAGGGAGCCAGACAGGACAGCGTACCAACTGGTGCCTATGTCTCCCTGTCGAAACACTGCAAACAGTACAACACATTCAACATTGTAGAGTGCGGGGTGATTTTTTTTTCCTAAATCGCTGTGTGGACATAGATTCATGAACACAACAGATTCATGCATTCAGAAAAATATGGAAGCGTATGTCATCACTACCTAATATCATATCACAATGTAAAAAAAACAAAAAACGTCAGACATTCACAGGTTCCAGCTTCTCTCATGTTGTCAGGATTTGCAGAGTTCTCTCTTTTACATGAGCGTAAATATCTAAACGTGACAATTTTAAGGTTCTCCTTGAGCTAACTATCATTAGTTATACATTTTATAGACAAAAAGTAATTGGATGATGAATCAGTGATGAAATACTTGAAGAAAGTGATCAAATGTGCTTACAGCCATTTCCCACAAATGCACCATCATTTGCATGCAGAGAGGTGTGTAAACATGAGTTGAAATGATCACGGTATTTGCATTCAAATGGATCGTCTGCAGCACGACTGTCATATACACTGAATGTATATATTCATACTGTAAAGTGACGCCTTACTATAAAGTCTGAGCCTGACAGCCTCAGATGCATCTATTGTCATACACGTAACGACAACTATTATGTCTGTGTGCTTGTGTGTTTGTGTGTGTGTGCACGCGTATGTGCGTGTGTATATACGTGTGCACGTGTACGTACATGTGATGCCTTTTTCCAGACATTCATAGAAGGCACAGGCGCAGATCTGCAGTAAGAGCGGAGGTGGGAACCTGTGGAAGGCTTTGACCTCTCTCAGTCTGGTCAATATAATGTCCACATCCTCTCCTGAGCGCTCAGAAGGCCTGTGAACAAAAGAACCATTAATTAGATCAAACTTGAGCTGTTAAAAGAAACATAATCGGTGGTTTGTCGTGTTTTGGCCTATTAGCTGCAAAACTATTTTAAACAAAATGATTAACTGCATGATGTAACTTGTTCACTGCTATGGATTATCAATCTTAAGTGAGTCACGGAGGGTAGGAAAATCAATCAAAAATCTACTGTATGCTTAAGAAAGAGGTTGGCAGCAATGTTGATATTTGCAATTAGAAGCTAATGGACTAAAACATGAAAAATCAGTGGCATTGTCCTTTAAGATAAAAGGCAGTCTATTGTTTTAGTGTTATCTATGCGTTTGCATTGTGTGTGTGTGTGTGTGTGTGTGAGCGAGCATGCAGCTTTATTGTTCGGCCTGGTGTCCTAGCGATAACAGTGTCGAGCTGCAGGCGATACTTCCCTCGGCTCAGACCCCCCGCAGGGTGTTGATGTAAAATCTCATTTGTACTGCTGCTATTTCTAATACGCTTAAATCTGAACGTGCGCACACACACACACACACACACCTACACAAGCAGATAATTGTTCTGAAATCTACATGGGTTGCAAAGGCACGAGAACACAAAGAAGTTTGATCTGAGAGCTTAAGCATTCTGTTCTGAGATGTGGTGGTGAAAAACTACAAAGGCAGAAGATCTCGGAGTAACACACACTGCAGTTATCCCCATTCATTCACTTATTTTGCTTTGCTAGTGACTCATCCTTGCATTTGTCTGTGTGCGTGTGTGTGTGTGTGTGTGTGTGTGTGTGTGTGTGTGTGTGTGTGTGTGTGTGTGTGTGTTCATAGAGAATAGCTAATGCTGTATGGCTTCTTGCTTCACAGACGAGAGGTTGTCTATGCCCTCTCCTCCTTCAGCTCCTTCCCTTGCTGCCAGCTCTCTCCTCTTTGTCTGCCTCCACACAAGAATTTCCTGTTTCTCTCAGGAACATGATAGGAAAGAAGGGAAAGAACACCCCCACCCCGCCTCACTTCTTCTTTAGGCTACCCATTTTCTCCTCCATCCATTAAGTCCCACCACTAACACACCCGCACTCACTATCCTCCCATTATTATCCCGTTATTTCAGCTTTGCAAGCTCACAGGCAGCATTGACTGCCTCTTTTAGCCACACACAGACATACACACATGTACATACAGGGATAAACACACATATATTTGTGTCCTGGAGCTGTAGTACATTTTCTTCCATGCCCAGGACGATACTCCCAGATAAACACAGACTTAGCCTTAAGGGCTGCGTTGCACAACACATCTTCCAGTCCCACAACATCTGTGGGCCATTACAGATGGGTCTTTTCTTTCTCTTTCTGTCTTTATATCCCTTTTTTTTTTTTTTTGGATCTCTGACTCATCCTCCCACTGGCGGCGTATTAGCCCTCTGTGCTCCAACATAGCATCATATCCCAGTGTAGGCCGGGTTAATGGTTTAGACAGGTGGACTCCCACACACTGCAACAGGAAGAGACAGTGAGGTTAACTCTGCAGGGTTGAATCGGTAATACCAACATCACCCTTCACCTATCTGTCTACAGTGAAACTGTTAAGATGCATCAGTTATAATCCCCTGGTTAAATCCTTGTTCGCTCTATCTTTCTGTTTTCCGTTGTGCATGCTCGCTCCCTGTCTGTCCAGAGGAATCTTTCTCCTGGCGTCGGTGTGAGACGGATGTGACCTGAGAGCTGTTCACCTGATCTTACTATCCCTTCACACCCCGTTTTTTTTTTCCTCTCTTCCTTGACTTCTCCCTACCTCAGCGCCTCTACTTCCCCTCTACTGTTCATGTTAGCAGAGATCTCAGCTTTCAACCACAAATTATAGCCACACACACACACACAACCAGCATGACACACCGAAGAGAAAATACAAGAGACACCAGAAGGTTCAAGCAGATTGTTTTAGGGAACATCCATCTGGAAAAATACACCGTTTCCAGACAAAATAAATCATAGGTTGATTTGTGGCAGCCAACCAAAATGTCAGAAGCGTCAACACAAACAGATTTCCCGGGTTGCCAGATAAATGTGTTACTGTAGCAGAGAGAAACTCTTGAATTACGCAGCTCTTTCCACCCTCATGTGATTCACCAGTAACAACCTGAGATCTTGTTAAAACACTGAATAATAATCAACATAAAGTTTACAATGTATTAATTAAAAAAAAAAAAAAACCTAATGAAATCCAGCGTGGACATTGAAAAATAACCAGACTTGTTTTGGAAATGTGTGTGTGAACTGATGAAAGTGCTCAGTGCTTTTATTCCCCTGCAGCAGCAGGACATCAAACTGCAACTGCCATCTGGACCCGGTGCTGTGTGTGTGTTGACTGGACCGTCTATTACCTGCTCCGGGAAACACTGCACACGACAAATCTGATCTTATCTCACACACTTCACACTCACTAGCAATAAATGTCTCCGGACAGATATATTAGAGACAGTCGTATCTTAACCTCTGTCTTTCTTTTACATTCCCCCTCTGCCTCCTCCCTCGCTCTTCACTTGCTCACATCAACAGTTACTTCAGATGAAAGCTACCAAACACACACACACACACACACACACACACACACACACACATACTGCTGGATATTGATTGAATAAGGGGTACATAGCTGAGGAGCACTGAGTGCTCTTCAACAAGATGCTGTCCTGTATAATATTACTACCCAGGCTGTCTTTACAGACACTAAGCTTCTACTGCATATCAGCTCTATTTAGTTTATTTAACACCAGATTGGACAATTATTGTAAATATGTCAGTATAACAAGGAACCCACACCTGTCACAATGGATTTATATCATATTTTACCCAATTTAACATATTTTAAATGTATTTCTTTAAACAAAATATAGTGGTTCAAGCTTCAAAATGTGAGTATTTTATAACAGCAAACTAAATATATTTGGGTTTTGGACAAAACAAGCAATGTGAAGACAACACCTTGGGTGTCTGGAAAGCTATGACAGGCATTTTTCACCATTTTCTTACCAAACTCTCAATTCATGAATCAAGAAGATAATCAGCTGATTAGCCAAATATGAAAATAACACTCAGTTGCAGCACTACGCTTAATTCCGTCTATCAATGACAAATTACAGCGGCGCATTGTATTGCACATGCATCCAATCTTATCACAGGTGAGAATGAGAAGACAAGATGGTAGCTTCACGTTGCCAATAGTAACGTGAGGATGTGTCATGGTGAGGTGTGTACAGTATGTGTGGGTGTATAAGCTATGGGGTGCATGTCTCATATATCACTGTTTGATTTAGGTGTGAGGTGCATCATCTAAAGTCATTAGTGTAGAGGCTGCTATTTCATCTTGTTTACTTATTTAAACCCACTCCCTTGGATACTATGCCTTTTCTGAGACAGACCTTGGATGTAAACTGGGCAGATACAGCATGGAAACACTGCAGCTTCTAGATTGTGAAAGAAGACTTGCTGTAAATTGACTGTTGAGTTATTCAGACCAGAAAAATCAGCATTGTGGCAACAAAAAACAAAAAAAATGGACCAAGAAAAACAAAAACAAAGCATTGCTCATCATTTCGAGATAATCACTATAACACACGCCATGGTAGTATTTATTTTCTTTTTATGTAGCTATTTGATTTAAGCAGGCAGACATAAACCATGTGCGTCTAATCGGCCACCTATCACAGCTCATGCAGTGCAGAGACATCCCAGTGAACCTCGAAGCCACCAACGCCTTTTTGACCCATCACACACAAAAACAGCATTTTTCTAATAAATAAAGACAATAACAGTGTTACACGCTGCAGCCTTTACTATCGCTGGGTGTGCAGTGGAGATTGAATGAAAAAACGACTGTAGCAAAACAGTGTGAGCAAAACAAGGCGTTTCATGCTATTACTGCACACTCACACACTGCACACGCAGCGATCGCCGGTTGCGTTTGAATCACGTTGAATGAAAAGAGGGTCGAGGGGGGGAAAACGCAATCATCGCCGCGGCGTGGAAGTGTCTCGCACAAGCGTGTGCGTTCACCCACCTTTTATCCAGGCAGCAGATCCACTCCGCCGACGGAGACGAGTTGGGGGACGTCTGCACCGCGACCATCTTACCCGATCTTATGACGGTGAGACGCTGCGATGCTACCGGAGGAGGCTTCCCGGTTTGTCGGTGGTCGTTAATGAATATGAGCTCCGGCTGCGCCCCCTCCCCGCCCCGCTGCTACGAGCTGCCTCACACAACCAGAGACTGCTGCTGCTGCCTTCATCATGGCATGCAGATGACTTGTGTCAGACTGCCTTAATTGGCTCTTTGTAGGGCTCACAACAGCATGATACACACTGCAGTGAAATGGACATAATTAAACATCAGGATAGAATATACTAAGTCAGTTGTTAGACTACTATAACATATATAGTACAATGTAGGCCTGTGTGTGCAGCCAGCAAGCACATTTGAAGTAGGCAATATCAGCAAACACATTCAAATACTTCAGTATCAATACTTGTGTGCTTTCCACAGGATATTTAACCAGTGCTGTGCACAGAGGTGAGCAGTGAAGGGCAAGGATTCTGTACACGTGACATCTATTGAGAGGGAGAGGGATCCCTCCTCTGTGGCTCTTCCTGAGGTTTCTTCCACCTTTTTGTTTTCCTGTTAAAGGTTTTTTGTGGTGCAAGTTTTTCCTCACTCGAACCGAGTGTCTAAGGACAGAGGCTGTCACTCCCTGTACAGATTGTAAAGCCCTCAGAGGCAAAATGTGTTTTGTGAATTTGGGCTATAGAAATAAAATTTGATTTGATTTGAAGGGGGGGGTGTCAAGCCTTGTCATTCTGCAGTCAGCAGAAATGCCTCTGGGTAGTGCTAGTGCTGCTCCAGTGTGACATTAGGGGAAAACACCCAATGAAGCAGCTAAATACAATGCACAGCTGGAATGTAAACAGTGCCAACGTTCATTTTCCAACAAGCGCCTTGTCTCTGATCGCAAATAAAACAATTAAAAAAGCATCGTGTTATTTGCAGGTATACAGGGCTTTCACATGTTTGCGCCTAAAGTGTTTGATTTGATTGGTGAAACGTCAAAATTAACAGGCAGAGAAATGATCTAATGTTGCTGTTATCAAAGTTTGGATGTTGTTAATTTGCTGCAATGGGTCTCCAGTGTCCCCATTTTCTCTGAAGACCTGATCAGGACCAAAGAGTAGTGTCACATACCTCTGGACATTCTTGAAAATGCACCGTATTTGGGGTCAAAGTTACTACAAGTTTTTAACTGCTTATGAAACACTCTAATAATTATGCCTCTATATGACCTGCATAAACAAATAAGACCATTAATGTGAATATTATTCGTAATGCTTGCCACCAGGTTGGATTCCCCGAGAAATCTGATGAAATTAGGTAGTGGAAACACTTTTGTCCACAGGGGCCGCCAGACTCAATACAGAATGAAGTTCCTTGTAGCTACTTTAATTGTGGAAGAATGACTGTTCACATTTGCCTTCAATTCAGCACTGATTTATTTCTATCCTTGATCAAAGTATCATAGTGATAAATGGGATCTGGTAAGAGCAAAGTCTTGGGATGAGAAAGGAGGCGAGAAGCCAAATCAGAGCATTTTCAGTATAAGGCCAGTCCATATAAGGCAACATTACATAAACAAGCTGTTTATAACCATTGCATGTATATGTAGAGGCTTTGATGTGCCTTAATTAAGATCAATGCAAGACGCTGTGGCCTTGAAGGATTCCTCTTGTGAAATGGTGTCTGAACAAGCAAGAAAGCAGCGTCACTTGCACTTGTTTTGTTTCAAGTCATGAGAGACAGAGGCAGCAGCAGCAGCAGCAGCAGTAGAGATGCAGCCTGTCACCAGGATGACCGCAGCCACCGCAGCAGATGGAGGAGGGGAGTGAGGGAGGGAGGATGAGGAGGAACAGGGAGGTTTTGACCATTCAGCACAACCTAAAACCATAACTTACGTCCCACCCATACTCTACACGAAAACAGGAAGAGGAGCGAAAACATAAGATGTAAGAGGAATTTAGTGATTTATTCTGTGTTTGGTGTCTGCTCTGGAAAAGCATGGCAGGTCAGATAGAAAGAGGAGAGCAAGGAACATGAAAAACAAGACACTAGGGAATAAGTAGAATTGCTGTCGCATGTTGAACTCCCAACTTAGACCCTCTTTTTCCCCCATTTCATCTTGCATACTGACATCGTTAAAGCCATTAGTTCTACCGCATCAGGTGAATGATACGATGTGTGAATGAGTGCACCTGTAGCAGCTGTGTGGATGTTTGTGCTTGTCTGACTGCATCTGTTGAGATGGCACTTCAGCGTGCTTGACTGTAACACTTGAGGGCAATTGAGCAAGTTTTCACCATATTGTGAAAATGAAGTGTGTGTCAGTCCAGCTGTCTCTTAATAGCGTTCTATTTTTAAAATGTTCTTTCTGAAAAATGTGAAGAAAAGAAAGAGCAAAGCTAGAAACTATAGCGGGTTAAACCTGTGAACACGATAAAAAAAATGTTTTTTTAAATCCTCTTAATACAAATTGAGATCAGTATTCAGAATGTCTTGAAAAAGAACTTCATTTATACATTTATATTTGAAATATAAACCTTAAATATTGATTTTTATCAGTGAATCATTATCCGTTTGTCTTTCTGGAATTGAATTTGTCTTTTTGACTTAGTCTTGCAATAAATATTATTGATCCACTCCATTTTAATTTCATCCTTTCATGACATATATCAATGCAAAGCTTTTTTGCAAAGCATGTCACAGTATGATGAAGACCACTCTATATCATGTTTGACCCTGGTGAGAATTAAATCCATAACTCAGTCAGTGTTAGTGCCAAGCTCTACATATTCATCCACACAGAATTACAGCATTATTACTCATGTTGTTAAAATAATATGTGTGCAGTACACACATCTAGACACAAAGTGGCAGTATCATTGTTTATGGATTCATAGATGCACCAACACTTGAGCTATAAAAACTGCAGTTTAAGGGGCCCATCAGACTGATTCACAGCACCGTATAAACCAACTGTGCAGAGGTGCAGAACTGCTACATTATGCTGACCTGTGTGTTCATCCCAGCCACACACCGGGTACAGAGAGAGAGAGTGTGTGTGTGTGTGTGTGTGTGTGTGTGCCTGCACTTAAATGTTCAGAGGATTGAGCGCAAGTCCCTCGTGAAGCTCGGAAACTAAACATGGCTGACTGAACGGATAACCATATGGGGCATGACTGTCTGCCAAATGCAGCTTACATGACACACATACAGCTGATATGATCAGCTGTCAGACAATATCTCGCTGTCAAGAAAGCATCTGTCCTTTCCCCTTAATTTGACTCTTCATATTAACTAAGTATTCACTTTATATTAGCTAATGTGGTAGCTGTTCAATAAGGCGGGACTGAAAATTATAATTAGTACTACAGCCACACATGCTGGATTTTTTTTTTTAAAGGTCAATACTAAGATTTGTTGTAACAATAAATTACAACATACTATCAGGCAAAACTATGGCTTAAAAAGGTCAAATCTGTGAACACTGAGATAATTGGTTTATATAGCAAATGTAATTGTAAATTGTAAATGCAAATTTCTTTTCCATTTGTTTTTCTTAATTGTTATTTTTAGTCATTGTTGTCTCAGTTATTGTTCATAGTGACTGTTTGTCTAGATCTGTTTTATTGTTAGTCTCTGTGGCTTCTTTTTCTCTTTAAAAGCCTAACCATGGACAAGGACTGCAAATTAGCTATAGCGAGAAGTCCTAATATACTCTGCATTGCCTGCATTCTATTTGACTGAAAAAAAATCTTACATGTATTGTCCCTATTAATGAATAAGAAATGAGAGATGGATTTGATGATTGGCACTGTTTCCTGTCCTAGTCTAGTAGCTAGAAGGTTCCAGGTTCGAACCCCGGCTGGGGACTCTGTTTGGAGTTTGCATGTACTCCTCATGTCTGCGTGGGTTCTCTGCAGGTACTCCGGCTTCCTCCAACAGTCCCAAGACATGCAGGTTAATGCTCTAAATTACCTGTAGGTGTGAATGGTTGTTTTTCCTCTATGTGTCAGCTCTGTGATGAAATACAGACTTGTCCAGGTCAGCTAGGATTAGGTCCAGCCCACCGCGACCCTGATGAGGATAAGTGGTTATGGAAAATGGATGGAGTTAAATTTGAAAAAAAAAAAGAAATTAAAACAAGCTCTCTCTGGTGGACAAACTATGTAATGGCAACAACATACGTTTGGAATTTCTGTACCGTTACTCATCAGCTGACATAGACCAAATAATCCTACATAGCATGTGTGATAAGGTGATATCAGCCAATTTATCGATGACGTTTTAATAAAACCAAGAGCGACAGCGAGGAAAATGAGCTGGTGCTGGTGTGTCATAAATCTAGCTTTGTGTACAAGCCACTGACACCAATTCATTAGCACCCCCCTCCCCCATTATCATCCCTTCACCTGCGTAATCATCATCATCCAGCTCAACATTATGACTGTCCATAAACCAGAATGGCAGTGTTATGAATACAGGCCGTGTATTGTATGTGAGTGCGTGTATACATGAATGTCATCGCGCCCAGTTTTTGAAAAAAAAAATCCTCATGTGAGCCTGAGGAGGGAAGAACACTAACTTCTAGAGAAGTCAAGGTGACCTGCTGCTGGTGAGAGAAATGGGAGTTGAGGATTATATCAGCACACACAGATCACTATATTTCTCATCCTACCCACCAGCAATTATAAATACCACTGCTCTTATTACTTAGCAGCCATCATACATGTAATTTACTGTTCCTGTTGTCCACACGTATCACTCAATTCACACGTATCACTCAATTCACATGATTGGCACTGCCTGCATCTTTCACATTTCACTTCTACCAATCCAGGTTAAATGTTTGCCTCCATCCTTTGTCTCCATCTTCTCGCCCTCACTCACTTTCTTGCAGCCGATACCTCTCTAAATTTACTTTGCCACCCACCCCGACATCACTCTCTCGTTTTTTTCCATCTCCACTTCAATTCACTTTCCCATCCCCTCCCATCCCCTCCCTCCTTTTGGTTAGCCTCATTCAGAATGAGGCTTTTGTGATTGGCTAGTATTTATATCAACTAGGTCCCAGTGCCACCTGGGACAATGGTCTCCAGTCAGATCCAGGTCACAGCAAGCAGAACCGTTCTTCGGCTCTGCACGGATCAGTCCAGTCCAGTTCAGTCCAGTCCAGTCCATCTGCCACGCAAGCCAACTTCACAGACAGCCATAGCTACCGCACCGACTCACCCACTGGCATCACACACACAGGTAGGTAGGCGCACACACACACACACACACACGTACATCAGCAGGTGCTGCATCACTGCTCTCGTTTGCCTCACAAACACAAAAACATGCACACACACAGGTGGATAGTTGAAGATCTGGCTGAATGCACTCACCTGCATCATGCAGGCAGGTGAATATCCACGCAGAGCTTTACATCTGAGCCCAGGAGAAGCTCTGGTACAGTGATATTGCCTTTCACAGCAGATGACAGCACTGGCAGTGATGCTGAAAGACAGGTGAAGGTAAGTGAATGTAGCAGTCACCTGCATGTTTGGTGGGATGAGATACAACCACAGCAGATTATGTGTGCAGCACAGAAGAGAAAGAAAAAGCAATGAGAGATCAGTCAGGCTTAATCTCAAATTGCCATTTAACACAATGGCAATACTTTAACAGGCTGAGCAAAATGTTGTGACTTTCTACTCCTAAGTTAATCAACTTATAGAGTATAGATGTAACATTTGGCCCTTCAAATAGAGGCTAACTTGCCTCATTGTTGGTACCCACTCACCATCCGTGTTTCTCAGTTACTGGAGTAGTTTACACAGGATTACCGGAGGATAATCCATTTACAGTATTTAGAGACATGAGTCGCCATCTGTCTGCGTTTATCACAGCGAGGGAGCAGTCGGCACCGGCTGACTGCATACAGACAACACTTATATACGGTAAGACGAGGCTAAATAAGGACTGTGTATGAGGTATAAACTGCTAATTGGTGGCTAATTGGCAAATTGTTCCGTTAATTGTCACTCAGCGTCTGGTCACGACCTTTAAACTGCGCGCGCACTCCAGCTATGTTGTTGAGATTTGCTGCCTTCACATGCCGTCGTAAACTTCAGTTTCAGCCACAACGAGTTTCATTTTGTGTCGGTTTTCCTTCGCTGTTAGCATCGAGGCTAACGGCACTAATTTTATTTATTTTATTAGAAACCAAAGACACACACACACACACAGTAGCATTGTGGTGTATTTTAAGGGCTGCAGTGAGGAGGAGAAGACAGAAAACACCTGGCGTCAAACAGGTTAGCAAGCTGAAAACAACAAAACAGTAAAGATATAATAATGCAATTTGAGACCGAGATATTAAGAGCAAAAAAAAGACAAAATCACACTCATTATTATTATTATTAATAATTAAAATGTTTCTTATTTACCACGTCCCTGTGCACTTCACCCGCACTATTCCGACAGCACGTGAAAGCAGCAGTTGTCCAGAAGACTTCATTGCTCCTGCAAACAAGTTAATTGTATCTAGCTGTGGACCAGAAACGCCCTTTGGCTACATTATTCACTTTGACGGGGCTGACAATCGCTAATCCTTCAAATTGTCAGTGAGTGTGAGTAAAAAAAAAATGTTGATCTTCATTCCAGCACTGATAGCTGCATGTAATGAGTGAGATACTTGATTGTTGTTTGTCTGTGCAGTAATTTGCATTAATGACACGCAGGGTTGTGCTAGTTGATTTTAATGAATGTGTTTCTCATTCCACTCTTACATCAGGCTTGCTCTTGCTGTGGTGATGGTGCATGAATATCTGAAGACTACCTACTGACGATGAAGTTTCCAAACCAAGAGCCTGCTTTCGTCACCTGCTGCCATCAAACAAATGCAGTAACCTCTTAAAACACCAGCTCTGTTGTCCAGCATATTTATTGCCTTATTTCTACCATTCCACTGTACCAGCAACCCCTCGGATATTATCTACTTGCTCGACACTTTGCCCAGGTGTTTTTATTAGCTGTGAAAAGCCTCTGCCTCAGCTCTCCCACAGTTTTTTTTTTCTCACTTTGGAGAATCTCTATTCCCAAATGATGCGGGCGGACAGTAAAGGCCGAAGTGCCTCCCCTCACAGGATAACCTATAAGTCTGACTTCCACGCAATCAAATGTTCATTTGACACTGCGACTAGTTTACAACCAGGGACCAAAGCTGCTGTTGCTGCTGCCCAGTGCTCTGCTGTGCACTCAACCAGGCTGCAACCATCCAGCATGTCAGATCCCATGACGTCTCACACCAGCACAGGCAGGAGAGGCAGGGTTCAGAGCACCAGGGGAACAAAGATAAGAGACAATATTTTCCTGCAAATGGACAGCCAGCAGCTCAAACAAGATGGTGGCCCAGTGCTGAGTTCTGGCTCCACACCTCTGCTTCCTCCCAGTAATCCTACCCTACAGCCCCAAACTTCACCTTTCTCTGGATCCAGGCGTTCAGTGGCTAGTTCCTCGTCTCTCCTGAGCACGGTGGCCAGTGCTTCTACTCTAGATTCGTCTTTGCAAGATAAACTATCAAGATCAGAGGAGATATCGGATATTGACAGAGCTGCTCTGGCTCAGAAGTTCTCTGTAACCCGGAGGTTGTTTGAGACCAAGGTGATGGAGGTTGAAGGCAGTGGAGGGCAGGTTTCAAAAGGTTGCAGGGGAAGCAAAGGGGTGGCAGATGGGAAAGGAGATGAGGAAGAGGAGAGAGGAGGTGTCAGCCAGGTGGAAAAAGAGGAAGAGGCAAGTGGGGAAAGCAAGCACGCCCAGGAGGATAGTTTTGATAAAGACAAATCCATAAATCTACCCATCATAAATATTTCCTCGCCAGAGCCTCTCGCACAGGCCTCACTGACAAAGCACCCTAAATCTCCTGTCTCGGATAGCCCTAGTGAAGCATCGAACACATCTCCTCCCTGTCTTGACAAACATGGTCAAGCCACAGGATTACAATCAGAGAGAGAAGGGGAAGAAACTGCAAGTCTTGACCTCTGTTTGACTCCAGAGGAGCCAGTGAGGGCAGAATTGGTTGACATAAAAAACGAGTCATCAGAAAGTGATGAAAATGAAGAAGAAAAGGAGCGGAGAGAGGCCAACAACAGGGTTGAGGATGAGAGAGAAAAGTATATGAACAGAGCTGCAGGAGACAGGGTGCAGAACCTAGTGGATGATGTTTTTGAGGGACCCTATGTGGAAAAAACACCATATGCACTAGAAAACGGAGTGGACCTAAGAGCAGGAGACGATGGGCCAGTCGTTCCCTCAGAAGAACACCAGAAGGAGTTCTTAGCCAGCATGTCAGGTGAAAGGCAGACTATGGATGACAGGGAAGGTGAAGGAGACAAGTATCGGCAGGTGAATGAACAATGGGAGGGGCAGAGCAGACATTTCATTGCACAGGCTGAGGCGTTGACAGAAAAGGGGTCCTGCATGAAGAAAAAGACAGACGCAGGAGTTGAAGAAATATCTGAAAGGAAAGAGAGAGGCGTGATGCAAGAAGAGGGTATTGACGAGGAAGTTGAGTCCTACAGTGTGGGAAAGAGGAAAAGTGAAGAAGTAGAATGCGAACAGACTCAACAGATGGAAAGAACTGACAAAGAAGAGAAAATAGAGAAAGAGGAGCATGTCAGCGAGGAGGTCAAGCATGAGGAGTGCCAAGAGGCCAGCGATGGGAAAGATAATGTAGGAGGAGGCCAAGACGACCAGACAGGTCCTGCAGTAATCTGTGGGATTGAGAACGAGGCTTTTGCGTGTGAGCAGGAATCTCAGTCTCATCCAACGTCACCAGGACAGGAATGTGAAGACTCTGCAGAGCTTTTATTGGAATATGATGAAATTCCTGGTGTGCCTGAGGTGTCCGATCAGGAGGATGAGGATGCGGCGGAAGTTGCGAAGAGAAAGGTCAGGTTCTCCTCAGCACCAATCAAGGTAAAGAAAACCTTTAAATTTAATAATAATTTAATACAAATTCAGGCTATTATTCACTTTATTGACAGCTGCAGGGTCACTTTATGCATTTACAGAAGCTCTTTATTCTAGATTTGCATGACTGTCAGTTAAAAGCTGGTATTTGAAACCATATTAGAGCGGTGTTTGCCCAAAGCCATGTTTCTAATCCATTAGACGAGGAGGAGGAAAGGCAAGACCCCACATGCTTCATTCTGTCAGCTCAGAGTTGCATTCATATAAAAGCACAGAAAACATTCCTGTGTATGGCATTAATCCGGCTCAGTTACATAACAAACTATTGTATTGGTCAGTGTATTATCAGTAATTGACACATGGAAATTGTGTGTGTACATTGAGATTTTTTTGCAATCCTCTAATTATGTCTGTGCAGCTTGCTCAATCCTGTCACACTGACAGATTTACCAACATAATCAGTGTTTTCTTGTTGTGTCAATAGCTAAGTCAATGGGCCTACATTTGACATCTGTGTTGACTTAAGCTGAGTCCAGTGACATAAACTGTGCAATATTGAAAGATTGCTGTCTTTCAGGTGTACTGCACCTATTCCAACGCAGAGTACGACAGACACAATGAGGATATTGACCCAGTGTCCGCCTCGGCTGAGTATGAGCTCGAGAAGAGAGTGGACAGGATGGATGTCTTTCCAGTGGAGATAGAAAAGGGTGTGTGCTCCCAACAGAACCCAGAAGGAAAAGAAATCATGCAAATGGCCATATCAGGTGGTATAGTTCTGAGACTTTTATTTATAGGAATTCTGTTGGGTTAGTTAAACTATTCAGATGTATGTCCAAAAAAAAAAGAAAAAAGTCTGACATAAAGGGGGGAAAAAACACACTTATTTCAAATACCAGGTTTTCCCTGTTCATTACATGCCTTTTGCCTCTTCATGGTGCAGCAGTCTTACCACGACTAATGTTGTTAATTTGAAGACAAATTCTTAATGTGTTTTCCTTGTAGGAGACGATGGTCTTGGCATCAGTATCATAGGAATGGGGGTAGGAGCAGACCAGGGGCTGGAAAAACTAGGAATCTTTGTCAAGACAGTCACTGAAGGAGGAGCAACACAAAAGGATGGAAGGTACATTTCTACATCTGTCTTGTTTATTGATTGATCCTTTTGTCTCTATATGTCTGTATATACATATATGTGTGTGTGGTTGTTAGGATTCGGGTGAATGACCAGATAGTGGATGTGGACGGGGTTAGCTTGGTTGGAGTCTCCCAGCTGTTTGCAGCCACGGTGCTCAAGAACACGTCAGGCCTTGTCAAGTAAGTTGTCGTGTTTCAGTGCAGTGTGGGTGTGCTGCTGTATTTTTTTATTTATTTTTTCCCCCACCATTTGTATGCCTTGCTGCCTCTTTGGGAGAGTAGTGGAGTGTAAAGTCTTTCCTATTAGTGACTCACAGGATACACATTACAGTGTATTTTTGGGCTGATGTTTTAGAGCCGTCCATCAGATCAGTGACTCCAGAGTGTTTGCTACATTAGTGGTGTTATTTAAAGATGGAACAGTGGTAGCAAGATAATTATATATTATAGGATAGAATATTATATACATTCTGCCAACCATTTTCCTGCCAGTAATTCAGATTGTAAACATTAGAGATTTGGAGGTTTGGGTGTCAAGCAGCATCTCTGCTTTTAAAGCTACATTACAAGATTACATTAATTTCCTCTACATGACTTTTTTTTTTGTCGCCTGAAAGAGTTTTTATGATGTAGTTTCTCAGATGACAAAACTTATTAATTCAGTATTTTTTTTCAGCAACACCTCCAAATTTCTAGATACCTAAGTGTCTGTAAATGCGCCCAACTAAACTTGCAACTGCATGAATCGTTAATGTAATTGGTGCCACTTGTGCGACCACCAACACAGGTGGAAACAATGTGATGATTTTGCTCACAGCTTTGACGGATTTCTCTGTTTGGCTGCAGGTTTTTGATTGGACGAGAGAAGGAAGGCGTAGAGAGCGAGGTGGCACGACTGATCAACGAAAGCCTGGAAATGGAAAAAACATCCAGAAAGGTGAGTTTTCCGAAAGAGAAGTGGAGTGTTTGTCGTGTTTGATTTCTTTTGGTGATTTGATTGTATTTCTTTCTCTGTGTATGTGTCTTTTTAAAAATATGAAGAGAGGAAGCACAGGTGGAGATGAATATAATGATAGTAGCATGTCAGAGAGGGGCTCAGTGGCTGAGGAAGAGGAGGAAGATGATGATGAAGAGGATGATGTGTCTGTTCTTTCCAGCATGGACAACTACCAGCTCTGCCTCAAATACCAGCAGGTACTCCACATTCAACATTAACTCACTGACATCCATAAACAAAGTAAAATATACAGTATGCACCAAACGTACTGGATATCAGCTCAGTAATACATTCAACTGGCGAGATAACCCAAAACCCATTTCACTTTAGTTTTATCATTCAATGAGTGTAGTAAATAAATATAGTTGTCAGTACTACCCTTTGCATGTAATCTAAAATTTGTCTTCCCACCCTGTCTGTCTTCATAGCTTCACTCAAAACTACGAAGCAGAGCAGCCCAACTTCACCATGCTAGAGAAAAGGTAGGTCACTCAGCTGAGACTGAGATCTCTCTCCTTCTCTATTTCTCACACACACACACACACACACACACTCTCACTAATAACTGTACTCACTTTAATACACTACCTTTGCATCCACATTTGGAACAGTCTGACCCATTTAACTGTGTATGAGATGGCTGGGTGTGGAGTTACTAGGACGTGGGCTGCGTTCCAACACTTGTCCACGTCAGCCCTGCTTTTCTGCCTTTGCCTTGAAGTAATCACCGCTATGACATAACTGGGTTGGCGAAAGAAAATCTGTCTTTCTTCTGTCCGACTGCATGAGATCAGCGAATACTTCACTTGTTTTATCAAAACTCTTGCAGTAAGACAACTGAAGAATAGTTTGACACATGACGTAACAACAAAATGGCCTTTTTTTCCCCTTTTGCCTTGTGTATATGATTATCACAGACATGCATTCATAAAGCATACATAATGTAATCTTTTACTGTATGTCTGCCAAGTTAAAGGCATTGGAGGAGCAGCAGGCCTGTTTGGAGAGCCAGAAGGATGAGTTGGAGCAAAGAGTGGAGGATGGAGAGGAGAAAGCTGACAAACTAGAGAAGTATGATGCTATAGACATATATCTTTAAAAATGCATTTTGCCATGGTAGACATGATGGATCTGTACGTATATGCAGATCTATCTTACAGACGGAGTGGGAGCCTAAAGCCTGTGAGGATAATCTTGTTAAGAAAGAAACATTATGAAGATAATGATGACTTTTGCAGGGTTTTAACAGCCCTCACTCTTTTGTCAGGTATTGGCAAGAGGCCCAGACACTGTGCAGGGTTGTGAGCCAGCGACTTGCTGATGCCCAGAGCCAATCAGAAAGCTTGGAGATCAAATACAGCAAGGCTAAGAGACTGGTCAGAGAATACCAGAGCAGGTATTTATCTAATTCATCCAATCCAGTTATTTCTCTGGCAATATGGAACATTATTTTTTTAATTACTGGGTGTGTTTGGTGAGATGGTAAATTATGTGAACCTCCTCCCATCATAGATTTGGAATTAAAGAACTTTTCAAATGTTTTTTGTTTTTTTTTTCAGAGAGGAGGAGAGGGAGAAAAGAGAAGCCGAGTTGAGGAGAGAAATGGAGGAGAGAGATAAGCTGCACAGAGAGGCAGTTGAAAGACTTCAGAACCAGGTGAGAGAAGGCTCCTCAATCCTGTATGGATTTACTTTGTGGAGCCTGCTGTTTTTCTGCAGTCATTGTTTCACACTGTTTATCACAGATAACACAGCTGGAGAGGAAAGAGACTGACAGAAAGAACCACTCCGTGGACTCTTCAGTCACAGGTAGGGTTTCTGTCACCACGTGTCTTTTTGACTTCGAGTCACTGCTGGAATGTTCAAAACCATTTAATGTTTAAAATTTCAACTTCTTCTTAACTGTGTGTCTCAGGCCCAGACTGGTATATTCCTGTCCCTGATACAGGACGTCTAGACTGCAGTGCTCACATAGCCAGAGCTCAGCTCGCCCAGAAATCAAAGCGCCACCCGCCCTCTCGAGACAAACTTAGAGAGAGCTTTAGAAAACAGGTAGGAGACAGTGCTGTAAAATTGACAACTTGCTGTTTCTGACTGTGAAGCTGACACACACACACACGTCCTCATGTTGCTTTTAGGAAGATGAATCTAAGAAACACCAGGAGAGCCAAGTGCCGACTGCTCCCACAGTGCTACCGAGGAGCTGCAGAAGTGACCTGTCCAGCACATCGTCTTTCTCAGCCCTCAGTCCTCAGCCTAACACTGGCTCTGTCTTCACCCCTCCCATCTACATAAATGACAGTGTCACACCTTCACCTTGCAAATCCTCCGCATCAAGGAAGTCCAAAAGGAAATTTCCTGACTTCAGGTGCAGGGTCTCTGTCTCTTTCTTTTGTCCTAGATCAAAATATCATGGCTTAAAGGCCATAGTAGTTTTATAGATTACCTTTCGCTGATGGCAAGTCTTTGGTTATTTGCCGGAGACCAGCCATTTTGGTGGTGATATGCTTTTCCTGATGCTTTTTTTTATTGACCTTTTCTTTTTAGTGGCCTTCGCAAGTCTCTCAGCAAAAGAAGAAGTGATAAACAACGTAAAAGATCCATAAACAGGTGTGATATCACAAAAAATACAAAAAAATTTAAGATTAAATTAAAAATAATGTGACTTGATAGGCTGATGGTATTCACACATGACTTGTTTTTGTGTCGGATATTGAAAAATGCTTAAGTGTCCGACGTTTTATTGAAATATGTTTTGTACCAGAGCGTCGTGTGGCGACCTAGTGGATGAGCCCGCTGGAGTTTCTCCGTCAGGCTCGATCACCTCCATGCCTTCTTGTCTGCCTTTCCCCTGGTTCGGAGAGCGAGGGAGAGAAAAAGAAGAGGGGGGTGAGCGAGGCAGGGAGAGACTTCGATCCGTGTCCAGCAGCAGCTTACCGTACCTGACCACCACAGGCAGAAGAGACCAGGTAAGAAAAAATGGACTGATGGATAAAATATGCACACGGCTCAATGAAGGCTAAACAGGCTAATGTGTACTCGGACTAATAAGATTATGAGTTCTGCTCACGGTCTTCTCTGCATGCCATCCTTCTCCCCTGTCTGAATTTTCTGATGTAGATAACAGACAACAGAAATCCTGTGACAGTATGTAGACTACTGTATGTAGGCAGCCTTTTTTTTCTTACTTCCAGAGTATTGGCTCACCAGTGTGCAGCTCCAGCATGGTGGGTCATGTCTCTGATCTCTCCCTCTCTGGACACTCTCACACTTTCACCTTTTCATCCACTGAGGTGAGTCTGTCCTTCCCTTCCTTTGTCTTTCCCTTTTTCTTACTACTCCACCCCCATGGTGCACTCTTTTGTCCAATCTTTTCTTTTCCCAAGTCTACTCTCTTCTTTAGTTACAGTTTCCCTCTCAGTTCTGTCTTTCTCCTTTTATGTCACTCACTCTCTGTCTGTCTTGCATTTTGTCTCTGGTGTCCTGTCAGACGTTGGACGATGACCCAGTTCCCACCAATAACAACAACCAGTGGCAAAGCCGACCCGTGTTGGAGTGGAATAACCAGCAGGTGTGTCTGTGGTTAATCGCCATGAACATGGACCAGTACGCGTCTGAGTTTGCTGCCAAAGGTGTGGATGGGACACAGCTGCTCAACATGGACAGTGAGAAACTCAAAGTGAGTGGTAGATTCTGTACAAAAAAATAAACATCCATTATTACTAACCTGTTCTACAGAATCCATGCTTATTCTGTTTACATTCACATGCGTCGTCTTCCATTTCTCTTTCAGGCTCTGGGAGTGTGCAGCCATAGTGACCGGTCTGCGCTCAAGAAGAAACTGAAGGAGATGAAGAAAGGCGAGGAAAGGGGACAAAGGAAAGGAGAGAAGAGGCTGAAAGAGGAAAAGGAGAAAGAGAAGAATGTGGTTTTGGAAAAGGAGAGCGAAGAACAGGAGAAGGCGAGGATGATGATGATGGTGATTGGGGAGAAGCCTGTAAAAGACACCAGACGTAGTGGCAAAACCGTAAGAACCGAGTCGCTCTTATAACGGCGGCGTCTGAGATGCACCACCAGCACGAGGCTGTGTTTGCAGTCAAACAAATACACTTGAACCAGACTCTGTTTAGTTAATAGAAACCGTTAAATCTACTGCCCAGACCCTCTGTTACTCACATCTTAATAGTTACCATTTAAGATACAGAACATTGTTTTAACTGATAAAAACATCTTTGGACCTGAGCAGAGGTTGATTCCAGCACCAAAGTAAACACTCACTGCAGATGAGCATCTCTCAGCATTTGTCAGGTGTTAAAATATGATAATTTGCTATTGTTTTACAGCTTTTTTTTAATTTTTATCATGAACTTTAAATTATCCTTAGAATGATTTTAATATTTAACAATGTGCTGATTAAGCACGCGGGTATTTGCTTGTAAATGCTTTTTTTATGTATTAATAAATAATGCTTCAAAACCTTTTTAACTCACTTATTTATCCTTGAACAATCAAGACGCCAGAACACTTGAATATGACAACATTCAAACATTTTTATTCAAGAAAATCTTTGCTCGCTCTCACTGTCTTTTCTATTTTACAGCCAATGGAAAGGTGTAGAGGTTTGGCTGTATATTTACAAAGCAAGTGCCGGACAATTGAATAAGTGGCAGTTCCTCTCTAACATACAACCTGAGGCACCTTGAGTTTGAAAAAATGCTGATTAATCAACAAAGATGCACAGTAGAAATGCTCCAAAATGGGGGAAATAAACACTTTTTAGTTTAAAAAAAGAAAAAGTCATCTGTGGTTGCATTGCATGACTCTTTGGCATATAGGGCACATAACATAAGTACTCCTCACGAAGAATAAATACAAACAATTCTGCAAAACATTTTAAAAAATGTACAAAATACCTAGAAAGACTTCCTCTCTACCCCAGTTAACACTGTGAATGTAGCAAATGTACAAAACATGCTCTGTCAGACAGTAGTTGTGCAGGATCATCTCCCGCACTGCAACTCTCCTCCTCCAGTGATTCATACAGACTTTCATACAGAAGATCAGTTCTGAAGAATATCTGATCATGTATGAAGTCTTACAAAAGATTTCTTTTTCCTTTCAGCAAATTATTTTGTTTCTTGTTATTTACAGTCCACACTGTGTACAAGACAAGGCAAGAAAAAAAAAAAGTGAAATTGGGAGTTTTTCAGTAAGCGACAGGAATCTGTGTTGAGTCAGATTTCATTGGCTGTTAAGAATAATGTTCTTTGTCATGCCAGGTTGTCATCCAGGGCTTCTTTTCCAGGTTTTCCCAGTTACCATTCCCAGGGGTTATTGCTCTCTCCCCCCGTTTGATCCGGACAGCGTTGTAACTGGGAACCCTGTCTTCATATTTTGCTCGCTTAAAAAAGCCACACTGCAGTGAAGAAAGGGAAAACAAAATCAATGTTTTGCTTGGGGGGGAAAAGGCTATTTTAAAGATATTCAGAGAAAGTGAAGGAGGATGATGAGGCATTTAATGTCATCAGCCTGTTTAAGAAAAGGAAGAACCAAGATGCAGTGAATCCATTAAGAGGTGCAGACAAGCCACCTGCACTCCTCTTAAAGACAGGAAACATGTCGTCATGCCCCTGTTTTTAAATGTGCAGAGAGCGAAACCTGCAGACCAAGTGAGTGCATGTGCAATAGCAACAAAAGAAATTGGAGAAAAAAGTAATCAAAGAGATGCAGAACAGCCCCCACGGTGATCCCTTATTGAATTAAATAACACTCATTGTCATATCAGCCATCACCTCCCCTGGCCATGCAGGTAAACTGGAGTCATACACACATAATCATGTGTGAAAATCTTTAAGGCATAAACTCTTTGCAGAAATAATCAGTCAGCGTTTGTAGTAGCATTCATGTCACAGTATGAGAATTGCCCACTGCCCGTCTAATACCAGAAAGCAGCGCTTTTTTTTTTCTTTTAGCAAAAAGGAGCGAGAGAAAACGTTTCAACCATTCATGGCACGCCGGGTAATTTTACCCATTCTCTTTTTTTTTATGCATTTGATGTCAGTCTCTCTTTTTCTGTCGGATCTTCTTTGTTCTTTTTTCCAAAGACTCCACACTAAGGAAAGGCAAATTGTTAGAAAACGTGTGTAACTGCTGTTACATATACCTTACAGTTGTTCTGTAAAACATTCTTTACAGACAGAAAGATAAATCCATTAAAACATAGATGTGCTGCATGTGTTTTTATTGAGGCAGGGTGTCTCCCAGCAGTCCCTTGTCCTACCTTCCAGAGAAGGAAAGCCAACAGGGCCAACAACAGCAGCCCGAACAGGATAGACAACAGGATGATCCACCACGGCACTCCTCCATACCGGGCTTCACGCCTCTCTGGGAATACTGTCAGTTTCACCTGGACAACACACAGTGGCTGAGCATCAGTACTAAGATCTCTGAAACAAAGTGTCAGCTACATTCTTTCATCTTTTATTCTCTTTATATCGCTCCCAAGCTCAGATCTTTGATTTTCACACACTACGTTGACGTCAACATTCTGAAATAACATGTAATGTAATAAATAATCATCAGGTATCGAGTATTGTCACACATAAATTACCACTGTCTCAGACTTTTCCAGCACTGTGTTCTTTGTTGAGCTGTCAACATGTAGAGAGGCCTTCACTATCACTTCCACATGATGTAACTTGGAATGATCCTGCATAAAGACAAAAGGAGGAGATCAAGTTCAGATGCCGCTGGAAATAGTAAAAGAAAACACTAATATTAACGCTGATTTGCTGCAATAATTTGTTCCCCCAAAAATAAAACTAATCCTTTGAACAGGTTGATCATTTATGGAAATAAGATGTCTGGTTAAAACTTCATACTTGAATTGACATAAAAGTTATAAGCTGCTAATAAGTTAATAATTCAATTCATATGTGTGTATTTTAGTATTTACTTTTAGTCTTTAGATATACATTTGTAAATTGCCTTTACTTTTTCCTTCTTGGGACTGTGAAGCTGATTCACATCATAGAGTTGTTCCTGGTCAAATAGTTAAGAGAAAACATGTAATATTGGAGCAGTCGTAATGTGTTACCTCTATGAAGGTGCTATTCCAGAGGCGAGAGTAGAGAGTGATGGCTGCATTACTGTCCATGCCCCGCAGGGGGCACTTTATTGTCACACAATTTGCCCCATGGCCACAGGACTGTCAACAAAGAAGGGAGCACAAAGTTACTACTGCATTCACCTGTTACTTGTAGCAGAAAAACATAATAATAATAATAATAATAATAATAATAATAATAATAATAGTGGTAGTGTGGTGTTACCAGAGTTTTGTAGTTCTTCTTGTCCGAATAACGTGAAATCGTGCCCTCGTTAATTTCCTCTTTCTTGTCCGAATAACGTGAAATCGTGCCCTCGTTAATTTCCTCTGTGTTATCTGCAGCTCGTCTCGTCCTGGTGTTACCTGATTCCAGGTTCTTCAGGCAGAGAACAAAAAGTAAATCATCTATTAAATGAAATAACCTAAATGTCTTTGTCTATGAAAAAATTGGACATTTTTTCCAAAACATACCTAAACAGCTATTTGAAAAAAGTATACATGCAGGCAGAGTGACCACGCTTTAATGTGATGTTTTCACTAACCTTTTTAAAACGGTTGATCTCATTTGCAGGAGTGCACTCTAGGCGGTCCACTCCAGTTGAGCTGATCTTCGTCAGGTAAAGCAGCACCTTCCCCTGTTCTACTTCCTTTGGCCACTCGATGTTGAGGGTGGCGTTGCTAAAGTCTGTCAACCTCCTTCCCAGATTGATGATCTGTAAACCAAGACAGTAAAAGTAAAAGTAAAATATGTGATATATGACATAAAAAAACGTTGAGTGTTGAAGAGAAAGGAAATGACTTCTGGGCTTTTTTTTGTACTCACTCGAAACTGGTGTGTGATGGCACTGCCAATTTCACTTTCAGACTTGATGGCCGTTTCACCTTTGACTGATCCTGAAAAGTAGACCTGAGATGGCTGGGCTTGTCTGGAAAGACAGAGAAGCACAGTTAGTGGCATGAACCTGTGTATCCTTGTGTCTTTCTTTGGCCATTAACTGTAGGAGTGTGTGTGTGTGTGTGTGTGTGTGTGTGTGTGTGTGTGTGTGTGTGTGTGTGTGTGTGTGTGTGTGTGTGTGTTTCTTACCCTGATACAGACAGCTGCAATTTGATGGCCACCTT
Source organism: Larimichthys crocea (assembly GCF_000972845.2). Lineage (NCBI taxonomy): Eukaryota > Metazoa > Chordata > Actinopteri > Sciaenidae > Larimichthys > Larimichthys crocea. Next base: position 16,725,784 of record NC_040022.1, read on the forward strand.
TGCCTTTGCTTTAACAGAGGCTGTTTTCGTCTGGTCACTTGTCCTGTTGGATCAGAAGTTATACAAAAGCTAAGTAAACTACAAATGTGAATACATAATGAAGTTAAGCATATTATGGTCCAGCAGCGTATCTGTAGTTTTCTTTATTAGTGTGACTCAAGAAGAAATGAGAAGCGTCAACCTCAAATGATCAAGACCAAAAATATGATCAAGACAGCAAGTTGAGCTCTGTCTGCGTTTGAAGCAACCTGCAAGTTGCTTCATTTAAAAATCAATCATCTAACTATTTAAAAAGTGTAAATCAATGTTAATAGTTATTGGATATACTCACGTGTCTAACTGAAGATCAATCTCCACTTCATTAGTGTTAAGAGAGATGCCTGTTGTACCCAGAATGATGAAGAACGTTGTCTATATGCACAAACATGGAGACATTAAATAAGCATTAACAGTGACACGTGTGCACCTGGAGGAGGTAGATGGTGCAAAAATGTGATTTTTCTCTCACCTCTGTGTCGCGTTTGAAGGGGTTTCCAATGTCACAATCAGCCACAGAACCGTTTTTATTGGCTACACAGTTTACCTGCCGCTGCTGAAATCATATGATTAAGTTCCAATCAGGGCGGCAAATTGGTATGCGTGTGTACAGTATGTGTATGTGAGAGAGGGAATAGAGACTCACATTAGGCAGAGAGCGGGTAGCAGAGTAGGTAAGGGAGGGTGGGAAGGAGGCGATCACAAAGGCTTCATATGCATCATCTCCTTTTTGATTGGTCACAGTGACCTCCAAGGCGATGGTCTTCTGGTTGCTGAACGTGAACAGCGGCACACCTTTCTCCCTTCAGACAGACAGAAGAAATTATGAGCCTGTGTGCCACCATATGGAAGAGAAGCCATATAAAAAAAAAATGATACTCATATCACACACTTACAGAGCCATAGGACTGAACGTGTCTTTGTCAGCTGTCATGTAGCGATATTTCACCTGCAAGTTGCTCTGACAAATATTGTCCTTGCCACAACCCTCCTTCAGGAAATGCACCTAAGCCAGAACAAGATGATGTATATGTACAGGGGAAACATTAACACATCTATTGCACGTCATCTCACTGTGTCCCTATGTTAACATGCTTGCGTACACACCTCTGATCGAGTTGTCATTGGCTCATTGGCATCCAGGACAGGCGACAGCTGAGAAGTTGAGCTCTGTCTGCGTTTGCGCTTGGCATTGTCAATTTCCACAGACACATCAATGGGGATCCCCCGCAGCTTGTCTTTGATATTTTCCTGTAGAACGACGGCATCACACAACATTACATGCCAACCACAATGTACTTTGATCAAGAGAAAAGATTTCAAGAGAGAGTCACTACCTGTATTTTGAGTTGATGCCTAATGCACTTTTCCTTTCCTTTGCTGTTCAAGGTGATGGTGTCTTTGTATTCATGGCTTTGCTCAGTGCCATCAGAGAAAGTCGCCCTGGAGCTGAGATGGTTCTTCCTGCGGTCAGCATCGGCCTCCAGGGAGTATGCCAGCGCTAGATAGGAGGGAGACGAGGACGTTAAAGAGAGAAGAATTTAACTTTTTAACCACCCTATTACTGCGTGCTAACAAGATACAAACATGATCAGTGTTGTGGGTAACGCGTTATAAAGTAACTTTGCTTTAAGAAAAATTCCGACTGCAGCCTGCTTTTTGTCCGACAATACTGTGCCACCTGCGGATGGACTGCAGCCTGCTTTTTGTCCGACAATACTGTGCCACCTGCGGATGTGTCTGCGGAGGCGCAGCGCTGTGATGATGCTGCGCCCTGGGACAGATGTTTTTGAAAATCTTCTTCTGCTACGTTTTAATTACTACTTTGAAGAGTAAATGTAAGTGGACAATGGTAAAGTGAATTTAGGCCTGTGACACTTAGTATTTTCATAGTTCGTATTAGGCTATTTGTTATTTGCCTGTGTGCCAGTGAGCAATTTTATTGTTTGTGTTATTCGGCCTGTTATCATTTTTGTTTGACATAGAGGCAGCTGTTCAAATTTCTGTTAGATTGTCAACTGGTCGTTAATTTCTAAATGGATCTGAATCTGCTACCTGTTTACCTCTGTTTACTTAAGCGCACTTTTATAATGTAACTGCATTTGGGTTAAAAAAAATTCAGGAGTTACCTATGTTCTGACTGATCAAAAAATAATGAAATGAATGAATGAAAAACGCTATGTGGTGTATTGCTGGCCATCTTTCCTGTTATTGTTGTCCTGCAGAGTTAGTTTGGCTGGATGACTGACGTTATTCATGTCAGGACTTCTCGGTGCATTTAAAGGAGGCTGTGTGTCTGTGTCAGTTAAGTTGCAGCTTGTGCGAGGTGCTGCAAACGGCTTTCCATTTTTGGTAACGCATGATTACTCTAACGTGTTACTTTTATTCATAAGTAACAGAACGGATTACTTTTAACTGATGGTAACGTTGTAACGTAATTAACTACTTTCCAAAGTAACTATACCCAACACTGAACATGATAAAGATTACATTTAGTTTTAGTAAAGAAAAAGAAAGCTCAGCATACTCAGACTGGGAGTGTAGCTCGTGGGCTTGGCAGTGTAGGTGAAGCATGCCTCAACTTGCAAGCTAGGGACACAGAGCAGACACACCCAGTGTTAGACAGTTTGATAAATGTCAAGAAATGTATAGAAGAATCTAATGAAATGAATACATTTATGGTGACACACATACCAGAAGGTGTTGCCACAGTTTTTATTTGTGAGGTCGATTTGCTTCGGTGTAATCTTGATTTCCTTCTTGATGTTAATAACTGGACGGGCTCTGGGAGGACAGAACTCAGTGAGCAACTCTACAACCATCGGAGTAATCAGAGACGTGTAGTGAGAGAAAAAAATACCAGTTCTCGCTTACTTGTAGACAAAGACAGAGTCAGAGAGGGATCCGACAGCCAGGTCAGGGTAGGAGTTCTTATCCAGGTCCATGTTGCCCGCCAAAGAGTAGCCAAAATTCGTGACTCCTACAGCCTTGCCGGACAGAACCTAAAGAAAGAATTTTATTTTACTTAATTTTAATATGTTACAAAGCTTTTAGGGCGGTCAAACTGATTTTCCTACAACAAAAAGTTTTATCACCACTTTATTACATACCTGTGCAGCTTTCTTAGAGCTGAGACCCGTCGCTGATCCATGGTAAATGTAAACAGCCCCTGCACCATTACCCTCATAAGGAGCTCCCACTGCAAAATCTGACAGCAAGAAAGACAGCAGTGAATGATATACATTTTATTCAAGGAGGGGCATCAAGAAGAACCAGCTGACAGTACTATACACATGCACAAGCACAAACATCATCCACTTACCATGGTAACTATCCTGATTTATGTCTCCCAGGTTTTCCACAGCCAGGCCAAACATGGAGTCCTGAGGTCCATCTATTCTGATGGGCTTGACTTCATTCCACTTTCCATTTTTGTTCATGTAGACGTAGACAGCTCCTCCAATTTCTCCCTCCTTCTCAAAGTACTGAGGTGCTCCTACCACTATGTCCAGCCAACTAAAAAGAACACCAGCACAACTTGTCTGTGAGTATAAAGTAATAGTGCTAGCATTTGTCAAAGCAGAAGTTACAGGTCGTGTATATCACTCACCCGTCCCGATTGAGATCCAGCAAGGCCAGATCATAGCCGAAAGAAGAAGCCAGCCCTTCCCCTTCCAGGGTGTACTCTTCTAGCAAGATGTGGCTTGTATCATCGCCTTTCTTCAGTAGCACCACCGCTCCACTGTGGTTTGCTCTGGGAGCTCCCGCCACTACCGTTAGTTGGTCCCTATGAGTCACACCCTTCCCTGAGTCCAGAGAGAAGCCTGGGAGACGAGACAAAGTAAGGTTCTTACATAGTCAGAGGCGATCAGGTACTTGAATGTGTCATGACAGTGGAGCAACTGAAACGACTGTGCAAGACTGGTAATGAATGGATGAAGAGGGCTGTTATTTACCCAGATAACTGTTGGCAGGAACAGGGACAAGATCAGGGTTCTTTTCACTTTCATCTCCCACCTCAAAAGGACCGTCGTCAAAGATCCCCATGTCTATGAACGATTCGTTCTTTTGTTCCAAGCGTACTATACCTGGAGGGGAGGGGAGTTAAAATAGGAGAGATCTAGCATCTAGCTTACAATAAAATGATGCAAAACCTATAACACAATATTCATAACTGGCAAAAATGTTGAACAAATGACTGAAAAAAGCATCACTTGCAAATTCTTTTGTGATGAAATGTCACAAGCATCACAAATCATGTAGAGTGAATTCATGATGAAGAACATGTGCAGTGAAGTTCTTTTTCTTTTCCATAGCTACAGTAACTATACATCTAGATGAAGACACACACACACACTAGACTACCTTTCCAGTTGTACGCCCCAGGAGCCCCAAAGATGACATAGTGAAAATCCTTGTCAAATGTTGCAGAGAGGCCCTGCTGGCACGAGCCAAACATCTCATGACCTCTGGGCCGGCTATCGCAGAAATGCCAGGTGCCTCCGTAGCTGCTGCTACTCAAGTCCTGACTCAGCACATAGCAACGGCCAATAATGTCACGAGATTCGAGGGCGGGTCTGTTCACGTTGGCACGCCGCTGGTAGCGATGGGCACAGGTCTACCAGGGACACAAACACATAATTGAGTTGACGTGATGTTTGTTAAGATCAAATCTGATGAGATGTTGTAAAAAGGAGTAACTGGATGAGCCAATTACTCATGTATTTTTCTTTAAGACATTTTAAGCAACTAAGCAGGGCTAAAACTGATGATTATCATTATCAATCCATTAATTGGTTCATAGTTTAGTCTATAAAATATCATAAAATGGTACAACTTCCATTGTGTCCATTTAGACCTTCACATGTTTTGTTTTATTTAATAAACGAAAAGATATTCAGTTGACAATGATAAAAAAAACAAACAGAAAAAAGCAGCAATCAGAGAATCTTTTGCACTTTTGCTTGAAAAATGACTGAAACGATTAATCGATTATTACACAAATGCTGATTACATTTCTGTTGATGAGTTAACCAATCAAATAACTGTAAATGCTCTTACTTTGTAATATCAAATTGAAGTTACAGTCTTACCACAATCATGCCTCCTGGGCCCTGACTGTTGACTGTCACTCCCATCCATTGGTTCTCTTTGCTTTCTCTCATTATATCCTCTAGACAGAGACACAAATAGACACAAAGGGGATACTCAAATACTGGAAAACAAAAATGTATGAGAGAAATGCACATGTGTCTGTAGATATCTCACCGGTGTTATCAAATACAACTCTGGAGCAACCATTCGAGTTGGTGCTCATGTCACAGTTGTACAGTCCTCCTGTCACTTTAGACGTTTGACCCCTCAAGGCTTTTGCTCTCGGGGCACCAACCAGCAGCCTGTAACAGACATAAGACATATGCAAGCTCAATCAGATGCACTTTGTGAATACAGACTCTAATATGAACACTCATCTGCAATCTAATATTCTGACATCTTTTCCACTCTTGCACATTATATTATCACACATTCCAGTCTACTGTGTCACACAGCAGCCATATTCACACACACACAGACGCACACACACACACATCCGCCACCAAACTGATGTTCCATGTCCTCACGGTCCAACTGTGTCAAAGACCCCTTTGAAACGCCTGCTGTGGTTGATTGAACCAGGCTTTCTATATCTCTCCACACACACACAAGGGCTGCCTTTGTGGAGCAAGGACAAGGGCAAATGCCACACCCAGGTCTTGGTGATTGGCATCTCGTTTGCAAGATTTCCTACAGAGTAAATCAAACAAGTCAAGGATGTCATCCTTTGACCAGATGCTTTGTGGAGGTTCACAAGCAGAGTGTAGGGCACATAGACACTGTCAACACACCGACCTCTGTTTGTTTCAGGATCTCTTTCTGGCTTGCTTTGTCTGCCCGACGACCTCCAGAGTTAATGTTGCACAGCACACTGGGTTCACCAGATGAGATTAAGCAAAGCCATTTTTAGCTGGAGCACAAAGCATTCTCAGATACACACACAACATCTGGGAGGGGATTTACAGAGATATATAGTTAGAGTGAAGAGCTGAGGCCTAATGTGATCAGCATGTCTGCAGTGTAGACCTCACTAGTCAACACTAACTGCATGTGGGAGAAGATTTCAAATTATAAAGCTAACTTTTTCAGACAGGGTAAATCATCACCAATTTTGACTTCAGCAGGCGTGATGGGGATTAGCAAGGACAATAAATCTATTTATATGGCACAAGAAAAATATGGCTTCTTAAAAAGTAAAAGTATAACACTGCTGTTCTGAGATGAACTTAAATGGGTTTTACAGGGAATATTGTAAAAATTTATATATATTAATATATTTCTCTAAAATATAATGCATTAAGACAAGTCAGCACAACAGAACACATTTTGTCTGCAGTGATGAAGAAGTGTACACTGTTTATCCGGTTTTAACCACTGGATTGGTTTGGCCTTGTTTCAAAAACCAGAACGCTATAATTTGTGCAGTTATCCCACCCATCAAGTGTCCAATCCAGCCTTTTTTAAACTGTGTGACACTTGACATTTAATTCCACACAGTCTGAAGTTAACACTCCGCCTCTCCTCACTAACGTACCCAACAGAAAACCTATTTTCATACCGAGTGAAATTGATAGTCGACATGCTCATCGATCAAAGATGAGTGATTTAAATGAGTCATCACTTTCAAAGAGAGGCTTCGTGTGAATCCCAGGTGGGCACATCTCCACTTCCATTATCCTCAGAGACACAGGAAGTCAGGAGAATGGACGGAAAGAGCTCTGCCAAGACACACTGGGTCTCTGGGAAATGGGGTCACCAGGGCTGGGGTCTCTGCTGCATTAATAGAGAATGGATACCGCAGTTCCTACTCCTACATCATCTCATTGTGATGCTCATTCAGGGTCTCGTTAAGCTGTTTCCTTTGGTGTCAAAATCTTGTGACTGATTGTTGAACAGTTCAGACAACAGAGAGTAAGAGTGTTTGCTTACATGCGATCCAAATGATAAAAATCTACATTCAAGAATCTAAATTGGAGACTAATCTTTACAGACACATATAATCTTTATTGCTACACATCAGTGTTATTTTTTGTCACTGAAGTGTAAAGTGCTGACATGATGTGTCAGGGAGTAAAAGTGTGATAAGGCTGACCCACTGCCCTGTTGACAGCGACCCAGCTGTTTATCTAATCATTCACCACCAGCAGAGGAAGCCCCAACATGTAGGCTTAGCCTACAGGAAGGACAAAGACAAACAGATAGTACGTGTGCAAAACAGAGACACACACAGTGGGGTTAGGATAGTGACACTCAGACTCTCCCTGCGCAGGACAACAGAGCATCCAGCGCGGAGTGACCATTAGAAGTTGAGGGAGGTGTGTTGTTGTCTTACAGTAGCAAATCTGGCTGCCCAGCCAAGGCACAGCCCGTTGCTTAGTGGCAGCAAGCAGCACCCTATCAACTAGAAGCGTTCACCTCCAAATAGGTTGCAGATCCAGAGGTTCATGTCATGTGTTACCCAACTTCTTCCCCCATCTGTCTGCCAAGATCGAGCCCGCTGACTCTGTCTGGTTGAATAACAGCTTATATTTGGCGCCCAGATGTAAAAGTGATTTATGTTCCCCTCCGCATTCTTTCAGCTATCACCTCTTTCTCTCCCTTTGATGCTGGATAACCTCAACTAACCTGAAGGGAAGAGAGGAGGGAAATCTGACTCTCATACACATAAAATGTACACTCACGCAGAAGTTTATATGCTAAACCCTTCAGTCTTATTTCTGGAAATCTAGACACAGCATGACATTGACATTACTATTTAACATGCCGGCATGTCTTGTTTTCTTCTTTCTCACAGCATGTCTCTATATTATTGCTATAGCTATGGATTTCTCCTGAGCCAGTTTATTTTTTAGACACACACACACTTTTGCATTTTCTTTCTCCCACACATTTCTCACACTTGATCCAAGCTCTTAAACTTTCTTTAACTCTCACTCGGTCTCCTCCTCGCTCTTTTCTTCATGTATTTTGTGCTTTCCCTCTTGATTTTATTATACAGACAGCTCCATCTGGCAATTATGACCAACCATGGAATGCTACACACACACACACACACACACACACACACACACACACACATGAATATACATGATCCCATCAGCTCCTGCCCTCTCCTGCAGGTACATGTAAAACCCATCCCTTTAGGGCATGGAAGACTGGATAAAAGTTGGCATACATGAATGGGCTGTGACTCACTGTGCACACCCAGCAGTAAGGAGACACACATGGGGATGGGCACAAGCACACACACGCCATAATGTTGATGCCATGTACGCTAGTGAACACTTACAAAAAAAGAAAATCACTGTCAGCATAAAAAGAAAAAAAAACATCTTTCTCCTTTTTTTTTTTGCCTCAGGTTAGGAATGTATCAAGCAGCACACTGAGCTCTCTGACGCCCTTCCAAGTGACTGACAACGAGGCAACGCCTAAGTGCTCAGCCACAGCATGCATCAGTACCATTAAAACACACCAACCAGGCACACACATGCATCCACAGGCAGCACATGGATGCACAGGACATGGAGTCCACAGTGAGAGAGCACATTCCACCTCTGTAACAGCAATAAGAGTCAGTCACTCACAAAACAAACATGGCTTCCTGCACAAACATGCACACGCACATTCAAACTTGTGCTGTAATGTGACACGAACAAGCTGCTGATGGTTCAAGCTCATCTCTTTCTATACAGATTAAGGACAAGACATTGACTAATGAGACTAAAATCATTATTTTTCAGTATTGATAAATCGGACCCTCTATCCATCAATCATTTAATAGTTTTGTCAATAAAATGTCAGCCAATCATGAAAAACGTCCCAGAGCCACAATTGACATGTTAACTGCAGTCAAAACAGTTCAGAGGCATTCACATTAAAAAAGCTGGAACAAGAAAATGTTCGGCTTGTGTTTGCTTAAGAAATAATCATATTATTAACTAATGGATGATAAAGATTGTGGATTATTTTTCTGTCAATCTACTCATGATTAATAGCCATAACTGTTTCAGACATAGGATTGTAATGGCATGTTAACTTGTATATAATGGTGTACGATATTACACAACTGCAGTATTATTATAATGATCCTTAAAGGGGACAGAGGGTTCAAATACTTTATTATTAAGTATTCATAAGTAATAGGAATAATTATTATGTCCTATACTTTTACTTAACTTTTTGTGTTTTTGTGTCGTCTTCAATTCCATAGATAAGCAAATGTACACAAACAAATGTATTGTATGATAACAACAATTTTCGTACCATGGTATGAATAGCAATTTTGGATAGCGCAGCAACACTGTTTAGTAGCTGACGCCTCCTCTAAAAGCTCAGTCCACATTATCTCCACTGAAATCAGGTTTTTTTTTCAGCCCACACAATCCAACTGTGTCCTGTTTTCTTTAACTTTACAACCTGAAGCAGGGGGACTTTGTAGTGGCTCTGGTCCCGTGTGTGATCACCATGTGTCTTTCATTTAGACACAGCCTAAAACTAGGACACCAACTGCCACTGTGCGTGTGTGTGTGAACGTGCAACAGTAGTAGAAGTGTGTAAATACGTTAAAGAACAGCGTTAACCTCTGCAGATAAGGTTAAAGACTTGTGGATGCTAATAGCTCTGAGCTGTAATAGTTCAGGACATGGTGCAGTGGGTAAACACACTGTGGTGACCCCTGTGCATTAGCTATACAAATACAAACCACTACCTGAAGCACAGTTTCCCACTACCTGCCAAGAGAAATGCCTTTGTATTGATCAATTCTGTGTAAAAAGACAGATAATAGCAGCACAAGCAGTTTGATCCCTAGAGGCACTGATGCTGGCACTGTAACTGTAACTTAAATGACATAATCTACAAAATGACATCATGTGCTAAATCAGGGATAGTAGTGGATTATAATCAATCACTGTGGTTTTTGCACTTTAACATAATATTTCTATTACATACTACTTTACTTATATATGTTATCATATATATTTATACTCCACTACAGTTGAAATATAAGATATTCTTTTTACTCCTACCTTACTTTGTTTCATTTAATTAAGATGTCATATACAAAACATGTGATGAGCTTACAAACATGATGCTTTTGTTATCCAATCATTTATAAAGCAGTTCAAATTAGCTCCACCTCAACCAACTACATCATTAACGCACATACTTTTTATTATTACTGCATTACTGACAGTAATCTAATATATATAACAGACGATACCTTTTCTGCATTGAGGGCCTTTAACTTTAATAGTTTGATTTTAATTGTTACTTGCTTTTTACTTATGTTACACTGTCAATGCAAGATATATATCCATATAACTATTTTTGCGCTGTGGCATTGCTACCTTTAAAGGACCACAGTGTAGAATTTAGTCACTTCTAGAGGTGTAGTTGCTGATTGCAACCTCCTTGATTCACCCTCTCTGTCCTAGCATGATGGAGATGACTGCAAAAGGTCCGGGCTAGAGTCAGTGTTTAGTTTGTCCATTTTGGGCTACTGTAAAAACACGGTGGTTCAACATGGCGGACTCTGTGGAAGAGGACCCGCTCTCTCTGTAGATATAAAAGGCTAACGTAAGTTAGTAAGTCTAACGTAACAAAAACATAACGATTATTATTTTAAGGTGATTATACACTAAAAACAACATATTTATGAATATTACTGCATATTACATCACTGCTATATTGTAGATAGAGCCTGGTAAATGTTACACACCTTTAAACCTTTAAAGGATGTGAATACTCCCTACACCACTGAATATGAACCAACAAAACCATTTTAAATCTCTTATTCACAAACATTTCTGGTTGAGCCGTTCTAAAACAGATCACCAGATTAAAGACTGCTCTGGTCTCAGCTCAGTTAATATTCAGGCTATTCAAACCAGTGACCACTTGATGGCAGTTAGCCTTTATGCACAGTGACAAATCCCTCTGAATCAGTGCCCATAAAAATGCCAACAATGATTCAATGAGATGTTTTGCTCCTAACAGCAATGGCTTGGTCTCACCTAAAAAAAATAAAAAAAATTAAAAATTAAAACTTTGGGATATAGTCAGCCAAAAAATGTGGGCACGCGGCTTTGAGTGCACGTGAACAGGAATCTGGCGTGGAGATCCAATAAAAACTCACAAATAAGTAACCTGGAAGGAAAGACTGAACAAAGGTTAACAAGCAGCAGGCCTGTGGTTTCACTTACAGCAGGTGGATAAGGCTCGGGACAGACCTTTAAGGAACTAAACAAAATGTTTTGCTGAGATTAATGAGAAACTTGGAGCCTACTGGTGTGAAACTACATGCGGACATACCTGAGCTCAAATGACCGCGTAGCTTTAAGCTCTATAGTGACATTTCTGCGTTAACTTACATGGTGTCTGTATTTCTAAAAGCAGCTTTACGAAGGACCTGCAGCAGCTCCTACAGTCCTAATTAAACTTACAGCCGTCTGCACTGTTGTGACATTTTAATTGCATGGTTACAGAAGTTATTTTAAATGTATAGCGAGTTTCCGAGGCATAAAGAGTCCAAACGTTAAAGAAAAGAAAAGAAAAGGAAAGAAAAGAAAAGAAAAGAAAAGAAAAGAAAAGAAAAGAAAAGAAAAGGAAAGGAAAGAAAAGAAGAGAAAAGAAAAGAAAGTGTGGCTCTTACATTCTTTTATCCACCGGATCGAGCTGCCGGTGCATGGCGAGAGAGAAGCCGAAGAGGCTGCCTGGATCCCCGTTCTTCCGCAGAGCATTCTCGGTGTCCAGATTGAAAGCGGACAGTCGCCCACATCCCAAGAGAAAGACGACCACAGGCCACAGTCCACAGGTGATCCTGCCCTCCATGGGATAATAACAATAATAATACAAAAATACAAAACTCCCTTTGAGCTGGTGTAAGGTGAGTCCTCACTGAAGGAGGTGCAGAGTGCAACTAACTGCTGGGGGGGGTGTTGACTGCTGTCCACTTTACTTGGAGCTGCCCCTCCCACATGGACTCTCCTGGCACAAGCACACCTCAAATTGCTTGAAAAATCTAAAACCTATATTGTAACCGGAACAGATCAATGCCTTGTTAGTCTTTTTGTTGGTGTGCAGCAGATCAATTCTTTAATCCAAGCAGATTAGTGACGCCTGAGGCTTTGTTGAAACACATTTGCAGCAATAAGATGGTGCTTTGGGCTGCACTGGCAGCTTCTGACAGTAAAACACTATAATAAAGACTTCAGCTAAACTGCCTTGGAAACAGGCATAAACAAAACATATCCTTAGTTCCTAAGAGGGAAAATATTGGCATAAAAAAAAGCCCAGTGACACGATAGTGCAATCTGCACACTGACGGTAAATTGTGTTTACTGTTAACCAGGGGAAGATAGTAGGCTGGGAGAAAGAAGAGAAAGTATCCTCATGGCACAGTTGTTAGTCGATACAGTAATTTTGCCAGAAATACAAATATTACTTTTGGGTGTGGGATGATCAGTTCACTCAACAATCAACAATAGCAATACAAAGACTGGGAGAGGCAGACAGAAACAGAGAAACAAATACTGAGACTGAGATAAGACATGGTTTTGAACCAAAAGAATAGAACAGAAAGAGCTATTCAGCAACGGGTGTGTTTGCAATACAGTAGCAGGCCTCTACAAACCACAGCTCAGAAACCCCAAAGCTTGAAATTAGTCAGAATTTAGACTTACAATGCCCTCAGATCATTACATGTTATCACTACAGGGCCTGTGTCTTCTATAATGACTCATTAGATGAGTCACAGAAGGAGCCCAGAGACCAGACAGGGCACAGACGAGCACATTAACCCACTCCTTCAGTACAAGGTTTTTCAAGGCATTCCATGAGACGCTGACCCAAAGCCTGTCCTCGCGACACAGCATTTCAGCAGACAACGCAGGCATTGTCTGCACATTAAGAAAGAAGGCAGACAGAAAGGGAGAGGGAGAAAGAAACTGCCCACATACAGTATAAAAGGCACAAATAATGGTGGAAGAGGGGAGTGGAGAAAGGGAAAAGGGCAAGGGAAGAATGTGGCTTCTATACAGGTCTGTTATCTACTTAAGACTTGAAGCTGGACAAGTTTACTCTTGATATTTCTCTATTAGATTTTTTTTTTAATGAACAGATGACAAAATAAAGTGAATTTGATGTGTACAGATTTTTCATAGCAGAGCAATTAGTGAATTAGAGTTTCAAAACCTTCTTTTTGTCCGGCTCAGTCACATGTCTGGCAGATGTCTTGGTAATATTCCTCTATCTTATAAAAATCTCCCTTCTTCAAAGTCAAGGAATCCCTTTCAAAAATCACGTGACCATGTTGTTCCCATTCCAGGTAAGAGTATCAGCCAGCTGCACGGTCACCAGTGATTTGTGGAGTTGTCTGCAGAAGGTCAGCAACAGGTATTGGCCTTATCGCTGATAAGCAGCGTGCAAAGTGAGGTGAGTTAAGTCCAGTTGCCCTTGGAGTTCTTTCACGATAAACTTCCAGTGGATAGCACGTTGACACAGTGACAACAGGAGGACAGTTAATTAACATACATACATACAGACATATGACACTTCCTCTTTCTTCACCTTTTTGAGCCTCACCAGCTCTCATTCATCCCTCCATGGCTACTGCTGGGTTTATTTCCAGCCAAAAATTTGTTGTTATTTTCTAACCTCAACATCTCACATACCACAGGCTATCAACCACATTATCCCCCTCTCCTGTTCCTCTTCTCTTCTAATACCCTCCTGGGAAATAAAGGTCACACATCTTGTCTACACATAAACAGGCTGAAAGGCGCACCGCAGCTACAGTTGGGCATAGATTTATTGACATCTAGTGATGATTTAAGAGTGACACGTAAGGATAAAGGCAAACGACAGGAATTAACTGTGAATAATGAAAAAGTAAACAACCAGTTCCCAGCTCTGAATAAACAGAGAAATAATAAATATTGATAACATACGTAAGAGTAGATTGTTAAATGAATCACCACCTGATAAGATACATATCTCTGAATTGGTTTCCTGATCACTTTATTAATGAATCATTGCTGATTAACTCTGAGTCAGAGACGAAATAGCTCAAATCTATAATCATCAGCTACTTCTTTTTTTAAAGAGTCAACCATTTTAATTATTTTACTCAATCTTGAACAGGAAACTTCAAATTAACAATCCTGTTATATGTGCATACACACTGCAGTTATCTGTACGCAGAGCTAAAAGCTGAGTCATGTGTATGGGCGCAGTGAAAAACATATTCAGTATTGCGACAGCAGAGGAGGAAAAAACTCGCCTTGGGTGCTAAGGTAGAGGAATGACAGTAAAAGCAATGTTCTCTGACACACACACACACACGTCAAAGATTCAACGCCTAGACTCGCCCGAGCCACAGCCCTGTATTTGCTGAAGCTCCAGGTACACTAAGGGAGAACAAGCACACACACACACACACACACACACACATCTGAGGGTGTGGCGCAGTAGTTGAGTGGAAGGGTGTGTGGGTGTGTGTGTGTCTTTATGACACTGTAGAAACACGTAGCCTCGGGATACAGATAAAGACACACTCATGCACAATCAGTTTCACAATCATGTTGAACTCACACACTATCCGAGATACTTTCACTCTTCTTGACCACTATTGATTATGTGAGCCTGTTAATGTGTTGACAGCAGATTATCTCAGGCTGATATTATGGCTGATTCTCATTCAGATCAGAGAAATGTGTGAAATATTTGTCAGCTGAAAATTCACAATCAACAAAAACAGAGGGCAGACAGGGTTCAGATAACAGTCGGCTGCTTGGGTTTGAATGTACACAGTGCATAGTAACATGCCTTAAAGGAATAGTTAGGGAAATACACACATTTGCTTTCATGCCAAGGATTATACCACTCTCATGTCTCTATGTAATATGAAGCTACAGTTATCTTAGCTTATCATAAAGGCTGTAAACAGCTAACCTGGCTCCAACTACCAGCATATTTTTACAGTTTAGGTTTGTTATGAATCAAACAAATTTGTTACAACATGGTAGGCAGATTAGACAGAGCCAGACTAGCTGTTTCTTCTTGGTTTTATTACTATTTACTATATTTACTGTACAGATAACAGAGTGGCATCAATTTAGTGGTCTTGCTCTCACCGAGAAAGGAAACAAGATTCCAAAAATGTCAAACTATTCTTTTAAGAGGAAGGTAAGAGGTCACTAATGGCTGAAAGAAAATGTACTTTACACAGTTTTTGTAGCCAAAGTGACAAGTACATGACCAAATCGTGTTGAAATAATACTAATAAATCAAAGAAATGTCCTGGATTCATGCATTTCAATGCATTCCTAACATCACGTGAAAGACTAACGTCCATAGAAATCATGATTTTAATGCTTTTACTCCAGATGAGCTGTCCTTTGTGAGATACAGGGTTCTCAGCTCATAGGATGTTGCTGACACTGATAACACACAAGTGTGGTCAGGACGCTGTGTGCATAATGGTAGTGCCAAACAGAAAGAGAGGAAAGCTATCAGTTAACAATCAAGTGACATTGTGGGGACAAACGTCTAATTTACATTCCCCTATGTGGTATCTCTTATTCGCAGTATTGATCCTATTTCTTCAGATAACTCATACTCATGGTTAAAACATAAAGACACACACACACACACACAGTGCAGGCGGTAACAGATCCTTTATCCTCGTTGATGAGCGTATTGATTACAGTCAATAAGAAGCAATTGATGACCTCTCTTGTCCAGCAGCAGGGCAGGACAATTGCAACCCCCCTTTGTACATTTACCTCCAGAGCGAGTAGTGTGTGTGTGTGTGTGTGTGTGTGTGTCCCAGCCCTGGCCAGAGGATGTAATATGATACAGCAGTAGATGTGGGAGGGGTCCCAGTGCTGGTGTGTGCAGGTGTGCTTCAAAAAGATTAGCTAACCTGAGGGAGGTGCAAAAACAGAAAAGTTTTCTCCTGACAGATTCAGGTTGGTGGTAGATTACAACCACACATACCTGTTATTTTTCTGTCACAATAGTGAAATTATAAAGGATATTAAATGTGCAATGTTGACAAGGCAATAAAAACTAAAGTTGACGGTACAATCCCTTGGCAGGCCGGGGAAACATGGGCAGGGTTGTAAATAACACTCTCCCCACTCTTTCAGACAGTTAGGTCCAAGCTGCTCTAGTAAAGTGGCTCGGGGGCAAACAGTAAAAGACAGACTGTACTGTGGGTGTATCAGCTAGAAAATAAATCAAGGAGTTGGTGAAACAACCTGAATTCAAACGTTGCCTTCACCACTTAATCTCAACAACTATTGAATGGATTTCCATTGAATTTTGTACAGCCATGGTCTCCAGAGGATAAACCCTGCTGACTTTTGTCCAAAAACTATTGGATGGATAGAAATTTGATATTCATGACTCCCTCAGGATGAATTATAATGACACAAAGATCCATCTAGCACCACCGCCAGTTTAAAAAAAAATTAACTTATGGTTTATTAACATGTACCTCCAGAACTAATGACATTCTCCTCAGCCTCAGCTGTACTTACTGTGTTCAATCCCTGTTTGCAAATGTAAGCATGCTAACATGTGAATCTAAGAAGGTAAACGCAATAAACACCTGCAAAGCATCAGCATGTCAGCATACTGACCTTGGCATTAAGCTCAAAGCAGCAGTGTACGGCCTCACAGAGCTGTTAGCATGGCTGTCATTTAGGTTAAGGGTAATACAAAAAAAACATAATGTATACAGTGTGTCTTTGCTGAATTTAGTGTGATACATAGTAAAATATTCAAGTACATATTGTATAGTCAAATAAAATTATATAATATATAATGTACTCTTAATTCAATCCAACCTAATGCAAAATATTCCAATTGAATATAGCAAAACAAACATGATGTCTATGATAAGTGGGGTAAAAAGTTGCAGTAAAATCTTCCTCTTCAACACATACACACACACATGCCAGCGCACACAAACTGTCCATAACTCAAAGCTGTCAGCACAAAAAAAGAATGAATGGCCTGCTCTGGAAACTAGAGAACGATACATTGTTGGGGAGAACTGATTGTTAATTCAGACACACAAACATGTTTGTGCACACAAACACATAAATACTGAGCTGTTCTCAGCTGTTTCAATGGCACTTTGACGATTCTGACGGGGACCTTTGAACTTGTGAGGATTGTTTCACAAATTCCATTATTTCTTTTGGCACTACAGAGACAACTTCCTTCCCTCTGTTTTTGGTCCACTGCACTATACCGTACGTTCAAACACACACACACACACACACACACACACACACACACACACACACACACACACACACACACACACACACACACATATACACATGCTCAGTTTCTATTGTTAAAAGTGTCTATAGACTGTAGGAAGGAGTGGAGTCAAAGCAGGAAAGCTAAGTTAGATGTCTGTCGCTCATCTACTTCTCCATCCTCTCATCAAGGCAGGACACTGTGATATAAATATCACTTATATCATGTGATAGCATTGTATAACAATTGTATATCAATAACACTGATGTCAATATTATTGTGGGCTCTGTCAGGGTGAGTCTGTCTTTGTGAAACTCTTTTGAAGCAGATCAAAGAAAACCCGGGGAAATTTTTCCAGGAAATAAAGAAATAAAACACTTGTTCTCCTTTCAAGCTTATCTGACACTACTCTAATGTCTCCACACCTCCCAGTGAAGCACACACACACACACTCTCTCACACACACACACACACACACACACACACACAGCTACAAGGGTATTGCTTGGAGCTGCATAACCGGTTTTTCTCTGGTCCAAACACAGTAAGAGAGGCCATTGTGCAGGGCAGTGAGCTCCAGTGTGTGTTTATGTGCACATGTATGTGTGAGACAGCAGACAGTTGCCATTTATCAGAGACCGCTCAGAGCTGCCTAAGGCGATGCATACCATTTACACACACACACACAAAACTGCACCCCTGTTCTTATTTTGTCAGTCTGCTTTGGTTGTTTAGACTCAGGAAGATAGTAAAGGGAATAAAGAGGCGCACAGAAGCCAAACAAACACCCAGGAATCAAGGCTACACACTGGGATAACACTAGTTTCCTTATCTGTGGTGTGGGAGCGCACGATCACTCCCCCAAAAATATTTCCACTGTGTTAAAAAGACAAAAAGCATTCCTTGCAATGAAAGAGTCAAGAGGTCAAAAGAGAAAGTTTTCCAGCTTGTAAGTGTCAATCTAGAGGGAACCCTCAGCACGCCAGTGTGGTGACTTGAGTTTACAACTGTCTCCTTCTGCCGCAGACACACACACACACACACACACATGCATTCCTGCAGATTAACTGTAACTTGTGACACATATATATATGTGATGTGGCCTAAATTAACACCAAGACATTCCTCATATAAATGTGCTTAGCCTCAGAGATCGTCATCTAGGTAATTCATTTTAGGTAATTCTTGATTATTTGAAAGAATAAATAAGTCTGTAAGTCTGTAAGTGGACAGACTGGCAACATTGTGCAGTCTAGTCCTGCACTTAAGTCCACACTGAAATATGTTAACATGCTAAACATCATAGCGTTTGTCATTGTGAGCATGTTACCATGCTGATATTAGTCTTTAGCTTAAAGTACTCCTGATCCTACGTACTACCCCTGAGGACTGCTCGCATCATGTTTGCAGTCTTGTTACACTCACAGTTTGGCAAATAAAAAGAGGGAGGAGGATGAAACAACACACAACATAAAAAGGTGAAATTATGGCACATAAGTCAGAACAAATAAAGGCAATGAAACTAAAAGCACACAATTAAGATGTCAAATAACAGCCTGAATACATAAGTAGAGTGTAAGCAACACTTGCTTTCATGCTCACAAAGAGAGCGTGTGGCTCTATGGATTTACCACCACCATGCTGGGTTCAGATCCTGTCTGAACCTAATGGGTGAAGAGTGTATTAAACTTAAGTAACTTTTGGGTTGTTTCACTCATATCCACTTTACTACAGTGTAATGATGAAGAAATCCCGTCACTGTAGCGACACCAAAGGTGTTTACTCACTCAGCATCATCATCACTCAGTACCTACATGCCCTAGCACAGAACATGTTCAATTCAAGAAACACACTCAGCTGTTTTTTGTTTGGCCTTCAGGTGCTTTGACTAAGTCTCCACAGAGATGATTAGTCAGTCACATTCAGTACATGCCATCCGTGGATGTGTCAGCAAGATCTGCATCCACAAGTCAGACAATGATAAGTCGCTTCGTCAATGCCACAGTCATACAGGTCACCAAGGAAACCTGGAATTCCTGTGGTGCTCCTCAGTGAGATCCCAGGTGAGTGTGATATATCACAGCCTGAGTCTCACAGGCATACAGCGATGGAGGTATGCACACCTGGAATGTGAGAACGTGGGAGAAACACAACTCATTAATCTGCTCACTCAGGAGTTACAGAACAATTTAACACAGCAGACTGTAAATATGTTACCAGAGATAGAGAGGTGTCCTCGCACATGGTGGAATAAATGATAGCAGATACATAAACACATCTACAGCATCTGTGTTTTACGGATTGATGGCTGAGCAGCATGAATGAAAGAATGAAACATGGGAAAGAACACTCAGAGCATACACCTCTATCAAGGCTGTAAAGGATTTCAACAATAACAATAACCAGATAACTGTACAGAACAAAATTTAAAGGAGGTGCAGACCGAATAAACAGACGATCTCTTAGAAATAGATCTGAAATCCAACATTCTGTCACAGCCAAAGCAGAAAATTAATTTAAAACTAATCCAAAATATTTAAAGATTTGATTTTGTTCATATGCATTGAAAATACTGAATGGAAATGTTGGAGTTGTGTACATGGATGAACTTGAGAACCATCCGTTTTATCCATTTGAATTCATCATAATAAGAAAATAAATATGAAAGTATGTTGCGATACACACTTGTTTTGATATATTAAGTACAACAATTAGTGTGTTGAGTGTTGAATAATTACTGTTGTGTGTTGCAGATCCATTATTTCAGTTTTTCATAGAAAACTTCTGAAATCCAGTCGCTGGCTTTTGAAGAGTTATTTTGTGTCAGACTCAATTATTTTACTTTAGACCTAAAACATGTCATATTAACCATGCATACAGATCATAAGAAGACAGCACATTATGTATAAAATGAGGATACTCATCTAAACCAAATCTGGTTAAGGTTGTATCAATATAAGAATAAATGGTGAAAAATAGTTTTGAAATAGAAATGTCGAAACTCTTTTGGTAATGTTTTTTCCCATGGCTCATGGCCTACCCTTTCACAAGACTTCACTGGAATAGTTTTTAAGATAAGAAACATACAACAGGCGAGGATTCACAGGAGATCTGCAGAGCAGGAGGAGAGCACAGGAATGAGTCCCAACATGCAGGAGAAGAATGAAAGGCATAAGAGAGAATTCATGATCACAATCCAGCACCTCACCCTGCCACTCCCTGCTCCTCCCTAAATCCTACACTCTCGCCGTTTGCTCTTTGCCTTCACTTTCTCTCATTCTTACTGTCAGATCTCTTCATATCTTTTCAGATATTTCAGATGTTTTATATTTAATGAGTCATATGCTGGTGGGAGGACATGAAGAATTGTTTGTATGACTCTTATCCTGATTCACAGGAAGTTTACACTCCTTCAGCCACACACACACAAACACACACACACACACACACACAAATACACTCACACACACACACACAGACACACACGCGTGCACACAATAAAATCAAATATTTGAGTGTATTGCTTCACCAAATAACCTGGGCCACAAAAGTGCATTTCACCACACTTCACCACTCTTTCTTTCTGAGTTGAAATTCTGATTTCAAGTTTAATAAATATAAGTAATAATATACGTTTAATAAAAGCTAAATGAATGTACATTGTCTCGTTATCATCAAATGTCTTGCATCAAATGAAATTATATATATGAATCATTTCCTGGCTGTCCATGACCAGACTTCTGATCCACCTTTATTTGTCTAATCCTTCCTGCCCCACCCACAAACTGGCACTGGCATGAGCACAGAAACACACACACACACACACACACACACACACACACACACACACAGTCAAGAGTACATTGGCAGGAAGTGTAAACACACCCAGTGGGCTGGAATCCAATTTCTCTTTCTATGTTTTTGTCTGAAGCATCTTCATTTCGCCCCAGTTACAGCCATATCAAGAATTAGCATTATAAAAGCATACAAAAAAATATAAATGATCCACACAGCATTAAGGACACACTCTTTGAGAAGCTGTTATAGTTGTAGACAGTTGTAGTCACTCACATGCTTCACACTGCAATCCAGTGTCTATGTGTATTAACAAAGATGTAATTTGTGCTTTGTGCATAGTGAGAAATGTCAGAGATATCTTGGAAGAGTGCTTCTGTAAAAAGCTTAAATAGAGTAAATAAAGTAAAGACAAAAGAGATATTTGATATTTGATCCCAGTCCTTTTCTTTATTAAACCCACCTGTACACAAAAGATAGAAATAGTAGGAACTGGAAAAATATCTTAAAAGGATGTTGCTATGCCTGGAATTCACAACCCCCACCCCAAGCAGCATTTTTGTCTAGATTTTTTCTTTCAACACGTTCAATCAATCTTTCATTGAAACATTGAAATCTGTTGATAAAAAAAAAACCTCAGACAGTTCATAAACAAGTCCCTGGAAATAGATTTTAAACATTGGTTAATTATTTACACCTGATTTAGACTAATCTAACAGTGCCGACTTTAAGACATGCTTAAACATACTGAGATTTTGTGCTTTCCCCTGCCACAAACAAATTAGAGTCAACAGAGGGAAGCGAAGATGCCAGCATGCTCCAAGTACAATTTATTACAGTGTGGGCTGCCATCTACTGGCTATACTTGGTGAGACAGTATGTCGCTTACCAAGAGACAGATATTAACTGGTTATGCATGAGGTTATGTCCTCTGTATTAATGGGAATTTCATTTGGAAAAAAGTTTTTTTTTTTTTTGTGCTGACACATTTACATGCTTTGCTTTGCAGTGTAGAGAATGATTTAAAGGAATATTTAATAGTGAAGTGGGATAATTATTACAGAAAATATAAATGATTAAATACATCAAATGTATGCATTATAAAGTTGTTTTGATTTTATTTTAAAAATTGATGCTGATTAATGACAACTCTAAAATCCTGGCTAATGCCCTGCTCATGTTACTGCCTCTACTGGTCAGCTGCTGGTGGGCTAGCAAAACAACAGACTGAATTTGGGGAGAAGATTTTTACAGACAATGTAAACTCTTTGTAGCCACTTTTCCTTTGTATATGCCCCAAGTCAAGGGTTAAAAACAGCACCTTTGTCAACCTGGATATATGTATAATCCCTGTTTAAAAGCAATATTGTGTAACTTCCCTACCATAAAATAACAGATTTTAAATCATTTTTATGCTGTATAAGGTGAATGGTGTCTCTGTCATTCCCACTCTGCAACATGATCTTGCTCTATGTGACTGTGCTCCAGACGTAATCACCAGTGTGAGGTACATAATGCTTTATCTCACCAACTATAATATTAATTTTGCCAAAACTGTATTATATTTTATGGAGAAAATGTTTTGTGGTTTCTTGATGTTTGGCTTTGGCATAAGTAATATAATCATAACAAATACACCCATACAACTGTCCATATTTATGACAGTGGTAATGTGGGTTTAATAACTAAAAGCGAAATAAAGTAAAATGTGTTTTATTTCTTTTCATACACTTTACAGGTCAAAACAGCAGGCTTAAATACATCCAGGTGAATTACCATTGAAGTCCTTTAACAGTGTTTTATTATCACAAAAGATATTTTATATCCTTTGTGATGTTCATCATGATTTCTAACTGTTGATGTGCAGGTCAGCAGTTTGATGCCTTCAGGTCACAGATCGCTCTCCTCCGGCAGTTTGGTGAGAACATCCACCCCGTCAGATGTAACGACAACCGTGTGTTCAAACTGAGCCGACCTGCGTGAATGTCAATCAAAAACAACACAGTGCACATAGTTGTGAGAGTGAGATGAGAAAACGGATACTATTCTTTGGTCTGTGTGGAAGTATGTAGTCGAAGGTAGGTGGTGATTAGCTTAGCTTAGCATAAAGACTGACAGCAGGGGGAAACAGCTAGCCTAGTTCTCCGAAGTTTAAAAATAGGCCTACTAGTGCATTTAGAGCTCACTTACACACAATCTGAAAAGCAACAATTTATGTTTGTATTGCCTTATATGTATATATTTAATGCCATAGTGATGTCAGCTGGAAGAATTGTTTTGTTAAAGCTACAAACAGCCAAGATAATTGTAGTTGTCTACCACCTACCTTTTGTCATCTGCAGACACTGCGGTCCACTTGTCCTTCAGTATTCTAAACTCTACAGACCCCTCCATCAATATGGGCTCTACAAATGAAACAGTATCAGCCTCACACTCAAACACAGTGGCATCTTTTCATCATGTGAGTGCAAAAACGGTTAAAGGTAACTCGCCTATTGTGAAAGCCATCCCTTCATCCATCGTCATGTCATTGTCATTCGCTGAAGACAAAGAGGAAAAAGAAGACGCTCTGTCAATTAGAAAGACATTTGGCGACATGGTCAAGGAAAAGACAAGGAGTTTAAAACATCATCCGACCACAGATCCAAACTCACCATGGTGCCAGATTTCAGGATGGCAATGAAAGTGGGAGCCTATTCCATGTCCAATAAAATAAGGACACACTTGGAAGCCATTGGCATGGGCTATTTCACTGCCAGGGGTATAAAAAATATTAGTAGGCATATTAGAAAAACATTAATGTGACTCTACGATGGATAGATATTCACTTTGTGTATATGTTGTACGTGTGTACCTTATAGTGTTTCCTATAACGCAGAGTTGTTCACCCGGCCTGCAGGCGGTGATGGCCTCATCTCGGCAACGCCTGGCGGTTTCCACCAAACGCCGCCCAACCTCATCCACCTCGCCAATCAAGAAGGTTTCTGAGGTGTCACCATGGTAACCATCTAAATAAACCTTTAGGCAGAAGTCAAGAATGGGCGATCCGATCGATCGTGTTTGCAATAATATCTTTGAGTTTGTGCATGAATTTATCAACTCACAGTGACATCAACGTTGATAATATCTCTGTCTTGAAGTTGCCGACTGAAGGAGGCAGGCACATTGAATCAGTGGTGCATACAGAGAAACCCTTACATTTTTAATAATGTACACAAGAATGTAATGTATAATAATACTGGATATCCACATAGCACCTCACCTTGTAAATACACAGTATATACCGTATTTATATTTTGTATTTATTACATTTATCTAAGAAGAATCCATAATCCATAAGAACAAACTTCTAAACCATGTTCACCATTAAACATTTCTACAAAATGTCAAACATTTGTAGATTCAACTTTGGAACATTCATTTATATGTGGTTAAATGTGTTTTACTTTTGAAATAAAAATGTTTTTTTCCCAATGGTTGGTCATTTTTTCATTGGTAGCATCTAATTCTGGATGGAAATTATTTAGATTATATTAAACACAACTGTTTGCATTTGGCTGGTAAGTTATTTTGAAATTGGATATTAAAATGCAGTTCCCGTTGTGGACACTAGATGTTGCTATATGAATAGATTTCTTAAACACTGTTCCTATTTGGGGTGGTGGTCTCTAAATCTGACCTAAGTGCTGTGAGTGAATGTCCTGCCCATTTACCTGTCAGGTATGCCATGGCACACCACGTTGTTCACAGATGTACAGACTGACTTGGGGAATCCCCCGTATCTGAGAGGCGATGGATACGCATTGTGCTTGATTGTCTCCTGATGCACAATGAAGTCAATTTCATCCGTTGTCATACCAACCTGGAAGCCACAAGGTTATAACTGTCGAGCTGTTTTGTTGTTTGTCATTACACAGAAACACACGCACATTTATTGCCTTACCTTCAGACTGCGTCCGGCTAGTAGGAGTACATGTCTGGCTAGCTCACATGCCCTGGCAAGACCTTCGATCTGCTCTTGGCCTTTGATCTCTATGTAGTCTGGCCATTCTGGGATCAGGTTAGTGCCGACATAGCCAGGCTGCACAATGTGCTACAGTCAGGGGGGAAAAATAGAGTAATTCATTAGAGATGGAGACCAAACTACAATACAGAATCATGTTAGATATTAGTCATTTCCACCTTTGAAAGTAGTAGTAATTATAAATTATATGAACTTCAAGAAACAGAGGCCCTTTCTATCACATTAGGGTTCAGTTATAGTAATAATTTCAATGAATCAATAAAAAACTGCAGCATTGTGGGACCTTGAGTTACTGTACCTTGGGTACTGCATAAGCAGGCTTAACAGTAGCTGGACGAACTACATTATGAGAACTTATCCACTTTCTCCAGAAGAAGCGTCGGTGTTGCTGACAGAGCAGTGCTGTAGGGGGACCACAGCTTCTTGGACAACAAACTCGCCGCAAGAAACCAACTAGTTCTGGAGAAAAAAAGAAAGCAACACGATGAAGAGCACTCTGACAACGCTTTTCAACAAACAATGAATTCAGTACGGTGCTCTCTTCTGAGTCAGCTGTGCAACAATGACTGACAACAAAGTGTGTGAGGTTCTTGTGCGAACCACAAGATGAGTACAATCACGCCCAAATCGCCACTAAGAAGAAAAATTTGGCTGCTGTGCATCTTCATGTGGAGGCTGAATAGTTAGACCAAGTGTGTACACTTGATCAAATAACTCCATGGGGTGTCCTGCTGGACTGATCACGTTTTCACAGTGTTACCAGTGCACTTCTTTCACTATCCAATGAAGGCTAGATAGATAGATAGATAGATAGATAGATAGATAGATAGATAGATAGATAGATAGATAGATAGATAGATAGATAGATACTTTATTTTAATCTGAAGGAAATTCAAGCATCCAGTAGCATCATACAAACATACATTCGAATTAACTTATGACACAGTAACCATACGTTAAAATTAACCTGAGATAGATCTAAATTTAAATATGTCCAAAAAAATTAAACATTTGCAGAGGAATTAAACTCTGATAGTTAAAAAAAAATGTGCAGGGGAATTAAACATTTGCACAGAAGATAAATATATAACTGTGTTAAGAAGATAACCTGTGCTAAACGATTATACAAAAACTATATACAAGTAGAAAGTGACTGTAGAAATACAAATATGAGAAAGAACTACAAATGGGGATAAAGGACTGTGTACAATTGAATGAGGCTGTAGAAAGTGTATCTATATTGTCTAAGTGTTGTAGTATATTATGTTTTAAGCTGTCATGTGCACTAGCTGGGCTTCTCTGAACTTGTTGTGAAGCGGTCACTGATGCTGACTCTGTGTGTGTGTGAAATGTGCATCGCCACCTCGTCCACTCTCTATAATAAACTCGCCATTGTCGCGTGTGAAGTCCGCAGCTAATAAAACAGCAGTCAGCAAACGCCGCTTCTTCACCTACAAACTATCAGAGCTGCTGTCGTGTTTTCATGTGTTTTAAACACATGGCGTGTTGTCACGTTAAGACGGGTGTTGCCGGCTGTCTGCAGAGTCTCGGTACCTGATGTTGTTGCTGTAAGTCGTGCAAAACAGTGCGCCGCCATTTTTGTTTTCTTCTTTTCTTTTTTTCTAATGGTCACGTGGTTCGGGAGTCACATGATACATTAATACTACTACAAGAAGTGTTTTACCACTGTGTAGATATTCAAGATGAACTCATGCAAACCTATTTAATGTATTTGTAATGTCAAATATGATTTTGCTGCTCACTTCTATGGTGTTGTGCTATCAAATGTTCAGATAAAAACAGGAAAGACTGCCCTGTGAGACGTATTGCATCACTAAAAAAGTCCTGCATTAAATATTTTACAATATAAAATGAAAAATGATATATGTATTTGAAAGTAACTGTAGTAGTTGTTATGCAAAAAGGCAGCATGTACTGAAACATTACAGTTCCTTAAAAGAATGTTATTGTCATAAAAATCAGGGTTACAAAGCTAGTTAGATGTTTTAACTTATGTTTGTTCCTATTTATTACATGTCTTGAGGGCACTTGCCTTTATTGCTGTTTTCCTGAGACTGGCAGGGTAAGGTAAAGTTCATGTTAATGTATGAATAGAGGGATTTCAGAACAGAATGAGGCCCATGGACAGGTCAGAGAGTAGAGATGGGAATTTTGGCTCTTTTTGGAGAGCCGGTTCTTTTGGCTCTGCATACTATAAGGAGCCGGCTCTTTCGGCTCCGAAACAGCTCCTCACATTTTATTTATTGGTTTTATTAATTAATTGTTATTATTATTGCTGTTATTATTTTATATGTTGTTGTTTTAAATGTTATTGTATTTTATTTTATTTATTTTTGACATTGTAAAGCACTTTGGTCAGTGCATTCGGTGTAAAAACGTGCTATATAAATAAAACGTATTAACTATTTAATTAATTTATCAACCAAAATAATGGAATAAACGGCTCTTAGAACCGGATCATTCGTAACCAACACATCACTATCAGAGAGGTGACACCTAGATTGGGGACATATTGGCTACTCATTAGGGGATATGTTGAAGAAAACTGTTTAAATGCATTATATGCAAATCGTCTGTTAACAATTTACTGAAGAACCAACTGTCAACGCTCTTTAGAGAGCCTTTTTCTCTGTAACCCCAATAGTGTGTTGCACTGTGAAACGCTCCTCTTGAACAAGAACAATAAATTCAACTTAACCATTGATGTTTTGAATCAGATCCTCCTTATTTAAGGGTTTTTCTTTAAAATTCCCATAACAGTTATAATAATGATGTTAATTTTAATCATCTTTAATGTGTGGCCAGATTAATCCACTAGGGCGTATTGAGTTTCTTCCCACAGACAGTCAGACACATTGCACATGTATCCATGTGCGTTTTATCTCTGCTGCTACCAGAGAAAACCGGAGCAACCCACAGAAAACCCACAGAAATCTAACCATACAGATGGTAGTGCTGAAGCGCCTGCGCGTTGTGTAACTTTGTCAACTTTTTGTTATTGTTGTTGTTAAATCAACCTCATAAGACACTGACACTGTTCATGGGTCAGTGACAAATAAGTTCGCATTATGAGCAATTCAGAAATGTTTTACTAAATTGTTTTAAAAGTTTGCATCAGGTTTGCAAAAATGTATATTTTGTATTTCTGTTGGTTTCATGTAATTTCAAATAGCTTTTGAACTATTTTTTACAAAAGGAAAGACTGATTGCCCCTGAAAATGTCAAGTGGTGTAACCACAACAAAAGCAGAAATATTAAGTATTTATTTCCACCTAGAGTGTATGCAAGTGTACTTAAAAACAGTTACCTAATTTTAATACATCACTTGAAAATAGATTTTATTAGGATTATTTTAAAATAAGATTTGATGCATTTTTGCATTATAGTACAGAAGCGCTAAAGGGTCATACATACATACATTTTATTCCACCCGTTTTCCCGTGATAACGAGATAATTAATTCGAGATCTTGAGAAAACAAAACAATAGTCTAGTGTATTAAACCATTGCAGGAAACATCATTTAGTGTAGCAATGTCAGAGGAGCAGGAGAATATTGATGACTGCATCACATATCTCTTTAATAAAGGCCTGATACAGGCTGAAATAGCTTTATGCCTTGTAATCGATACATGTACACATTAGTGTGCGTCATCTGAGAAGACGGCTAGCAAGGCTTCAGCTTTATCGGAGGCGCAATCTAACTGAGCCTGATGTCGTCATAAATACCCTGAAAATCAAAACTGGCTATCTGAATTTCAAACTCAGTAATTGTTTGAAATGTTTTGAGTTTTAAAACAAAACCAGAACAAATACAAAATACACTAAAGGTGTCCCCTGCTTGTTACGCCCCAGTCTAGGGGCCTAGAGCATAACAAGAAATAGGTGTCTCCATCTTCCCCGAGTCCCAAGTAGCCACTTACACAAGTTTATGTACACACGAAAAAAAAGGTTTATTTACAAAAGTCAAAATCATGTTCAAACAACTATAACTAAGGAATCAACTTCAGGGTGGACCCAGGCCAAAACAA
Organism: Larimichthys crocea; assembly: GCF_000972845.2. Lineage (NCBI taxonomy): Eukaryota > Metazoa > Chordata > Actinopteri > Sciaenidae > Larimichthys > Larimichthys crocea. The sequence goes on from NC_040022.1 coordinate 16,755,059, forward strand.
CAACCAAAACAAAATAAATCACTTTCCTCAGAAAATCAAAATCACAATAAACTTACCTTCCTAAACTAACAAAAACAGGAGAAAAACACGATCAAAACAAAATGGCAGTCCACCCCTACTCTTCAAACAAAAAGCTATTTCTAAGTTCATACAAACGATTTCACAAAAGGACATGTGGCGATAGTTGGAAGTGGAGGAGGAAGAGGAAGTGGTGTCCACTTGGCAGCCGCCATCTTGGCTCCTTATATCTTAGGGGCTTTCAGGTACAGCCAATCACAGGCCGGGACCGGAAAATTATTCCACCAATTGCCTCCTGGGGATGGCACATCCTATTTGCATGTGAAATAGACAGCCCAAGCACAGGGCACACAAAGAAACACACACAGACTACAAACAAATATGACCACAGTCATAACACTGCTCCTCTGACATTGCTACACTAAATGATGTTTCCTGCAATGATTTAATACACTAGACTATCGTTTTGTTTTCTCAAGATCTCGAATTAATTATCTCGTTATGTCAGACACTTGCGTGTTTTGCTCGACATGGCAGAGCTGTCATTAAAACTAAAGGATCAGAGAGAGAACAACAGGTTCTGGTTCATCCTCTGATGATTTATTATTATTATTATTATTATTATTATTATTATTATTTTAACTTTAGTTTTCATATAGGGGAACCCTAGCAACCCGGAGAAAACCCACAGAGATATAAGCATACACATCATAGTGTCATGATGTGATGTGGTTGTTGGATAACGTCCCCTTCAGACACGGACTACCGTGTTGCGTGTTTTGCTTGATGTAGCAAAGCTGTCATTAAAACGAAAGAATTAGAGATATAGCAACAAGTTGTGGTTCATCCTCTGATAATTTATTATTATTTTAACTTTAGATTTTATATGGGGAAACCGGAGCAACCCGGAGAAAACCCACAGAAAAATTAGCATACATGAGCTGCCACCTGGAGGGGTTTGCAGCTGGAGGGGTTTGCATGTTCTCGTGCGCCATAGATGCAGCGCCGGTCCTGGCCACATTTGGGGGGGGGGGTGTCGTTGTGGACTGCTCTGGTCCAAGGGCCGATTTTTTTTGTCCCAGTCCGCCCATGCTGGATAACGTCAGACACTTTGTTGTGTGTTTTTCTTGATGTGGCATGGCTGTCATTAAAATGAAAGGATTCGAGGTCTTTTGAAAGTGTGATGTTTGCTTGGTGTGAAATTCTGTCCATGTTTCACTCTATGCGCATCTTTTCATAGATGTAGATTGATGCTTGGTCAGATATGTCATCCAGCCTGCATGCTAATGGTGATATTCGCCTACCATCCGCTTTGATGATTACGTCATGACCAAATAAGTATGACCAAATATGCCCACTTGCAGCGCTACCCGTGTGGCAGATGACAGAGGATAGTTTGTAGACCTGTTTTCTGTTTTCGCCCACAGGGATTTCTACAAATTTAGATGGAATTACTGGCTCTCTAAAGACTTTTCCAGACTTGACTGGTCGAGACAAAGATATGCTGAAAATGTCAGGGGCGTTATAAATGTTTTTTCTTTTTATACCACCACATGTGCATTTTTCTGAGTCTTGACTTTCACCCAAGGCACTCCGAATTAAAGAGGAAACTGTGTCATATTTGGCAGATGCTGTTAAAAAAAGAATCCTACCTAGGTCCAAAAGTCTAGGTTCAGAGAAACATTTTTCACACATTTCCTCTGTTACCTTAATAGATGTTTTCACGCCACAATTTTCTAACCATTGCAGTAGAGGATTCAGTAAATCCAGTGCATCATTTGTCTGGAAGAGACGCAGTGATGGTAGTTTACTTAAGTCTTTCATCACCATTATCATTTCTTCTTCTGTGAATGTCTTTCCTGGATTTTTTAGGGCCGTTAAAAACAGGCCTGCAAATACTGGTGTGCATGATATGTTTTCAAAGAACTCAGAGTTTTGGTACCTTAAACTGTTCTGCAAAACTTCCAGGTTTAGCATAGCATGTAAAGTCCCGTTCATCCAGCAGTTATTATTTATATTTGGAAATTTGCAAATGTTCTGGCAGGGATTGGTGAAATAATCAAGGATTTGTTCTATGCTGTTTTCCAAACATGCTATTGTAGTAGTTTCTTTTGTTCCTGTTAAAGAATCTGCGCTTTCTCTAACAGGAGCAGAGGGTGAAGGGTTGTCCTTTGATGCTGAGGTGTTACTTGGTGAATCAACCTCACAAGACCCTTGACACTGTTCATTGTGACCAACAGGTTCTGGGTCATTCTCTGATGCTGAGATGCACGATGTTAAATCAACCTCTGGAGTCCTCTGAAACTGATTATTTAGAACAACAGGTTCTGGGTTGTTCTCTGATACGGAGGTGTTCTTTGTTAAATTAACCTCTCGAGACAACTCACACTGTGCACTGAGACCAGCGGGTTCTGGAGTGGTTTCATTATTTTTATCATCTTCCCCCTCTACATGCCCGAAATATGAGTTAACAAGTCGCTTTACATTTACAGTGACAAAAGTACCCACAAGAAAACCTATTGTGAACATTATTGTGTCAAAATCTGTCTCAATGTGAAGTGAAAATATCTTAAAATATCATTGCGAAGTCAGATATGAGTAAATATGCAAAAGTGGATCTCTTATACTAACAGTTCAGAGTGCTATGACGTCTCATCACATCAAAACGACGTGGTGTGACGTCGCCACCCCGCTATGACGTCTCATCACGTCAAAGCGACGTGTGTGACGTCACCACCCCCTCTCTCTCTCGCTCTCTCTAAGCCCCGCCCCCCTCTACTCAACATGTCGGCTCGGTTCTCGGAGGTTTCCATAGACATACGTCGATTTATTACCTGAATGTATATATATATATGTTATATATATATACTCATATATACTATATCTCTATATATATATTATATTATATATCTATATATATATAATTCAAAACACATATAAACAAACAAAAACAATATTACCATTTATTATCAAAAATATGAATGAATCCCTGCATCCAAAAAAAGTAGTGCAACCTAACACATTACTGAATACTACCGCTTATAATGAATGCTTTTGATGTACAGTGATCAAACTGAAGCAATCAGTGGCCACTGGAGGGCAGTAAACACTCAATTATGAATACATTAGACTACACACATACACACACATACATATGACTACAGTGTTGTCTAGGAAATGTAATATCTGATGAATAATTATAAAATACATATATCATATGATTTAGAATTACATTAGTACTCAATACTTTTAAATCTTTAGCTGCCAGAACACAGCATTGTTGTATTTTGAATGAAGGGCAACATTGACCCAGAGAAGGCTGCAAAACTGCAAGACCTATGCACATCCATTACCCCACATCAATGGAAGTAAATCTATATTGCCAACAATTGATGTGCTTCTTGACAAAGACAGAGAGATTGCTCTCCACAGTCTCTCTTTAACCAGATTCCATTCCTGCAAAATGTTTTATCTGGACCTTTTCCCACCTCTTGGTTGTTGTTAATCCATTCTATCACAGCACTGGGATTTCCAGTAATTATATTTTAGACTTGGACAACCTGGACCTCCCCTTTCCTTTAAGTAGCACAGCACTGTGGCATGACTTTTTATTTTAGGGTGGAAAACATATTTCACTCCCTTTTTTGAAAGCTTTTAGGTCCCTGATAATATATCAATCATAAAATTTGAAAAAAGCAGGAAGCACATTTGACATTTGAACAATTGAATTGATCATATGCCTTTCTTCACCCACAAATGCATACACATGTAAATGTACATGTACACAAAAGCATACACATGCGCATGTGTATACACAGATACACACACACAGGAACAACTCACAGACACACATGTATATACATACAGATGCACACACGTACACCACAGTCGTGGAGAAAACAAACGTACTGTATACACACACACATATGTATATAGCCACACACACGTACTGCATACACGCATACACACATATTGCACATTTGAGCACACACACATGGACACACACAAACTCATTATACATGTTACTCTACTGACTGGTCCCTGACCTCCTAACTGGCTCTCAAACCTGATTCTGGGGTCCTCTCTTCCTCACTGTCCTCCTCAAGTTTACTGTCCTCACTTTCGGATGGAATGACCCTAAGTGTCTTCTGCTGGCGACCATAAAATGTCCTTGCATCCATTTCCTACAAGCAATAGTAGAGAGTGCATTGAGTACATTGAGTATGGTGCTAATTATCTATCTCAGACATCTCCATCCATTAGTATGACATTGCCATAACAAAAGGGCTACAATTGCATGATGTTGCTCTGGGGCAATGAATGAAAAAACACAAAAATAATAAAAACAAAAATAAACAATAAAATATGCTTTTCTACATATTCATGTACATTCACATATTTTTTTCAACCAAGTTATTTCACTTTCAAATGTAGAAAAGTGACATTTATCTTACCGTTTGCTGGCCTCATGTGGCTTTGCTTCCTGAAAAGACTGCTCCACCCCAAGACACATACCCAAACACACTTCAGCCCCTGATTTTATTGAACAGTGATATGGTCTGGTGTTGTTAGGGGAAAAAAGGATAAATAGGGTTTGTTGCCTGAGGGCAACAGTATGCCATAGAGGGCTAACTTAATCTACATAATGTTTTCATACAAATTTGAGTATTAGTTTATCCCACAGAGTAAAAATCGACATGATTTTCACTGTTTCTGTTTTACCAAATGGAGAAAGTGGAAGGATATCCCATCTTGTTAAGTTTTGTTTTATTTGTTTAAGTATTATATAATTTGGTTCGAATGGTTGTGTGGAGCTGACACAAAAGTGGGCAAAAGGGTTTCATCTAAACAATGTGTCCTCTGCAAATTATACTGAATCGATTATGTATCTATGGATGAGTTAAGCAACAACATAAGGCTTTAAAACTTGAGCTGCCACACAAAGTGACTAGTGGCTGTTCTTCACACTGTAAATGTAGAGTATGAAGAAATGCAGAAGTGCATAACTTTAACCTCCAGCTCTATAACCAAACATACCCTTGAACACCTTGAACACCTTACCTCTTACAACAACGACATTACTGTGACAGTTAAACAAAGTTACATAACACACACTATGCCACTGCTGTAGTGCAGATAGAGTGGAGATATAGTAACAGGTTACTGGGTTGAAGTGCCTTATCAGTGACAACAAACACAGTCGATCTCATATGGACACCTCACCAAGGTCGGCTGCTATAAAAATAGATTACAAGTGTAAACATTTTGCAGCACAGAAACAAACAATTGCTACATCTGCTGGATGCTGGAGCAAAGTCAGTGTGGACTGAGGGACAGAGGGAAGTCAGTGTAAAAGAAGAAGAAGAGTCAGTTGGCACAATATTTTCCACAGCAGACATTTTGAGTGACACTGAGCAGCCATGAACAATAAAACAGCATATTAAATTCAGCCATTTTGTTCTTTTTTTGTGCTTTTCTTACCATGTCAAAATATGTTTCATTCACATTATTATCGATTCTAACTATACAGTTTGTCCATTTGTCCTCTAAAGTTAATTTTCAGTAAGGAGTTTATAAATAACACCATGAAAGTCAATGGGTATATGTACATTTTTTAAGGCAGAATGTCATTTAAACATATTTTATAAATTCCTTAAATTCTGGACTCTTGTTCCCGTTTGTTGTTGTAATAGTTTAACCTTAATTTAAGCAAATCATATTGAAATTAAAAATACATTTTTCAATGGAAACCCGGCCAACACAAGTAAATTAAAACAGATACAAAACAAAAGACAGTATTACAACACATAACATCCCCCAAAAATAAAAGTGCAGTGTAAACCATAAATCCAACAATAATAATATCAAGCTATGCATCGACACCCATCTGTCTCCAGCTCTTTCGATATCGATTTAAAACCATTCGAATAAATCAGATCATGGAGTTTTATAACTTTCTATGTCTGCATCTTCCCCACCATGATATGCTTGTTGCAAAAGACAACCAGGAGCATGTGGGTCCTTTTTTTTTTTCTCTCTCACACATCCTTCATGGGACATGTGTCTGTCACACAGAGCAGGAGTTGCAGCAGTGTTACTGCACAGTCCAGATTGAATGGGCCTCCTCACTGCTCGGAAGGAATCCTGTGAAAGTAAACATGGGCTGTGTGCTTGCTTGTGTTTGTGTATGCTGTACTGTAGTGGCAGGCGTGTGCGTGAGAGAGAGAGTGTGTGCGTGTGTACGCGCACGTTTACGTATGCGCTATATGATACACTTCCTTTATCACAACAAAACATTAATTATTATTACTCTGGAGAGTGAATGAGATGAGTTCATTTAATAACCGAGGGCTGACTCATCATCCGTGGGTCGGCTGCGCAGTTTTCGTTTCCACGCTCCGACTTCTCCACGACACGTCGGATGCCGCGCGCTGCGCGCTGCGCGCTCGCTCACTGTACTGACGTCAAACCAGCATGGCGGTCAAGGTGACTTCGGCATCGCTCTCTTGGCGATTTTCAAACCTCTTTTTCATCCTGTTTGCATGCCTTCTGCTCGTTTTTATGTGTAGGAAGTACCAAAGCTAGTCTTCCCGCTGCTGCCCGGGTAGGCTGCCCCGGGATGCGGTGTGCTGAGCGGGCGTAGCATCACTCGGCTAGCCGCCGCCCGGCTGGCCTTGATGAGACATCCACAACCTCGAAGTTAGCGAGATAATGCTAAACAGCTACCTGGAGGGCTGCTAACGCCGCTGTCCTAAGTAGCATCTTTTCACAGCCTGTCTGTCGAGTTGCTCTCGCTGTTTTTTGTTTTCTTCCTGCTTTAAATCTTTCCGTGTCATTGCGGAGGGTTGTGTCCTCTTTCTGAATGTGTAGTCTGTGCTCTGCTAGCCGGCTACTCGGCTGTGTAGTGTTAGTTTGAGCTCATCACAGAGGTCTGGTGTGATTGTTAGTCGATTATTTATCTAGCTGCCAAACTTGCTAAACGGGATGCTGTGTCAGGTTGTGTGTTTTTTAAATCTTCGTGTGTCGTGTGTGTTTCTCCTTCAGGGCAGTGGACGTTTCAAGGAGACACAAGCCCACAGTGGCTTGTTTTGCTTCATGTTAACGACACTGCCTTAGTCAGCAGCTTTTAATTTGATATAATGTCACAATGTTGTTTTATTTTGTTGTTTGTTTTTTTTTTAGGTGCAATCTACCAAACGTGGGGACCCAACTGAGCTGAAAGCAATCTTCCAGAAGGTAATGTCTGCACATGCAAATGTTTCATAGGTTAGTGTCACATTACACAGAGTAGCAGCAGTAGTAGTATTTTCGGGGTTCCCACGGGTGCTTGAATTCCTTGAATTTGTGAAAATGCTTGAATTTTTTGTGAAGTGCTTGAAAATGCTTGGAATTTGTGTGATGTCTATCTCAATAAACCAAGAGAAAACAAAAATGTTTCCTAATCGGCTACGCGCTTGATCCGATGCCTTTACATGCAGAACTCAGTTATCATACTCGCTTGGTGTTCTGCCGCCACGACACGTCGGATGCCGCGCGCTGCGCGCTGCGCGCTCGCTCACTGTAACTGACGTCAAACCAGCATGGGCGTCAAGGTGACTTCGGCATCGCTCTCTTGGCGATTTCAAACCTCTTTTTCATCCTGTTTGCATGCCTTCTGCTCGTTTTTATGTGTAGGAAGTACCAAAGCTAGTCTTCCCGCTGCTGCCCGGGTAGGCTGCCCCGGGATGCGGTGTGCTGAGCGGGCGTAGCTCACTCGGCTAGCCGCCGCCCGGCTGGCCTTGATGAGACATCCACAACCTCGAAGTTAGCGAGATAATGCTAAACAGCTACCTGGAGGGGGCTGCTAACGCCGCTGTCCTAAGTAGCATCTTTTCACAGCCTGTCTGTCGAGTTGCTGTCGCTGTTTTTTGTTTTCTTCCTGCTTTAAATCTTTCCATGTCATTGCGGAGGGTTGTGTCCTCTTTCTGAATGTGTAGTCTGGGCTCTGCTAGCCGGCTACTCGGCTGTGTAGTGTTAGTTTGAGCTCTTCACAGAGGTCTGGTGTGATTGCTAGTCGATTATTTATCTAGCTGCCAAACTTGCTAAACGGGATGCTGTGTCAGGTTGTGTGTTTTTTAATCTTCGTGTGTGTCATGTCGTGTGTGTTTCTCCTTCAGGGCAGTGGACGTTTCAAGGAGACACAAGCCCACACTGGCTTGTTTTGCTTCATGTTAACGACACTGCCTTAGTCAGCAGCTTTTAATTTGATATAATGTCACAATGTTGTTTTATTTTGTTGTTTGTTTTTTTTTTTAGGTGCAATCTACCAAACGTGGGGACCCAACTGAGCTGAAAGCAATCTTCCAGAAGGTAATGTCTGCACATGCAAATGTTTCATAGGTTAGTGTCACATTACACAGAGTAGCAGCAGTAGTAGTATTTTCCGGGTTCCCATGGGTGCTTGAATTCCTTGAAAAAA